>NC_045561.1:95969741-96718491 GCF_009819795.1 Aythya fuligula | reverse complement strand
AATTTCCTGCCCTCTCCATGGAAATATAAGCCAGCATCTCTGAACTTCAGTGTGACTTCGTGACCTCAATTTAAAAGTGTCATGAAGAGGCTGCTTCAACAAGGAAAATGAGCCAGAGTAGACAGTGACCATGGACAAGATAGTGACTATGCAGAGAACCTGAGCAGGGTTTTGTTGGTGACAGCAGCAACCTCCACCAACAGCCCAGAGAGCATCAGAAATTAAAGGCAAGGTAATGAGTCATATCAGGCTCCGTGCAGGAAGTCTAATCAGAAACAGCAAGAGATGGTACCAGACACACACATGCATACATACATACATCCCTAAAATATATCTCAGGCAGAAATTAAAGGCCCCATGCTGAGCTGAAATGAGACTCCTAAGAACAGGAGTAGCTGGAGGCCCCATGGAGATTGGTAAGGGAAATCAAATCTCATTAATGTCCTCAGTAGTCACTAATTGAAGCCCTGTTCTCCATTCTGTGCCCATGTACATAAAGAAATCAGGATCAGTTAGATCACAAGGGAGCTCTGGAATTTTAGGTCATTCAGTAGAGGAAGAGAGAACTAAATTCTGCTTTTTGGAGCAGTTCATGAATGAAAAAAAAAAATATATATATATATTTTTTATAATGGAGAGAAAAATTTCCAAGCCAGGCAATTCTCCTCCCATTGCAAGTCAATGTACTAATTGACTTAGTTCTAATGTACTCATCTGAGTAAGATATTTTACTTTCCATATTAAGGAGAATGACAAAGGAACAGTACCTAACCAAGAAGAGATTCATGTGTTTGACCTGTGAATAGGAAGATATTTTCAACAGGCAGAAAGCTGCAGTTCACCAAGTATTTTGTGGAGTATTATTCTTTTTATTTTGAAGATAGGGCTGCAGCAGTGCCTAAATATTGAGGGTAATTTTTCAAGCTTAATGAATGGCTACCCACTTGGGCCATTGAAGGTCACACTCAGAGTCATGGACAGAATTAAGAGTGATACCTGGGTTTCTGAAATTCCAGTCATGTCCTCCAGCCATTGGTTCACAATTCATTTTTACAGTAATTGAATGATCACATAAGCTGTAGTTTGCTATTTGTGCTCATTCCTTTTTTTTTTTTTTTTTCTCTCATACAAACAAACTTTAGAGAGAACACAGTACGTATACATTTACAGCAGTTCTGATATTATCAGAAGAGCAAGAAATAAGCTTTTACTGCAAGAAATATTTAATATTATAAAAATGGATCTTAATGTACAAGGTAAATGGATCTTAATGTGCAAGGTAAATTTCCTGAACTTAAGGAATTTTACTAGTATGATAATCATTAACTATAAAATGTACTGTCTTTTAGATACAGATGTTCTCATAGACACCACAAAAACTAAACATTCAGATAAAATTGTACAAAGGGCAGTGATGACAAGCTAATTTAAACAATTTTTGAAATTTAACAATGAACACAATTGTGCTGTCGAATGTAATGCTTCAAGTGAGTATAGAGTTAGAAAGCACCAGCTCTTCAGTGTTTGCTAAAATATTTGGGGTTAGAACAAGTTCAATTGTCAAGGAGACAACATAGTAGATCAAGCATGTGCCTTCTTTTTTTCTTCTTTCTTTCCGTTTTTTTTTTTTTTTTTCTTCTGTCTTTCTCTAATTAGAGTAAAAGGACGGTGAGTAATCATGTTAAAGATAGCTCAAAAGAAATATGGGGTGAATATTTTTTAACGGAATAAGGCATGACAGGATAACGAAGCTATAATGCCATCAAGTCCAGGACTCACTGTCAACTAGAGCTCATTGTAACTTACAAAACTTCACTTTGCTGTGACTACAGGGAATAAGTTTGTCCGATCTTACGAGAACACAGAGCACTTTGCAGACAGCATGTTAAAAAAAAAATAATAAAAAAAAATCTGTTACTATCAATATATGAAAATATATTGGAGACTAAATAAACTGAGCTTTGGCTTCTGTGTTATTCACAGAGAGAGAGTTTTTCAAAGAAAAATGGTATTGCTGGGAATTTTTGTTAATTTCCACAACATCTGGACATATAACAACCGCTAACATTCAAAGGGAACAGTAAGTTTCTCAATTTTGATAATTTAATGTTGGATTTGCACATTTCCGGGTTGCTTCTTAATACCACTGTGAACCAGTTCATGCACATGGATAGGCAATCACATTTGAAATGAGCATTAGCACATTAAGAACAGCCCACTAGAACAAACTTTCTGATGCTGGTACTATAGACATGCTGTCTTGTATCACAGATTGCATGACTTTCAGGCCATTGCTTGCTAAGGCTATATACTCGTGAATGCCAGGCTTATAAAAGTTCTGTTATATTTTTCAAAGATCCCTTGTGGAAGACCGGCTTCTGTACTTAACAGTAGCCACTGCCCCATATAATAGTCTAATAAGAACTACTATGGGAAGCTGTGGTCCAAGCCACCATTTATAGCTCAGAACTCTAAGAACGATTTATTTTTTCATTTTCCCTCTGTGTAGCAACAGAGACAGTTGTGTCAAAAAGCCAGTGGCCCAGGTTTATCAGGACTTTATTTGTCAGAAGAAAACACTTGTGTTCAGTACGGACCATAGTGGTAAGCACATGCAGATAAAGAGTTTAAAATGTTTACCTGGTTGTGCCAGAAATTCTCATAACAATTAAAGTAAATAGGCATGGTACGCAGCGGTAGGCTCCTGAAAAGTCTGATGACTTGTTGGAACTTAATCTTCTAATTAGAACTTAAACTTCTAATGATGTGTAGAGAAGGGAATAGAGGATTGTACAGGCAACACTGATGGATACGTTGTAGATGAAGTGTTGAAGTGCAAAGTAAGAATGCCCAGTAACATTGAGATGGCAATACATAGAAGATCCCCTTTACTTCCACTGCAGAGTTGCCAGCTAGTTCAGGACTGAAAAGATCAAAGTGACCTTAAAAATGATACTCAGCTTGAATAAGCTACCGAGCCCATGTTTTCCTATTGATGGTGGAAATTTATGTGGTTAAAATGGTCTTTGTTCACATAGATTAAATTTACATAAATAAAAGAAAACATACAAGGACTCTTGCCTTGAGATCATGTGGCACGGCATGGCTTGCATCCACACAGCTGAACGTTCTTCCTGTGCAGAACAGTTAGGCTGCATCTCCGCAGATATTTGGAGATGGTTCCTGGCACGTGCTTCCTACTAAACCATGCCTGGAAAATGCCCAGAAAAGTCAGCTGGCCCAGTCCAAAAGAACACAGGAAATGTGCTAACAAAAGAGCACATGAAATGTGCTAGCAGTTTTACAGTATAAATGACTGTAGACCACTGTTCAGACACATGCTCTGATCAGTTTCATTAACTAGTACATCCATAAGAATGAAAACAGAGTGTAGTTTAGGATTAACTTTTGATGGAGATTTGGTCTGTAAAATTCTAATACATTTGGAGATTATAGTTCACTTAAAATGGATGCAAGCTCTAAAACTGTCTCACTAAAGCTGGTGAGCCGATTTCTTTAACAAGAATTCTGTCCTGCTTTCTGGTAGTTATCAAAGGCAATGCAGTTTTCAGTTTTCTCCAATGCCTGCTAGCAAATGTAGTATTAATTTATGGTGATAAGTTGCTGTCTATTTCTTGAATATAATACTCAACTCTCTGGACTCTCTGGCAAATTCAAATATTTCTTTCTCATCAGGCTGCTGAGATAGGGCTCATTCTGCTATATTAAACATGTTTCTATATATGGCACAGCTTAGTAAATAAATATGCTGGGCATTATAAATGCCTGGGTTGCAGGACTAGATTTAAATTGTTTATTTTCTCTTTCATGCCTTTCATGTAACTGCTAATGCTCAGAAAAATGTCTCATCAAACAGCAGACATATTCCTGAATTAGAAACATTGGGAGTCCACAGCTGCCCAGTACAGTGCAAAACCTCTGATTGTTTTGCTTCCTCTCTGAAAGGGCCTCATCTGTAGCAAATCTGTCCAATTCCATGTATTCCCAGTGGGAGCAATTAAGACATTTCATCATCAAAGTATGACTTCTTTGTAACCGGGTTCAGTGGGATAATGCTAAGCTCCCAAATCTTCCTGAGAGTTTTGTGGCATACAGAACATTAATTTGTTATATTTGGCTGTTTGCTAGTCAGCAGATGCAGCTGTTTGCTATAGTGCTCTTTATTGTCAGTTCTGATTCTTCTTTTCATGTTTATCACATTGTCTATGAGTGTCTACCAAATTTCACCTAGCAGAATGCATATTAGTATTCTAGTGGTCTCAGCTAGCCAGGTGATGAATAGTAAAATACTAATCCTGTAGATCTGACAGGTCTTTTCCGATGTGACCCTCAGGACTACAAGATTGAAAGCACAGCGTGATTTAGAACAGTAAACTCCTGTGTACAAGTACTGTACAGATGATGAAAAGCATGGATTATGACCATGCCTTAGGTGATGCAGTATCTTCTTTCATGTAGTTACTGCTTGCTGTAAATATCAGTAATAGATTATTTGCTGTTTCCATCTAAAATTACACTGCATCATTATTATAAATGAGGGAAAAAAATAACAAATCCAGGTCACAAAATCTGTCTCGGATCTGAATCACTAAAGCAGCGTTAATAACAACCACATTATAATAATACACAAGAAGCATGTAGGCTTTTTATATTATAGAAGCCTATTAAAATAAAAGCATTCACAATAGTCTGTCCCTGTAGAAGTTACTACCAGGTATCAAAAAAGCAGGCAAACAAACAAAAAAACAACCTCAAAACAGACAGTGATAATCCCATAGCTAGAGTTGCTTTTTTTTTTTTTTTTTTTCTCCCACAATTATGTAAATGTTTAAAGTGATAGATTTTGTCCAGTCCAGTCCATTTTCAGGTATTAAAAGTAGAAATATGACTTCATACGTAATCTTTGTCTAAAAGTTGTTGAAGACATACAGTATCTGTATCTGAGGAAAAGTAATGAGATGGTATGATGTCAGGTGAGAGTCATGGCAGAAGCTGACCACAACATTCAAAAACTATACAAATTACATGTATTTTGCTGACAGTGTTGAGCTCTGCTAGCCATTCCAAACAGCTCTAGAGGATGTAAACAAATTGGATTAAACCTCTGTGGCTTGCTAGTCTTGTTTAAAATGAATAAGAACTACGGCAGTAGCTATGCACCTAGTATGGGAGGAGAAAGAATTGTTTCTAAGGCAGACCTAAGGTAATGGGCCAGTATGAAATGACAATGGTTTCAAAACTTAGCATTTCATTACAAACAAGAACAGAGACCTTTTAAAGATAAGCCAAAATTAGTAGTTAAGAAGGACTTTCTGTGGCATATAGGAAGCAGAAATTCCATATGACATGATATAAAGGAAACTAAATGTTTAAAGGTTAGAACCTAATTATGCTCACAGAAGTTCTTATGTCTGAACTTAAAATAGAAGTTAGAAGAACATACACATGACTAAAATCAACCAGAACAAAAGTATATTTTGATGGGATCTTGCCACCAGAAGTAGCAGACACCTACTGATATTAAATATTTCACATAAGAGCAATCCACAGAAGATTTCTTGTCTTGGAACTGATCCAGTTTCACTATGCCTCGTAAACTTTTACATTCCATTACATCTTCAGCCAAGGAGCTCCATAGCTTCTTGAAACAGTAAAGACCACTTCTCTTTAACTCCTTTGAGTCTTCATTTTTACTATCTTTGTCTGATGTCTCCAGCACTTATATGAAAATAATAAACCCAAGTGATCTTCTTCATCTCTTTCATGATTTTATAGACTTCTGTCATATCTGTCATATTTTTGCTAGTATATCCTTAATACATTTTCTATCACATCTGAGCCTACCTTTACATAAATTCCAAGAAAGAGTTAGTACTTAGCTTACTTTGTCAATTTGTTTGCATGATTCATTCTGTGTATTTGACCCTTTTCATTACACGGCCATAAGACCTTTTTGCTTCTTTCTAGCCACATGCTTTCCTATTCAGTAATAGGGCTGTTAAAATAGGTAGGCCTTACGTTGTGATACAATTGAAATTCTCAGTACAGTTTCTTCAATAAAGCTTTTTGCCTGAATGAACATAGCAGAATTAGGTTTTAAGGGGTTTGGAGAAGATAATTCATTTCTATTTAGTAAAGAAAAGAAAACAAAACAAAATAAAAAACACCACCAACAAGAAAAAACATAGCAAATGGAACCATGATCATTTTTCTGTGCAAGTAATACCTGCTTTATTCCTGTGCATGTACCACTAAGGCATAAAAATACTAATAAAAATATTATTTTGTCTTATCTAAACATAAAAGAAATGAGTTTACTTCAATTATGCTTATTAGATTAAAGCTTAAAAATTGATCATCTTTCTTTCATAGTACTAATTTTGATACAGTGCATGCTATTTGAAGTTGAATACAAATCATATATAGTATTTTTAATATGAAATTTAGCATGTATCAAATACAAGTTAAAGTCAATAGAGTACAGGAGGTCATCCCAAGATGAACACTAGGGATTTTTGCCTTTTGAAGATAACTATTTTCCTTCTCCTTTCCTTTATTTTAAGGAACATCCCATATATCATCTGTGTGTCACATAAGCAAGGTAAGATTGAAATGGATATCATGCGTATAAGGATGTGCTGAAGTGGCCTTTAGCTCTTCTGAGTCTTCTCTGTGGCAAATCTCACGTTTCCTTATCCTACACCAAAAACAAGGGCTGTGATTAACCTAAATCAGTTCATTATTTTGCTTCGTTATGAGACTCAACAAATATTTTTGCCATCATGGAGAAGGATATGGTGTAGAGGTGTGAATGAGCTGTCAGGGTTCTCAGGAGAGAAAAACAGTGTAAACAGTATTCCTAGCTGAGGGAAATGTATGTGAGATCAGAGCACTAGAAACTAACTACAAGGCTCAAAAAAGAGAAAAATATTGTCATTTCAGGTTGTCTTGGGACTGGAGTGAATTCCACTGTTGAAATAAGTATTATGAATGCTTGAGACTTTCTACATAAAATAAGGAAGTAAATCAAAGCCTCTGTTTGTTTGTTTGTCTTATTTGTTGTTGTTTTCATTTGCAACCTGAGTGTTAAACACAGGAAGAAACTAAACATATTTCAAGAGGTAAACAGAATAAATGATTACCATATATTGCCATTAATAAATTTAATTTTAAAGGACTTCTGAGTATTACAAAACAATACTCAGATGTTTGAAACAAGGTGGTCATCAATGTCTTGGCTTTCTCCCAAGAAACTGTATTAGGCCTATCTGAAATTTTTTGAGGATTAGCACTCTACAAATACATTGCTGTTGTATCTGGAAACTTTCCTGTCTTTCCTTTTTGTACGGTTTTGAGAAGATTGCAGAAGGACTCTGGTGGAAATGGGGCATTAAAGTTTAGAGAAAAATGAAGTGAGTTTCAAAGAACTGAGATGAGAAATGAGATTTATCAAAAGTTATTCTGAATTCTACAGTGAGACATCTGCTTGAACACTGAGAAATCTGGTCAGTGAGAAAAAGAGTTGGAAATGAGTAAAGAGAAGGGCACTCATGATTTCTGAATGATCAACTCTCACCTGTCTTAGCTAAAAGCTGTTTTATTTTTCTAGTCTGCCTTTTTTACAAGACTTGATGTCAGACAACAATAGATATATCAGCTTTAAATCATGCGTTTTCTCTCCTACTCTCCATCCCCCACCCCCAATCTCCACCCTCCTCAGTTTGTATAGAAATAGAAACCCTGCTGTGCCAAAAGGCAAGTTCAGAAAAAAATGTTTGGAAAGACTGGGTTAGTCCATCTGTAAGAACTGCAGAATATATTACCACAGATACTCAAATATCTTGCACCTAAAAGTTACTTTACCTCCCAGTATGGACACTTTGGGGCCAATCATCAATAGGTAAGTATGCAGTACAGACAGTAATACCTAACACTAAATTTAATAAATGCTTAGGTTAATATGAATTAACTGTAATTTTATTAATGTGGTTGTATTGGTTACATTTTTACTCTGAAAATAGCAGCATCTGTGACCACCTTTGTGGCAACATTTGTGACAATTCAAGAAATATCCAGTAAAGACTTGACAGAAAATGTTTTTACATGGATGAATAAAGATAGCAATGTCTATCCAAACATGCAGCAGTTTATGAGGAAAAAGTTTCTTGTTGCTCAAGATAGATTGCCAGCTATAAGACAGCGTGTAACTAGGGTAAAACAAAATATAAGTGGTTCTAACACGGGGTCTAGTAATAGGAGGATTGAAAATGCTTTATGGTTAAGAAATACGGAAGCAGAAAAAAAAATAAATAAACAGTCTGTGGCGGATGGAAACAACAAATGTTTATCATTGCACTGCCCATAATCATTCACACAAATCATTTGATTACAACAGTAATGAATAATGTTGCTTTCCAGAGTTCACTCACAGCTGAAGTGAAATCTCTTGGCAACACTAAAGCTTCTTGTGTTGCTAACAGTTTATTACATCTTTCATCTGAAGAGACAATTAAGTCTCAGTTCAAAAGGGTCATATTTTTTCTCTATGGCACTTTAAGCCACTGAAATTCCAAAATGTTTCCAAAAGTTTCGTTATTGCATAGTCGTAGGAGAGCAATCAATTGTCTGCCTGATTGTTTTCAAAATATACATACAAATACTTGAGTAAGTAGAAAGATTCTGAAAACAAATTATATGAAATTGAATATTAATGATCAATGAATGTTGGGCCTACTAGTGAATGTAAAATGAAAGGGATTTTCTTCCAGGTAGTTTCCCAATTTATGACCATTTCATACAACAAAATACACTATTGATAATTCATTATCTTATCTTGAAGATTGTGTGGAAAATGTTACAAATCTTTGTTCCCATCTGCTGAAAGCATTTCAGAATTACAGAAAGTATCTCATTTTCCCACCTTTAAATATATAGGAGTACTGAAGTATGTTCTTAAAATATGAATGCTCATGTCCTGTTAAAATATATAAAAATGTGTTTTTCAGCAGTTAGGCATAACTTCTGAATATTAGATTAAAAATATAATGAAAAAAATAAAGTTATTTGGGAACATCAAACATCAAATGGTGGAGACAATTTCAAGGACTGAATATTGCAAATATTTTAATTCTTTTGCAATAAGATTATTATTATTATTATTATTATTATTATTATTAACGTTAAGAATAGAAGAAAACGTAGAAGAATTTTGTATATTTTTGTCTGTACCTATTATACGTCCTAAGGAAACAGAATAAAATAAGTTTAGTTTACTAAATTTTATTCAGTTTGATGTTTTAGTTTTCAAAAAAATCTGATAGTGGAGGAAAGAGTATTTTCTCTGTGAAAAATTGACAAACTTGATTGGTTATCAATTCAATGATTTTTAAATTCATTTAAAGAGTCTCACACTGATTAAGAAAAAAATCATTCTATTGAATTGATATAAAATCAATAATAAATACATTTTAGAACAGTTAATTCATGTTTATAATTGAAAACAAATTTTTCAGCATCAGAAATGCAATGAAGAATAAAAGTACATAATACATATTAAAAAGGTGTCTTCTGAAAATGTACTTAAATTAACAGCAGTTCTTTACCTGTTTTATTCTAGGTGAAGCTCACCCTTAGCTAAAGGAACACATAGTAATGGATAAATGTAATAAAATCTTTCTATGGATAAATATATTAAAATCTTGTAAATTGGGATCCAGTAACACTGCTGCAGACTCAAGAAGTAACTGAAAAAATGAAGAAAAGCTCAGATCAATGGCAGAAACTTTCAGTATATGCCTTCAGGTGCAACCTTAAGTTTGGCCATCACTGCTAGTGCAGATACAGCTTGGGAAATCGACCCTAAATGTGGAACGGGAGGAAGTGGAATGAAATAACGCACATCAGACACAACCCTGGCATGTCTTCTCTAGGAAGATAAATTGAGGTGGACCAAAAAAAAAAGGAATATCATAATTGTAATACCATAATTGTAATAACATTGTTTCTGCATTCGTCTGCTTATGACACCACTGTTTTTTTTCTACCTTTAAATGGAATGAACTACCCCTCCACCTGTCTTTAATCCACCTTTTAGAGGTACTGAAATATTTATTGTTTGAAAAGGGTTTTCAAGGGACAGAAAAAATCCTTGCACAAAACATCAGAAAATATATCACACTTATTATAGAACATTATTTTTTTATTTACAAGAAGAGAAAAAAATGCCAAGTAAGCAGAAAGAAAATGCTTGAAGCAGGAATAATATCAAAGCCTTTATGTTTCTGATAATTTCCAGCTGAAAAGGAAATCTTTAGTCTTCTCTTTCAGGTACTTGGTGAGACACTTTTATTTTGGGTGAAGGAGTTCTAGGGGAAGATAACTTGCTGGCTAGTGATGAATATTCTGGGCATATGGGCTATTCAAGGCACAGGGGCTGTACAGAGTGATCAAAACAAATAGAGACTGCATAGCTTTTAAAAAGTAATTGTGCCATTACTATGCAAATCCTTGCAATCTTGTCTACTAGTTGAACCGCTCAGACAATTAGACTGGGAGGAAACATATCATAAATGAGAAATAGCTACACAGTAATTTTGTGAAAAAATGGTAATACAGAGTTGAATCTAATATATTAGGAAAGCCATTGATGGTAAGAATCTGTATCAACACAATAAGACAAAGACTGACGCAGATAATTTTCATAATATTTAAATATAATAATTAATATGGCATCTGTGCAGCTGAGAATTAGGTAGTGCAATAAAGCCCTCTCTTCTCTGCTGGTTTTTGGAAATTTATTTTATTTTTTATTATTTTTATTTTTTTGAAATGGAAAGATTATCTGAATAGAGAACAGCAATTTAAACAATTATCCCTAACAGATTACTTAAATTCTTGTGCAGGTCGAAGTTGGCCTTGGCAAATTCTTTCATAATAAATGAATTATTCAGAGATCTGGCTAAACATGGATAACACTGAAAACATTTCTACATTGAATAAATTCATTTATGTATCTCCAACAATGGTTAGCAGGGTTGAGCCTCTTTGCCTTCTATGGAGAAAGGTTGGTAGTATTCTTGAAACTATTAGATTATATTACACAAGTTAAAGAAATTGAATTTAGTAAAAGTCATTTATATATATATATAAAAAAAAAAAAGTCTTTTTCCAAAATCAATTTGTTACTTTTGGTAATCCAAAATTGAGATTCTCTGTTATAGGAGAGATCCTGGTTTACACTTGCAAAGTTATAAAGTAGAAATTAAAGGTGTGTTGCAGAATAATTTGATCATTCACATTTAGGAAACAGCCTGTGTCTGACCTTACTGTTGTGAAGGACGTGAGTTATTTATATAAGTACAGAAAACATGCACCTGAGAATTTAAAGAAATAGGTACATACAATGGAGTATAAAGTGTTCAATAATGTTCATCTATAATGTGGCTAGAGAAAATTATTCTAAAAAAGGCAATTATTTGAAAGAAATATATATTCTGCATTAAATCTTCCTGTTTATCCTGTATAGTGAGGTGGGGATTGGGCTTTTCTCCCAAGCACGAAGTGATAAGAGGAAATGGCCTCGAGTTGCATCATGGGAGGTTTAGGTTGGATAGTAAGAGAAAATTCTTTACTGAAAGGGTTGTGTGGCCTTGGAATAGGCTGTCCAGGGACCTTCCATCCTCGAAGGGCCTCAAAAAAATGTGTCGATGTAGAGCTTAGTGGCATGGTTTAATGGTGAACTTGTCAGTGCTAGGTTAAAGGTTGGACTTAGTCACCTGTATAGTGCAGGACTACTGAAGTGGGTGTTTGAGTAGAGTACTTAAGTATCACGGAGTATCTTGCAGTATCTCTGCAAGGTATCTCTGGTGAAATTCACCTCATCTAACAGTAGGCATCTGCACTGTACACGGCTACATCTAAGCTAAATATCTGGATTTTCCTTATAGTCAATGAAGAGAAATAGGTCCTTTTAACACATGATTTTATCTGACCTAGTTTAGACATCCACATTAAGGTGAGATGAATTGACTTCCTGAAGTAACTGTTTCATTTCATTGATGATAAAAAGAGTTGAGACAGCTAGCTGACTGCCTGGGCTAAGGGATGCAGCTGCCACTTTCCCATTTGCAGGTTCAACAAATCATGAAGCTGAGCTCCTAACACAGAGATAAACACACAGATAGCACTGATGTGGCTGGTGACACAGCCTGACACAGACAGCCAAGCTGCTGTGTCGATAGCACCTGCACATAGGACTGACATAAACATAAGCACAGCCAGCCAAGTCTCCTCCTCCTCTCTAGCTCGCAGATAGAGAAGGTCACTGGTGCAGGCACACACACAGCACTCTCCAGTTTCATGTGCACAGTTGTAGAAAGCTCAAGTAGCAGCATTGCTTCTTGGTCCATCTGACACCCCTGCCCTGACATCAGATCCTCTTACACATTCTATGAGTACTCTGCCCGCTGGTTCTCCTCAGTGCTCACTGCAAATAGAGACAGGTACTCACACACTTGTCCCACAAACATCCTATACCCAGGGTTCCTAGGTAACTCCCCTTGCAGAACCTGCTCCTCCATGTTCAAAAAAATCTGCATGGCAAGAAGGAATTAACAGATTTAGTTCTGACAGAATTACGCTTTGCTTAAGTTTACATATTGTTCAGTGCTAGACAAAAAGTTGACAAACGTAATTAGAAATGTGACCTGCAAAAATGTGATCATAACCACTCGATGACCCATTGGATCTATGTTATTATCAGAAACTGTGAACCATGTGCACTCCTATTCACATTTTTCCACTAAGATGGTGGTATCTCTTAAACAGCAAGGCCTCTCATTTTACCACAATGGGAACAGGCCAGCTGCTAACATATATACTGTCAAGACAAATGTGGCATATAGGGAAATATACAGGTGTACAGCATAGTAATCTATAGAATATTATGTCTGGAAGATTTAATGATGGAAGTAAAAAACAATCCCCCTACTTCTTATGGAAAGCTGAATAGATATGACTTCAAAGAGATTTGTATAAGAATGTTTTCAAGAAAATATCAAGTCTAAGAAATATTTTGTTGTTGTTAACATTGTTATGTTTGTCTTCTATGTTTAATCCTTTCTTTGTTTCAAAATAATACTTTATGGCTATATATACTGAAAGCTGTTCATGGTAAATAAAGGGCAGAGCCAATGACTTATAATACATTCCAATTTCCTCAACTTTAACTCTTCAGTTCCTATTAGCAGTATTCAGGCATCTTCTGAGTGAGTATGTACATACATGCACGTACAATTTTTGATAGTAAAGAAATATTTTGAAGGCCGGATATGAAGTACCAGCCAAAGTGTCTGGAATATTATTTCCAGGAACATAAAAGTAATTTAAATGAAGGAACTAATATAAAAATTGTTTTTATATGTTTTGATAAGAAAAAATACTGCTGAGAAAATGTAGAATTGTTAAAATGAGGAAAACAGCTATGCTAAAAAATAATACAATATTAACAAAGAAAAAAGAAAAAATAAAATATTACATGGCTGAAAACATAAATGTTAAGGTTTAGAAGTTTGTTTTCAAAGAGATATCTGTCTGCCTGGGAAGTGAGTATAGGATAAATGATAATCAGTACTGCTCAGCATTAAAGTTTATCTGAGAAGTGGTTGGAACAGTCTGCTGGGAAGACAGTAATTACAGTGGTGGGGCAATGAAGAGATGGGAGAACAGTTAAAACTTCATGCAAAATTTTTGAGCAGTTTTGCAGTCTCTATTTTGCCTCTGTTTTGCCTTATAACACAAATGCAATAATTTGACGTCTAATATCTATTTGATCCACTTCTATCATTCATTTACCTGAACTGTGACAAACAAAATATATGGTCTAGGAAGCCATCTCAGTTTATACCAGTTGTTCTGATCTAATAACTTAAGTGAAACTGGGGAATTAAAATAAAACAATGTTTTCTCTCTGTGAATGTCATTTCTTCAGGCCTGTTGTTTCTGTTGCGGATCAAGGAAAACAAAAGAAACCTTGTGGAAAAAAAAGAAAAAAAAAAAAAAAAGCAAAGAAACAACAACAATAAATACAAGGAAACCCATACATAATGTGATATTCTTAAGACAGATATTTCTCTTAAGAGAAAATAAATTCCTTCTGTAAAGCCTGAATTCTAAAATCAGTAGGCAACTGACTTGATATAAAACTGCTTAAAACCAGTAAAGTTTTGACAGAAAATAAGAATTTTGGAGAAGCTGATCTAGTTATTTATGCTTCTACTTATGCTAGCACACGAGTCCAGAATACGGTATTAGTAATACATATGGAGTGAGCTTTCTGGAAACCTGACTTTATATCACATTAACGAGTCAAATTTATCATTGTCTTGTAGTTATCTGTCCTATGAAAATACATTATTTAAAGAATGAAAACCTCAATCAGCCTTTGAGCTCAATTACCTATGAGAGATTTGTTACTTTGCTTCAGTGGAAACTATTATAACCAATATTAGAATCAGAGTCTTTACCTCTAAAATTATGCTCATGTGTTATTCCTAGATTTGACCCTATGCTTTGAGTACCCTTCTAACATGTTAGGAAATTTTAGATTTCCAAGACTGGATTCTCCATTGGGTTCCAAAATCCTCCATTCTCCTTGGGTCAGTGGCATGATAGTATAATGAAGCAGTCTGTGCAGTCTTTGTCACAGAATGTCTAACCTACAAGATCTCAATTTCAGGTAGTTGCCTTCTTATGCAGTACCGTGTATCTTCAATGTAAATTTTCTTTCAGTCAGGTAAGAAAATTACTAGCTTGCCTTCCCATTTTCTTCACTCACTCATTATGGCCACCACTGCCTACATAACTGCCAGCCCTTTGAACTCAGTCTGTTAAGGCAGCAATTAATTAAAGAAAAGGGAGCAAGGCTAGAATTATATAAGTGACATTTATTAGATACTTGTGTATTTGCAGATCACCAAAAATTATTTAGCTACATGCTTTGATTTCGTTGTTTTGTTCTCAGGCAAAGGAAACTTCAAAAACACCATAGACACAAAAGGTGAGATTTATCTTCTCTAACTTATGCATCTTAAAGTTTAAGTCACAAGGAGTCTAAGGTCCTTATACAAACAATGAATGAAATAAAAATCTCTAGAAAACAAATCACCACATCCTAAAATGAGTTCCCTAAGATAACTAACCTGTATGACCAAAAACAAAATGTCTGATTTTAGTGAATGGTTTAATGGACAACATAAGTTGAGGTAAGAATATGCTGGCTGTGGAACCATTCTTATCCTTTTGTTATGTTTTTCCAATTTCTCTCTTGCACTGATGCTAATAGTTTTATTTTTGTTGTTGTTTGTTCGTTTGCCAAATCATATCACACATCATATCAATCTCAAAATGAAATTCACAGATGTGCTTGTTCTTCACCCAAGTCAGTAGGCTAGTGCTGTGCAGCTTCCTACACAAAGCTTTAGAAAGGCAGGAACACTCCTTGAAACAGGCATGATTATACGTTGTGGGCTGGGAGATGTGAGGCTTGTTTTTCAGCAGCAGCAGCCAAAACCCAGATTTAAACCTGATCCATTTCAAAACACTCTTCATACACTGTGGTGCTTACCCAATTATACTGGGTTTACGTGGCAAGGTTTTGGTAGCAGGGGGCTGCAGTGGTGACTTCTGTGAGAAGAATCCAGCAATTCTTATTCTTCTGGAATAAGAATTCTTCTTATTTGGAGAGTGACCATGAAGGAGCAGCGGAGATGAAGTGTCAGGGACTGACCGCAGCTACCATTCCCTGTTCCCTTGGGTTGCTTGGGGGGAGGAGGTAAGAGAGGTGGTTTTAATTTGGTTTTAATTTCTCACTGCTGTAGCTCATTAATAATAGGAAATAAATTATATTAATCTCCCTATTCTGAGTCTGTTTTGCCCATTACTATAATTGGTGAGTGATCTCCCTGTCCTTATTTCAGCCCTTGAGCCCTTTTCATCACAGTTTCTTTCCCTTTCCCTTTGAGGATGGGGAGTGAGTGAGTGGTTGTGGTGGACTTCGACTGCCCAGCCGGGTAAAACCACCACATACACAAGTGATAGAGCTGAAGAAAGAGAGGCCAGAAGCAGGTGGAAATGAAATATCAATGCCCAAAAGGAGCTGATCTCTGACATTAAGTACAGTTCATATAACTGCAAGAGTCTATGTTGAGACAACAAAATTAATTCTACCCTAAATGCCTTTCTTGCATGTGAGGAATGTTTTAACAATTCGTGTCCATAAAGAACAATTTTGTTTGAATCCTGTCTGCCTCTGGGCCCTGCACTGGCAATTTAATTCTTGAACCACAGATGCAGTGTGTCCCAGTCTCCCCCTCATTCTAGTCAATTTATCAAGTCTTCAGAAAATACTCCTTAAATTTATGAACCTGTTTGCTTTTGTTATTCCGGACTTCTATTTCTAACAGTTACAGCCTTTTTTCCTGTCTTCTTCGAGATTAACTTAACACTGCTATAGATGTGTCTGTGAATGGCTGGGGAAGAATGTTTTAATTACTCGTGAAGTGTCAAATAATAAAGCTGTTTGTGTTTGATGTCTGGGAGTTTCAGAACAACTGATAACAACTAGTGACTCTTATGGGATACTATGCGGATCTTTGGTATCTGGTTAGGGGGGCCGAGAGATAAAGAGGAAGGAAAAAGAAGCTGAAGGACGGCTGGGAGACAAGACCTAAAGAGAATGTTCTATAAACTTGGTATGGTGCCAAGCAAGTACAAAGGGGGAGAGGAAGACTACGAGCCTTCAGCATGAAAGACCCCTAGAGACCCCCAGAAGAGACCCCCAGAGGAGACTGCGCATGCTCCAGTAGGAGGGACTGGACCCCGGAAGCTAATTATAATAATCTATTTTTTTTTAGAAGTAGTAATGAATATGTATTAGTCTAGGAGCATAAAAATCAGCTGCTTGATGTAACTGGTGTGCGTCCTGGTGGAGCGGAGACTCCCGGTGCACCCAGCGCTGTTTATTTACCTCTATTCCTTTATATTCTTTCAATAAATCCTATTTTTTTATTTAATCCTAATTTGAATCCTGAGCCATTTATAACATTGCATAATAAGAATCACAAATGCACAGAATACGTAATTAGAATCAAATGGAATTCCTGTTCAAAATGAAACGTCAGGGGTTGAACAGAATGCAAAAAGAGATGACCAACTCATTGATATAAAATTACCCAGTTAATTCAGTTAACCACTAGTACTGAATGTACAGGTTAGCACAGAGAAATTTTCACTGCTGCTAGTAATAATATTTGCTTTTAAAATGATCAAATATTTTTTTTTTTATTTTTATACATTTGTGACAATAAAATGCTGAAAACGATTAAATTACTTCTTCAAATTTATGTTCTAATATACATTTAGCAACAGGAGAAGTGTTGAGAAATTGACAGTACACTTCACCTTATACAGGGAGAGGTAATTATCCCTTGTTGATTAGAAATTAAATCACTGAGCTACAAGCAGTTGGTGATGCATAACTATCATTAGCATTTTAGACCATTGTACCATTTCTCCTAGTTTTGAGCAGTTTTAAAGGCAGGATAAGATACTTTTATGGCAGGAAATTTTGTGAACATGTGGAAATAAAAAATAGTAGAAGAATGGGTACTATAATTTTAAACTGGGATGATGTTTATGCACCAGCTGTTTATAGTGATCAAGAATCTAATTGACAAGGAGTAATTACTGCATCTCTAAACATGGTGAAGAGTGCTTTCAGTGTGATATGGCTGGAGAAAGGCCATATGAGGAAGGACCCACATGTTTGACAAATAATTTTGTCTTTTCATTCTGTTTAATGGCTTTAACATTTGAGGCTAACTTCTGTTCTGAATTGTATGTGTGTATCTCCTCTGATGTCAGTGGGTTTGCCTTCACATAATGGAATTTGGAAAAGTAAAGTGACTTTGCATGCATAATTAAAGCAGACTACACTTGAGTTGTATTTCCATAATGGTCTAGAATCCCAAACAAATGCATATCTTATTCTGTAACAGTGCTTAAAAAAGAGAAATTCTGCATAAATCATACAAACACATTAGGATCTAACCGCATGTTCGGTGTTTTATGGAATTATGAGACAAACTTTTCCCTTACTGTAATAGCAGGAGACATTTCAGTTGATATTTGACAACAAATCTTTAAAGAAAGTCAGGCTGACATGAGAAGAAAATACCACTGAATCATCTGACAGTTCAATTTGAATAGTCATTGAACTAAGGTCCCAGAAAGGTTTAAATATTTGGCTAGATACGTCATTTGGAAATGACATGAAAATGGAAGTGAGAACAATCCTGTGACACTACAGAAAATACCTTAAAAATAATTTGAGATACTTTAAAAAATAAAAAAATAAATATATATATTTATGTACTATATATATATATTTCACACGGGCCACTATCTAGTCCTGCAAAAGACATGCAACTGTATTTCATACTGTTTTGTGTTTATCTGTCTTCCCGTTGATAAATTTTACAGTGGTAGAGAAGTACAAAATATTGAATTCCAAAAAATTTCTTAGAAATATATGGCCATGTGAGGATAGAGACCCCTATAGTGATGTTTTTATAGTTTTTCAGAGATTTCTCTTGAACCGTATCTCTGTAGGAGGGCCTCATTTTAGTTTTGCTTAATTCCAAATTATTATTTCCTATGATTAAACCTTATACCAGAGTAATAATCTCCCTGTAGCCTGATGTTAACAGCAGTCAAATAGTCTGTCATGGTATACATAATATGACACTGTTCTTTCATTGATAATTTCATCAGTGTTTACCAGTCAGCCCTTAATCTCTTCTTTGTAAACCTTTTCCTCCATATCAGAATCATTGAGATTTTTCTTCAATAATCATATTTGCTTGACCTACACTTTTTTTCTCTTGTTTCTTCTTGCTGCATTCGCAACTGTGCCATGTAGAGCAATATTCCTGGTCTTTAATATTCATTGAGTAGCCTTTTACTTCTCTACACAGTACTGGAAATTTAGAGCAATTTACTATCAGCCTATTAAATATCTTTTTTTTTGAAATTACAATATTCCAGTTATTTGCTTTGCCATTGATTTAGATTTTTGTCTCGCTTTTTGGTATTTAACATTTCTGAAGCAACCAGATTTTTATCAATTTCAAAACATGACCTTACCTTCAAAAACAGCATGCAGAATAGCTAAATATGTCTGAAACCCAGAAAAACAATTGCAATAAGGAAATCACGTAACAGAGTTTCCTAGAGTAAAGTTAAATGTCTACTTCTGCTTTTGCAAGAAAAGACACTTCCTTGGAGATCAAAGGGAATTATATTAAGTTTTTCAGGAAACTACAATATCTTCTGATCCAAGTGTAGCACACGTACATCGAGATAGCTTTCTTTAATATATACAGCACCAAGTGTGTATATGCAGTGTGTGTAACAACCTTACAACCGTATGTAACCATAACTATAGCAGTATATATGAAAAATAAACCTCTACTAATAGAAAACATGACCCATTGCACAAAGTTCTCATTCTGAGGAAAAATGAAAGAACTGACACATACAAAATGATAGTCATGTCATTTGATTCACTAATAACAAGCATCCAGAGTGCAGTGTAAGAACGTATACATACTTTTTATAATTATCATAAGTATTCCATATAGTTGTATTTAACTCACAGTTTTGAAGCTTCAGGCCACAAGATAAACTCTAAATACATATCAATGACCTAATGGCCACTTGTTTAAATTTTCTGATGATGTATCAATTGCTTATCTTATCACAGTTTCACCACTAAAGGATTATTAAGAAAAAGGATTATGTGTTGAAAAGTAATAAAGGAAAGCCACTGAATCTGATAGTTATCTAAACAATTGCAATATGAGTTATAAAACTAGTTAAAACTTTCAACCAACAGATAGATCCTTAGCTGAATTTAGGAGGTCCTTGGTGCCGCTGTCGCTGTGATGATTAATTTTACCCTGGTGGTGAGATTCAAAATTACATTCCACAGTTTACTCAGTTTATGAATTGTGCAGACTGAAAGTGTTGCGGTTAATGCAAGATACTGGATTAATAAAGTGAGGTTTTCTGCATAATTTCTGGTATATAATCAAGAAACAGACATAAATGTGGTTCAAATATGTTTTCAAACAATCTAAACTGAAAGAGGGGGGGATTTAGATTGGAGATTAGAAGGAAATTCTTCACTCAGAGGGTGGTGAGGCACTGGAACAGGTTGCCCAGAGAGGCTGTGGATGCCCCATCACTGTAGATGTTCATGACCAGTTTGGATGAGGCCCTGGGCAACCCGATCTAGTGGGTGGCATCCCTGCCTATGGCATTATACCTTTGAGGTCCCTTCCAACTCAAGCCATTCTATGATTTAAACTGCAGCAATACTAGTGTAATTCTCTTACTTCCCAGGAGAGTGTTCTAATCACTCAGTTACTAGCTAAAGGGAGGACTGTGGTCTTTTCAACATATCTTAAGATACTGAGCCCTTTTTCATAGGCCTTTACAGAATTGTCCACATTGTCTCAGATGCCTAGAAGATTCCTAGATTTGTTTCTCATCCAGGAAATCTGAGCTCAAGGACAGGCAGGAGTTCCAATGTACTTCTGTGTGCTTAGTGTTCACCTAATCCTGCTTACTACAAGAGACTGGACAGAGATCACAGACAGAGATATATTTTGGGCATCGTTTAAAGAATTCTTTGCAAATAGTGAGCTTTATCTATCATTCCTAGATTCTATCAATGTTATTGTACTATTTCATGGTTAACATGTTCATTTATTAGATATTATTATTATTATTAATAAAATGAGTCTGCAGTTAAGATATTGTGCACTTACATATAAAGAAGATTTCTAAATATATGTATATACATTTAGAGATCAGTTATTCTGAAACTAGAAACAATTCTATTTTCATGCTTGTAAGACATTTCTGTTCTTCTTAGATAAAGCATGATTTTACCTTATTCTGTATTTTGGGAATACTCAGTATCATTTGTGATTTTAAAATGACCATTTCCCTTTCAGCATAAATTTAATGAGAACTGTTTTTCTTTTTTCTGGCTTTCTTTTGCCTTCCAGGTGAAACCACTCTAAGGTCATACACTGAAGCAGAATGTTAGTTGTCACATCCTTACTTTGTTACCCTAATGAAGAATCTGGTGGATGGTGATTCTGACCCAGTTGCAAGATGTTGATGTTTCTTTAAGATGTTTTCTACATTATGCTTCTGGAAAATAATTTCTTTTATATTTGGACAGTCTATGGTTCACTGCAAAATGTCTGCATGAAATCAAAGAACCTATCAAATTGAAGACAACCTACTGAGATAAATTTATTGAATATACTTTCTCACAAGACATCTCTTTGAGGTTTTGTCATCCTTTCTCATTTGCATTATATATATATATATATAAATCAGCACACAGTATTATAAGTAAAACCTTTAAAAGATAATCAGATGGGTATTTCAGAAATAATCATTTTAGTTTCTATTCAGAAAGCACAATAAAAGTGCATTGGGAAGGAACACTGAAGCTGAAGAATATAAAAGGGAGAAGAAAACCCAGAAAACATAATAATTTTGTTGTCTCCTGAGCCAGAATGAATTTCACAAAGAGATGTGTTCTGATTTATACTTCCTTGAATGCAAAGAGCAGAACCCCCTGAACCCTGCTGAGAGAACACAGAAGAGTACCAAACTGAGTAACCTACTTTTCCAACCATGAAATAAACTTCAGCCAGAACAGGTGCTAAACTAGCTGCCATTACTGCCTCTCCACATTCCCTCCAAATGATTCACCCATCGCACTGTGATTTTGATGACCTTTAGTGGCCTTCTACTACAGGGTTACAGCATCAGTGGATAAGGGAAGAACAACTGACATCATCTACCTGGATTTGTACAAAGCATTTGACACTGTCCTGCATGACATTTTTCTCTCTTAAATGGATGTAACAGATGGAGCACTCTGTGGATAAGGAATTGGTTGGATGGTCACACTCAAAGAGTTGCAGATTTCATTGGCCCTTTCAATCCTCTTCCCTTTGTCCTTTCATATAGAATTCAGTAACTAAGTAAAGACAAGCATCCAAGTTAATCTGCCCATTGCCTTATTTCCTTTTTAGAAAAACTTGATTTAAAGATTTATCTAATCATTTATATCACTTGTTAGTGACTCTATCCTTTCTGGTAAGAAAGATGGTTCATTTCATCTCTGTGTAGGTAAATATGTATTTAATAAAATAGTAGTAAAACAGTGGTACCCTGTGCTGGAAGGAAGATCATCAACCCTATATCATGAGTAGCTTCACCTAGATAAGATATAAGACAGTGAATAATAGAAAGTTTGTGCACCCGTATGGCCACTTTGAAAACCTGCTAATTCTCTCTGGGTTTCAGAACACATTCAACTTTTCATAAATATCCTCTCAAGCTGAAAAGATCAGTTACTAATGAGGTATAAATAACTTTGTTTGTTCAAAGTGTCAAATCACTTGCAATGTATGCAGGTGGATCAGGAGAAGCTAATGATATTGAACTCAAATGCCAAGCTGGAGAAATGAAAACTCCAGTTTCACCAGTGAAACTTCTGGCATATTTATTTTGCTTCAGATGCTACACAGACTGTTACACAGGAGATTACGATGTGTAGAAGCAAGCCAAAAATCACCATGACAGAACGCTGCTACCCTCTATCCTGAGTCAGCCAACTTTTCTCCTTGACTCTTACACATTTTTTTGAATATTCTTACATCTGAAAGCAATGCAGCCATTCAGATCATGAATGATCAGACTAGTTTCCCAACACAGGCCAGTTTTTTTCATCATAGAAGGATCTTTCAGGAAAAAGAACTAATCAATCCACAATTCACTATTTAGCATAAAAATAAAAGAGATCCATAACCTGTGTCCCATTTCAAAATGATTTTTTTTTTTTTTTCCCTCCATCTGTGCATCAGAGGACAACAGTAAAAATTTCAAAAAAAAAATTGGATACCAAAGATGGAATTAACCTTATTTCATTTTAGCTATCTGGAAAAAAAAAAAAAAAAAAAAAAAAAAAAAAAAGAGAGAGAGAGAGAAAAGAGAATTATTTCTGTGTGTGTGTGATTAGAGCCTGAGAGCCTGATAAAACAGATTGAGAAGTACACCATGAAGGTTAGACTTTAAATTATAGCACATGGTAAAGAATAATGGTTCATTTCTATTGCACTGACTAAAAACTGCTAGTTATCACAAATTTAGAAAATTCAAGCCATTTTGTATTATTTCCACTCTACCATTATTTCCATGAACTGTACATGTATATCTTGAGAAATATTATAAAATACCACTTCCAAATAAATGGAAAGAAGAATGTATACTAGATGCCAATAAAATAGCTACAACTGTCTGAAAAGGACAAAATAATGTTTGCCTTCTATAAAGGCTTCCAAGAAACCGAAAAAAAAAAGGGGGGGGAGGGGGGGGAGTGAGGATAAAGAGATAAAGAAAAACATAGTAACAAAAACAAACAAACAAAACAAAAACAAACATGTCTTTATTGTACTAAGGAAAAACATCACACAGTAAAACAGAGTAATTAACTAGAATTGTCTGAATTTTTAAAGTAATTAAGTTTTGGGTGTTTTTTGTACACACCATATAATAATTAAAGGTTTCCAGTACCAACTGACTATGTAGTTTCTCATAAGTCAAAACCTCCATTCATTATCTCTCTATAAAACTGTCATAAAAAGTGTATGTTATTCATGTTTTGAAGCTTTCTCAAAAGGTGGTTTTACCCTGCTGGATAGCTAAATTCCACCACAATTGTTCTCTCACTTGCCTTCCTCAAAGGAAGAGGGGAGAAAATATGATGTTTTTGAGAGGGCTCAAAGGTTGAGATAACAGTAGGGAGTTCACTCACCAGTTACCATCCTGGGCAAAATAACTCAGTGTAGGAAGATTAATATAATTTATTACTAAGAAGCTAGAGCAGTGAGAAAGACAAAACAACACAAAACAAAAAAACTACAAACACCTTCTCCCCCATCCACCGTCTTCTACCTCCTCCCCCCAAGCAACCCAAGGGACCAGGGAATGGGGGCTGCGGTCAGTCCCTGACACTTTGTCTCGGCTGCTCCTTCATGGTCACTCTCCCCCTGCTCCACATGGGGTCCCTCCCACAGGATGCCGTCCTTCCCAAATTGAGCCTGCAGGGGCTGCCCACAGGCAGCAGCTCTTCAAGAACTGCTCCCACACGGCTCCGTACCACAGGGTCCATCCCCCAGGATCAAACTTCTCCATCACGGGTCCCCCACAGGTGGGTGGCAGCACACCCCAGGCCCCCTGCTCCTGCATGGGCTCCTCTCCACGGGCTGCAGCTCCAGCCTGGGGCCTGCTCCTGCGGGGGCTCTCCATGGGCTGCAGCCTCCTCCAGGCCACATCCACCTGCTCCACCGGGGGCTCCTCCACCGGGGGGCTGGCAGCCCATGTGGGACCCATAGGCTGCAGGGGAACTGCCTGCTCCACCAGGGGCCTCTGCACAGGCTGCAGGGAACTTCTGCTCCAGCTCCTGGAGCACCTCCTGACCTCCTTCTGCACTGACCCTGGGGGCTGCAGGGCTGGTTCCTCATCTGCTCTCCCAGAGGCTCACCCAGCGATGCTCCCTGGCTCAGCTCTGGCCAGCAGTGGGTCCCTTTTGGAGCCAGCTGGAGCAGGCTCTGATCTGACATGGGGCAGCTGCTGGGCTCCAGAGGCCACCCCTGCAGCCCCTCTAATGTCAAACCATTGCCATTTAAACCCAATGCACTACTAGAGTTATAACTGGAAAATAATATTCGTAATGTCTAAGATGGAGTGTGTTTGTAAATTTAACATTAACATTTAAAATTAACATTTAAATACATTAATTAAAAACAGCAGCATGGACAGCAAGGAAGGCTACGGAGTTGTTATGATACATTATTATTACATTTAAATTAAGATACTATCTGTCTTTAATTTCCAAATTCTACACAAAAGATAAGCAGATATTTATATTTTTATTTTATCAGAGCAACTCAAGTCTTTAGTGTCCTAGAAAAAGAATTCTAATATTTTTCTTTAGATTGCTACATATAAAAATGAGTTTTTCACTTAATTTACTCACTTCTAGCTCAGCACAATAGTATTCAGTGTCACTTTATGTTTATTGAGAAATAAGACAGAAACATTTGATAGCTATTATGCTGTGTTTAATATAGACAAGTTCAAGTAGAAAGACATTAACTTCTTTTGAGAATGGACATTTTAGAATGGCTCATATTCAGCTGACTATCAACCATCACTCCCAGGTCCTTCTCTGCCAGGCAGCTTTCCAACCACTCATCTCCCAGCCTGTAGATCTGCTTGGGGTGGTTGCACCCCAGGTGCAGGACCCGACACTTGGCCTTGTTGAACTTCATACAGTTGACCTCAGCCCATCAGTCTTGCCTATCCAGATCCTCCTGCAGAGCCTTCCTGCCCTTGAGCAGATCGACACACACACCTAACTTGGTGTCATCTGCAAACTTACTGAGGGTGCACTCGATGCCCTCATCTAGATCATCGATAAAGATATTAAAGAGGACCGGCCCCAGTACCAAGCCCTGGGGGACTCCACTAGTGACCGACCTCCAATTGGATTTGACTCCATTCACCACAACTCTTTGGGCTTGGCTATCCAGCCAGTTTCTAACCCAACGAAGCATACGCCAGTCCAAGCCACCAGCAGACAGTTTCTTGAGGAGAATGCTGTGGGAAACGGTGTCAAAAGCCTTGCTGAAGTCAAGGTAGAGCACATCCACAGCCTTTCCCTCGTCCACCCAGCACGTCATTTTGTCATAGAAGGAGATCAGGTTTGTCAAGCAGGACCTGCCTTTCATAAAGCCATGCTGACTGGGCCTGATCGCTTGCTTGCCCTGTAAGTGCCACGTGATGACACACAAGATAATCTGCTCCATGAGTTTCCCTGGCACTGAGGTCAAACTGACAGGCCTATAGTTCCCCGGGTCTGCCCTCCTGCCCTTCTTGTAGATGGGCGTCACGTTTGCTAGCCGCCAGTCAACTGGGACCTCCCCCGATAGCCAGGAGTGCAGATAAATGATGGATAGTGGCTTGGCCAGCTCCTCTGCCAGTTCTCTCAGTATCCTTGGGTGGATCCTGTCCAGCCCCATCGACTTGCGCACATCCAAGTGCCATAGCAGGTCACCGACCATTTCCTCATGGATAGTGAGGGCCACATTCTGCTCCCCATCCCCTTCCACCAGCTCAGGGTACTGGGTATCCAGAGAACAACCGGTATTGCCGCTAAAGACTGAGGCAAAGAAGGCATTGAGCCCCTCCGCCTTTTCCTCATCTCTTGTAACAAGGTTCCCCCCTGCATCCAGTAAAGGATGGAGATTCTTCTTAATCCTCTGTTTTGCATTGATGTATTTGTAAAAAGATGTTTTGTTGTCTTTAACGGCAGTAGCCAGATTGAGCTCCAGATGAGCTTTGGCCTTTCTAATTTTGTCCCTGCACAGCCTTGCAACATCCTTATAGTCTTCCTCAGTGGCCCGCCCTTTTTTCCAAAGATTATAAACCCTCTTTTTTCTCCTAAGATCAAGCTGCAACTCTCTGTTGAGCCAGGCTGGTCTTCTTCCACGCCAGCTCGTCTTTGGGCACGTGGGGACGGACTGCTTCTGTGCCATTAAGATTTCCTTCTTGAATAGCGCCCAGCCTCCCTGGACTCCTCTGCAAACTCTACCATTTTGTGGTCACTCTGCCCAAGACAGTTTCCAACCACCACATCTCTCACCAGTCCTTCTCTGTTTGTGAAGAGAAGGTCTAGCAGGGCACCACCCCTGGTAGGTTCACTAACCAGCTGCATCAGGAAGCTATCTTCCACGCTTTTCAGAAACATCCTAGATTGCTTCCTCTGGGCTGTGTTGTGTTTCCAGTATATGTCTGGGAATTTGAAGTCCCCCACAAGAACAAGTGCCGACGATTTTGCAACTTCTGTCAGATGCCTGTAGAACTATGCATGTAGAACTTTCCATGCATGAAAAATAGTATTTGAAAAAGTACAACTGTATTAGAAATATAGACATATAATATATTATTATTTTGATTTTTTTTTTTAAGGCAGTCTATGGTTTGCATTCTCAGAAATGAAAAGCAAACACTAAGATGTAGTCATGGATAAAACAAGCATCTAGCACAAAATAAAAAGATTACTTAGCATAATGCCATAATTTCATCACTTGAAACTGGACATGTTAGGAATTTGCCACAATATATGGAAAATTCATGCTACTTTTAAAGTTTTTTACAATTCCAGTAATGTAGTCACAGCAGTGGAATCACAAACATAGCAAAAATTTTTGTCCTTTCAATAGCTAATTCTTAGCAAAGAGTCCCCAACAAACATACTAACAATTGTTTAACAAGCTTTCTGAGATTAGAATAATTAAAATTAGTTTAAGAATTTATTCAAAACTGATCCTACATGTTTTTGTTTGTTTGTTTGTTTTACAACCATTATTTTGAGTAACTGGATCATACAATCAAAGTGAAGGGGACAGACAAGTACATCTTTGTTTCCTCTACAGCTTTTCAAAATTTAGCTTCAGTTTCCACATTTTAAGAAAACATGGTTTAAGTACTTTAATTTATCAGGTGTTTGAGTTACTGAAGTTATGAAGCTTTTAGTTTCATATTTTAAATAAGCATCCAAGTGGGACACCCAAAACATCTTTGTTGGTTTTGATCTGCTTTTTAAATGGCATAACAAGATGACAAAAAATGGCTCAGATCAAGTGACATATAATCTTACAATTTGCCTGGGGACAATTTTAAGAAATCCTCTGACCTTCAGAGGAATCTGAAAATGAGGGAGATTAAATTAAAAATAGTTAGAAAAGACACTACAGAACTTTTATTTCTATCTATAACATTCTAAAATTCTACTCAAAGACAAAAATGAATAAATAAATGCACCCAATGTTTCATTTGATTGCTGACTTCAGAACACTTATTCAAATGTGTTCAAATTGTTTAGGACTTCACTGTTACTGTGATTGACATAGAGACAAATGAAGGAAAAGATTTATTAGTTCTTATAGAGTGAGTTTTCTGGCCAAACATATCTTTTTTTTTTTTTTTTTAATTGACATTTTTCTCTGTCTCAGTGCCTTTCTTTTTCTTCTATCAGTGTTATAATAATCGAACTACAGCTAAGATAGCAACCTAGAAATCTCAGAGTGCCTATCACAGGCATGAAATCTTTCAATATCTCTACTTCAGTTCATCCAATTAGGACTTTTTTCAGAGTATGTTCTCAGACTCTGACCCCTAATACACTGCTCAATTTACAATAAATGCCTGCAAAACTTGGAATGTTCTGGTGAATTCAATAACTCCATAAAAATTACTTTGCTACAGCTGTTGGTTCTCTCATCCTTTATACAGTGTCATATTTACTATATATGCCAGCACTAAAGCAAAACAATACTTTTTTTTTATTATTATTTTTTTTAATAGAATATCTTGTGTTGGAGAGGACCCACAAGGATAATTGAGTCCAACTCCTGGCTCCACAGAAGACCACCCAAATATCAGACCATATGTCCAAGAGCATTGTCCAAATGCTTCTTGAACTCCAGCAGGCTCAGTGCTGTTACCACTGCTCTGGAGATCCTGTCCTAGTCCTTTTCCTAACACCCAGTCTGACCCTCCCCTGTCCCAGCTCCATGCCATTCCCTTGGGTCCTGTTGCTGTTACCAGAGAGAAGAAATCAGTACTTACTCCTCTTGTCCCCTTGTGAGGAAGCTTTAGGCTGCCATGAGGTCTCCCCTCAGTTCCTTCTTCTCGAGGCTGAACAGAACAAGTGACTTCAGCTGCTCCTCATATGTCACCATCTTTGTAGCCCTCCTTTGGAAAATCTCTAGTAGTTTTATGTCCTTCTTATACTGTGACACCCCAAACTGTACACAGTACTTGAGATGAGGCCACACCAGCTCAGAACAGAGCAGGACAATCCCTTCCCTCTACCAGCTAGCAATGCCATGCCTGATGCACCCCAGAATACTGTTGGCCCTTTTGGTTGACAGGGCACACTGTTAAGTCATGTTGACTTCTGTCATGAACCTTGTTGTCAAGGCAGCATAAAATATCTGTTTTGATTTTTTTTCTGTCAGATGCATTCCCTATATTAAAAGTGTATGTTTTTGCCACAGAATATTCTTTTTTCACTATTTGTTCAAGCAGCAGGTTTTGAAGTGAACAACTTCTGAGCTGCTAACATTCTGAAAACATGCCATATCTTTTTACAAAAATGCTTACCCAAGGCAGCTAGGGAATGCTTGAGAAATAATCAGGTGATGGATGTTTTTGTTTCAAAGTAAATGCCATAATATCAGTAAACAATTGAAATTTTCAAATGCCATAACAAAAAAAAAAAAAAAATAAAGAAAAATAAAAAAAAGAGAAAAATAAAAGGAACAAAAAAGAATGAAAAAGAATAAGAATGAAAAAGGAAAAGAAAGAAGGGGAAGGGGAAGGCGAAGGAAGGGAAGGGGAAGGGGAAGGGGAAGGGGAAGGGGAAGGGGAAGGGGAAGGGGAAGGGGAAGGGGAAGGGGAAGGGGAAGGGGAAGGGGAAGGGGAAGGGGAAGGGGAAGGGGAAGGGGAAGGGGAAGGGGAAGGGGAAGGGGAAGGGAAAGGGGAAGGGAAAGGGGAAGGGGAAGGGGAAGGGGAAGGGGAAGGGGAAGGGGAAGGGGAAGGGGAAGGGGAAGGGGAAGGGGAAGGGGAAGGGGAAGGGGAAGGGGAAGGGGAAGGGGAAGGAGAAGGGGAAGGGGAAGGGGAAGGGGGAGGGGGAGGGGGAGGGGGAAGGGAAGGAAGGGGAGGGAAGGGGAGGGGAGGGGAGGGAAGGGGAGGGAAGGGGAGGGAAGGGAAGGGAAGGGGAGGGAAGGGGAGGGAAGGGAAGGGGAGGGAAGGGAAGGGAAGGGAAGGGAAGGGAAGGGAAGGGAAGGGAAGGGAAGGGAAGGGAAGGGAAGGGAAGGGAAGGGAAGGGAAGGGAAGGGAAGGGAAGGGAAGGGAAGGGAAGGGAAGGGAAGGGAAGGGAAGGGAAGGAAGGGAAGGGAAGGGAAGGGAAGGGAAGGGAAGGGAAGGGAAGGGAAGGGAAGGGAAGGGAAGGGAAGGGAAGGGAAGGGAAGGGAAGGGAAGGGAAGGGAAGGGAAGGGAAGGGAAGGGAAGAATGAAAGGATTGATAGAGAGATAGAGAGATAATATATTTGATTGATTAAAATATATTTGATTGTTAAAAAATAATTAATTTGATTGATAGAAATTCCTTCTGAATTAGAATTTTGCCTGCTTTATATTCCACAATATTTACACAATTTTTAATAGGAAAGTAAAAAAAAAAAAAAAGTTTCTTAAAGTTTCCTTGAGGTTTGTAAATTTCCACTATACACATCAACATTTTTAGACAGGAAAATTATCTGGCAAACTCTGGAATACAATGACTCTATCTAGTCTATACCAGACAAGCTTCTTAAAGGAGGGATTAAAACTACTCTCTAAATTGATGAAAATTTGAGGAATATTTGCTTCAGGTGGAAGCAGGGTTTCTTTCTGCTTAGTGTGAAATGTGTTCATCTGATTTGTGTCAGTATGGAACAATGCTAGGGCTACATGTTATGATGAATGTGACCTTGTGTCTTACATACCCTTGGATAACTACAAGTCTAAGAAAAACAGAGCGGTTAATGTATATAGGTCTTGTATCTTGCAAAGGAATGTTTTAGCAATTCGTGTCAATAGAGAGCTTGGAGGGAAATGTATTTGTAGGGTTTTCCTTGAAGTCTCTGATATCTGGGGGGTTTCAGAATAACTGCTAACTATTATGACTATTGCATGGGACACTATGCAAGCTTTTGATATCTGGCCAGGAGATTAAGGAGATGAGGAAAGCTGAAGAACGATTAAAAGACAAAGCTTGCAGGGGATGCTGCACAAGTCTCTGACATACAGCCAAGTTGGACAAAGGAGAAGGACAAGAGGGAGGAAGACTATGAGCCTTCAGCACAAGAGACCCCCAGAGACCTCCAGAGGGACCACCGGAAACTGATACGCATGCTCCAGTAGGAGGGTTTGGATTCTGGAAATTAATTATAATAACCCTGTTTTTTTAGAAGTAGTAATGAATATGTATTAGCCTAGGAGCATAAAAATCAGCTGCTTGACTTAAATGGTGTATGTCTTGGTGGAGCAGAGACTCCCAGTGCACCCAACGCTATTTGCTTACCTCTATTCCTTTAATAAATTGTAAACTTTAATTATAGTCCTATTTTGAAGACTGAGCCATTTATAACATTAGTCACCTAAATTCTATGGCAATTTTACAGTATCAGGATTTTTATTTCTCATCATGATACTTTCACATGTATTTATCTCCTGAAACCTACAAGAACCAGTAATTCAAGTCAGAAAGTTACAAGGAAATAATGTTGCGAACAGGAGCAGCATAATGTTGAGAACAGGAACATTGCTCGGCTCACAGAGACACCCATTCCCGTAAGACATTTTAAAATGTGTTTTAATTATTCATTCTAAAGCAGCCATCCAGTTCCTGAATGCCATAAAATATTTAAACTTGGTATGAAGAATGACAAATGAAAGTCCTGTACCTGATTTGTAAAAGTGTATGTCTAACTTCAGAGTTGCTACCAAAAAGGTTTCTCACTAGGCATCCTGAGATGTAAGAAATGATTTATGGCAGTTATAATGAAAGTATAATAAGAGCCTAACTTTTTTAATATGAAGTAACTAATTCAATTTCTACCTGAAATTAATTCTGTGTTCTGCACAGAAGACAGTAAATATGTATATGCCACTGTAAGCATAAGTAATTTCATTTTTTTGTGTTTTGGCATTACTGTATCAGACTACTAAATCCTCTGAGATTTCTGATGATCTTATTTCCCCCATCTCTAGAAATTCCACAAGGTTATTGCACTTTGTTGGCATCATAACTCTTGTCAGATGACGTGAATTGTAATCATGCAGTCTTTTTGTCTAGCAGTAATTTGGCATTTCTGAGCATGAATGTTGATGGCTTCTGAAATACAAATAAATTATTTGGAACATGGTATATGGAATCTTGGCTTCAGAGGTATCCTGTTGCTGTTTTCTGTCTAATCACAAAACAATATATTTAATTAATTCTGATTTAAGCACAGAAACTAACCACAACTTTTCATCTTATTTTATGTGAAATTAGAAAACAGGAGGAACCAATACATCAAGATGGTCCTTGACAGTGGTATTAAGAATAATTAGGTTAAAAGCTTCATGATATTAGATTTTCTCTGGAAGCAAACATTGTAACTATGTTAACATGAAAATGAAAATCTTTAATCTGAGTCTGATACAGCTGAATATTTTAAGTAAATATTCAATGGAATAAAAACTTGTATTACACAGCTAACACTAATGTACCATTATGTATTTGAAACAAGATAGCCATATAAAAATGTCCTCAAACTTCTGGAACCATTTTTTTGGCTCATCATTTTCTAAAGATTGATTCACATAGGATTGAATTGTAAGAACTGAATTTAGGTTGTCCAGAGAAGGTGTGGATGCCCCAGCATTGGAAATGTTCCAAGTAACATTGGATGGGGATTTGAACAACCTGATCTGGTTGGTGGAAGGTGTCCCTGCCCAGGAGGATTGGACTAGATGATCTTTAAGGGTCTCTTCCAATACAAACCATTCTATGATTCTATAACTCTATGATTCTATGATACCTATTTCACATCACTCCGTATTGGTTTCCCAGTAGGTATTTATATAGCTATAACTTTCAACTTTCCACCACTTATCCAGTATTTTGGAACAATTTTTTTTTTTATTTATTTATAAATAGGTCATCAACTTTATCCTGATGTTGCCAAGGCCCTTGGCCAAAAAAAAAAAAAAAAAAAAAAAAAAATTAAAAAAAAAATAAAAAAAAAAAAGCAGTTTTACTTAATTGCTAAGACATCTGCTTTCTGTTTCTTACCTCTCCATTCATTTTAGGGAAAGCATACAGTTCCAATGCAATATTTCTCCTTTTTTTTCTTCAGTAATTTCTGATACAGATAGAAGTTTGGATATCAATATCCCATTATTATAGTTTATTCTACAAAAATATTCATTGTGACAATCCTGTCAGCTTGATTTTGTAATAAAACTTCAAGTACTTTTTGTTTTATTTCTATATTCCTATTTTTTTATTTTGTTTCGTTTTGTAATTATATTTGGACACTTCAAGTTCAGTAGATTGTGCCATTACTTTCATTCTTTCTTCATTTATGGTTCTGTTACCATTTTTGTGTCCCAAGACTCTTACAGGTAATCCCTTTGACTGTACTAGTTTATTATATTCACTGTAAACTGCTTCCTTTCATATCTAAGCTAAAGGTTGAGAGGTGATGTTCTAACATCTCTTCCTCTTTCTGAATCAGATGAACCTACTGCTATTTCAGCATGAATAACCTTGATATACATTTGCTGATCTCTGTAAAAAAGGTGACATCTTTTTAATTGTCTGGGGGAGATAGTCTAATGGAGTACAGCAGTTTTTCAGTATATTGTGTCATCTATAGATTTAGACCAGTGTTTTTGCTTCTGGCATTGTGAATTGATAATTTGAATCTAAGCAAGCTATACAAATTTTAAGGAGACCTTTTTCCCTTTTTTGTATCCAAGAAAAAAGTGCTAATCATATTTGTGAGTAAGTGAGCCACCCTAAGCAGTCAGTGCTTTGGTTAATTGCAAATTAGGTAGAAATTTAGGTAGAAAATAATATCAGAATTAAAAATTAGTTTTAGTTAAGATAGACTAGTTTGATTACAAAACTTAACAGCTTCACTCAATCTCCTTTCAAATCTCTGCAATAAGTACACTACAAATATTCAGGCAATGTTATAGTGTAACAAGTTCTCTTCTTCTTTTTCTTAGACATAGACACATTATTTATTGGGTAAGCAGAGTGGATTACCTCATAGAACTTTATGCATAAGTGCATGTCTATTCTGGACTGCTTTTCAAACCCATACAATGACCACCTGATCCATGGGTCAGTTGTTCATTCCATACTAGATTGCATATCATGTTGAGATGCTTCTCTATGTATAGACAGAGAAAAGAATTTGCATGATTGTCTTAAATATTTGACTTTTAGATAGCTAAATTTGGTGAGATGAATCTAATACATGCTGCCTTGAGAGCTGTTACACCCAATAGAAAAATTGCCATTAACACAGCTTCAACTATTTGCTGCAGTTCAACATCTGTCTAAGCCCATTTACTGAGTAGTATCTATACATTTGGTTATCAAACTGAGCCTATATGTATTCAGATCACCCATGTTTTAAGGTATTCTGGATTGCCTTTAACTCTGGGCCTTTCCAGCATACTGATATGTGAAAAACACCATCTGAAACATTTTCATCAGCATTAATCTTCCTTAGCCTTATCTATCCACAGAACTCTTGGCCCAGGATCAATGCACTAAGACCTTTCTGTACTTTTCACAGAATCATAGAAAAATCTAGGCTGGAAAGGACTTCTGGAGGTTAGTTAATCAACCCTCTGCTCAAAACAGGCCTAACATTAAATAAATCATCTCATACACAAGTGCCCATATTCTAAATTCATTGTGATTGCTCTGGCTCACAGCATAATATTTCAGAGAAACCAAAGCCAAAACTAAGCTTTTGGAATGTATACATCTTACATTTACTACAAAGCCATTATGTTGCTATACATAATGATCAGTGTCTTAAAAACTTCTGTTCAGATTCCCTACCACATGTAAGAGAGTCAGTTTGATCAAAGTTCTTAACAGTAACACAAAATCACTTCTGACCTTCCTCCAGCTGAGCCTTCCTTTTCTCATAGCCTTCATTTTGACGAGGGCTGTTATCTAAATAAGTCAGTCACACTGTTCTACATTCCTACTACATGTTCCTCCATTGAGGATATTTACGCCCCCACTATACCCAGTTCTGGAGGTAACTGACAGATGCTAGTTATTAAAAGTCAGGGCCTTTCCTACTGCTAACCACATTTTCTGAGCAGAACAGGACTTTTCTGTTTTGCTGGTTCCTGGATTACATTATTCATTTTATGAGACATCATCTATTCTTACTACAAAATGGAGATCCTAATCTGTATTGAAGTTTACCATGAAAAAGGCTAGTTCATGAAATAAAAAAGGGAATCCAATAGCAGACACATATTCTCCAGACCATTACTGTATTGTCCTTTTGGTAATTCAAAGCAAATACTGCAAAGTTTTAGGCAATTATCTAAATCTCGAAATCTCTTGAACAGAAATGGTGATTTAATGACAGTATTTCAAAGAAATTTTGAAGAATTGTTTTGTTTTGTTTTGTTTTGTATTGTTTTGTTTTGTTTTGTTTGAAGACCCATTTTGTGCAATAATTTGTGACATATCTTTCCTTAGAACCTGGAAATACACTGTTGTTCAACACCTTCTTTCTGCCGAAAATTTCTGGAGTAAATTATTAAAAAGTATGGAATTTCATCTTACAAATGAGAAAAGTTACTAGCAAAGTAGAAAACCTTTACAAGTGTGCAACATGAAGACAAGTCTTAAGAGAATTAAATATGCTAGGAATAGCATATTCTGAAGCATGTCTGAAGGAGGCAAAATTAAATGGATTTGCTTAATCTAGGAACTAATTGTCTTCATTAAAACTGGATTCAAAGATATTATCTGAACTAATAAATAAACTCTTTTATATCTCTATGCCAAGTGATTTCTTCCTTAAAACTCCCAGTCAGCATCTTACAAAAACAGCCAAGACATACCCTAGTCTGAAAGAAACAGCCTAGTATCACACCAGCTTATCTGCACAACCCATGGTGTTTTGGTCCAAATTTTTTTCCATACTGAGATGTGCATGCAGCAGGCAAGCGGAAAGGAAGTTGTACATATAAGTTTCAAACTAACTTTAATATTTAAAATTGTTTCTAAGAACCACATGTATATAAATATTTATAAACAGCAGCACTACGCAGAAAACACCCTCCAACCCTAGTCATATTTACAATCCTCTTCCTGAAAAGGAAATCAGCATAGTTACAAAGTGTTGTGGAACTGCAATGATTTCTATCAGAAAATCTGGTGACTTTTGTCTGAAAGCAGGATTCTAAGAAAGGGCATATCAGCCACATTCAGAAGGAATCAGAGACTATTTATTAAAATGTCTGATGCTCTGGGCTTAAAAGATCACTTAAGTATATATATATGTGTATATATATGTATACATTCCTCACATATAAAATATTATAAAATTTTCACAAGTGAAGAAAAATGTGGATAGCTATGTTTTCTGTTTATCATATTCATCCTGTGTTTGGTTACCCCTGATATTATTGTAATTGTAGAATTTTGATGTAGTTTGAGTGTTCTTCAAACAGCAAACCTGAATCTGCTGAAAAACCAGACAGCACAAAAACAAAGAATCAAATAAAAACAAAGAAAAAAGGAACAAAAAAGCATATCTTCCTTCGTCAAAAGAACATTTAGTCTCACATTTATTTTATTTAATTAAATCTATGCTTCAAATTTACTTCTATTTCTGATTAATTTAAATACTGATTTATTTATTTATTTATTTTTAATCTATTATAATTTTATTTACTATAAAATTTGAAAAGATTTGTAAGGATAAATAATTCCCCTGAAATAAAGTTAATCGTGAATATAGTCATGCTGTTGACTACAGTAGAAGCAGGATAGAGACCAATGTTCTGATTCAAACCACTTCATATAAGATATTAAATTTACTGCTGAGACTCCAGCAGAATTAATCAGCCTTCATTGAAATATTTTTCCCGGAAGAGTGCTCATCTATCCATTAATTGCCATTTATGGCGGTATAGGAAGTCACTCGTGGACATACAGAAAGTAAGCGTGATCAAGCGTGTTAATCATTGCACTACAACTACACAACTCAAATCTACTGATATTGTTTTGGCTTTTTATGTCATTATATGATCAAAACATTTAGATAGTTATCTTGCTAGGATTCAAGAGTTCTGGTATTCTATAAGAAATTATGAAATAGTAATAAGCTTGCTTTTTTTTTTTTCTTTTTTTCTCCTGATTTCATTAAAGCATTTGTTTCAGAAAAAAATGATTGTATTAGAGAAATAACAAAATAAAAATAATATTTTAATTTGTTTAAAGCCTCCTGATACATGGAATTATGTATATTCTTTATGTTATAATGTAAATAATGATACATGAAATCATACTGACATTTAAAAGAGCCACTCTAAAACTTTCTTGAAATATCTATTTACAGTACACTTTATATAAGTTTTGGACTGGCAAGGTTTCTTTACTTTTCTCCTGTGTGGTCACTTATAAAATTCTCTTTTGACTTAGAGTTCAATTTTACACCAGGACTTCAAAAGATGGCACAGTCTTTTGATACTTCACGTTTAACTTCTGTGGAAATATACTGAGTTGTCCAAACTGTCATAATGTCACAATGAGAAAAGGAAAAAATATTTTCCTTTATGTCTCTTTCTATGATAAATCTTCCATTGCCTAATCTATCTCTGTGCAATGCAGTATTTGATACATCTATTCTTTATTACTGTTTGTTTTTGTTTTCGTAAAAAAAAAAAAAATAATCTATTTATTAGACACTTGCTTCTTTTGGTACACCTTTCTCATGCCAGTATGACTGGAAAAACAAAAACAAAAACAAAAACAAACAAACAAACAAACAAAAAAACTACTGTTGAAGAGTGTTCTCCAACAGCATTGCAACAAGTATTGCATCTTTTACTTTATTAAATAAGGATAAATCTAAACTATACTTGTAAATATTTAACAAGGTTTCTGTATGTAAATAGATTCGCCTCCAGAGTCTCCTTCTCTGGAGATATTCATAACCCACCTGGATGCCATCCTGCACAATGAGCTCTAGGTGGTCCTCTTTGACAGGGGAGTTGGACTAGATGATCTTCAGAAGGCCCTGCCAGCTTTGGCTGTAAGACACTTCCAGCTGTGATATTGTAATTCTGTACATATGCATTTTTGCATTAAAGTACAGATTTATCTAAAGCTGAGCTAATGCCGCTATTTGTCTTCATAAACTATCATTATTTTTATCATTATTACTATCATAAACTAAAACATTATTTTTTGAATAATGTGATTATTTTTATTCTGATTCCTGGATAAAAGATCCTTGGCAAAAATCACCTGTTCTGTAAGTGGACGTTATGCTTCAGTCTCTAAGAGTGACTGTCTTTGAGCTCAGTTAAAGCTTTGCAGAGTGGAAAGATAACTTCCAAGCAATCTATTTCTTTCACTACCCCACAGGCAATAAGAAGTGTAAATGAGGCACTCAGCAAATCATTTAGTGAGCGTTTAATGCAATTACAATGTGATGAAGACTGTTTTAAAGAACTCAATTTATAATTTATATTACAATGGAAGTGAGAAAGCTGTGTTTGATTTTGTTTTTGTTTTGTTTTATTTCTATCATAGAACATGGCTTAAAAAGCTACTTGGAAAAACTGGATATATAGAAACCTTGGAATATTTTCTTAAAGGGAGAAAAAGAGGTCAACGTTTCATTGGAATACCTGTTTATTTTTACCTCTGAAAATCCATAAAAGTGAATGAACTATTCACCTTTCTCATCAAATTAGGGCTTCTAGAGACAGTATTGGTATAACATAACCAACACAGAAACACATCTGGAGAAGAATGAAGACTTCTCATTCTCTTGTCTTTGTTTTCTCCTTTCTTCCAATTTCTATAACCCTTTATGTTTCTTTGTTAAGATAAGAAACCATGCTGCTTTTTGGAAAAAGATTTGAGAGTAAACTTGAGATTCACTTAGATCAGAGTCCTGAAAGAATTCTCTGCTGTGGAAACACTGGGCAATGTGGCTATGAGCATCTGCAAGAGTCATAATACCCTATGACTGTCCCCCTTCAGGAATCATAAGACTGTGTAGTCATGCAGGACATAAATGTCTTTCAGCTAAAGCCCACAATTTGTTGTTGTTGTTGTTGTTGTTGTTGTGTGTGTGTGTGTGTGTCTGTTTGTTTGTTTTAAAGAGATAATACTATGACATGTTTTGCAGAAGCAAATAAAAATGCATTTACAAAAACAAACACAAAAAGAATTAGAAAGATATGAATAGCATTTATTTAGCATTATTTGCTTATGGGTTAGATATAAGACAATGAGAAGGCTTGTGATTTCTCCATTGTGTAGAGTCCAGTTTTCTTTTCTTGATATAAGTGACATAAAAAAATAATATTGGGCCCCTTGGGCTTCATTCTGCAGAGTTCTGCTATTTTGCCCCTCTTAGGGGTAATAATCATCCTAGTTTCTCATGAAGATTTGTTCACTGCAAGTTTAGCGTGATATTACCCTTGCCATCATAGCTTATTCATTTACATTTTGATTATTTTACATCTGTCTGCTCCTAGCCAGTTCCCATATCTGGGTATGGATTCTTGGCTTAGTATTATCACCTGTTTTCTTTAGATCTAGAATTTTATCTACTTTATTACATTTTTTTTCTTTGCAGTTTCTTTTGCATTGCAGTTCATATTATTTCTTTCACAGACACTGTCAGTGAAGGCAGACAAAGACAGTGAGAACTTTCCTTTTACTCATTCCTTACTGGTAGAGATCTGAACTTGTGATAATTCAGTGTAAAAAGACAGCCCAGATTAATTTTTGTCCTTTTTTTACTTTTTTTTTTTTTTTTTTTTTTTTTCTGTAAACATTGGAACGTTGGCTGAACCTTTCCCTTTGATTGAATAATACAGTGAGGTTTTAAAACATTTTCCTCCATATTTGGGTGAAGGCTTTGGTTGTGGTTTTGTTTGTTTGTTTGTTGTTGTTTCTTTGTTTGTTTTATATATTTTTTCCTTCTATTTTCATAAGTGCACCTGTCCATATTTGATCAAAGAAAAATGGATCATATTGAAATCAAAATGCTGTTTTACCCAACATTCTGACTGACGGCAATAACTCTGTTGATATCCTGTCATTTCATTCACTATACTAACTACTCATTCCCTTGTTTACCTTTTAAACTCTCATATTTTAATTAAATTACCTGCCTCCAAAGGTATTTGCACTCCTTCACAGTATTAAATCATATTAATCCTTTTGCATACAGCTTCATATCATGCCATTCCAGAAGCCACCTTTCTCAGATTATTCAAGGGCTCTAATTCTATTATTTTCTGAACATTGTGACATCAGACTCAAATGACACTGAAAGTACACTGGAAATGGCTGCTGCTTAGCTGTCAAGGGATTCACTGCTATAGAGAACTGCTGTAGACAAGCACACAATTGTAAATACAATTTATCCTGAGATTTTTATAAAATATGTGACGTATTTATATAACTGAGGAAATGTTGATTATCTGCTTTTTGCAAATACCTTTCTCTGATGAACTTCAATTGTTTTATTGTTTTTTTTTTTTTTTTTTTTTTTCTGTAAGTCAGAAATTATTTTGATAAAATCTGTTCGTTGACTTTTAGAGTAATGTTCCACTTCAGTTTTCTGTACTCCAGTAATATTTACTGTTGTCTAAGGCATTAGTTTTGTCTTTTTTTTTTTTTTGTATATTTATTGCTCTTTCATTTTCCCCTTGCAAATGATTTTTTTTTCTAAATGAATGTAAACAACTTATGAAATTATTGAATGACAAAAATTCAAAAAAAAAAAAAGAAATAGAAATAAAGATTGCATTGCTCAAAAGCATGGACTTAAGACCCCAAGCTTCAGAATTACAAGTTTCTGATGTATTTCCCTCATAAAGGAAAAAACAAAAACAAAACAAAACAAAACCAAAAAAAAAAAAAAAACAGCTACATCATAGAAACTAAACTGTGTCTTCTTGGAAATTTATTATTATTATTATTATTATTATTATTATTATTATTATTAATCAGTTGCAGATATTACTTGATTTTTTTCAACACAATGAACTGTTTTGTGTGTGTAGGATGGGGAGGGCATAGGGGCATTCAGTTGCTAAGTCTCACTCTGCAGTCCATTCTTACTTCCCCTGTATCTTTGAAATCTAGGACTATATGAGTCGTAGGGAAGGCTATTTGCTTATTAAGCTTTCTTTCTCTCTTATTCTCCAGTCCTTCCAATACTGCCAAAACATGCAGTTTTTCTCCATGATGTAAAATGTCTTCTGATTTCTTTATGATAGCAATTTAAGTTAGAAGAAACAGATATGTCATTTAGCATGACAGCCTAGTAGGTGATAGAATAGTTGTGTTGGGTCTGTCTGAGCTGGAGTCACCTTTTCCCTGCAGCAGCCCACACAGTGCTGTACTCTGCACTCGTAGCTGGAACAGCACTGATATCACTCCAGTGTTGTGTCTATTGCTGCATAGTGCTGGCACAGCATCAGGACTCCTTCCAAGCCCCCAAGAGCCAGCAGGCTGGGGGTGGGCAAGTGATGGGGAGGGGACATTGCCGGGGCAGCTGACCTAAACCAACCAAAGGGATATTCCATAACACCTGATGTCACACTCAGCAATAAAAGGGGGGGCTCTCGTGGGGGAGGGTGCTGTTCCTCCTGAACAACCACTACGCGTTTGAGGCCCTGCTTCCCAGGATGTGGCCGAACACCACTCGCTGATGGGAAGTAGAGAATAATTTTTCCTCTCTCTGTGCTTCCGCGCGGACTGATTGCTTCTTTTGTCTCTGTTTTTTCCTCCCATTCCCTTTCCCTTTAATTAAACCTTTCTTATCTCAAACCTTGAGTTCTCTGTGTTGTATTTTCTCCCCCTTCCTCTTTGAAGAGAGGGGGAGTGAGAGAGCGGTTGTGGTGGAGCTCGGCTGCCCACCTGAGTAAAACCACCACAATAGTCCAGAAGACTAACAACTGAAATTGTTATCTGGTGTGGAGAAAGAAATAACTAAACTTTGTCTAACTTATGCAAGAAGAATCCAGACCTGATCAGTGATTCCCTTCGCTGGTGATGAAAATAGAGGTGAAGAAGACATTAAATGTCTTTGGCTTTTTCTGTTTTTCCAACAGATTTGTATTTCCCCGATAGATTTCTAGATCTTTATCATCCTATGTGTATGAATATTATACTTTAAATTAACTTCTTCATTACACCTTCTTACTTGGGGTCAAGCTCTTTCCTGCACTGATCCACAGAGCAACAAGAGAGAAATAGCATGTAAAAGATAAGTTCTTATTTCTGATATTCTCCCTGATCAGTCACACTCATGGCTGGCAGATTTCAGCCATGGGATCACACAGCAAGCAACTGCTAGGTGGTTCTCTTGTGACGTTGAACTTTCCTTGCTCAGAGCACGAAGCAACAAAGACACTTTACCAGACAAGAATTCATCTGGAATTTTGGAAAGTTCTTTACTGAACAGATTGAAGAAATACATTTAATTCTTTAATCTAAAATAATTATATTTTTATATTATTTGCTTATCAGTTTAGTAGATAAAGAAATGCTTACAACTCTGCAGTGGGATAACTTGAGATCTCTCCTCATTTTCAAATCAAAATTAGAAATAAAAACAACACATAAAATACAAAGATACATATATAAATATATGCATACATATGCATAATACCAGATAGAAAATATGTATCCAATAAGGTGCTAATGATTTTGATAAATTTAAGTATGTGCTTAATTTTTAAAATGTAGGCACTTTTAAAAGTGCTTTTAAAAGCTTTTATCTCAATTCACTCATTATTTCCCTCTGGAATAATTATATCAGTTTACTCAGGAATGTCATGCAACTGCATGTTCTCACGCTGCTTTGGATTTTATGTTCAAAAATGTGTTTTAGTTATCTTTTTGAACAATCATTATACGTTGTTCATCATTGTCAGAAAGTTTACCAGAAACATTGCAGATTTTAAGTAAGTCACTAATTTTGTTCATATACTGATCTCTTTTTGTTGTTTGGACTTTAGCAGTAATTGTGTTATTGCCTGAAGAAAATTTCTGATTATGTCAGAATGCAAGACTATATATCTGATGTCATTTAAGACAGGTGCTATTTGCATCTCAGAAATCATATTTAAAAGTTTATTTTGCTGGATGTCAAAGTAATTCAATATACAATAGTACATTGTCATGATTAAGTGACAAAAGCAATCCTAATCTCCGTATAGAGGTATATTTTCAAAATCAGCAAGAGCTGTTCAAGGGATCTCTTTGTTCTAATAGAAAACTTATTACTTTGAAATAAGTTTCAATAACCTCTCCTATCTTTTACTTTGACCAGTGTTTTCCAGAGCCTCTGATGAAGAATTGCTTGTACTGTAAAATAATAATAATAAAAAACTAAGGATCAGAAAAACCACATGCTTACACACACTTACATAAAGTAAAAAGGTGTAGTTGTAAGGTGCTGCTTCAAGGTTCAGAGCTCCATCTTTGTCTAACACCAATGTTTCATTGGTTTCAGCTAGGATAGAGTTATTTTTCCTCTTAGTATGGTGCTGTGTTTGGGATTTAGGGTAAGAATAACATTGATGTTTTAATTGTTGCAGAGCAGTGCGTACACCAAGCTAAGGACTTTTCGGCTTCTCGCTCTGTCCTGCCAGCAGGCAGGCTGGCGGTGCAGCAGGAGCTGGGATGGGACAGACCCATGAGAGCTGACCTAAATTGGACAAAGGGGTATTCCATACCATCTGAAGTCATGGTGGGACGGGGGTACCAGCTGTTCAGGGATAGGTTGGGCATTGGTCAGCGGGTGGTGCACAATTACACTGCGCATTACTTGTTTTGTACACATTATTAGTAGCAGTACTATTATCATTATTTTTTATTCCTTTCTTTTCTGTCCTAATAAGCAGTCTTTATTTCAACCCACAGGCTTCATTTTTTTCTGATTTTTTCTGATTTTTCCCCTATCCCAGAGAGGGAGGGGAGAGGGTGAGCAAATGGCTGTGTGATGCTTAGCTGCTGTCTGGGTTAAAACACAACAGCCAAGTACACAAATCAGTTCTCAAAACTTCACAGAGTATTTTCATCAATTTTCTTTACTATTTATATTTTGTTTCTTTGATTCTGGAGGTCATGGATGGTGTTTAGCATTCTTGCCTAGATGAAAAAGTGATTGGTTTCTAATTACTGCTGTTAGAGCAAGTAAAGTATTTGTATAATACAGACACTTAACTCTATGTATTTCATAGTTATGTATTTCAGTAGCTAGAAAATTCTTACCTGTCTAATTTTTATTTTTCATTTTTTACTTTTTTTTTTTTTTTTTTTTTTTTACTCAAGGTCGACCAATGTGTAAAGAAAGATCTCTTTCATCTAGGGTTAGGTTAATCATTTTAACTCAGATTAATATGTGTAATCTGTACCTATGAATTAGAGAGAAAATCTGTCTGAATACTTTGCCTTATAGCAATTTCTTAATTGTACTGTGAATGTATTATATATTGTTTACTTCTTTTTATTCTTACAGGTTTGCCCTACCTTGGATATTTACTATACTGGGAGAAGTTCCTACAAGATAGGTAGGATATATTAGGTAGGATATATATAGGTAGGATAAGGCCTTAGGTAGGATATATTCAGGAACCTTGGAGTACCAATTATCCTGAAGTTCACCTGACATCAATGTTATCCAACAAACATATTTTTTTCTTCTTCTTTTTAAAACTAGAAGTTAAATTTGCAACTTTTTCCTTACTACACCTTATATAGTTTTATTGTTTTGTTTGTTCATTTACTTTTCTAAGTGACATACTATATTATTTCAAGCCAGTCACATCATAGTTTGCTACATCACATTACAATAGGTAATGTATTTTGGCAGGTGTAACCCTTTGGGCCCATCAGTCAATAAATTATGTTCTTTATAAATCTTTTTATCATTCTGTGCATAGAATATGTTTTGTAATGAATGTAAAATGGTGTGTGACAAAAAGTAAGAACACTGCATAGAGGACAAACACTAAGTGACTGAAAAACTTCTGGAATAATTGAAGAGGTTTTTTATTGAAGGAGAATGCATTTCCACAGTAAAAATGATAAAAAATTATATAGTTATGTGGTTCCCGTTTGCTGTTATATTTGAAATACACATTTGAGTGGTTAAATATATTCTAAATCCATGTAGATTTCACATAGTGGCAATTCATATTTCAAATGAAAGCATGGCTTTGTATGTAAAGGGAATCAAAATCAGAGCCATTGTATTTTTTTATTTAAACATGTTACAGGAAAATATACAATCTGCTCTCGCATCACCTGAGAACATACAATTGTTGGTAAATGGTAGCCATTAAGATCAGAGATTCTAACAGTCACCTGCCACCAAAATCAGATAACGAAATAATATCTCAGAATTTTAATACCAATATCAAAAAAAAAAAAATGTTGTCGTATTTCAGAAGTTCTAAGGAACAAGAATAAAAAATTATATTAGCACTTTAAGGGTGGATGACAGTGATCAGAATTGTTAAACTGTGGTGGGTTGACCCTGTCCAGTAACTGTGCACCCACCATCTGCTTGCTCGCTCTCTCCCAGCAGGAAGTGGGAAAGAATCAGGAGGGCAAAAACAAGAAAACCTTGTGGGTTGAGATAGAGACAATTTATTCAGTGAAGGATTGAAAAAGAAGAAGGAAGAAAAAAAAAAAAAAAAAAAAAAGCAAATCAAAGGCAATTCCTCACAACCTCCCACCAGTGGAACAACACCCAAACAGTCACCAACCTACTTTGGAAAGCCATCATCTGCAGTCTTATTGCTGAGCATGATGTCATATGGTACTAAATATCCTTTTGGTCAGTTTGGATCAGCTGTCCTGGCTGTGGACTTCCCAGCCTACCTGTCTCACCTACCTGCAGTCTGTTCATTGGGGGGAAAAGTGATAAACAGAAGGTCTTGATGCTGTGCAATCACTGTTCAGCAATAGTCTTTCTTACATCGGATGCATTCAGGATGAAGTAGGGGTAAATAAATAAGCAAACAGGAGAATGACAAAGACCTATATGCAAAAAAACAACATATTTTTAATATAGGTGATGTAAAGTCACACAATCAGAAAAAGGATCAACGAGTGATCAGTCCAAAACAGAATAATTAATTGGAAGAAAGTGAGAAAACAATGTGAGCCATATATTAGAAGGAAATTATGTAACCCTTCTATATTTAAACAGGTAAAAATGAACTTAACATTTGTTTTATATGGTCATAGATATTGATGTCCACAGCCCAGGAAAGGGGTATACTTATGCTTATACACTTGAATAAGCATTCAAAGAAGAAATATAGGATGCTTAAAAACTGGAAAATAAATCCTAAATCAAAGGACTGAATAGTTCATCTTTTTTATCTTATTGTAAAGAAGGTATAGGAAAGTTCTGGTTGTGGATTTTAGCTGCTTGCAATATTCCAGGTAACTGCATAAGAGAAGATAGAATAACAGATTTTCACCAAATGTTAGAATTGAATTTTTTGGTTATTAGCATATTGAAATTTTAAGTGCATCTCAATTCTGAAATTAGGTACACAGAATTGGCAACTGGACAGTATTTTATGCACATAACACTTGTTTTGGTTCTAAAATGCTGTTTGAGGAACCTTACTGTGGAATTTATAAGGAAATATGTGCATTCGTGGCATACTTACACAGACAAAATAATGTTGAAGCTGCACCACGATCATGATTGGGTACAGTCCTAAACTGTACACTAAAACCAAAAACTTTCTAAATTTTACATCTTTTGGGAGAGTAATTATTTAGCTAGCCCTGTATTCTGAAGTATAAAGATACTATGATTTCCAGACTACACTGGTTTTGCAGATACTATAGTTAATGTTCCTTGATTTTAAGGGTGGTCCACTCACAATAAATGATGCAGTTCTGTATGATTGGCTTAGACAGACATATCTCTTCTCAATCTGTCAAATGAAAATATGTATGCAAAATAACACATTTTTGTAAAAAAAAAAAAAGAAGATCAGGTGATAGCTGATAAAATCTGGAAGGGAATAAAGAGAGTAACACTCTTCTTTCCTTCAAGAGATTTTTAGAGATTTATTTTCTTCACGTAACATTTTGTTGATTGGAAAAATGGCCATTAATATTTTTAAAAAGATCCTTCATTCTGCTCCATGAACTTCCGAGTCCATACATCTTTAATTTATTGACACTTCTTTTGCTACGTATTAAAGTGAACGCATACTACAGGTTCCTTTGAAACAAGTAAATTGTTGTTAACAAGTCAGGAAAAAATGTTATTTTACACCTGACTGGATGAAAGTGAAGAGAGAAACCTCATGAAGAGAGAAACCTCATGCTATCATTAATCCTTTACATTGGATTAATGGTTTCAGGGCCACCCTTTCCAAGACATTTTCCAGAGTACAAATTCACAATGCTATATACATTATCAGTAAGTTCACAGTGACTTCTGTGTCAGTGGTCTGTTAAATGTTCTCACCATTGTACTTGCACCAGTCTGGACCACAACTTTCACAGGGCTGAGATTAAAAGTTAATGTAGCCTAAGGCTTCTTCAAGTAAAGAAAACATAAGGTCAAACAACGTTTAATTTTTTTTTTTTATTATTATTTTTTAATTTTTTTATTTAACCCTCAGGATCATTAGCACAAATTTTAGCTAATACACTAAGTAAATGATCCTGTCAATTGATATCAGGGTAGAATCTATAAGCAGGCACTTAAGTAAGAAACTTGATTTTCTGTACAACTGGGTTATAAATGTTTTTATTTTAAGTGTATATACAAAAGATTGATAATTTTTTTATTACCTCTCTTTCCTTTTCTTCTTATCTTTATAGATAGGCATCATTAGAGAAAATTCTAACATCTCTTATCCTCACAATAGAGGTGAAAACTGGGGAAAGGCAAAATTATTATATTTTACTTGAATAAAACTTTGAGCAAAATAATTGAAACAGAAATCTTCCTTATTGACTTGAATTATTTTGCTATTCACATAATTTTGTGCAAATGACTTGACAAGAACATATTATGTACGATAGTTCTAATGATGTTATACCAAATTTTCTCTTTTGACCTTAGCCTAGGTAAAAGGTCTTTCAACGAATTTCTCTCTCAAAGTATATTGTAAGTCTTCAAATGTTCTCCATTTTCCTTGGAGAGTACCTGCACACACCATGCTCATAAAGACATAATAGACTGCCACATTTAATTAATTGTCTTCTTAAAGATAGAGAAATCACTTCATTTGTTCATATCTATAACTGTAGCTGTTATCTGAGATCAAAAATAAAAAATGTAGTAGCTGGAAGACTAGAAGAAAAAAAAAAAAAGTAAAATCAAATTAAATTAGCACAGGTAAATAGTGTAAAAAAATGTAATAAATGTGGAGTTTGTATAAATTACGATATACAACAGAAAATCTAGAAACATTTTAGTAACCCCTGTGCATTTTCTCTACTATAACTTTGGATTTGAGATTAAAACAATTTTATGTGAATATTCAAATAATAGCTATCACCAGAGTGCTTATGTCAAATTTAGTTCTAATCAAATTCTAAGAAAAGTATTTGTGAAAAGAAAAATCAAGGTGTAATTTGAAATAAATGTAAAGATACTTTCTCAAAATGCAGCATTACCTCAACTTTTCAAAACAAAGCTAGCTTCAGCAGTTTTAGTATTTATTTCTTCACACAAAACAGAAGTTATTTTATGTAGTTTAAATGGAAAATGTGGTAAACTATAACATTTTTTCATTATATTTCTCCCGGAGTGTAAAAGCTTCTCTGAACTTGAAGTTACAAATAGGACCACTTAGGCATTCTTAACAATAAGTACTATAAAATAATTAATTAAGTACAATAAGTAAATAAAATATTAAGTTTTGTTTTATGGTCACAGATAGCTCTCTCAGGTATCATATTCTCAAAGCAATGGTGTAATGTGAAACAATGGAGGAACCCAGAAATTGAATTCATTAGCTTATTCTGATCCTAAGCACATAATACTATGTTTTCAAAGTACATAGTTGTCTGGGTAGACAACTGAACATCTAACCATCCAAAGAAAAATGAGCTAAAGGAAACTAAAAAGAAATGGGAGCTACACCTGTACACATTTACTTGAGCCTATTGTTACTTCATAAGACAGTGATCTTTTGATTCCCCTGTACACTGTAAGTGAAATTTAGTTCTTTTATTTCTCTTTTCACTTCTTTTAATGAAATACCTTCCTTTAGTAAACAAAATAGGCTTTGCTTCCTCAGCTCTACTAGAAAGAAAGCTTATTTTAATTTCAGATTTTTTTTTTCCACATACACCCATATTTTCATTTCATGTATTGTAGCATTCAGAATTAACTATACAGCCTAACATGAACTAATTCTAACTGGTTCTTACTGATAAAGATTGCCTCAAGTATACAGTCATTAGAATTTTTTTTAATGCATAACTTACTGGTAGTTCCTGCTATCTCAGCAGCCATTTAATTTTCTATACTGACACTACCACTTATTAGAAGAGATTTGCTAAAAGGGAAACTGTGTCGACTAAAGTACACATCAGCACACAACTGCTGGATCTGTTAACCCCAATTGTATATAACTAACATCACATTAACCTCTTGTGAGTGTGAAGAAATAATAAGATTATGGGAAGTAAATGATCATTAAAAACCCTTTCAGCTTTTCTCATCTCATCATGATCTTACAACTGTCGTTAACAACATCCTGTCATCTGAAGGATGTTGATCTGTTAGAATAGGACCAGCAGAGGACCATGAAGATGACTAAGGGGCTGGAGCACCTCTTCTATGAAGAAAAGCTGAGAGAGCTGGGGCTGTTTAGCTTGGAGAAGAGAAGGCTCCAGGGTGACCTCATTGTCACTTTTCAGTACTTAATGGGGAGTTAAAAAAAAAAAAAAGAAAAAAAAATGGTTTGGGAATTGGTTTTAAACTGAAAGAGGAGAGATCTAGATTAGAGATTAGGAGGAAATTCTTCACTCTGAGGGTGGTGAGGCACTGGAACAGGATGCCCAGAGAAGTTGTGGATGTTCCATCCACAAGATGGGACATGTTCAAGACCAGGATGGATGGGGCTTTGGCCAACATGATCTTGTGGGTGGCTTCCCTGTCTGTGGCAGGAGAGTTGGAGTTAGATGATCTTTAAGGTCCCTTCCAACCCAAGCTATTCTGATTCATTATGATCTATAAAATAAAAGAAATTCATGATATTCATGTTATTTTAATCCACTAATCCACATTAGTATGTTTAGCTGCGTAAAATATTACTAAATTAAAGGATGAGTCCTAAATATAGATTAGCGTACAATCAATTTTCAGATGCTCTAGTGTACTTTAAATTAAAGTAGATACAATATATATTTTAATGTTAAAGCTTTATTGTACCTGGGACAGAAAATAATTTATCCAGCTAATACATGAGCTTCTGTATATTTAAGAACCTTCTAATTAGGTCACAATTGAGAAAATGTTATCCTTCCTCTGCTATTTTGTCTCAGCTTCTGGAATTCAGCACATCAGCTACTTCCAGTGATGGGGGCTACATGTAGTCCACTGCTTTTGATTCTTTCAACTTCCTTCATAAATTTCTCAGTGTCTTTCTCAACCTTTATATGCTTATGGACTTCGTATTATACTGTGACAATTATTCACCCAAGTTCTTTTCAGGCTGTGTAAAAATATATTTCTTTTCATATTAGGCCTGTTACTTCACAATTTCATATTGAGGAAAAAAAATGGTACATATAAGATTTAAGACATTTTATATTTTGATCTTAATGTCTGTGATCGGGAGCACAGGAAAGCATAGTTTTAGGTCAGAAAGCATGATTATTTTCTCACTTTTTTTTTTTTTTTTAATTTCAGAAAGATGTTACTGCAGTGAGTCACAATAGTTGTTTCTTGTTTACAGAGCTGCTGAAGAAGACTCATAAACACAATATTATTTTTGACAATGTTTAGTTGCAGTACCTCAAGCTGTGTTCTCTTTTAGGACCCTATGGCTTTTCTGTAGTGAGAAGAGCACCCATGCAACCTCTGAAGCAGTTATGTTTTAGAAGAAGCTATAATATCTCTTCCATTTGAAGTATCTGGTAAAACTGATTTTCACAAAGGCACGTGCTCTGGGTTTAAAATGGTAAAACTGATTTTCACAAAGGCACGTGCTCTGGGTTTAAAAAGTGGTATTTAGGGTTTGTTTCTTTTTACATAAATTCTGCAGGTTAAAAATAATTTAAGGACCAACTACAAGGACTTCAAATGTATGGAAAAGCACCCTTAGTTGAGTATTGTAAAAAAAGAATCTGGTGTCTATTTATATTGTAGTTAGGAACTCTTGTAATTTTAAAACCTTTCATCATTTCCAAATCTACATTAATGTGTTTAGAAATAATTTTGCTGAATAATTGGATTAAAGTAGGACAGTCACAACATGAATTGTGTAAAATTTAAAGCATTTGACTCTCAATTTGTACCAATAAAAGTATCAATTTCATAAAATAGAAAAAAAAAACAACAACAACAACAAAAAAAAACTCTCTGAAAGATTCCAAAGACATGAAAAAACAGAATCAGATTCAGGCATGAGATTCTTATGATATACATTAAAAAATCAGTCAAATCTATAAAAAGAATTTTAGAAAGGAAATTTTTGGCTGAGTAATTCATGGCAAATCTCAGGAATGTTAAAAGATATCCTGTAGTTATATACCACCCATTCAGTACAAATGGCATTCAGTAGTATTATAAACATATCTTAATATATTAAATTAAAATGTAATTAAAAATCAGTTATGCAGATTTCATTTTGAATACATTGGAAAAAAAGAAAGGAAAATATTTACTTTAATGTTTTGAAGATATGACCTACTGCACCACAATTTAAACTCAGCTGTGATAAAAAAACTGTAGTCAAACAGTGAGATTATGTCTACTGACTACACAGTACTACTGGCTGTACAGCTAGCTACTCCTCTCATTAAATTAAATTAAACCCATTGTGGGTATGGAATTTTCATGTGCGAGAAGGAGGAAGGGAGGAAGGAAGATTAACATTTCATACTTGTAGTTAGTAAATATAGTAAATAGTTGGTCACTGCATATTTTAAATTATCTTACTGATTTAATAAGTTCATGGAACTTTAATAAATTCATTTTGTACATTTATATGCATAGCTCAACAATATGGTATTGACAAATAGGACCCTAAAACTAAACTAACACTCTACTTTCAGAAAGTCACAAACTTGGTACAATGCATTTGAATCGAAAATTTACAGCTCAGGTCTGTCTCTAATTAGAACACAGAGATCAGCCAAAATCAATAATTGATATATGACTTCCTCTCTACATTTAAATTATTTAAATGAAATTTAAAAACTTTATTTCTAAATTTGTGGATGGCTGAAAACTGTTATTAGGATGGCTTAACAACATGCAGAACTGCCAACGTACCAAAATTTTCCTCCTAAATCCAATTATGACATCTATTTCCTATGTGTGACATTTCCTAAAAAGCACAAAAGATCTACTCAACATATCTGATATAAAAAAAAGTATTAAGGTTATCAGGAGAAAACAAAACAAAACAATCACACCTTATTTTGATTTTGGAAATGATAACATTTCTGTTTATGTCAAATTACATCACAGAGATGCATTGGGAGATTGCATAATACACATTTGTAAATAATGTTATACATTAAATTTATGTTTCATTTTACTGAGGTTGCTTAAACTTAATTCTTCTTAACATGTAAGCAAGAATACCCTAAAATTTTTTGAGGACTTGGAGAATTTAGGTCTGTCCATCTTGTGGGAATTATTCACATAATTTCAATTTGTATTGAAAGTGTTGTATCAAATACTGAATATAAGGAGTCTGTAAAATAAGGCATTATGCAAACGCATGAGAAACTTATTCTGCAAACAGACTAAACATTGTTTCAGTGATATGTGTTAGTTGAAAATGGTTCAATTAATTTTGAGTGGCATCAGTGAAAGTTTTGAGTTACTTTGATTTAAAAATCCAGTTTAGGCTATGTGTTGTGTTGCAAATACATCTGCTTTTACACAGCAAACAGCAAACAACAAAAGTGTGTCTGAGTTTTCTCTGAAAATAAAATATTATCCTACAGATTTCAATAACAAAAGAAATTTCTTTTCCAAAACTTGTTTCCATGATAGTGGGAAAGTAAACCCTTTGTTGTCTCAAAACTCAATTGCATCAACTAATTTATTTTGTCTTTTACTCTCAGTCTGAATGTCAAGTATAAAATATGCTGTTGTGATAATTCGTTATATATATATATTTAATTTTCATGTGTGCTTCTCTTGCAGTAGCGATGAAAAAAAAAAAGATGGAAAAGAATGAAAACATAAAACTGGAGAAACATAAGAACTGAAATTTTTTTGACTAAACTTCGGTTATGTTGTCATTAGCTGTAGAACATCTTTTTCACTTTTGAAAGTCATATTTCAGCAATGGTATCCACAGGCAGCCACCTTCCTTCCCTTTTTTTTTTTATCTTGGCAAAAACTGCACATGACATACATAGTTGTGGATCAATATAAAATGCTGTGTAGCTGATGACTTCACTTATTTTTTACATTGTTGCTCCTACTGAGAGGGTAATGAGAGTGATAGGGCAAGAATGTGAAAACAATTGAGATTGGATTTTTCAGAACAGCTTTGCAGCAGACCAACAATATGAAGGAGAGAGTTTCAGGAAAGTAATTTCCCATATACTTTGGGCAAATAAGCAACAAGAACAGCAGCTCTTCTCCCACACTCTATTTGCCCATCTTTCAGAGCACTTTCTTCATATTTTTCCTTTGAAGCTGAGTTATTTATTTTCATTCTTTCTCTGCCACATGGTTCTTTTTCTTCTAATTAATAATTTGTATTCCAAAAAGTCCTTTCCTCAAAGTGTATCTCATCTTTGCAGTCTCTGTCTATGTCCTTTGTTTAATTCTCCCTTCTATTCTCACATTTTCACTGTTGTCTTAATACCTTCTGTCTTCCTCTAGTTACTCCTTCATCCGTTATTACATGCACTGCTATTATTTTTTAATACTATCATCTCAGTTTCACCATTTGTTCTCTGTCCACCTATGATAAAGGCTCACAATACAGAAAAAAAGCAAAGATTCCTTCCTGGTTACTCAGAAAACAAGGAAGAAACATACTTGTCCTGGCACAGCTCGAAGTATGCAACTGAAATAGCTCTCTTCTGATTCCCAACTCACTGAGCTATTAGAGGAAAAACCCACTTCACACCTCTTGCAAGCTTTGGCTGTCTATTCTGTCCTCTACCTGTTCCAATAGGAAGCACTTTAATGCCTTTTAGAGGTAGCAGCTCAAAAGTACTTTGTCACAGCTGTAGATGATGTAAGTTACAAATCGATTAGAAAAGAAGTATATGTTCTCATTCAGGTCACATTTAAAGTGGTCACCTAATTTAACCGATTGAATTATTGCAGAAAACTGAAGATTGTTAAAAGTAAATTTACAGTTATTTTGCACTTAACATATATCTGTCATGCTGCATGGACAGTATTGTAAGTATAATGTTGGAAAGCACTGAGATTACTTTTGGTCTAATGACAGATACTGAAAATGTTGGCAGTCAGTAACTGTCCTTAAAGTGTTCAAGTACAGGGACTTTAAATTCTGAAAAGAAGGCAGAAAAAAAAATGTAAAAATTCAGTTGTGTTATCAATATATTGATAAGTGTCTTTGAATTTTGTGGACTAGTGTCTGCTCCATTACTTGTTTTATGATCCACTCAGTTGGAACTATCTTAGGAAGTGTCCTCTGATGTTGAGAACATGAAAATCTTCTGATGAATAGCTATTAAATGAAGAAAAAAAAATAAATTAAAAAAAAATACTATAGGCTACACAACTATAGCAGCAGCAGAGGTAAGTGAATAATGATGTGGTGCTTGATTAAAAATAATCCAACATTTTTAAAAGTAGCTGCTCTTTAAAGGTATTCACTTTTCTGTGATTATGGTAATAATCCCTAAAATTCTTTCATGCAGTATCATTACTTGACATACTTTTCTCTTTTCTTGTTATGGCCAAAACATAATTTCATCTAATGTCTACTCTATCTTTCTATTCTAATTAAACAAGTTTTTACTACCTGCTATCTACTAGTATCATGATGAATAGATTAAGATAAATAATTATTGTATGTTGCTTCCATTATATACATTGTAAATTTTCTCTAAAGAACTGAATATTTCTGAACTACACCTAAGAATAAATAGAAAATTAATCATTTTTCTTTCTCAGAATTATCAAATTTTGTAAATGTTTAGTGTTTTTTTCTGTGATGCTGCTAAATATGATTGTATTCCAGTGACCTTATAGATACGTGAATTTAATTTTAGTTCATGAGGAACTTAAAATATGCTATATGCTGTTGAGTTATATTGAAAATTGATTTGCTCTTTTGTGGAGAAAAGCTACTAAATCCAGTAAAGGGATTTTCAGGATTGGTTTTCATTCATGTTAATTGTGTTATATTTACAGTATCTGATTGATGAAGTGATTTTTAAATGGGTATGCATATCTACTGTGAGTGTTGGCAGGGAAATATTTCCTTTTTGAAAGCAAATATTTTTTTGCAAAAATAACTACCTATTTCTGTTTTTCTTAGTTTGAATGTGAGATATGTTGACACAAAAAATAATAATAATAATAATAAAAATCTGCAATGTGACTTGTCCTCACAGTAATTAACACCGTTTAATGGTACTAATATTTTGCTGACAAATACTGAGTTGTTGAAAAGAATAAAAGAATAATCCATTGGTTATAAATAGCAAACCATCTTGTGGTTGATGAACTTTCTGAAAGCAAAGGGCATGAAGTTTAGGCCCTTTACCTGAGAAAAGAATGGCAGACTTTTAAGGAACGAAGTTCTATGTTTGAAATTTGAAGCCTATGCATGTCACACTGCTGCTTAAAATATTTACAGAAAATTGTACTAAAATAAGATCTGATTTAGGGGGATCTAAAAGATGTTTATATTTGCATCCTTAGGGGGAAAAAATAAAATCAGCTTTCTGATATATAAATTGAATACATAAAACTCTCAGGTACTTTTGCCCTTACTCTTACGCACCTGTCTTCATTAGTAAACAGTTTATCTTATGTTTATATGATAACCTTATCTCCCTGTAGACAGGTATCAAACAGAAATTAACTAAAATTTTCAAAGCATTCTACTACTTTTTGAGGAACATAGAAAATTCCAGAATAAAAGGTATAATGGATGTCACACTTAGCTATGGTTTGAATCAATAATTATTTTTCATTCACAGGTTTCTTCAGAAAGACTTAACAATTGTTTGGATTATCTTGAAATTCCTTTGTAGGATCAAAGCAGTCTCAGTGTATCCTATAGCCTAAGAGCAGTACAACAATCATATATTTTGGCTCTAAAAACAACGTATTTAAACAAGCTTTTTTTTTTTTTTTTTTTTTTTTTTACCTTCACTGCTTTTGTTCCCACAAAGTATCAGCCCATGTTTTTATTCTCCTACCAGTGATCTTAGTTTTTAATATAAGAAGTAAATGGTGATTTTTAGCTAATCAAGGCTAACTTTGATAAAAGTAGATGGCAGTAAATCCTATGTAATAATAAAACAACAACTAACAATAATGAATAAAACTATTGCTATAATCAAATAAGAACACAGAAACCAACAACAACAAGTACTCCAGGGGAGGGGGAAAAAAAAAAGAAAAGAAAAAAAAAAGCCAAAATTACTCTCTAAACAGCTGTTTCCATTTTCCTTGATGGTGAGCAGATAAAGTGTTTTCAAGACATTCTAAGAATACAATGTCATGTGATAAAGGTGACTAGTCTCAAAGTAAATGAAGTGTCCAAAATATCACCGATTGAAGTGTCTGAATGCAACTGTCACAGAATAGAGATATAAGCAGATTAATAAAGATCAGCAAACAATTATCAATTATAAAAATGGTAAAATCAATTGCACTGCAGATGGTTGAAATAGATTGATTAGTCTCACAGTTCACCTAGGTCTATTAAAATCTTTGAAGCTGACAAGCATTAAGAAAAATGATGATTGTCTGTCTCTGCATGTCCCCGAAGGGACTGGAATTCAGAGGTTTCCATCCCTTTTATTCTACCTTAAATTAATATATTCTTTCTGTTATTCAGGAAAGGTATTTTCATGATTTCATGACTTAGATTTTTTTATTTTTTTTTTTAATTTAGGAAATATGATAAATACATAATGTTCTGTAATGTCCTAGATGGGGATTTGCTCAGCTACATTCTAATTCTTAATCAACTAACTTGAGGAAATCTGGTGTAAATCTGATCTGGGTTAATTAATTTTGGATGCAGTTACTCAAAATATGTTAACAGTATGCTCTGAAAATCAATTATCTTACAGTCAATTCCCATTGTTCTTACATTTAAAATACAGAGTGTATAATGCCAAGGATTTCACAGAAACAAAATTTATCATACCTTCTCTCAAAAAATGATTATCATAGAATCATAGAATATCCTGAGTTGGAAGGGACCCTTAAGGATCATCAAGTCCAACTCTTGACACCGCACAGGTCTACCCAAAAGTTCAGACCATGTGACTAAGTGCACAGTCCAATCTCTTCTTAAATTCAGACAGGCTTGGTGCAGTGACCACTTCCCTGGGGAGCCTGTTCCAGTGTGCAACCACCCTCTCTGTGAAGAACCCCCTCCTGATGTCAAGAACCCCCTCCTGATTTCAAGATTCCCTCCTTGCAATTTAAGTAACACTATGGGAATTCCTACCCCTCTTAGTGTCTTGATGAATAGAATACACAATTAAATTGCATGTTGGTTCATATTTCTGTCTTGCTGGAGCTAGTTCTTATTTCCTCTCAATTTAAGATGCCAAAAATAAATTTAGTGCTGCCCTTGAATATTAACTCAACTATGGGATTGAAATAACTTTAAATAATCTCATGAGTGTATGAGTTTTAAACACAGAAATTTTCATGACAAGTCCCTGTTGTATTTTATTGTGCAGCTCTGTGAATAGAGTTAGGTTGATAGCTGGACTTGATGATCTTCAGGGTCTTTTCCAATCTAAATGATTCTTCAATTCTGTGATTCTATTCACACTGGTACAAGTGTGGCTGGAAGGAAGAAAGCAGAACAAACTGGAAAAGATGAAAAGGGCAGGACAGATATTTTCAGTGTTCACCTCACTGTCACACTCACCCAATATTCACCTTGAGAACTGTGTTCAGCTATGGGTCCTTCAGTAGTAGAAGGACATCAATGCCCTGGAGAATGTCCAGAGAAGGGCTACAAAGCTGGTGAAGGGCCTAGAACACATGTCCAATGAGGAGTGTCTGGGGTTGATTTTAAGCTAATGGGGTTGTTTTAACAACTGGGGTTGTTTAGTATGGGGAAGAGAAGGCTCTGGAGAGACCTTATTGCTCTCTATAACTACCTGAAAGGAAATTGTGGGGAGCTGAGCATCAGTTTCTTCTCACAGGTAACTAGTGATAGAACTAGAGTGAATGGCCTCAAGTTGCACCAGGGGAAGTTTAGGTTGGAAATTAGGAGGCATTTCTTTTCAGAAAGAGCAGTCAGGCATTGGAAGGGATTGCCCAGGGAAGTGGTGGAATCACCATCCCTGGGGGTGTTCAAAGAAAGGTTGGATGTGGTGCTTAGGGACATGGCTTAGTGGGTGATGTTGGTAGTGGGGTGATGGTCAGACCAGGTGATCTTGAATGTATTTCCCGAGCTTAATGATTCTATGATTCCATGAATATTGTCTGCTTTCTGAGGGATGGTACTGCACAAGAAAACCTTTGTTCTGATCCTTTATGGGCTATTCTTGCGTTTCAATATGCTGTGTAAGATAGTCATTAAAAAGCAACCTGAACTCTTGGATAATTTAGAAAATTAATAAAAACACACTATACAACCTTTTAATCTTAATGATTTTTCATTGAGATTCATTCCGTTTTACTGATATTCACCTAGTACTTTCAGGTATAGAGACTCCAGTGCAGTTATATGCTATTTAACTGCTGTATCTAAAACAAATTTATGTCCAATATAGCCTTTAAAGCAATTAATCTCAGTAATCTCTTAGTTTTACAGGGCCTATGCTTATGAATTGTCATCTGATTTAAGAAATAATTCACAAGCTTCTATAGTACCTTCTATCTTTGTTTCTCTAATATTAATAGGAACAAATAAAACCTCTGTGCTCATAGTTCCACCGACAGGAAAAAGACTGGTGTTAAAGAAATAATCTTATGGATTCCTCTTTCTTCTGGAGGCCTTAACCTATAATTTTTACATCTCACAACACCCAGTGAGCAAGACCTGCATGTACTGAGAGATTGAAGTCATGTGGTATTTTCACAGTAGTTTTGCTTAGCTTTGTTTTAAGTGAAATGTCTCTAATGTATTTCAGACACAGCTCTATACAAATCCAATAACATTCAATGGACTTAGTTCATTTTTCACTAAAGGTAGTTTTGAATTTTTCATATTCTTCTGGCTTCAGTTGAATCACTTCCTACTTCCACTGCCATGTCCCAAGTCAGAATTCAATCTGCTATGTCTTCAAAAGATAAACTGAAAATGACTGTTCATAAGATATTGGCCTGTCAAAGTGATTGATTGGAAATACTGACATTATATATATATATATATGCATATGTCATATATACATATATATATGTGTGTGTGTGTGTGTCCTTAGTTTCTATAGTGTATGGCTGTATAGAGAAAGAGTAACACACACCATGTCTCTGAATTAAGAAGAAATCAAGCCAACTTCCTAAGACACCATGATGCAGCATACTGAAACTGAATGAAAGTAATCCAGGAAAATAAAGGAACAGTAAACATACATGTAAAATGCTTGTTTAAATAAAATATGAAAATATCAGCAAAGTATATATTTTTCTCGGAGATGTTGGATACCTTTTTGTGTTCCTGTTTTTGAAGGAAACTTTTCTCTGTTTCCACAGTTTTCCTGCTTGTATACATACATACTTACACATACATGTATATATAGCTTTTATGCTTTTATATATACCTGCAGGATCTGCTAACCCTACAAAGAGTAATTCATTTTAAAAGCAAACATTTGTTCTGTACTTTCAGAAAACAAGTACTGTCACACAAAAAGAATGCTTGTAGAGTAACTGCAGTAATTTTTAGCTATAGGGATGCAAAACATCATGTCATCTTAAGCTAGCCACTCTGGATTTGGAAGTTGCTACAAGGCATCTCTGTTTCAAGTGTTCCAGCTGAAATAGCTGCATCATGATGACCAGCATAAAGAACTAAGCACATCTGGTTTGGTTACTGAAATAACTTTCAGTTTCACTCTTAATTCCTTCACTCTTTAATTCCTTTTACATGATTTATACGTTTAATGCTTTTTTTTTTTTTTTTTTTTAATCTTGTAATCAGAAGTCCTGTTGGCAAACTCCTATAGTGTTAGAAGCTTCTATGTTTATTAATTAAAAGAAGGAAAAAACTATCCATAACATTTTTGCTTAGTTATGGAGAAAGCACAGCATAGAACCTCAAACTAGATTTTAAAGCTGAATCAGCAAGCTTTAGGACTGGAAACTCTATAGCTCTGTTACATACCCCATTGGCCCAGCTAATTAGAGTGCATATGGTGCCACACTAATGTATCAGAAAGTTAAACTGCTATCAGACCTAGTTCTTCATGGAGCTGGACTGTGACAACTGGTTCAGCATTGTCTAGTGTTGTGCACACCTTACATTAGAAAAGTATGAATTAGAAGATCATGATTTTTCTTTATTTAAAAGGGGAAGGTCTATCTCTACAATTACTCAATTCTTCTGACAATGGTTTTGCCTAGTAGTCATCTGCTTATTAAGCAGAGACCTGTTCTTCATGGTTAGTAGAGGCCTGATATGTAGAGCTGTGAGATGCTCTCATGCACCATTGAGTAAGATACCTAAATCTAAGAGAAAATATGATAGTCCTCTGGCAAAGGATCAGTGCTCTTGGCACACTGAGCCCAGGGATCTCACCTTTTCTTCCAAACTAACTTTTAAAGATGATTGGTACCACAGTATTTTGCAGTTTGGTCCAGTTGGGTCTGTCAGGTGTTCTCTGAGAAACCTTCCCAAATGGATCCTATGCAGGAATTTTTCAGAATGATGCCAGATTTCTAGACTTTTGTCAAATGTGGGAAAATAGACACCTGTTTGACTGTCCCATTAAGAGCAGTTTGGAGCTCTGCATAGGAAGCAGAATAGACCTAATGTATCATAAGTCTGAAGCCAAGAACACAAAGTTAATGCTTGCCAAGCAAAATATTGAGGGATAGGGCAGGGAGGCAGGGGGAGACATGCAGAATGGGTTTCTGTCTATCTTCCTAGTTAGGTAGCACCTATGGAGTGCCAGCAGCTGGAAGATGAAAATAAGAAGTAGAAAGTTAATGCAGAGAGTGGTTAAAATATGAGTGTACAGATACCTGGAGGTAATGTTTGAGGCTGTATGCAACTTCTAGAGTCAGTGCTATAATGATGGTGACACACTGTACTGGTCAGGATTGTTACCCCTGGAAGGTGTTGTGGTGGACATCTGCTACAGACAGCCTAATCAAAAAGAGGAATCAATCAGCGCATCTTTAAGAAGGGAAGATGAAACTGCAGGATGTCCAGTCTTATCTCAGTCCATTAGGTGATTATGGAACAAATGTCACTGAAAGCCATTTTCCATCACATGAAGAACAAGCATGTCTTTGGAGACAAGGAATATGAAAATAATGATGGAAATTTAAGCCTGACCAATTTATTAGCCTTCTACAAGGGGAAAGCAGTGGATGTCATTAACTTTACCTTTAATAACGTTATCAGCTCATTCTAATATAACATCCTTGTTTGGTCACAGGTGAAGCAAGAGGCATTTCATCCAGGTATAAGACAAAAAGTCTTATTGAGAATATCAGATGTTAGAGCAAGTTTCACAAAATCTCTGTCCCTGGAGATTTTCAAAAATTTTTTATGTAGTCTTGAGGAACCTAATACATCATAAAAGTTAACCTGCTTTAGACATCCAGAGATACTTCCCAACCTATATATTTTTTTCTGTGATTCCATGTCTGAAGTTCAAAATTCAGAATATGCTTATCTATCTTAAAAGATATGTTCAGATGACAGAAGAGATGATCAATTTGAGTGAAATAATACATATCATCTGAAATCCTGTCTTAAACTAAACATACGATGCCTAAATATTTGGTTTAGATCTATTGCTCAGACTTCTCAAAATCTAGACATAGATCTAGATCTAAATGCTGAAGATCTTGATCAGAAAATTAGGAAAAGGTATATCTCAGATATATGTAAAATCAGATTTACATAAATAGGCATGTCAAGCAGAAATTGGAATGTTAATCTGATCTCATTCAGTCTGCTTTGAGTAGAGGTTTGTATGTTGGCATATTTCACAAGAGTTAAAGTGAAGTGGACTGATATTTACACATTCAGTATAGGCATTTTTTGTTTTCAGAGATGCTGCTAAAGACCAAAGACCTTTCTAGAGACTAGAGAGGATAATTTTAATACTAAGCCTGTCATTCTGTAAGCAGGACATGAAGAAGATTCCATTTGAAGGTTGGAAGATTGTTACACTTTGAAAGGAAATAGAGAAGAGGTACTCTTAAGATTAGTACAAATACAATTTCACAAGTATCTAATTAGTATCTTTTTGTTCAAGGTTTAAGCTGAGTGACAGATTTGGAGCTTAAAAGAACCACTTCTTCAAAGAAAATGTCAGAGTGCTATCAGAGGGTTTATACTGGGCAGAAAGTTAGTGTTGTAGTGGTTCTTGGTGTTGTCTGTCTGTCTTTCTTTCTTTCTTTCTTTCTTTCTTTCTTTCTTTCTTTCTTTCTTTCTTTCTATAGTCTATTTAATAATAAAAGTGTGAGTTTAGTTTAACAGATTCCTACAGTGGTATAAGATGCTGGATGTGTTTTTGATGTCTCCTATTTTCCTTTGGCACACTATATGTTTTAAGCTTTCTTAAAATTGGTGAAAAGGTCTGAAAAACATTTTTCTTCATACTGCTGTGAGCAGCATACATTCAGAAAGCCTTTTTGAGCAGGACGCTCATTCCATGAATGTGCGCAGTTACAAGAGTTGCACTGGTTTCAGATGGCCCCCTCCATTTCTATATTCCAATAAACAGGAATTCAAAACAAATTCAGTTTCACATCTGAAGAAATCCATAAACCTTCAAGAATAGCAGGCCAATGTGAGTACATGAGAATTGCAAACCATCATCAGTTTTTTTCTTTGTGGATGAAATGGTCGTTTAGTTACTGATAGAACGGTAAAAATAGTAAATTTTGTCAGAATCCCAGATTACATGCTTTATACACACTTCAGCCATTTGATATGTCCATCAGTTTGACAGTTTTACATTCTGATTGTACCAGATCCTAAGCCACATGCATAGATCTCTAGTATCAGGTTCTCATGTCAGAGTAGATAAGAGGACTGAGAATTGTTTGGGGTAAAGGAAGTCTTTTTCAGTTTGCACTTGTACAGGTAATAACACCAATGTTTAATACCAGATGTACTGGAGTCTAATGCAAATACATGATATTAGATCTCACTGGTAAGCAATATAATTTAGCATCAGGTCATACACCCTGGAGAAGAGAAGGCTTCAGGGACACCATATAGCACTCTTTCAATACTTAAAGTTGAATAATAAGAAAGATAGAGAAAGAATTTTTACAAGGGCATTTAGTGATAGAACAAGGGATAATGGTTTTAAAATGACTGACGGTTGTTTTAAATTAAATATTAGGTAGAAATTTTTCACTCGGAGGGTAGAGTGGTACTTGAACAGTTTACTCAGAGAAGTTGTGGATGTCCCAGTCCCTGGAAGTATTCAAGGTCATATTGGATGGGGCTTTGAGCAACCTGGTCTATTGGAATGTGACCCTGCCCATGGTGGGGGGTTGGAACTACATGGTCTTTAAGTCTTTTCAACCCATGACATTGTGATTAAGTATGATTCCGTGATTCTCTAAAGATTATTGTATTCTTGAGAAAAGTGCACATGTGAGATGCCTGCCTGGGTGAAATCCCAGAGTACTTTGTAATAAATACAAGGTGCAGAAATATCATCAAATACAGATATTTCTGTTTAGCTTTAACATTCAGACAGGTTTAAAATTTTATTTTGTCTCCAACAATTACTATAGGTTCATTTCATCTGTGTTACTAAAAAGAATTATAAGAAATCTAAGACAAAATTTATGAAATTTTAAGAATTTTTACTAAAAAAGACCTAAGAAAGATTTTTGAAGACTACATTCAGACCACAGAAAACTTCAGCTAGAGAATGGTAATCAAAATCCTTAAGTGTTTTCAGTAAAACTGAAAAACTTCATCTTGCAGAATTTCCTACTCTGTTTAGAAATTTCCTTTATTGGTCAGGTTGACTTCAGCTATGAAAAAAATAAAAATAAAAATTAAACCTACAATATTCCCATATAAACTGAAATTTATTTATTTATTTATTTTTCTGGCAGTCTCTGTGACAGACTAATGCTGTTATGAAAAAGCCTCTGAAGGTCATGTGCTTTAGCTCTAGCTCTGCAGCAGGCACATCTTTTCAGCAAAGAAGCAAGGAAAGTTGTTTGAAGCCTGAATAATTTATGCAGGTCAAGGATAACAGGATGGGAAAGGAGAGTTTTAACTAACAAGATTATTACTAATGAGCTCATTATGCACATCTTTCCTTTTGCAGAACACTGCTTCTGATTCTCAGCTACACACACATGCATGTAATTGTACACATATATAAACATACAACACAAATGAGAGAGAGAGAGAAAGAGATATGTCTTCTTTAGATTAGCAAATGGCTTTAATGAATATTGATTTATATTCTTACCAGTTATGTGTTTGATTCTTGCTGTTCATGTGTCTATGTTTACATAACTTAACTCCTTCATACTTAACAACAGTTTTATTTCTTTCCTTTTATTTCTTACCTTTTCTTTTTGATCAAAAACCAATAGTTTTCTTCTGTTTTTATTTTTAGTGGGGGCATTGTAAACTCAAGCCTGGCTACGTAAATATGAAATGAGCAACCTAATAACTGTTCTACTCACTACTGGAAAATTGTTGTGCCAAAGTTAATTAAAAAAATATATTTCTTTTTCTTTTACATAAAAATATATTATTTCTGCACCATTATATATGAGACCTGAAAGTCTGAAGGGACAAATTTTTCTTCCGAAGGTCTTCAGTAGACTCTCTCTCCATTGGGTAGACAGGCAAGATAGGCATTTACTGAAGGAGTAATGATTCAGTAAGTAAAATAGGCTAGATCCCAGCCCCCTGTGGTTGCCTGAAATGCCTCTTCAGCCAGCAGGTGATCTTGCAGAAACAGAGGTTTCTTACTATGCTGGTTACACTGAGCAGTTCCAATTAAGGAGGAGGATTATCCCCTGCATGGAAGTTGGCAACAGCTCTAATGTCAGAATAGTCAGGCTGGTCACACAAAAAAATAAATTGTGAAGATAAAAAGCACTGTCCTGATTGTGTTCCAGCCAAGAAAAAATAAATAGCTACCCAGATCTGAGTAAAAAATAAATAGCTACCAGTCGGATCTAAGCAGATCTGACTGCAGGGGGTTGGCATGGAAGGTAGTCAGCAGGTCTTTTAAATATATGCCTGGGTATGTCACTTCATATGATGATGTTGCAGTTTGTGCTCAGAAGTATCTAAGAACCACTTGCACAGACTGCAGCAACAGAAGGAGGACTCTTGCTCATTGTACTAAAACTCTATTTTCTTATCTGGAGTGAAACGTAGTAAAATATACAGTAGTAATTTGACCTGATTTGAGATAATCAATTGAGATACCTGCCCATTCTTAGATATCTACATGATTAATAATAAGGAAAACAGGTTCTTCAGAGGACAACTCAACCTTCTTATAATTCAAGGTGTTTAGTATTTGAATCATTGGTGTCTATCTGTCTCACTGAGTACTGAAAGACTGAAAGTTATATGCCTCGGTGATGAAAACTGTCCGGGTGAATTCAGGCACAACTGCATTCCTGTTACTAACATAAAGTTACTGACCTATTACACCATTATCTTGGTTTTGTGGAAATTATGCAATGATACATAAAATGCATGAACTACAGGCAAAAATTCATACATTTTCAAGTTTCACAGAGATAAAAGTTTATTAAACCTGCAAAATATCATTCTGATTTTTCTACTGTTATTTTTCTATACAGAGAAGCAACACTGTCCAGAAGTAGTCTGTGCCTTGCAGTCCAATTCTATCTTACCTTTAGCTTTATTCATTCCTTCAGCTCCTCAAAGAAGCAATATTACTCACATTGAAATCAATGGGATTTCATGTCTTTTGAAAGTAAAATTTAATTTATACAAATGGAAATCTGAAGAAATCTGATGATATTAAAGGTTCACCACTTTGTAGTGAGCAACTCTCACTATATATGGTGCGTGGATCAGGCCATTTATTACTTTGCTAAAAAATGAAATTTTAGACTTTTAATTCTGCTTAATAGACATTACCTTATTTACAAGGAACTTTGTTTCCATAATGACTGTCAGAAATCTTTTACTCATCTTCTCCTGTTGAGTTCTTTTATTTTTATGAATAAAAGATACATCTATAGAATCCTGATTAGGATGGGATTCAACTGCTTACCCTTGAGAAACCTCATCTGAAATGCCATAAAAGACCAGATGAAATGGAAAAGTTGGAAAGGCTCTGTGGAAGACATGTTCTTTGGCTCTTTGGGAGACAGAACTGGAAGTCAAGCATCTGAAATGATGATAGATACCTATGTTTAAGCAAGCAAATCCTATGCCTGGTGCACGTGGATATCCTTATCTATAAACACCACAATATTCAGTCTCTTACTAATGAACAGAATTATCATAACTGCAATATTTAAATATCATCTAACTTACTTAGAGGCCCCTTAAATAAGACATTCTGGGTCTAAGTTTTTTTTTGGCATGAACCTTATACATATATAGAATAAGAATTCTTTCCTGCTTTGCAGGAAAAGCACACACATCAAAGCAAAGCACAGCAAAGACTTTTTGCCATCAAAAATGACACTTTTTGTTCCCCAAAGCAATATGAGTGGATTTGTCAAATTCTTGTTGTCAGATATGTTCCTAAATTGTCACAGATCAGGCAATCTTGGTGCCCAAATTGAACTTTCAGTCAACAGTTAAACATATATCAGATCACTGAGCAGCCAGAACTCATATTTAAGAGAGAGAGAGAGGAGAGAGAGAGAGAGAGAAAGAGAGAGAAAACAAACTTAAAAGCAAGCTTGTAAGAAGCCTAGTTCTATCTATAGGATTTTACAATTCATTCATCAGAAGCTACCACTAATAATGACCCTGAACATCTGGTGATTTTTTCTATTCATAAAAATGTGCAGAAGATATACACTTCCATGCATAAATATCACAGTCTTGACTATATGTATATAGAACAACATTAACAGTGCATGTGGATGGATCCATGTCTTTTTGTCTCACAGCTGATCTAGTTGTGACTGAAATGTTTGTCTCTTCCATGCTTTCTGTTACAGAACACACATACCAAGATTTTCTAAAAACAAATCAAAATCAAAAACCAACAAGAAGTTGAGAACATCTCCACCTTGAGGAACGTTAGTAAAATTTAATCATTAGAAAGTTTTGTCTGGTGAGTTTTGTTAAAGTTCTCTTTTGAATATGACCTCATCTTTTTGGTAACAGAAGGCTTTATCAATCACACAATGATTGATAAATCTGATAACCAAAACTGATTGCCTGTTATGGCATGGGTTTGAATGACATTGAGGTGAAGAGCAAGTTTCTGTATTTATGATGTTAATAGAAAAAATCACTAAGAGAGTTTCCAGAGCAACTTGGAGGGAAAAAAAAAAAAAAAATTCTTACTTTACTGTATGATGACTGTCAGACCCAAAGCTCAGAATTGTATCAGAGGAAAGAACAATTATAGATAAGTACAAGAAATCAATATATATTTTTTATTTGCTTTTTAGAGGATGGCAGTGTTCACTCTGGGAGAATGGAATATGTAATTGCTAGTATAGTCTACATATGACTTTTTGGTAAGGAAGAAGGTTATTTTGATGCCAGGTTAGAAGACTGAAAAGTTGTAGAATTGCTCATAAGGTCCCTCTAAAAGAAAGGGACTCCACTTGTGTCAAAACGACTATATCCTGCTCTTTAAAATGCTTTAAAATGCTTTTCCTTTTTTTTAGGATTTAGAAGCCAATCAGAACTGGTAACAGGTCATTAACAATAATCCATGAAGCTGCTGTCCCAACTAGATGGGAAGCAGCACTAGGAAAAATAAAATCCTAAGAAGTAAAAATTATAAATTAACATCAAAGTAAACCATGGTATAAGCAGATGAGATTCCAATGATTTATTAAAAATTTTGCCCAGCTCAACAGTATTGACAAGACATTAACTGCCAAATTCCAATCAAAATTATGAACAATGAAAGCACTTCAGGAAAGAAGCTATTTAAAATTTTGCACTGACCATAAATAAACTTGCACAATATTTTTGAACTTTAACCACTAGTGTGCAAATAGCATTTTATCCCTAACATGATCCTAAAAAAAAGTGATACATTTCAGAAACATGTTCCAGTTTTGTTCAAGTGTTGCAGTTTCAAGTATTTGATTACATCAGACATAGATTTTGTTAGCTGAAGCAAAAGATACTCAAAACAGACTGTGTATTTTGCCTGTGCTTTTCTTTCATATGAGCAAATGTATTTTTAAAGGGTAAATTGATTTGTAATGCTGTAACCCAGTCTGTTGGTGTAGGTATATCCTATAAACATATATGGCTACCAAATTAATTAATTTATTATAGCCTATTGTTTCTACATTAAATATTGCCCTAAATATTCTGTTAGAATCATCTTTCAGTGATCTTAACTGAAAGGAAGTTACAATATAAGTGACAAATAGGACAAACATTCATAGGTAACTTGTTTTGTGAGTAGTTCTTTAAAACTCTAGAGGACTACTCTTCGTACATAATTATGTGCATATATTTGCAGCTACAAATTCCGATCTTTAGACTTGACAAAAAGTGTTATTGTAGTTGTCCTAACACTGGAAATTGTTTAATATCCTTAATTAAGCAAAACTCCTTAACAGTTTATAAATGGTAGAATCCTGAAGGAAGAGAGGATGTGGGTGGGGAGTGGTAAACGGGAAGAAAGAGAATATGTGGTATTACTCAATTCCATTTTGCAAAGCACAATGAACATGTGTGTAGAAATGGAAGTCTGGTCTGATAGTTTGTAACCATAGCAACTGCTGCAGAAGCCAGAGATGAAAACATAATATTAAGGGTCTCCTCTCTCCAGACCACTGCAGTGGAAAATGAGCAAAAGAGAGAAAGGAAAGGTGTAGAACGTGCCCTGTCCCAGAAAGTTCACAATATAAATTTAAAAAGTTATACTCCCCCATACTCCTCTACTGAGTCTTAAAATGTTAATTCTTTTTAAAAGACATATTCCAAAATAATAAAATTTAAATATCTAGGTGGAGGACATAAGGTTAGAAGGGTAGAAGAACCTTCATTAAAGCATTTAATTACACACAGAATTTATTCGTAAGGAGTGTTTTCTTCCTTCCTTAAATATATTTAGTCAATTAAATCTTGGGCAATCATTTTATTTTTTAACCATGAGATTCACATTATTCTTCTTTTTTTTTTTTTCCCTGTAGAGCAGGGAGCCTTCAAAATTAACATAAGTACTGCAGTTTGCTGTCTTCTTTTTGTGTGCAAAGTCTTTTTCTACAAACATTTTGGAGAATATATATATATATGTATTAGGGAATTGCTTTTAATAAGCTAAGGAAAGCTGAATTCATGACCATTTATTTCTCCAGTCAATTTCCTTGCAGACCTTGACTTTTATTTATTTATTTATTTATTTATTTTGAAAGCCTTGTGGATCAAAACTTCCAAAGGAAAAGGAGAAGAAAAACAAACAAACAAACAAACAAAAAAAAACCTTTTAAAACAAAATCTTTTTCACTTTTCTTAGAAACGGTGAATGACATATCCCAAACAATTCTATGTCACACTACCGGGTAGTTCATCCAGTTAAAGCATTGAGGAGACAGTAATCACAGAGTCACAGAACAGTCGAGATTGGAAGTGACATCTGGATGTCTTCTCATCCAACCCCCCTGTGCAGGCTAGGTCACCCAGAGCAGATCGCCCAGGACTATGTTCAGTCAGGATTTGAGTATCTCCAAGGATGGAAACTCCACAATCTCTCTAGACAACTAGTTCCAGTGTTTGACTGCCCTCATAGTAAAAATGTTTTCTTCTGTTTGGAAGGAATTTAATGTTTATTTTTGTGTCCATTGTGTCATGTCCTGTCACTGGACACTACGGAGAACATTCTGGTTCCCTCTTCTTAATTCCCTGCAATCAGGTATTTTTAGACATTGATAAGACCCTTCTCTTCTCCAGGTTAAACAATACCAGTTCTTTCATGCTTTCCTCATGTGACAGATGCTCCAGTCCTTTGATCATCTTTGTGGCCCTACATTGGACTTGTTCCTCTATATCCAGAACTGGATTCAGGACTCAAAATGTGGTCTCACCAGGGATGAAAAGAGGGAAAGAATCACTTCCCTTGATCTGCTGGTAATGCTTCTCCTCATACAGCTCACGATGCTATAGGCCTTCTCTGTTGCTAGTGTGCACTGCAGGCTGATGTTCTGCTTGTTGTCCATCAGAATCCAAAAGGTTTTCTGCAGAACTGCTTTCTAGCCAGTTGGTCCCCAGTGTGCCTAGGGTTATTCCTCTTCAGTTGCAGGACTTTACATTTCCCCCTGTTTAGCTCCATGAAAATTCCTCTTGACTCAGTTATCCATCCTGTTGAGATTTTTCTGCAGAAAACAGAACACCCATCTGGTGCATCAGCCACTTTTACCATTTTTTTATCATCTATGAATTTGCAACATGTACACTCTGTCCCAGGTTCTTAACAAAAATATATCAGTTCATGGGTTATGCCACTAGTGACTTGCCTTCAAGTGGACTTTGTGCCTCTCATCACAATCCTCTGACACCAGTAGTTTAGCCAATTTTCAATTTGTCTTGCTATCCTATCCATTTATCTAACTTGTACTTTGTCAACATGCCTATCAGGATCATACAATCATAGAATGGTTTGGGTTGGAATGAACTTTAGAGATCATCTAATTCCAAGCCCCCTCCAATGGGCAGGGACACATCCTACTAAAACAGGTTACTTTAAGCCCCATCTAGCCTGGCCTTTAACACTTCCAGAGATGAGGCACCCGCAATGTCTCTGGACAACCTGTTCCAGTGCCTTACCACCCTCTGAGTAAAAAAATTCCTCTTTATATCTAATCTAAACCTAACTGCTTTCAGTTTAAAGGGCTCTTCAGGGCTGCTTCCGTTTTCCACCCAGCCTGTATTTGTGCTTGGGATTGCTCTGACCCAGATGCAGGACCTTCCACTCAGCCTTGTTGAAATCCATGAGGTTTGTACAGGTCCACCTCTCAAGCCTGTCAAGATACCTCTGGATGGCATCCCTTCCCTCCAGTTTGTTGACCATACTATGCAACTTGGTGTCATCGGCAAACTTGCTGATCCCACTCAATCCCACTGTCCATGTCACTGACAAAGATATTAAATAGTTCCAGTCCCAATACTGACCTATGAGGAACACTACTCATTACTGATCTCCAGCTTGACATTGAGCCATTGACTGCAACTGTTTGAGTGTGACCGTCCAGCCAATTCCTTACCCACTGAGTGGTCCATCTGTCAAACCCATGTTTCTCCAATTTAGAGACAAGAATATCCTGGGGGAGTGTCAAATGCTTTGCACAAGTCCAGGTAGCTGATGTCATTTGTTCTTCCTCTATCAGCAATGATGTAACCCCTTTGTAGAAGGCCACCAGATTTGTCAAGTATTATCTGTCCTTAGTGAAGCCATCAGGATGTTATAAGAAAGTGTCCAAAGCTTTACTGAAGTCTAGGTAAACAACATCCACTGCTCTCCCCTCAAGTGACAAGGTAGCCACCTCACTGTAGAAGGTTATCATGTTGGTTAAGGATTATTTTCCTTTCATAAATTCATGCCAACTACTCTTGATCATCTTCTTGTCCTTTACGTACCTAGAAATAGTTTCCAGGAAAATTGCTCTATCACCTTCCCGGGGCCTGAGGCATGGCTGATATGACCTGCAGTTCTCCAGATCCTCCTTGAAGATAGGAGTGACATTTTCTCTCTTTCACAGTCTTCAGAAACCTCTCCCAGTCACAATGACCCTTCTAAGATAATAGAGAATGGTCTTGTAGTGACATCAGCCAGCTTCCTCAGCTCTCATGTGTACAATCTATCAGTCTTTATGGACTTGTGTCCACTTTGTTTAAGTGTTCCTTAACCTGGTCCTGCTCCACTTCTTTGCTTTCAGACTTTGCCTTTTGTCTCAAGGGCCTGGGACTCCCAAATGCCGGTCTTATGGGTAAAGACTGAGAAGAAGTCATTCAGTATCTTCACTTTTTCTATGTCATTTATCACCAGGCCCCCTACCCCATTGAGCAGCAGACCCACATTTTCCTTAGTAATCACTGATTTCATGTTTGTTTGTCAGCTTTCACATTTTCCCTTAGTTTCCCAATTGACAAGGCCCCCAGTCAGATAAACCTTGCTGGAGTAAACATTTTCATACTCTCACATGTCCTCGTCAATGAGTGTGTCTGACCAGCTTTGGTCCCCCTCACTACCTTCCTTAACCTTTGTCAGTCATGTGTGCGTGCCTGTTTGTTATTGTCTGTGGCTTCCTCCCTTTCTTATTACTCTTTGTTGCTTTGAAAAAGGTCTTTTACCAGACTCCCTTACATGAACAGACACTCTCCTTCCACATAGCTGTACATAGTGGACCATAGTGCCAGACCTGAGCATGATGTAAATGATGTGGGATAAGGGGTGGAGATTTTACTGGGTCTGGCTGTGATGGTGTTAATTTTCCTCAAAACAACTTGTACAGTGATGTGATTTGTGATTAAAACAGTGTTGACAACACTCCTGACTTTTGGTTATTGCTGAGGAGCACTTACACAGCATCAAGGTGTTCTTTCTCCCACTCTGCCTTCACAGCAAGTAGTCTAGGAGTACGTAAGAAGTTGGAAGGAGACACAGCAAGACAGCTGACCCAAATTGACCAAAGGGATGTTCCATACCATATGACATCACGATCAGCAGTAAAAGCTCAAGGAGGAGGAAGCAGGGAAGTTTGAGCTTATAGCATTTGCTTTCCCAAGTAACTGTTACACATGATTCTTGCCAGGAAAAGAGCATAAACACGTGCCAATGGGAAGTAGTGAATACATTTCTTATTTTGCTTTGCTTGTATGTTCAGCTTTACTTAACTTAATAACCTGTATTTACTTAACTTAATAACCTGTATTTAAAACAATCCATGAGTTGTCTTGGTTTTGCTCTTCCAACTCTCTCCCCATTCTGCTGCAGAGGAGAGTGAGCAAATGACTGGGTGGGGTGCTCAGCTATTAATTGGTTTATACCTTGATTTTTTCCCCCTAGAAGCAGAGGTCACAAAAGGGCTTATTCCTGCTCCCCCCTGGATTCTCTGTCATGATTGCACATGCAGTACTGACATTGTCTTTTTCAATACTTAGGTTTCTCCACAGGAGAAACAGAGCCATCCCATCTGTTGCACTTATATATATAGTAGCTCAAGGGGAATGTACAACTGCTCATTTATCAAATTTTACAAGTACCTGTAAAACAAAATGTTTTGTCTGGTTGTAATCCCTGTCTCCAGCTCTAGAGGCTTTTCCCAAATTGCATTGAATAGTGTAAATGCTGATCTCAACAAGTAACACTGCAGCCACTGAGAGTATAGGGACTTATTAGAGGAAGTAAGGTTAGATTACTAACAACTTCCCAGAGTGTATGTTCAAGCCAAGAACAGTACTATCTGTTCAGTACCATTACATATTTATTTTTCAGCTAGAAAATACATCAGCAACTCCACAACCTAAAAGAAATGTTTGTAATTTTCTTTTTTGACAAGAAGTAGTATTTTTTCATTTTGTCTCATCATCTCTCTTGCACGGCAAATGACATCATAATAATGACATTATTTACACCAAAAAGACTTGACTTGACTAAGTAATGGAAGTACAGCTATTCTGAAGAAAGCTGAAAGTCTTAGATGCTAGTAAAAGAAAAAGGAAATTTCTGTCATTCATCAGCTAAACATTTCAGCTGAACTGTAAATATAGCAGGGGAATGACTAAACACTAGGCTGAAAACATTTTCATAAAATAAAATAGTAATTAAGCATTTAAATTTATGGTAAGGGAAAAAAATAGAAAAAGCAAAAGCTGAAACCTAAACTAGACCCATTTGCAAATGTACTGAAGACAGAGAACTCACACTGACTTTATTGACTAAAATGGTATGCAGAAAAATCAGGCTAATTTATCTTTACACAGCAGAAGCTAAGAAGTTAGAATGTTTTTGTTTTTGTTTTTTATATGAGAAAATGTGATTACAAAAATCTAACTGGAATAAAAGCACAGCACTAGAAGATTGAATTATTCAAACATATACAGGAATTTTCAGGATGAAAAGACAAATCTAATTAAAAAATTAGCTTTGTCTGTGCCCACTGTCATTGAATGACCCAATTTGGTAATGGTTTCACATTTTCATTGTTTAATCTTTTCCAAATAATATAGCAGTAGAAGTTTTTTTTTATTGTTTTCAATGTCCTTTGCAAGCAACAACTCTAGCTGAGTTTTGATTTTCCTAACAGCAACCTACTACATGCCTGAGTATCATTACTAATTTCCCGATTTTGTTAGCCAATGTTGTCTCCTGCATAGTGGTTATAAAAGTGGACTGTTTTCAAAGATTGTGGAATTCATAAAAGTAAGCTTGACTAGTTGTGAAAGTGTGAAGGCAGAACATTTTAACGAGTACATCAAGAACTGAAGCAGCATTCCTCACCTAATTGGATAAAAAAGGGGATTTATAACACTGAGGTTGTGTTTCAAACTTGTTTCCCATTTTTTCCCATGGCTAGGTATAGGAGATAGAGAAGATGATAACAGTATTTGCATGGTTTTAGGATGATATTATATTCAGTTATGCATTCCAGTTAAGTGAATAAACAGCATTAATTTCAACAATAAAGATCTGAAATGTATGCCTTAATTTCTGCTGAAATAAACTCATTGGTTCCTCCAATAATTTCACTATGTCTATTCAGTTGGGCAAGCTTAACAAAGTATCAAGTGTTTAACTGATTATTTCCAAATAGATTGGTAACATGACAGACTCAAATTTGATAGTACTAATATTTTAAATACACTTAATGTAAATAAACAAAATTAGAGGGGACTTTCCAAAAATTTTTCATCATCAATCTCTTCAGCCTTTACTAAGGTCAACAAAGAATGAGCTCTTGCAAACTCTATAAGGTTTCCAGTTTTACTCATTTACTAGAAAAAGTGCACCTTGCATGAAGAATATGTAAAACAAACTGTTATAACCTCATAAACAGAAAAGCAAACCACCCATCGAATATCTCAGATACATACATATTAAAGAATTTCCTTGATCAGTCTGTGGAACTTCCCTATTAAGAAGAAATATTTCTCATTAAAAAAAAATTCTATGCTGATTTGTGGGTGGTGTGCTTCTATGCAAGATAAAACAGACAGCAAAGGTAATGGTTTATGAAATGCTGCTCATCCTTTACTCTGTCATTAATAGTCTGACAGATGGTGAAGGTAGGGAGCAGAAGCTCTTTATCTGTCTATCTATCTATCTGTGGCAATTAATGAAGTTCAAAGTTTCCAAAACAATTATATTCAAAAAAACTATTTATTTATTGTTTGTTTATTTTACCTTAGCACAGTATTTTGAATGGCAAAGGTAGCATCTATAACTGATAAAGGATAACTCAGACTGTTGGCTAGATTTGGAGGTAGCAGTCCAACATATCTACTTCTGAAATGAATTTATGTTATAAAGGGAGTTTGTCAGGGAGGGAGACATCAAACTCTAATGGGATAAGAACATTTTCATAGACCACTTATTTACAGCAGTTCACAACTCAGTGATATATGTGCCTAGTCCTAGACATACTAAATAGGCTCTCACAAACTATGGCTTGCATCAGAGTCTTGTAAACTGTGGTAGCCTTGCACAGATTAAATGGCAGCAGATCAGGTGAAAGGCTCACATGCCATATTCCACTGTATTTTTAAATATGTATGATGTATCTATAGTATCATCAAAAATAACGCTCAGAAAAGAAAATGGCCATTTATATGTGTTTTAATAGATAGACTTAAGGTCTCTGAAAAATCCCATTTTGTGAATGCTCACTGTCTACATTGATTCTGGTTGTTTATACTTTAAGTGGAAATAAAGTCCAGTAGTCTCTGAAAACTACAGAACTGAGTATACCTGTGGCACTTGTAAATGCCCTGGGAAACAGATGTTAGTTTAAATCTGTTCTATATGACCCTTGAGTTACATTGTGAAGGTTTGCATCTGCTTATGCTGCTGTGGTGGTTCCACTCGAGTGGGCAGCAGAGCTCCACCACAACCACTCTCTCACTCACCCTCCTCAAAGAGGAATGGGGAGAAAATACGATGAAAAGGGCTCAAAGCTTGAGATAAGGACAAGGAGATCACGCAGTAATTATTGTAACGGGCAAAACAGACTCAGCATAGGGAGATAGTAAGATTTATTGCCTATTACTAACAAGCGAGAGAAGTGAGAAACAAAGGAAAGAAACCAAAAGCACCTCCCCCCCACCCACCCTTTTCCACCTCCTCCCCCCGAGTGGCGCACGGGAACAGGGAAATGGGGGTTATGGTCAGTCTACAGCACTTCTTCTCTGCCGCTCCTTCTCGGTCACTCTCATCCCCTGTGCTGTGGGGTCCCACCCATGGGATACAGTCCTTGATGAACTGATCCGGCGTGGGCTTCCCACAGGCAGCAGCTCTTCCAGAACTGCTCCAGATATGGGTCCGTACCACGGCGTCCATCCTTCAGGAGAAAACTGCTCCAACCTGGCTCCCCCACGGGCAGCATCTCCTGCCAGGTCACCTGCTCCTGCGTGGTCTCCTCTCCACAGGCTACAGGTCCGGCCCGGAATCTGCTCCGGCAGGGGTCTTCCACAGGCAGCAGCCTCTGTCAGTGCAGGTCCACCTGCTCCACTGTGGTCTCCTCCACGGGCTGCAGCATGGAACCCTGCTCCACCGTGGTACTCCATGGGCTGCAGGGGGACATCCTGCTTCACCGTGGTCCTCACCACAGGCCACAGGGGACTTCTGCTCCGGCGCCTGGAGCACCTCTCCCCCTCCTTCTTCACTGACCTTGGCACCTGCAAGGCTGTTCCTCACTCCTCTCACTATCCCAGCTGCTGTGTGTGGCACAATGTTTTTTTCCCTGTCTTAAATATGCTATCACAGAGGCGCAAAACAACATTGCTTATTGGCTCGACTCTGGTCAGCAGTAGGGCCCTTACCAAACATGGGGCAGCTTCTAGATCCTTCTCACAGAAACCACCCCTATGGCCCCCTGCTACCAAAACCTTGCCACATAAACCCACTACAGCTGCATTATGTGAAGTGTTGAAAATCAAGCTAACCTAACACCTCATAAGTGAAACATATTTGTCTAGTGAAAATATATGAGGAAAAAAATGAAAAAAAAAAAAAAAAAAAGAGAAAATGTATGCAGTTTGAAACTGCTGGTTATTATAATGATCTGACCATTACCACCAAAACTACCTTGCAAAACCTGTGTAACCTGAATCAGCCAGCCTACCCTTCACTGCAGACAGTGAATCAAGTTAGAACATAGGCTGTTTTTTTGCTGTTCACTGTCCAGTCAGTGGACACTCAGCACACAGCAATAATGTTGATTCCAAGCTTTTTAGAGGTAAGCCTAACATCAGATGACTCATAATTTGCATTGTAATTGTCTTTCTAGACAAAAAAAAAAGGGCCTCCTATGTGGCTACCATCTTTGCCTTTTTTAGTAGGAAGATATGCATTTCTATAACCAACACAGAGAAGAATTACTTTTGTCAGCTGTGAAAATTGATATAACTGTTATAATTCAAGTGTCTACACCTTATCGAAGAGACAATGAATTGTATATACTTTTGAAGAGGATGTGGTTGGGTATCAGAGCTGGCTGCTATCTGTTTACATTTCTGCAGCAGCTGCACCACAGATCAAATGGTCTGGATACACAGTTTTTCACTGAAGTGATATATTCAGCCAGGAAGCCCTTCAGCACAGAACAGAGAGAGCAGAGGGACAATGTTGGGCTGCAGAGAGCCCGACCTATGATGGCAGCCTCAGTCAACACGGAGATTCTCTCCGCAGCAGATTTGCAAATATTGAATTTCAATTGTATTTAAAAAAATATTTTTCAATATTTAAACATGCATCATGCTCTAAAACATTCTTTTTTATTCTGAAAAAAAAAATCTGACTTTGAAGATTGAAAGCCTTCAGAGTTGCTTTTTTGCTTTGTTCTTTTACTTTTTTTTTTTTTTTTTTTTTTTTTTTAATCTAGTCCAGTGCTGCATTATCGATTATCAATTTGTCATCTGGGAAGGTTTTAGTAAAAATGCATATATAAGGTAGGTATACACATACCTACCACTCACCCAACATTCCCATGTCTTTTTAAAACTCTAATTTACTAAACCCAGTAACAGAATAAAAAATAATACTTTGCATGTAATAGCTAAGCTGCAATAGCAACATGCAGTGAAAGGCAAATAAAAACGGAACACTTCTCCGCAGAAGATAACATGTACATTGCAAAGGTGATGATGCACCCACTAACATTTAAGTAACAACTTCAATCAGCTCATAATCCTTAGCCTAGAATAGAAATATTGAAAGAAATCTTCCTTCTCTAATCTTATTTTGCCTCATTCAAGTAAGATCTTTACGTGCCTTCATACCTCCTTGCTATGCTCTCTATACAGAATGATTTATATATCTTGGCACGTGTTTTTTTTGTTTGTTTGTTTTTCCTCCTTGTTGTGCACTAAGCTTGGTTCAACTCTGTTTTCAAGGTTTCATTGCTATAGTGACCAGTGACATCATTTTCAGCTTGTGTTTACCTTCAGGGCCTCTGGTGCCACTCCATGTTTGTATTACACCTTCTTCTATCATGTTGCTGGGGGTCTTTGCTACATCAGAATCTTTCTGGCTTTATCCCAAAAGATTGAAGAAAAGTAAAGTAGGGAGAATATTTTCCTCTCATGTTGGATCTGGCCAGAGTCCCATCATAGCAATTTGACAGTATATTAACATACCAGGTTGTTAGATTTTGACTTAATAGTTGTTCCTTTCCATTCCGTTCCGTTCCTTTCCCTCACTAGGAGACACACTCATTTCTTTGTTCCACTACCATCATTGCACTGCTTATTAATTCCCTTTAGTTTGTATACAACTATGGTGAGGTATCTCAGGATGCATGTTGATCTTTGTTGTCTAGAGAGATCACAGGTGCAAAATAAACTGCAGGGAATAGGAATTTCACTAACTCGATACTCAGGTAATGTAACTCAAATACTTTCCTAGCTAATAATAGAACTAAATTTTCCTTTTTCATCTGTTAGAAAATGGCTTAAAAATAAAAAATAGCCCCATGGCTATCTCCCTGTTGGCTAGCATGACTAGACACAATGACTTATGTATACCAGCTTCCTTTTGTAATTTGATCAAGGTCAGGACCTAGACCCAAACACCTACACATAATTGTGTATACTATACCATGGTCTCAGAAGAGTTTCAGCTGAGATTGGCTATCTGTAGCAGCAAAATTGTGCATGGAATGTAGCTGTCCCACTCAGGAGAGGAGAAGAGTTCACTCATAATTTGCAGAAGCAAACCATGCCCTCTCTGCTGGCTTCTGGTCTAGGGAATAGTATCCAGTCCATTTTATTTACTAATGTCAGCATGGCTGATAAAACACATCTGTATTCAAACAACAAGGAGAATTCAGGAAACTACAGGCCAGTCCACTTCATCTCTGTCCCTGGAAAGATGATGAAACAACTTGTTCTGGTTGCCATCTCCAAGCAATTGGAAGAGAAGAAGGTTATCAGGACTAGTCAACATGGATTCACCAAGGCGAAATCATGCTTAATCAACCTCATAACCTTCTATGATGTCATCACTGCCTGAGTAGATGAGGGGAGAATAGTGGATTCTGTATAACTTGTGTATTGACTTCAGCAAGGCTTTTGACACTGTCTCCCACAACATCCTTGTAATGAAGCTTAGGTGTCAGATAAACGAGCAGACAGCGAGATGGATTGAGAACTGGCTGACTGGCAGAGCTCAGAGAGTTGTGACCAGTGGTGCAGAGTCTAGTTGGAGGCCTGTAACTAGCAGTGCTCCCCGGGGGTTGGTACTGCATCCAGTTTTGTTCAACATCTTCATCAATGATCTGAACGAAGGAAGAGTCCACCCTCAGCAAGCTTGCTGATGATACAAAGCTGGAAGGACTAGCTGACACACCGGAAGTATGTGCTGCTATTTACCAAGACCTTGACAGGCTGGAGAGTTGGGCATAGAGGAACCGGATAAGGTTCAACAAGAGCAAGGGTAGTCTTGCACCTGGGGAGGAATAACCATTATACAGGTGAGGGGCTGACCTGCTGGAGAGGAATTCTGCAGAGAAGGACCATGGGAACGTGGTGAACAACTGTGGGAGTGTGGCCATGGGGGTCAACAAGCTAACGAGATAACATCGACTCCTAACAATGAGGCCACAAGGAATGTAAAGAGTTTAAAAGGAACAAAGAAGGGTGATTCAGGAGACGCCTTGCTGTCTCAGACTGCTTGTTCTCCAGCCATTAAGACATGGAAGTTGCTGGCTGTTTGCTGTTGCCGGGCAAAGTTGTTGACTAATGAACAGTTAGTGGAAAGGTAGTGCTGTAGAGTGAGTGGTATAAGAAGGGAGCCTGTCCTCAATAAGAGGATTTGAAGTTATGCCTTCAACAAAGGGCACCCTTCACTCACGCATGCTCACATACCATTTGTGCTTGCTCTCTTGCTGTCCCGTGCACCCAGTTTTTCTAGGAGCTAGTACTTCCCCAGAGCTTGGAGATAGACTCTTGTTGGGGCAGGAGCCAGGAGGTTGGAATGTTTGGTTTGTTCTAACATCTGCAAACAGAGTTTCTGATGTTGAGGAGTAACAGGTAGTTTTCTACTGACTGGAAGCAACTTGAGCCAGAGTCTATGTACCTTACAATTGGATTCATTGTTCTACAGTGGTCCCCTTTCCCATTGGTCTCAACTATGTATCCATGTAGTCTGCATGTTGCTCTGGTGGTGGCAGAGTTTAATAGCATCTGTCTGATGGCAGAAGAAGCCATCTTCGGGGATGAAAAGCAGGTCACAAATGTCCTGATTTTCTGAGGAGCATAGTATTACAGTGCCTACTGAATTCCAAGATTAATCTTCCTGGGCAGCAGATTGTTGTTATCCAGACATAATGGTAGCCTGCATACAAGACCTGCAGATTGGTATTTTGGAGATCCAGAGCTCTTCCCCGATTGTGATTTTTAGTTTTTCTTTTCAGACATGTCCTTGCCAAAGAAAGATGGTAGAAGACTGCTGAGACTCCTAGTAAGAGAGACAGGCAGCAAAAGTTCAGACAAGTCTTTTAGTTTTAAATAATTTCATCTTTTTATTTTAAACTTGTTGTGCATTATTGCATAGCACACAGACTGTGAAGCTGGTGTCTTTGTTCTTTATGTTGGATTTTATGGTTTTGAACCCTTGCACACTCTCCGCCAGAAAAGTAGCTCCTTCCTGCTTTGGATGTCTTTGAGAATGTTTTTGATTTCTGCAGATTTCATTGATAGCCTTAATTATGGAAGCCACAGAATTGATTTTGCTTTTGGGCTGTCTGAGTGGTTCCCTCATCTGTGGCTCCATAGGGAACAGCTCCTCTGAACAGATTTCACCTCTTTGACACCTTAGATTTTCTCCTTCAAAGACATTTGGGACTGGCAGACCAGCAGCTCCTTGATGATGTGACCGTCTTACAGAATGTGCATGTTTCTTAATGATCAAATTAATGGCTCTCATTTTGGAAGCAAAGATGACATCGTGCTTTTGGGCTGGGGTAGTGCTTCTCTCATCTGTGCCAGTTAAATTGCCTGGTCCAGATAACCCTCACCTTTTTGACTTTTGTCTTCACTTTTCCTCAAGTTGACAGTTTCTGTGCATCTGAGAAACTGATGACAGAAAACATAGACTTTTGGAGACTGAAAACAAGGAAAGAAGAGGCTGCCTTCATCAGAGAAGGAAAGGAAAAGCACAAGTGTTTGAGTTCTATTTTTAATTGTGCTTGTGACATAGTAGAAGTACTTGCTGAATTACAGACTCTACTAAATAATACTTGCTCCCCAAGAGAAACCTGTGCACAAACCCTTCAACTTACGGCAGGATTTAGAGCAACATGTAAGAATTTTCCATATTTCTGCTGCTGTCTTCGAAACATCACAGAGAAATATGAATGGGAAACCTCATTCATTACCACATTCAAACAACACTGTATAGGACACCATCCTAAAACCATCATTATGCACTTCCAAAAGAGGGCAGCTATTGGCAGAATATCAAGATCTTGTTGTACCAAGTAGTGCTGGAGTAAGAGGCAAAGCAAATTAGGATCAGCATCTCAGTATACGTGGCAAATGACATAATTATTAATTGATAAAGTTACCTCTTGAGTTTGAAAGGCTTCCACTGGGCCTTTTTGGAGGTTGTTCCACTACACTCAGCTTCCCTGGTACAGCTAACAGTAATCTGGATTTTTGTTTCTGCCTGTGAAGGGACATCACAAAACAATTCTACATTAAGAGGCGTAGGCCCAAACAGTTCCTTTATGGCAGTGTACTGTGATGATTTAATGGGTTACAAGTACCACAAGGATCCCATGTACCAAGAAATTTGGACAAAGTTAGGTGAGGTTCGAGGAGGGCAAGTCAGAGCATGACATACATGTGCAAGCTGTGTCTGTGTAACAGCTGAGAGAGCCACACAACATGAGAAGGTATAGAGTTAACACCCTAGAAAGCTGAAAAGAAAATGGGTTGCAAATTTTCCCATGTCTACTCTGTTTAAGGAGAATCGTAGAGGATCACAGTATCATAGAATCACTAAGGTTGGAAAAGACCTCCAAGATCATCTGGTCCAACCATTCCCCCACCACCAGTGACACCCGCTAAACCATATTCCTAAGCACCAAGTCCAACCTTTCCTTGAACAACTCCAGGGATGGTGAATCCCAAAATAAGGCAAATAATAGCATTTTTCCCTTGAGCTCTTTAGCAAGGTAGACCTAATTTGTTAGTATTAAAAATGTCATTGTTACCTTTGAAGATTTGAGCTGGTGCTTGGAGCAAGGAAAGGTAGTCCTTGAAGGGGTCATCTGCCCATTCTCAAACTGTTTCCTCACTACAGCCAGGCCACCAGGCACAGTGCAGGACTTGATTTCCTCTGAAGTCATGTGATCAAATAAGGCCAGGTGTTTTCCATTTGCAGTAAGAATGTAGCATGCATTTCAATGAGAAAGGGCAGAGTGGTCTAGAGCATAAATGAAGCAGTTCATATATTCTTAATATGGTGTGGTTGGGTCAGGCTTTCTACAGTCATTCCTTTTGGGGAGAGAGAGCTAATGGCAGTATTGTTGGCAGCATCGAGAAGAGGACATTGGAACCTTCTTGGCCCAAAGAACTGCAGAAATCTGCTCTGAGTACACAAGGGCAATTAGGAAATAAAGAAGCCGGTAAACAGGAATTGCTTGTACCTGGACTCAGAAGGCGAGTGTGGCTGGTCGCTGCTTCCCCTACGTGGTTTCTGGGATACCTGAGTACCCATACCTGAACTGTTTTATAATGTGGTAATTTCAAATTCTTCAGTTTGAGCAGCAAGAGCTCTAAATTCATTGCTCTCCTGAATGTGACTTTATTATTTGGCGATAGAGAATAGTTGTTGTGATAAAGAAACTGCCTTGTTTTGTCATCATGAGCAAATAGGATAACCGCGATGCTTATTTCTTTCCTGTTTATTGTCCTCATACGTGAAGTTCAGGCAAAGGTGGACTAAAGGGAAGAGTACTTCCATGAATTAATGGGGATTGCCCAAAAGACAAAAGGCATATAGCATGACAAATCTCATCTGGTAGAAACAGAGACTGATGGATAACTATGTTTGCTATGTAGATTTCCTAATTTTGGATTTAAATTTTGATCCACTCTACGATCCATCTGATAGCTTGCTTGTAGAAATTTTGACAGTTATGATCTGTCCCTGTGCAAAGTAAAGGTAGAATTAAGAAGATAATGAGACATTGGTATCTTACATTGGAAAAGCAGTTGGTGCTCTCTGACTTGGACACAGCAGCCTGGTAGAGAGCCATTTTTTCTTTCAAGGAGACATTCTCCTGAAAGTCCATCAGTGTGTTGCCAGTGTTGGGAGGGCTCTCTTCTGGAAGTCCTCCTACAGCTTTGCAACAACCCACTGCAACTACAAACAGATATTATAGTTGAGGTCAGGGAGATGGGTGCATGTGTTTCAAATCTTGAAAGAAAAGCAGTAAGCAAAATGAACAGTAATGCCAACTTCTTAGCAACTGTGTTGTACTTTTACTTTAGAGCACATCAAGTACAGAGTGTTTGATTTGTGGAAACCAGAAAGCCATAAATAAAAGTTAACCGGTTAACCAAATATGTTAAACAGTTAACAAATATGTTAAAGAGTTGACCAAAGTAACACTTTGCCAAGTCCAAACTATCTTCACCAAATGAGAAAATGAAGATAGCACTTTTTCATAATTGATGAATGTTACCCATATTTTTGATATCATATTTGTGATTTGGGTTGTCTTCATCAAAAATTATCTTCTCAAAACATAAGACATTCTGTTGTGTTTTGTTCAAAAAGTATTTAAGAGGCATCAGGCACTCCTCCATAATACAAAAGACAAAATGGAGAAAGCTGGAAAGCTTGTTTTGCATTGATAAGAACACCACATTCCCTTCCTGGGCAGCCTGGGGGCTGCCCTGATGTGAGTGTGGTTGCACCTTGTCTCATCAGAGATTGAGTGCATTGAACTAGTGCAAGAAATCAGATCTAAGTGGTAAGGCTAACCTTCAGTGTTGATGTTATGTCCTTTTCCTGAGGACATCTTCTCAAAGATTTCCCTCCCCCTTTTCACGATGGACTCCATCAGAGATATGTTTGTATGGCTCAGAGGCTGTGTCCTGGTTTCAGTTAGGACAGTTATCCATGTAGCCTGCATGTTGCTCTGGTGGTGGCAGTGTTTAATAGCACCTGTCTGGTAGTAGAAGAATACATCTTTGAGGATGAAATGCAAGTCACAAATGTAAGCTGTTTTGATGATGATTTGATGTTTATGTCCTGCTGTGGTTTGTGTTTATTAGGTGTTCAGAATGTATGACTGTCACACCTTGTGTGTTTTTCTTTCTTTCTGAACCACAAAAGATGATGGGAGAAATTCCTGCATTCTAGCATGGAAAAATCATTCAAGTTTGATTAATTGTTTTAATGGGATATACAGGGAGATGGTTCCTGCTGCAGGCAAACTGGTTTTCCACTTCTGGACCCCAGGAATGTGGTCATGAAACAGAATTGTCTGAGGAGCATTTGATGAAGATATCCTGGTGTCAGGACACACCTGACAGAGGAAACAGGAAAATTTAATATAAAAGATTTTTCTCTTTGTGAAAGATGAAAAATCTAGGGGGAGCAGGGGGATTAGAGTAGATAATCTGTAATGCAAGAGAAGAGATGTAGACTTACAGTTTTATTTAAGTACAATGTAAGCAGTTGAAAATTTCCACACACACCCCCCCCCCCCCCCAAAAAAAAAATAAAAAAATATATATATATATATAAAAAAAGGAATATGTATTCATGTCTATTTAATGGAATATCTACTTATGTTTAGATCCATAACCTTTGAAAGTTTTTCACCTTGTTTTCATATCACTCACATTCACCACTGTAATGTTTGAAAAAGGAAAAATTTCTGAAAATCCTGTTTCACAGAGTAAATAAAGAGGTGATCTGTGTCCTGGCCTAACGTAATAAGCATTGTCACATGTATATTGTTCTGTCTGTAAACGTCAGTGTATTCAGTTAATGAGCTATCTTTATTTTTGCACATAGAGTTTTGGATAGAAAAAGACATTTATGACTATCCAGGATGCCCTGTATGGCATACAAAGTGGATTTTCATCCACTGCATCTAGCACCAAGTCTGTGGTTCTTTCTTATTGTTTATTTTATGTGTGAAACCGTAATTTGCTGGTGATTAGAGCCTTTTTTTTTTTTTTTTTCCTCTGAAATCAGCAAGCTTTTTATTTTAGGTTGCACTACATACTATAGTGAAAGGCAGTGTGGGATACAGTGTTCTAAAATTCTCAATTTGCATTGTAGAATTCACTGCTTAATATGGAGAAATTCTGTCCAAAAAAACATTATAAAAATATAAATCTCCAATTCCCTATATATGTGTATATATATATGTACGTATCTCTAAATTTCCTATAAAAATAGTTAATGGAAGCATATTATTCACCACATTGAAATTTTGATTTTGTTCTCCCTTCAGTGCATGTGACAATTAAAATACTTACTTTTTTACCTCTATGTAATTTAATAAAAAAATAAAGTTAATTTGCCTTAGATATGTCCTACGCTGCTATCCAGATAAACAGAATATCCACAAAGTCTGTGTTAATTTCTTCCAGGTAGTAAGGGAGGAGTTGTATACCCTTATGCCAAAAGAATTTCTGAATGATAAATTGGAATGAAGCTACAGTTCAGAATATATTATCCTCTTAATAATTCTTTTCCACTTTTCTATTTTTTCCTCCTTCCTCCTCATTATTCATCTTCATTCCATGGTTCTTCACAGAATCACAGAATCGCAGAATTTCCTAGGTTGGAAGAGACCTCAAGGTCATCGAGTCCAACCTCCAACCTAACGCTAACAGCCCTCCACTAAACCATATCCCTAAGCTCTACATCTAAACGTCTTTTGAAGACTTCCAGGGATGGTGACTCCACCACTTCCCTGGGCAGCCTGTTCCAGTGCCTCACAACCCTTTCAGTGAAGAAGTTCTTCCTAACATCTAACCTAAAACTCCCCTGGCTCAACTTAAACCCATTCCCCCTCGTCCTGTCACCAGGCACGTGGGAGAACAGGCCAACCCCCACCTCGCTACAGCCTCCCTTGAGGTACCTATAGAGAGCGATAAGGTCACCCCGAGCCTCCTCTTCTCCAGGCTGAACAAGCCCAGCTCCCTCAGCCGCTCCTCGTAGGACTTGTTCTCCAGGCCCCTCACCAGCTTCGTCGCCCTTCTCTGCACCCGCTCAAGCACCTCCATGTCCTTCTTGTAGCGAGGGGCCCAAAACTGAACACAGTACTCGAGGTGCGGCCTCACCAGAGCTGAGTACAGGGGGACGATCACCTCCCTAGCCCTGCTGGTCACGCTGTTCCTAATACAAGCCAGGATGCCGTTGGCCTTCTTGGCCACCTGAGCACACTGCTGGCTCATATTCAGCCGACTATCCACCATCACTCCCAGGTCCTTCTCTGCCTGGCAGCTTTCCAACCATTCCTCTCCCAGTCTGTAGCTCTGCTTGGGGTTATTGCGCCCCAGGTGGAGGACCCGGCACTTGGCCTTGTTAAACTTCATGCAGTTGACCTCAGCCCATCGGTGCAGCCTATCCAGATCCTCCTGCAGAGCTTTCCTACCCTCAAGCAGATCGACACACGCACCTAACTTGGTGTCATCTGCAAACTTACTGAGGGTGCACTCGATGCCCTCGTCCAGATCATCAATGAAGATATTAAAGAGGACCGGCCCCAGCACCGAGCCCTGGGGGACGCCACTAGTGACTGGCCTCCAACTGGACTTGGCTCCATTCACCACGACTCTTTGGGCCCGGCTATCCAGCCAGTTTCTAACTCAACGAAGCGTGCGCCAGTCCAAGCCAAGAGCAGCCAGTTTCTTGAGGAGAATGCTGTGGGAAACAGTGTCAAAAGCCTTGCTGAAGTCAAGGTAGACCACATCCACAGCCTTTCCCTCATCCACCCAGCGCGTCACTCTGTCATAGAAGGAGATCAGGTTCGTCAGGCATGACCTGCCTTTCATAAAGCCATGCTGACTGGGCCTGATCGCCTGCTTCCCCTTCAAGTGCTGCATGATGACTCTCAGGAGGATCTGCTCCATGAGCTTTCCTGGCACTGAGGTCAAACTGACAGGCCTGTAGTTCCCCGGGTCTGCCCTCCGGCCCTTCTTGTAGATGGGCGTCATGTTTGCTAGCCACCAGTCGATTGGGACCTCCCCCGATAGCCAGGACTGTTGATAAATGATGGACAGTGGCTTGGCCAGCTCCTCTGCCAGTTCCCTCAGTACCCTTGGGTGGATCCCATCCGGCCCCATCGACTTGTGCACATCTAAGTGCCGTAGCAGGTCACCAACGAGTTCTTCATGGATAGTGAGGGCCACATCCTGCTCCCCATCCCCTTCCACCAGCTCAGGGTACTGAGTATCCAGAGAACAACCGGTATTGCCGCTAAAGACTGAGGCAAAGAAGGCATTGAGCCCCTCCGCCTTTTCCTCATCTCTTGTAACTAAGTTTCCCCCCGCATCCAGTAAAGGATGGAGATTCTCCTTAGTTCTCCTTTTTGTGTTGATGTATTTATAGAAACATTTTTTGTTATCTTTAACGGCAGTAGCCAGATTGAGCTCCAGATGAGCTTTGGCCTTCCTAATTTTGTCCCTGCACAGCCTCGCTACTTCTTTAAAGTCCTCCTTAGTGGCCTGCCCACTTTTCCAAAGCTTATAAACCCTCTTTTTCCTCCTAAGATCAAGCCACAATTCTGTGTTGAGCCAGGCCGGTCTTCTTCCCCGCCAGCTCGTCTTTGGGCACGTGGGTACAGACCGTTCCTGCGCCATGAAGACTTCCCTCTTGAAGATCGCCCAGCCTTCCTGGACCCCTCTGCCCTTCAGAACCGCCTCCCAAGGGACTCCACCAACCAGTGTCCTGAGCAGTTAAAAGTCAGCCCTCCGAAAGTCCAATACAGTGGTTTTACTGGTCCCCTTCCTGGCCTCGCCAAGAATAGTGAACTCCACCATTGCGTGGTCACTCTGCCCGAGACAGCTCCCGACGATCACGTCCTCCACCAGTCCTTCTCTGTTTGTGAAGAGAAGGTCTAGCGGGGCACCTCCCCTGGTAGGCTCACTAACCAGCTGTGTCAGGAAGCTATCTTCCACGCTCTCCAGAAACCTCCTAGACTGCTTTCTCAGGGCTGTGTTGTGCTTCCAGGATATGTCAGGGAAGTTGAAGTCCCCCACGAGTACAAGAGCTGATGATTTTGCAACCTCTGTCAGCTTCACATAAGTTCTGCATTATGTATCCCCTGTGTACTGAGTAGTTGGTCAAATTGCCCCTGTAACTCAAGTTAACTTGTTAACTCATATTTCAGGTGAGAGGAATAGCTGGTATTTGGTCAAGAAAATTAACAGTGAGAGGGATTTTTGTTTATTTTAGCTTAGAACTTATTTTTTTCTTTGACAGGGCATGTTTGATGATGGTTAGGAAGGTCTTGGTGGTACCATATCTTCATTATGGTATAAGAAAGCTTGAAAGCAGGGATTTATGTATCATACCCCATGATCTATCTATCTATATAATTTGTTGTTTTGAACCTTGTTGTAGTTCTATTCTCTCCAACAGGTTTAAGAAAAACCTTCCCTGGAATAGAGATTGTGGGCTGAGCTGTAACATGCTTGGCATTGTCTGTGGCTGACCTTCTGCCGCATCTTAGGCTGATTGAAGTACCCTGTCTTTGAACTTCTCTTGGTGATATGCTTGAGATCCTGACTTGTTCTGAATGCATGCTTAGGGAACGTGAACCTTAACCAAGTCTTATTCCAAAACAAATACAAATCCTTGGCTAATAGAAGGATGCATACAGAGTCTGTTTGACTATTGTGGCTAAACTGTTGACTACTGTACATAGTAACGCTCCATGGACTTAATTTTATATGAATAGCTATGTTTGTAAAGGAACAAGAGCTCCATATTTTCACACAGTTCCCACAGGCATTTTGTGTTCCGGTAGGGATGTGACAACAAGCACTGAAGAAGTGCAAACTGCTTTTGAAAACAGGCTTGAAGGACTTTATGTAGCAAACCTTTTTGAAATGTTTCCCTTGTGCCTGCTTTGCACAGACAGAACATCTCATCTGCCTGGTACAACTGAGCTACTGAACACTCCAGATGCAAGCACCTTAGCCCAAAGCATTTTAAACAAGTTAAGGCTCTATATTACATAAAAGTAGGAAGAAACATAGGCATTTACATAGCCAGAGAGCTGGCATTTCACAGTGAGATCTCTTGCACACCTAGAAAGCAGAAATAAAGACATTTAAGCATTCATAGCAGTGAAAAATATAAAATAAAAAATAAACCTCAGCACCCTCAGGTGCATTCCATTGGGGCCCATAGATTTGTGGGTGTCTAGCTTTCCTAAATAACCTCAAACCCAACACTTCTCAACCAGGGGAAAGTCTTCCTTTCTCCAGGTTTTCTCTCTCGTTTCCAGGCTTGGTAATGGGGGCTAGTCTTAGTAGTGAAGACAGAAGCAAAGAAGGCATTCATTAACTGCCTTCTCTGTATCTGCTGTCACGAAGGCACCCACCTCATTTAGCAGTGCCCACAATCTATGGCTGAGCCACTGGGCAGTTAATACATTTTGGCTGTCCTTTACCTTTTATTTTTCCAATAATACCTATATTTTCTGAAAGCATCATCAGATATTTGTAATATTTATGTCAAATAATTGATACCACAGCTGAACTTTATCAGGTATATTAGTCATCAATAATAGTAAGATAATATCAATAATAATTTTAATCATCAATATTAGTGAGACGCTATCAGAAACGGTAGGGCATTACGTGAACTGTACACTATCGAATTTGAAAACTCTTTGAACATGTTCTTCATTGATACTTAAAATAATTCTTAATCACGATAACATGTAAAGATAAGATTGAATGTATTCTGAAAGCTTAAGTGCATTATATCTTTTCAGTAACCAATTTTTAATTTTGTCATACAATGAAAACAAGTATGTTTGACAAGATCTATAAAACATTCAAATGAAACTCTTCCTTTAATTATTTATTTAATTCTTTATCAATTTCCCTTTATTTCCATAAGGATTTAATTCAAATTAGTCAACTTCTAGCTAGTAGGTCAGAGCCTTTTGTTTTGTTTGTTTTGTTTTTATATTATTTTTGAGTATTGACTCAATAGCTTCCTTTCTTCTGTTAACACTAGTGGGCCAGAGGTCTCTTACAGATTTTTCCATTCAGGGTTTTTGGGGGACACCTAATTTTAAAATTACTATTTGTGAATCTTTTCAGCATTTTCCTTGACTATGTGAAAGATTAGTGACTTGTGTTTTTCTTTGGCTGGTTTGTTTGTTTTGAAGCAAATTTTGAGCATTGGTTGCCTCTCAGATCATGTCACCACACACTGGGATAAGTTCTTGCATTGGACTATATATAGTCTGGATATATATATTGGACTGATAGATAAGAGGAGGAAACCTACTTGGTGTTTGTCTCTCATTATCCTTGTGTTAATCTGGAAGGGGAAATTCTCAAATCTAAAACTTGAGAAAGGAATTATGTAATATGTAAAATGTGTAAAAAGAATAATAAATTATTTTGGGGGCTGTCCAATCAAAGACATCTCTTCCATGAACAGTTTTCTGTAGCTCTTTAGCTCACACCATTGCATACACTGGATTTTCCTTGATTATATACTTCATGCTTTAGGAGGAAATGGAAAAGTGTAGAAACAACACGCTTATGATACCACAAAAATCATGACAACAACCCTACCAACCATGTTTTTATCTTTTAATCCTCATTTTATGTATCTGAGATTTAACATTAACCTTGTTAACATTGAGTTGCTATTCAGTATGTATTGCAAAGTCAGTAATTCTAGTAATAATATATTCTGTTCTATCTGAAAATAGTAAAACAATTTTTCAATATCAGGAATTAATTCTGCATGATTTTCCTCTTGCTTTCTAATTGGATGTTATTACTTTATACTCTAAACATTCTGGTAGCAGCAGAAACTAAATACCACTGTCAGTTCTCCCCTCTAGAGCTGGGTTCTATCACCCTAGTCAGTGGTGAGTTCAAAATGTCCTAGAACAGTTTGATACTAAAATACTAATAGTGGCATGTGTGATGACTGTATTACACCTTTTTAAGTAGATCAGGTGACGGGGATCAACATCTAGAGAAGACACACAGTAATATGATTAATGACACCTTGGACATATTTATGAGAGACCACATCTACTGCTGTCTCCTAACTTTAAGACTGCATTAAGGTTTATTTAATAGCAGTTATTGACACATTTAAAGAAACAAGGTAATGAAAGGGATTATGATTTGTCTTGCAATTTATCAATGATGTTTATCTCTTTAAGTATGTGATTGTCTACATTGTTAGTGATTGTTAGTGATTTTGTATATACTCATGAGGATAAATAAAGACTGCTGTTTCTCTCACATGAAAATTTTGCAGTAAGACATCATTTTCAAAAAGGAAACCTTAGATGAAGCTTTAAGCATGTGACAGTTTTTATACACTGCTTCACACAATTTACTGAATACATACAGCGTTTCTCCATTTGCTCTTACTTCAATTTGTCATTGATACTTTGAGTTTTATATCTCAAGCTAAGCCTTTATATCATCTGTTTTAGTTAACAATAATAAAGTCTATTTTTTTCACCACAGTTCTGAATATTCTTGTTGATGTTCATAAAAGTAACTTTAAAATGAAAAGTACAAAGATCACAGTAATGAAAGTATAACTTTGCTTTTTACAAGAAATTGTAATAGTCAAAGAAAACAGAAATAGAAAATAATAATAGTAGAAAAAAAAAATCTGATTAAACTGAAAAAAAAACTGATTAAACTGGCTAAACTGAAATATTATAAATCTGAAAAATAGGGGAGCAAAAATCAGTGTACCTAAAAGTGATATGTTAAAAATTTCCCCAGAATGCACTTTCAATAAAATACCAAGATGCAGAGCTTTTTCATCTCTTGCTCTTTTATGAAGTCTTTAAAAAGTGTCTTCATGGGGAAAGCTGGCAGCTCACCTCAGTCCTTTCACTCTCCACTCACTCAATCATCTCAGTTATTTGATCTTCAGCATCCTTGGTCTCACAAACATCCTGAATAAAAGCAAAGGCATACATATATTGCTGTCTTCACTGGCTTTGGCAAGATCTTGGACATAATTTAGAGCATAAAAATTGGCTTCATGTTGTTACAAACATTTTTATGTGCTTTCTTTCTCTACTTTATTGTTTTCTACCTTTCTGTTTCTGTATATTTTTTACCTTTGATAAAGAAAACCAGTTTAGTGAAGCAAGACTATCTTTATCACAGAATTGCTGTGAGCCACAGGGAAAGAGCAGCTAAAAAGCAGTCTCTTATACAGTCTGATGTTTCTGTGAGTTTGGAGGGTCTTAGAGGAGCAGCTCAAACTGCCTGTTGTGCATGCTGTTCTTTTCTGCAGACTTCTGTGTAATTTGTCTTATTTCATCTTGAGCATAAGAAGATCTGAATTCAACCAGGACAGCAATAAAAACAGCTTTTGACCTTCTCAGCTTACCATTGGGAAGAGCTGATTCTGCCTCAGGGCAGGAACTAGATGACCTTTCAAGACCTATAGTCTAATATTTTCTACTGTAACATTTCCTCATTTTCACAGAAAGGCAAGTTATTACCATCTTTATTACCATCTAAAAGACTGTCAAACAAGAAGTTTTCTTTAGAAAATCTCTTAACAGCTAAAGGAAAATGAAATAAGAGGTATTGCCAAATGAAAGCCTTACTGAATACTGAGCATTTAAAATACTTTAATGAATTCTTGTTCTAGGTGTTGGAGAAAATTATACTTATAAAGGAAACCAAGCATGCCAATAAGTTACTACCTAAAACATAAAACTATTCTGAATTCCTTGGTGTTATGCAGTGACTTTTCAAGGACTTGCAAACCTGGTTTCCAGGACTCATGTTATGAGGTGCCACTGCACTTGCTCCCATCCTAACTGGTTATCCTTGTTTGGGCTGAGATAGTGCTACTTTTCTTTATATTGTCTGGTATGATGTTGTGGTTTAGATTTAGAAAAAAAAATAAAAATAAAAATAAAATTGCTGATTACACACTGTTGTTTTAGTTGTTGCAGAGCAGTGCTTACACAGAAGCGAGGACTTTTCAGCTTCTCATACTGCCTTTCCAGTAAGGAGTCTGGGGTTGCACAAGAACCAGGGAGGGAACAGAACCAGGACAGCTGACCCCAACTGACAAAGGGATATTCTATACCTTATGACATCATTTGGAATAATAAAAACTGGGGAGAGTTGTGCAGAGGTGTGGTCAATTCTCAGGGATTGGCTGGTCATTGCTCAGTGGGTGGTAGGCAATTTTATTATACATTATTCATTTTGTATATTACTATTATTAATTTCCCCTTCTTTTCTGTCAAATTACCATCTCAACCCACTGGTTTTACTTTTATTTTTTTAATACTCTCCCCCAACCCACATGAATGAGTGAACACATGGCTGTACGGTGCTTACCTACCTACCAGCCTAAACCATTACACTGATAGGAAAAAAATGAGTAGGCAACTTCTGAAGTTAGGGATTTTGTTTAAATTTAATGCAGAATGTGAGATAATAAAAACATGATTTAACTGTAAACAGATATTTGTTGAAGTGTACTGGGTCTGGCTGGGATGGAGTTAACTTTCCGCACAGCACCCCATGCAGTGCTGTGCTCTGCACTTGTAGCTAGAACATCACTGGTATCACACTGACGTTTTCTTTACTGCTGAACAGTGCTGGCAATAGACAGCATCAAGGCTGTCTTTCCAAATACCCTCCCTCCACTCCTCAAAAGTACATAGGCTGGGGTTGAGAAGAGGTGGGGAGGTGACATCACCATGGCAGCTGACCTAAACTGACAAAAATGATATTCCATGCCATATGATGTCACTCTCAGCAATAAAAGCTAGGAAAGGGGAAGAAGAAGTGATGGACTCTCATTATTCAAGTGTCTGTCTTTTCCAGGTGTGGTGGTTTTATCATGCTGGGCAGCTAAACACCACAACTGCTCTCTCACTCCTCCTCCTTAGATGAGGAGGGGGAGAAGTAAAGCAAAGGACAACTCACAGGTTGAGATAAGGATAATTTTATTAAAGGGAAATAATAATAATAATTAAAGAAAGATTATTATGAACTAAACAATTTAACTAAAGGGAAATAAAAAGGAAAAGGGAAAATAAAAAAAAAAAAGGGAGGAAAACAAACAAATAAAACAAATGAAGGCTATGTGGAAGTGCAGAGGAAAGAAATTACTCTCTACTTCCCACAAATGAGCAATGATTGACCACGTCCTTGAAGCAGGGCCTCAACGCACGTAACCAGTGTTTGGGAGGAGGACTGACGTTTTCACAACGAGAGCCCCCCCTCCCCTCTTCTTCCTGTTTCCACCTTTTATTGCTGCGTGTGACATCATATGGTATGGAATATCCCTTTGATTGGTTTAGGTCAGCTGCCCTAGTGATGTTTCTCTTCTCACTTTTTGCCTGCCCCCTAGGAGGGTTAGAGAGAGGCCTGATGCTGTACCAGCACTGCTCAGCAGTAGACACAATATTGGTGTGATAACACTGCTGTTCCAGCTACAAGTGCGGAGTACAGCACTGTATGGGCTGCTGCAGGGAAAGTTAACATCCCAGCCAGACCCAGTACACCAGGCAACCACTATGTGCATTGAGGCCCTGCATCCCAAAACATGGCTCAACATCTCTTGCTGATGGGAAGCAGAGAATAATTTTTTTCTCCTTTTGCTTCCACATGGCCTTTGCTTGTTTTTTTCTTTTCAGTTAATCAAACTGCTCTTTATTCCAACCCATGAGACTTATTTCTTATCTTCTCCCCATCTTCCTTTGAGGAGGGCAAATAAGAGAGCAGCATGGTGGAGTTTAGCTATCATTGTGAAATAACCATGTCAAGACTCTGTACAAATTCACTGAAGTTGTTATACAAGACTTTGGAATAAAAGTTCATGAAGCCATGTAAGCCTTTTCAAATTTTTCTGCCATATACTAAATGTTTTGAGCAGGCTATAGCCTATGGTCAGGCTATTTAGGAGGCAAAGCTAAGCTCCTCACAGAGGTGCACGGTGTGAGGATAAAGGTCAGTGACCACACACATGCACAAAAGCAAAAAACAAACAAACAGAAAATGTTGAAAGTAGGTTTAAGGAATAACTTGTTCACCAAGACAGCAGACCAGCAGTGGAGCATTTTACCCCGAGATATGGTGCATCCTTGGAAATTTCCAAGTCTGTCCTTGTTAAGATCCTGAGCAACCCAGTCTGATCCATTGCTTTTAAGTCTGGATCGAAGACCTTCCAAGATCCCTTCCAACCTGAATTATCATATGATTCCATGACCCTGTGGTTCCCACATAACATAAGTGGTTGCAACTGCTGAAGAAAACCTAAATATTTTGTTTTCTGTTTTGAAGAATTTCTTGCTTGAGGCCTTCAGTTACTTTTAGTTGTACTACCTTTTTAGTCTACCAAGTGGTAAGATAAAAATGTTCTTTTTATTTATACTTTAAATATCATATGGGAGATTTTATTTAGGTTGTGAGAAAATGAAAGACTATTCTGACACTATTTTTTTTTTTACCAAAAATAGATTAGCATTTTTGTTTTAACAATTTTATTTAAACCAAAAATTTAAAGAAATGAATGCAAAAGTTCATCTGTATTAGCCCTAGACTGTCTTGGTTATTTAAGGCAAGTTTCCATTGGGAAAGCCAGCTCCCCATGGGAATGTTGTTTTCCTAGTATGCAACTGAACTGAAAGTATGAGTTAACATGTATGGCGCATAGTGGTCTGAGGATGGAAAATACATGCGTTGTTTGAGAGAGAGCTAAGCGTTAAAGCCTTGCACAGTGTAGAAGTCAAATGAGATACAGTCCCCTTGGGAAAATCTCTTGGAGTGGATTATCCTCTGAGATCCTAGAGAAAACTTAGAGCCATTATGAACAATTTAGAGCAAGCTAAAAATTAAGTGGCGTAGAAGATCCAATGGTCCAATACTGCAAATGAAATTAAAAAACAATAATAATTAAATAAAAAATCAAGACTTCCATCTGTTCATTTTGGCTGTGATAGAGAGACAGGAACTAGTTGTACACTTGTACAAATGACACAACTAAGAAAGTGAGGAACTCAGTTAACAACATAATATTAAACTATAACTGAACAACCATACCATCATGAAGCTGTTCATAAGAACAGCATCCCCGCAGAAAGTTAAATATGATTCAGCAACAATAAACAGATTCAGCTTATGTTAATAGCAAGATAGACAGAAATAAGTCTAGAAATAATCCTTGGGATTTTAGAAAGATAAACGTTAGGATGCTGGCAAACAAATTTATTAGGCTGATTGGTTTGATAAAATTAAAGATTTGAATTCAGAAAAAGACCTGGAGGAACCCTTTAGTAAAATGTGCCAACACAACTAGAGCAAAACACAAAAAAAGAGCAAACTAAATATTTGTATGAAAGAGCTTTTCAATATAAATAATCATGTGAAAAAGGATTTAATAGGAACAGAGACAAAAAGAACAAGGAAAAAGTAAAAAATGCAGAAGAAAAAAAAAATGCAATGTTTCAGAGGTTAAAGAGCACTACCAGCACAGGTAACTAAAAGATAAAGATCTTTTTTACATTAAGATTTACACATTATTCTTTATGTAAAGAGGGGAAACTAGAAAAGAAGGAGGCTGCTGTATACTCAGGATAAGAAAGCAGCAAGGATGATCTAGAAATGGCCAAATTTACTAATTTATCCGATCCTCAGTGTTTTGCTTTGTTTAATTGGAGGGTCAGTGTGAGCGTAATATACATTATCTGCTGCAAATGACAAGATCATGATACAAATTGCAATACGGAAGTTAGAAGCAAATCTGATGTCTAAGTGTGAAAGTATTAAAGGTCTTGATAAAATCTATCTAAGCCCACTGAATGAATTAGTGCATAGTGTTGCAAATCTCATAGAAACCATTTAAAAATAATCCATAAATCTTGTAGTACTAAATTTGGAGAGGTACAAATGTAGTAGCAAGATAAAAAGCAGTGGAGAAAGAACATGATCCAAGTAGTTAGTTTGATTATAATTCAATGCAAAGCACTATAGCAGATTTTGAACAAGGACTAATTAGTTGCATAGATGTAAATGGAACTTGCATTACAAAAGGGTTTTATCTCATGGATTTTGTCAGACTAACTTAATATCTTTTTAGATAACTAACTTCCTAGAGAGGCTAATAAAATAAAGCTAATTTGTTCAGATTTAAGCTAAACATCTGATAAGATTCCTCAAAGGGAAAATAGTATTGAACACGATGACAGTGATTAACACAAGGTGTGAAAGAAAATTCTTAGAAGGTAGACTAATCCTGGCTATACTAAACAGGCTGGAGAAAAGATGTCTCAGACGTAAGCCTTGGGAGTGACCATTTGCTTATGACTGTCCTGGATCTGGCTGGGATGGAGTTAACTTTCCCTGCAGCAGCTTGTAGATAGAACAACACTGGTGTAACACCAGTGTTTTGCCTATTGCTGAGTAATAATGGCACAGCATCAAGACTCCCTTCAACAACCCCTCCTTCACTCCCTCCCCTCCCCCAACCCCAAAAGCCAGCAGGGGTGGGCAAGAGGTGGGGAGGGGACATCACCAGAGCAGCTGACCTAAACCAACTAAAGGGATATTCCATACCATAGGGTGTCATATTGCACTCAGCAATAAAAGGTGGACAAGGGGAAAAAGAGGGAGGGGTCTCATTATGAAGATGTCTATCCTCCCAAACAACCGATAAAGTTATTGAGGCCCTGCTTCTCAGGATGTGGCTGAGCATCACTCACTGGTGGGAAGCAGAGAGTAATTCATTTTTTCTCTCTCTCTCTCTGTGCTTCCACGCAACCTGTGCTTTTTATTCCCTCCTCTTTCTTTTCCATTTAATTAAATTGTCCTTATCTCAACACAGGAGTTTTTTTTTCTTTCCAGCATACTTTCTTCTCCCCCTCTTATTCTAAAGAATGGGAGTGAGAGGTCAATTGAAGTGGAGTTCAGCTGCGCAGCAAGATAAAACCACCACAATGATATAGCAGTAAAAACTATGTATGCTTGGGAAATATATAAGCAACAGTATGTTGAGACCACATCAAGAAGATTTGATCATCTTAAGGACAAAAATCACACAAATTATATGAGATTTAATACTGCAATATTCATTGGCATATTAATAATTAAAAAAATTGCTATAAAAGGGACTTTTTCAATCTGATATGATGAAATGGGAAAAAAAAATAAGTGGGTATATTTGTTGGGGGTGAATATGAAGTGTCAGGTAATGTAGTTATGAAGCAAAGCTTACGCTATTGTAGAAGACATTGAGTGAACCTCTCTTCTAAGAGAGAGGAGAATGTAAATACCACTATGCAGGACACCAGCAAGACCTCATCTGGAATATTGTTTACATCCTTAATCACTTTTCTCAGGAATGATTAGTTTAAATTGGACCAGTTTCAGAGAAAGGATATGAATAAAGGAACAGAATATTTATTTTACAAAACGAGATTAAGGAGAGCACTGCTTGTTTAGCCTAGCCACAGAAGGTTAAGAGGCGATATAATGACTTTTTATAACTACATTGTGAGGGGATATATCAAGGCAGGAAAAATCCTTTAATTTTAAGATTAATATTAACACACGATAAATGGCTATGAATAATTTTGTCTTGGTGTGCTGATTCTAAGAGATATAGTATGGAGGATGGAGTGAGGACACAACTGCCAGGTTGTGTCCTGCAGGGATGGGGAACATAATGATACAATGGAACTGATAGATTGGATGCCCATCACTGAGTCTAACTGATAACCAAATCATGTCCTCTGGGTGAACTTTGATCATTATAATCTCATTATAATGCCAAAACACACCTCCATCCAAGGCTAACCACCTCCAAGGTCCGACCACCTCACTGAGCATGTGCTCTAAATTTCTCTGAGCCTATGCCTATAAACAAAACCAAGAAAAAGTTATACCAATCACAACAAATAAATGTATGACTAGAGTCACTCAAGCTTCCCCTAGAAGTAAGAAAACAGTATAAAAATGGCTCAAGAGAGGAAACTATCAGGGAAGAACCCATCACAGACAAGATGAAAGGACACTGCTGACTTCTGGGATCAGTCGACTGGCTGAACTTTTTCCCCCTCATAGGGATGCCTATTGAGTAAGATTCGAACTCTCAGTTATACCGATTGCTTCCCCAGGAAACCTAACATTCGCTATAGAATTGTTTCATAAGTTTGCACATGTGTAGTTGGTTGTGTTTGTCATATTCTTGGTATTTGAACGTGCTTTTCAGACAGTGTATTTATCAGTAGTAATCCAAAAGAATCTGTACTCTTGTTGCTTCAATAAACTTCACCAGTCATTTGCTAGATTGAAAGTGTATTGTGCTATTTGTGCATTCATGATCATGATTAATGTGACTGGACCTATAGATCTGCAATATTGTGCTATTTGTGCATCTGTGATAATGATAATTTAATATATTGAATGAGACTGGACTTCTAGTGCTGAATTGGGCATCACTCAGAATCTAAGTCCAGATGCCCCCAGCCTCTCTGATATCTGAGGGCAAGCTGGAACACAAGGGGCTTTAGGTCCTGCCAAACTACCTTACCCTTTAATGGGTAACTGGCAACAACAATCTTTTGTGAAACTGTGTTTTAGTGCCTCTATCTTTACATAAAACCACAAAGAATTTAATTTCATAAATTCTTTAATGAACCTAGATCAACCTTGATCTTTCTTCTTTCTATATGTCAGTAGAGACTTATATGGTTTCATGGTCTTTTATATTTTAACTTTATTTAAGATTTTGAGATTTTCTAAGTATTTTGCTGTTATATAATTGTTTTATGGGCTCTTCCACACTCATCTCTTAAGGTATATTAATTTTACCCAATTTTAAATATCATAAAGTTAAATGCAAAGTTCTGAGCAACTTAATCTTGACCCCTCTATAGTCAATAGACAGACACAGAGACTTAATATGGTGTTTTATATGATATATTTATACGAGTTCTGCCCAGAATAATTGTGGATGCCCCATCTCTGGAGGTGTTCAAGAACAGGTTGGACAAGGCCCTGGGCAACCTGATCTAGTGGGTGGCCCATGGGTTGGAACTAGATGATCTTTGAGGTCCCTTCCAAACCAAGCCATTCTATGATTCTATGATCTAATTTATCCATACAGACAACTTTCAGATACTTAGAAAAGCTTCAGATACTTTACAAAAAGCTTCTTTATTTTGCATTTGAAATTTCACAAGACAGGATTAAAAACCCAGGAGGTCGTCTCCATGCCTATTGGTTTGCATTCCTAAGTGCTCAAACTTTTACCTTGTTCTTTGTTTCAGAAGAGCAGAGAGAACTTGTGTATTAGCTTGGATAGCATGATATCAGAGATTATGGGGTTGTGCCTTGGTGTTCTAGCATAAGGAGAAAAGCAGAGAACTTGGAATATCTGCAGCACTTTCTTTTGTCTTGTGTACCGCTCTTATTTTTCTTTTTGTACCATCAATAAGCTTAATCATATAGTTGTTTGCTTTGTTTTCTGTGGTCAATTTTAACACATAACAGAAAATTTTAGAAGAGAAAGGAGAGCTGCCTGGAACTCCCAAAAGCCAGACTTCTCTGTTGAGAGATATGTTTGACTTTCATCTTAGCATCTCCGATCAAATCAAATTTTATGCCAATTCAGTAATTTCAGACAAGAGCTCAAAGATTTCTAAGAATATTATGAAAACCAGGAGCTGGACACAAGGTGAAGATCTGAATCTGTGTCCATAGACAGGAAAAATCAGTTATAACTCAACCTCTTATCTATGCCACAAGACAGCAGCCAGCTGCCAATGTACTTTCTTATCAAGCAATTTATCAATATTTTATCAATATATATTGCTTATTGCATTCATGTGTACTGGGTCTGGTTGGGATGAGCTAACTTTCTTCATATTAGCCTGCACGATGGTATGTTTTGCATTTTTTACTAAAATAGTAATAGTATTGATAATACATCACTGTTTTGGCTATTGATGAACAGAGCTAGCACTGTTCCAGGATCTTCTCTTTGTCTCGTCCAGCCCCCAAAATCAGTAGGCTGGGGTCAGTAAGAGGAGGGAAGTGGCCATAGCCAAGACAGTGTACCCAAACTGACCAAAGGAATATTCAATATAACATATAACATCAAACTCAAATAAAAACTCAGGGAATGAAGGAGGAAGTGGGAACATACATGGTTATGTTGTCTGTCTTCCCAAGCAACTGCTGTGTGTGATGAGGGCCCACTTCCCAGGAAGTGGCTGGACTGCTGATGGGAGGTAATGAATTAATTTCTCTTTTTGTTTTGTTTGTGAAAACAGATTTTGCTTTTGTTATGAAATTATCATTTTCTTGGTCCATGAGTCTTTTCACCTTCCTTCTATTTTTCTTCCACAAGGAGAGGATGGTGAGTGAAAGGCAGGGTGAGTGTTTGCCTCCTGGCCAAGGTCAATCCACCACAATCTATAACAAATGTTTGCCTCTGAATCATCCATAGCTGCCACTTGACCAGTTGACTCCTTCAAGCTGGAGGCTTGAAGGGAACAGGAAAGTACCAAAAAAAGGGAAGTGAGAGTACTGGAGAACAGAGATCAATTCTTTGTCAATAAACAGAACTGCCTCATATACTCAGCTGTTATTACTTATTCTTTCTTCCTAGTGAAAACCGAATTTTAGCTAAACACTCAGTCAAACAGGGCAATTTGAAGAAAATAGGGAAAACTAGATCCTAATTCTCATTGCACTTGTAGTTATTAATGGGGTTGTTTTTTATCAGAATCTGATCCAAAGTCTTTTCATTAGTTAAAATTTTATTAGATTCAGTCTCCAAAGTTGAAGGAAAATATATTTGTTTTCCAGTCTATTTAACATTCATATTTGATATGATATAAAATAAGCAGTGAGTATATCAAAATACTTCTAAACAACTGAAATATTTTCATAAATCCTATTTGTTTCTTTGCAATGCGTTATTTTGTAAAAGAAGTGCACAGTACAGCTATTTACGTGTATTTACTTCAACAGGATGAAGTAAGAAACATAGGAAGCTTCTTCCTGTGTTTCCCAAAGCCAGAGAGAAGGTGATGTTCTGATAAAACAGATCTGACAAGAACTTAAGATCAAGTAAATTCATTTTGTCACAAAACATAGAGAGCTTCTTGAAAAACAACTATAAAAAAATGCACACAACAATCAACTCTGGAAAAGCTGCTTCCTGCTCCAGCGTATCCTGCAGGGAGGTGGCAACATTTCTTACAGAATCTCTTACAGAAATTAATATATGTATATATATATATTGTAAGATAAAGAGATATAACTACATATAAAAATTGAGATTATAGCATCAAAATACCACACAACATAAAATACAATAATAGTAGGCACCATAACACCACAGTACTCCACCATGTGTGGAAGAATTGAACCTTATTTTCAATGTCCTGTCTTTGTGAATTAATAAAACAATTTATATCCTTTTAAATGGTTAGAGCTGTTTGAATTATCATTTGGATTGTAGCTAATTCATTCATCAGTATAAATAAATAAATAAGCTATTTAATAAAACTGTAGTGAATGTTTGTGATGATCAGTAACCTAACTGAACATCAATACATGAAGAATCAAAAGAATGCTCTAAAGCTATCCTTTAATTTTCTGAAGTTACATTAATTGAATTGCAATCAAGATATTATTTGGCAGCATCAAATTATTATGAACTCTTCTGTTAAATTTCCAATTAAAGTGATCCTTATAAATTAAATGCTAGCAAAAGTATGCTGCCTTTATAATTTTCAGTTTCCACTTTTGCAGAACAGCTGGCTTACAGAGTCCTCACATAGAGCCTCAGAGGAATCCAAACCTTTTCATAACATTATTTCACCATCTTCTCCCACTAAACCGAGTTTCAACTTCTTACTTTGCTCTTTGCTCCCGCCCCAAGTGGAAAGTGGAGGACCAAAGCAAACAGACAAAATTTCTGGGGAAAACATCTCTTTAGGTAATTTGCAATGCTTGTTCTTGTTCTCTCTCTGAAATGTAACATATTATTATTATTATTATTATTATTATTATTATTATTATTATTATTATTATTATTATTATTGTTATCTAATGAGGAAGAATTGAAGTAGACATTAGGCAACACTTCAGAGGGCTGAGGTGATGGGGTATGGTCCAAAGCTCAATGGTATCCATGAGGTATCTTTTTTTTTTTGGTCTACATTGTCTATTAACTGAAAGGACTTCTGAAGGCAAGGTGAGCTGAGGAGGATGTAAATAAAATGTAGATGGCACATTTGCAAACTTTTATGTACTATTTCAAAATTGTACTACATTTGACAATAAAGAAATTCCAATGATTTTTAGCATACTGAATGCAGGTGACAAAGTGTTGGCAGGTGGGGGCTGCAGGGGCAACCTCTGTGAGAAGAGACTGGGGCTGCCCCATGCCAGATACAGCCAATTCCAGCCAGCTTCAATGGCCCCACCTCAGGGCATTGCTGGGTCCAGCAGCCAAAGTGGTGGAACCTCAGATATAAGAAAGGTCAAAATGCTGCACAACTTGGCAGGGGAGAGTGTCAATCCTGTGAACACAGATAAAAGAAGCGGGGGAGGAAATGTTCCAGGCACTGGAACCGATATCACCGATAGAGAACAGGGTAAAAGTGTAAGGAGGAGGATACAGCAGAAAGAAACCACTACAGAGTGACCACATCCCCCATTCCCCATCTTCCTTGCACTGCTTGGTGGGGGAATTGTATTGGGTCTGTCTGGGATGGAGTTAACTTTCCCTGCAGCAGCCCATACAGTGCTGTGCTCTGCACTTGTAGCTAAAACAGTACTGGTATCACACCAGTGTTGTGATAGTGCTGAGCAATACTGGCACCACATCAGGCCTCCCTCCAACACCCACAGAGAGCCAGCAGGCTGGGGGTGGGCAAGAGGTAGGGAGGGGACACCTCCAGCGCAGCTGACCTAAACCAACCAAAGGGATATTCCACACCATATGATGTCACACTTAGCAATAAAAGGTGGAAAAAGGAAGGAGAGGGGAGGGATGGGCTCTCATTGTGAAAATGTCTGTCCTCCCGAACAACAGCTACATGCATTGAGGCCCTGCTCCAAGGACATGGCCAAGCATCGCTCGTTGGTAGGAAGTAGAGAGTAATTTATTTCCTCTCTCTTTGTGCTTCCACATGGCCTTTGCTTTTTTTTGTTGTTTTTGTATTATTTTCTCCCCCCTTCCTTTTCTCTTTATTTAAATTATTTAATTTTCCCTTAATAATAATAATTTTACCTTAATAATTATTTTTCCTTTAATTAAATTATCCTTATTTCAACATGTGATTTTTTTTTTCTTTTCTTCTTCCCCTCCTCTTCTGAGGAGGGGGAGTGAGAGAACAGTTGTGGTGGAGTTCAGGCAAGGTAAAACCAACAGAGGAATGTGGAGGAATCAGGATGAAAGAAGTGAAATTGAGCCTGGGAAGAATGAGTAGGGTAAAGGGTATTGCTTTAATTTCTTTTGTCATCATTTCTTACCATCCTACTGTATTTTTAATTGGCAATAAATTAATAAACTTACTCATGATGGCAATTGATCTCCCTCCCCGTCTTCATCTCAACCTATGAGCTTTTTCCATCTTTTCTCTCCCTGTCCTGTTGATGAGGGGGTGTGAAAGAGCGCCTGGGTGGGAGTTTTGCCCTTAGCCGTCTTTAACCCACCACAGTGTATCAAACTAAAATCATTATACATATGATTTGTGGGAAAAAAAATCTTAAATCATTTTAGACCTTCATATAATTATTCTTCTAATTATTCTTCTATAATTCATATAATGTTTTTGCTTAATATTTTAAAATGTCATTTGATCTAGCAAAAAGAGATTTTGTCTGGAGAGTTAGAATCATACTGCACAGGCACACAGACACTTATGAAGAGAATGTTATTTAAGAACAAAACAAAACTTAATTTACTGGTATTTTTGCACCAGGTAAACACTCACATGAGGATTAAATCTGTCAAACAGGAGACTGTCACTGGTGACAGGAGTCTTTCATGCAAGGATCCTTGCGATGACATAACACCAGAGAGAGGAGGTCTGCACGTCCTTCTCTACTCCCCCTTGTGAGAAAACTGTAGACCACAATGAGGTCACCCTTCAGTCTCCTTTTCTTTAAGCCAAACCAACTAAGCAACCTCAACCACACCTCGTGTGTCTTGCCCTCTCTCCATCTTTGTAGCCCACCTTTGTATGCTCTCTAATAGTTTTATGTCCTTCCTATATTGTGGCACCCAAAACTACATGCAGTACTATACGCAGTGAGAGCACACCAGAGCAGAGTGGGACAGTCACTTCCCTCACCTGGCTAGCAATGATGTACCTAATGCAAGCAAGGGCATAGTTGTTCCTTTTGGCTGACACAGCACACTGTTGTTCATGTTCAACTTGCTGTTGACCAAAAAACTCTTTCTGCAGGGCTGCTCTTGAGCCTCTCATTCTGCAGTCTATCCAGGGTTGCCCCATCCCAGGTGCAGAATCTGGCACTTGCTGTTGTCAAATTTAATACAACTGATAATTGCCCAAGCCCTCTAATTTGAAAAAAATGTCTCTGCAAGGCCTCTATTTCCTTGAAGGAGAGGGATCTTTAATACTGTTATCGTATATTTTGTTGAATGAACCAACAGGTTAAAAACTTATGGAGATAGACAGGAAAGTATCATATAGACATATATAAAACTCTCATTTTACAGGAATATAGGCTTAAAAGGAATGTTTGCATGTTTAGGTATTGCCTTAGGTTATTATTCAGGTTATTTGGGTTCTGCTCCCTTTGCTCAGAAGTATTGATATAAACTACTTAATCTCTTGCTTTCCCTTGTCTGACCTGCATGCCAGTGACAGCCTTGTTAATTAATACAAAATATAACTATTGGTATGTGGGAGTGCAGATGTTACTTTAATTGTAGAGTGGGTTGATTAGTCATTTTAGTCATTTAGCAAATAAATAAATAAAAAAAAAAGGAATACAGAATTAATTTTGTTCAAATGCAGATATATATACATGCCTATCTATGGTTAATTTGATCTAGTCATGCCGTGCCTCTGGTCATGATAGAAGAGACCATATATTTTGTTTTAAGCTATCTAGATATCTCCCTAGGAATTTTCATTCTATTTAGTCCTAGTTTAAGTACAAAGAGGGCATGTTCTGCTTTTAGTTACTCTAGTATATATCATGACATTATCATAAAACTTGATTTTTACTTTTATTGTTTGTTTTGATAGAGTATAGGAGAAGAAATTGCTCTTTTAACACTGATTAAAAAAAAAAAACAAAAAAAAAAACAAGAAACAGTATATTTATACTCATTTATCTTTGAGTAGAATTTAGATTTTCATTTTAAACATATATTCAAACTCACTTAAAGCTCCCAATTTACTGTGAAACATGATTACCTCTGCATATTTTTATACCTAACATGCATTTTTACAGAATGAAAATGCAATTTTTTGCTGTGTTCTATAAACATAAATCCATATTTACTCGTGGCATTCACCAACAAATATTTTTCACCTGATAGGAACATTAAAGTTTTACTATATTTCATAGCTACCCTACTATTTTTGGTTTCAAACCAGCTTCAAACTGCATTGGTATTCAAACCTCACTTCAGGAAGCGTAGCCTAGATGAGTGGATGGTGAGGTGGATTGGAAACTGTCTGGATGGCAGAGCTCAGAGGGTTGTGCTTAGTGGTGTGGAATCTAGTCGGAGGCTGGAAGCTAGCGGTGTCTCCCAGGGGACAGTAATGGGTCCATTGTTCTTCAATTTATTCATCAACAACCCAGATGATGGAACGCAATGCTCTCTCAGCAAGTTTGCTGCAACACAAAGCTGGGAAGAGTGGCTGATACCCCAGGGGGCTGTGCTGCCATTCAGAGGGACCTTGACAGACTGGAGGGTAGAACTGAGAGGAACCTCATGAAGTTCAACAATGGTGAGTGCAGGGTCCTGCACCTAGGGAGGAATAACCCCAAACATCAGTACAGACTGGGGGCTGATGTGCTAGAGAGCAGCTCTGCAGAGAGAGACCTGGGAGTCCTGGTGGACAGCAGGCTGACCACAAGTCAGTAATGTGCTCGTGGCCAAGAAAGCCAATGGGATCCTGGGATGCATTTAAAAGAGTGTTGATAGCAGGTCAAGGAAAGTGATCCTCCCCCTCTTCTCTGCTCTGGTGAGGCCATACCTGGAGTATTGTGTCCAGTTCTGGGCTCCCCAGTACAAGAAGGACATAGAAGTACTGGAGCAAATCCAGAGGAAGGATACGAAGATTATTAAAGGACTGAAGCACCTGTCATATGAGGACAGGCTGAGAGAACTTGGACTGTTTAGCCTGGAAACAAGAACATAGAGGGGAGATCTCATCAATGTGTATAAATATCTGAGGGAAGGTGTTGAGAAGATGGATCTGGTCTCTTTTCAGTTGTGCCCAGTGACAGGAAAAGAGGCAATGGGCACAAACTGAAGCACAGGAAATTCTGGCTGAATATGAGGGGGTATTTCTTTACTGTGAGGGTGACAGAGCACTGGAACAGGTTGCCCAGAGAGGTTGTGAAGTCTCCTTCTCTGGAGATATTCAAAACTCGCCATCATGCACAACGTTCTCTAGGTGATCCTGCTTGGCATGGAGGTTGGGCTAGATGATCTTCAGAGGTCCCTTCCAACCTCAGCCATTCTGTGATTTACTGGGGAAAAATAAGCCCTATTAGTAGTGTAATTATAGCAAGTTTTTTGATATAAAGGTCTCTGCTTTTACTATTCATATAATGAAGTGATTCCTAAATGTGGAAAATTATGTCTTTATTTCCATCAAACAGTGAGAATAATTTTAATTTTTTGTAAATGCAGAGCTAATCTTGTATAAAGTTGCAAGATTATGGATCCAGCTTTATATTTGTTTATATATATATTTATATGTGTATCTAATAATGTTTTTCTGCTTGTTGCTTAGGATATTTTCCACTCATTTGAAAAACAGTGTTGAGATAAATGCTTTTGCAAATCCATAATACATGTTAAAATGCTCAGAGTATTATTCCTCTGAATAATTTACAGGATTATTGAAAAGTGATCCTCTTATCACTAAACAAATTTCCCTTTTGTGAAACATTACTAATTCAGATCAGTCAGTTAGTGGAACATAGGTATTGAAATTGATGCAAATAATTTAATTTATTCTCATTTAGTAAACATCTAATTCATTTAAGACCAAACAGCTTGATAAATTTCAGTTAAATCTATCTAAAAGTGACTTTATTTCTTAGAAAGGCTTAGAAGGACATCCCCTGAATAACAGCCATACAGAAGGTAGAAGTCAAGCCACACAAAACTTTCTTTGGCACCTGTACTTGAAAGTAAAAATAGATACTGTATTTACAAAAAGCAGTAGGCTACCTGATATTAAAGAGGAATATACAAACAATTTCTCAGTTATTTTAATCACTGAAATGATACAGTACTTGGGAGACAGAGAGAACAAAAACTAATGAAAACATACTCTTCAAATAAGAGAAGAGAAATGAGAGGGAAGGGAAGGGAAAGGGAGGGGAGGATTATTTCAGCTGGAAGAGACTTTCAAAGATCATCTAGTCCAACTGCATGACTTCTCCAGAGCTATCCCAAAGTTAAAGCATATTACTAAGGGCATTGTCCAAACATCTCTTGAACACTTATAGGCACGGGATATCAACCACCTCTCAAGGAAGCCTTTTACAGTGTTTGACCACCCTTGCCATAAAGAATGTTTTCCTAACGTCCAGACTAATCCTCCCCTGGCACAGCTTTGTGCCATTCCAGTGTGTACCGTCATTGGTTACTATGGAGACTGGTGCCTCTCTCTCTTCTTCCTTCCCTCAGGAAGTTGTAGAGAGCAATGAGGTAGAGAATGTAGAAAGCACCCCTCAGCCTTCTCTACTCCACACTAGACAAACCAAGTGTCCTCAGCCTCTCCTCACAGGACATGCCTTCCAGGCCTTTTAACAGCTTTGTTGCCCTCCCTCCTCTGAAGGAGAGAAAGTGCCTTTCAGTATCCCTCAGGACAATCTTCTCCATAAGCGTACCAGGGACTGAGGACTACAAACTAATAAGTGTGTAGTTTCCTAGGTCTTATCTCATGCCGTTTTTGTAGCTGGATATATATATATTCAAATACCAAGTCTAAGATCTCACAGAGACTGGCAGAATATTTATGCCACAAGATACAATTAAATTAGTTTCCTGTGCCCACAGGACCTTTTGGATGTAGATTTATAGCATGTGCTCCTCCTCAGAATTTGCTCTCCCATTTCATTGTTCTATCTTTCCAGTTTTGAAGCATATTTGTATGATATTCTTTCTGATGGTGTAACTGAGTTGGCTAACTGCACATTTTATTTTCTGCCTACCAGTGGTTAGGCAACCTTTTTCACGTGACACTCATCTCAAAAATATTTCCTTGCCCAGAACTAAAGAAACACTGTGACTATTTACGGAAATTGATTTTCTGGGAATGCCTAGGACTGGCCCACTTCAAAACATACTGCAGAATTATAGAAATCTAAGAGGGGAAAGGTTAACAGCTTCAGGTCTATTTCATATAAAGTTGCAACAACGCAGATTTATGCCTGCATATATATATTGATGTTGCTCAGAAAGAGGGAAGATAATGGAAATTTCCAGTAGTGTCTTATCCTTTTCTTATAGTCAATAACAACTTAGATAGGATGTGAAAGTTCCTATAAGGCTTTCAAGATTTTAGGGTTGTCAGATTGCTAGGTTTTAGTGTTATGCATGGGTTTTGGTGGTGGTGGTGAAGGGTTTTTTGCTGTTGTTATTTTTGATTTCTCTCAGTCTTAGTCTATAAATTCACAAAGCTCGTTTCACTTAAGTGATATTAGGAGGCAGAATCTCATCTTTAAGATGTGATGTTCAGCCCTGGGAAGATTTCTGAGATATTTGCTATGAAAGTGAATGCTAAAAAAAAAAAAAAAAAATTAAAGTAAAATAAAAATCTCACTGAGCACTGTTTACATCAATGGGATTTGCACATCGAAGTGGGGAGAGTGGATGTTAAATTTTTAGCTTAGGAGAATTCTGGCAGTTTTTCACTATTGAGAATTTGTACAATAATATTTAAGGAAACTTAGAGAGTAGTCATCAGATCACCTACTACACATCTAATAATAGAATACTGCAACTTTCCCTCAATTTAAACTAAATATGATATTCCTTATCCTCTTGCTGTTTCTGTGTGTCATGTGTTCTGTGTGTAAGCTGTATTTTTTTCTATTTGTCCTGATTTTAGGAAAAATGTCAAAGCTGAAAACATTTATTTCTGAAAGTAAGTATTTTTAAAAAAACTCTAAGTGCTGATTTTACAAATACATCCTTTAAATATCCCCACTTTATTATTTTTTGATAGTAGCCTTTTTTGAAAAATGTGGAAAACAGTTGGAAAGCTGAACCAATTTACACTTATTTTCCATCCATTGGTTGTCATGGCCTAAGGATTCTAAAATTCTAGGGGACACAACCATTCTAGTTCTGTACTTAAATAGTGACACATATATTCCTATAAAATTTGCTGAATATTCTACATTTTTTTATGTTCCCAGTAATTAATATATTGTACATATTTTCTAAGTTTTAAGACTTTGCATTAAAAGATAATGTGATTAATCTGTAGAAGGGAAAGCTAGGAGATTTTTTTATAGGATGCCATTTTACTCTAGTAATTTTCAATACCTTCTTGAACAATTAATATCATCAGCATTCTGCCTTTAGAAGATATGAAATAAAAATGAAAAAGGTTGTCAAGTTGTCATTGCCTAAACTGCAGATCTAAAAAGATTTCATGCAAATGTATTTTTTTTTTAAGTATCACAACATCCATTCCATATAGTTTGTTCACTTGAAGAGGAAAAAATTGTCGCTCAAACACCAAAATGTCAAATCTGCTGTAAAGCTGTCTTTTGTATACACTCAAAGTTCCAATTAACATTATTAAGTAAAGAACATAGAAGAATCATGATGCTCTTGGTTCTGAAGTACTAAGGAGTTAATAGTCTTGCTTCTCAGTAAATCTACAGCATTCACTTGACACCTAGTCTTAGACAGCTAGTCTAAGAATAGTCTCCTATACTTTCTTTAAACCTCTGCAGTTGTTGCTCTACTTTGAGCACTATATCCCATTTTATCGTAAGCACCAAAAGATGTGGGGCAGGGAGACCATCATTTGCTTTTGTGTACAGAGGACTATTTGTGACTAGTTCAGACTTAGAGACCTTACTTTTTTAGATGTCTGGTGGTGGGTAAGTCACATATTCAGTGTTTTTATGTTTGTTGATCTAGATTTTTTAAAATACTTTTTACTGATAATGGAAAAAAGAATATGAATAAGTAATAATCTGAAATATTAATACAGTGGCAAGCTTTCAGTAACATAATGGCACTTTGTATTATTTACATGAACTTCAGTTTTAAAAATATCACCAAGCTCTTTCTGGCTTTTTGGAGTGGGTGGTTGTAAATTGTTGCTTGGTCTATATTTTTTTTCTTACAGGCTGTGGTGTTCCCTATTTTACCCCTCTAAACATGAACATGAATTTTTTTGTCAAAGCATTCAACAGGATTACATCATCTTGCTTGTTAGAGAATTAAATAGCTTTTAAGCAGTGACAAATATTAAGTGTTGCAAATTCTAACATCAGGAGAGAAGGTAAAATTAGTGCAGTAACAGAAGGCAAACAGAAATATATTGGGCTTGCAGCCCAGAAGACCAACTACATACTGGGCTGCATTAAAAGAGGAGTGGTCAGCAGGTCAAGGGAGGTGATTGTCCCCTTCTACTCTGCTCTTGTGAGGCCCCACTTGGAGTACTGCATCCAGGTCTGGAGCCCCCAGCACAAGAAGGATATGGAGCTGAGGACAACCACAAAGAGAAACACAAAGGCGATGAAGGGGCTGGAGCACCTCTTTACGACAATAGGCTGAGAGTTGGGGCTGTTCAGCCTACAGAAGAGAAGGCTCCAGGATGACCTTATAGCAACCTTTCAGTACTTGAAGGGGTCTTATAAAAAAGATGGGAAGCAACTCTTTGGTCAATGGGATATTGATAGGATGAGGGGGAATGATTTGAATCTAAAAGAGGGGAGGTTTAGATCAGAGGTTAGGAGGAAATTCTTCACTCAGAGGGTAGTGAGGCACTGGAACAGGTAGCCCAGAGAGGTGCCCCATCCCTGGAGGTGTTCAAGACCAGGTTAGGTGAATCCCCAAGAAACCTGATCTAGTGGGTGGCATCCTTGCCTATGGCAGGGGAGTTGGAACTAGATGATCTTTGAGGTCCCTTCCAATCCAGGCCATTCTATGATTTTATGATGTATGCTTCTTCCACCAAAATCTGTGTTTATGCTTGTGTTTCTTACAAAGAACTTCCTAGGAAAATCAGTACTACAGGAACAATGCATCTCTGCCAGTGTTTAATCTCACAACATTAGCTCAAGGCTTCCCCCTTTTGAACTATCTCAGAAATCCCCCATTAAATCTATTACTCTGTTTAATCACCCTACTCCTACAAAGTAGAGAGTAAGATTCAATTAGCTGATTGGGAAGATGTTGAAACAGGAAGGAATTCTAAAGGAAATGGGGAAAGGATGTGATCTTGTGGTTTAAGTACAAAGCTACAATGAGTAGTGGTTTCTATCTTTGATTCTATCATGAACTGTTTGAGACACTAGGGGCCAAATTTCCAGTGACATGAAATGCTTGCAGGTACGTGTTACTATGCAATCAGCACAAACAATTACAGCTCATGGACAGCAGTGAGGGAGGAACTATAACTAAACAAGAAGATGAGAACTTCTTCCAAATTTTGGGTGGATCTGTATCTCTTTTCCAAATCCCTGATGTTAAAAACAAACAAATGAACAGATGAAACAAATTTTCATCTCCTTTTATGCTAAAAGGAGATGAAAATAAATTTCTAAACACATTGTGAAATTACATTCTTGTTTTCTTGCTTTAACAATTAATTCAACAGTGTTCACATGCTCAAAGTGCTATCTAACAGTTACATAGAGTAACAGCTTAACTACCACAGTTCCTCAATTTTTAGACATTACTAACAGACTTGTTCTTTAGGAGAGATTTTTTTTTTAGAAATTTAGTCACTAGCAAAAAAAATCTTTATAATAAATTACAATGACCTGTTACAGCTATCTTATGGAAAATGATATTGCCATTAAAATGTTTATTGTATAACTATGTGTTCTGAATTATCTCTGAGCCCTTGCACTTCTGTATTGTGTAGCTGCAAATAAATGATCAAAAGTGGTTAATCAACTAGTGATTCTTGGACAGCATTCTTTTTTGTTATAGAATTGTATAACCTGGAATGGACAATTTCTTTTCAGAAAGCAGATTCCTTTGAAAAATGCCTTTTGAGGATCAGATCTGATTTCTCCCCTGCTTGGCCTTCTCTTCATATCTATTAAAGAGATATGAACATACAGAATGTTTCAGTTTGTTCAAAATATGTTGAGATACTTCAACATACTAATTTATAAGTTTCTGGGATAACAGTTTAGAAGTGGTAACAGTGAAGTGCACTAGGATAAGCTTCAAAGGAGCAGGAGCCATGACAGAATAAGAACTGTATAAAGTTTGTCTTGAACTTTAGGGCAGCTTCTATTCCTCATCTAAACACATTTTTGTTCAGCATCTCTCTGAAATTCTGAAAAGATTCCCTGGAATGAAAACTACAAATACAGTTGTATTAGTAACTTTATTCCTAGCAAGCATAAAAGAAATGTGCTTATGTTCATTGCTCAAACCATTATTTTTTTGCTTTCAAACTTTTCATGTATAAAGAACTTGCAACCCAGCCCTTTTAGAAGATAACATAAAAGAAGCAATACATACCAATACAAAAAGGAACAAACACTCATGAATTAATTCACTTTACATTTATATCTCTGAGGAATTGTTTTTTTTTCAGCTGAATGTCAGCAGAGAAAATTGGAAGAAAGAGCAAATAAAAAGGGGGCCTTTCAACTAAATTAAACCTACTTCAATTGACTATATAGTTAAACTGTTCACTCCTGCTAGATTACAAGTATACTGCATATCAGCTACTACTCATGAATAATTAATATTCATTATAAATCAAGAGTTTCTCTGAGGTTTTCTCTGCCTGGATTCAGACAGATAATGACAGCCCCTTCAGGTCATCTTTGCCCAGGTTTACATCCATATTGTCAGGATATTTGACTATCATGACAGCAAGACAATATATGAGGTTGCTTTATTATATTGCTGAATTATATACCGGGAAGAAACGTCATGCCCTTTAATTAAAATAGTTGGACCAGCATGGTCCTATCTATCGCCTCATTTTAGTCCTTCAAATAACAATGTTTCCCTGTTTTCTCCCTGAACTCAGATGACAGGTTTCTGGCCATGGCTGCCAGTGGTAGACAGCAAATGTTATTTAGTATAATTTTAAAGAACTACATACATAGATTGCACAACAGCAGAGTTTGGCCACTAGGCTGTTGCAGAAGCACATCAGGTGTTCTTGCAAGTTTCTGACTGCTAGCATTTACTTCAGCAACTCACAGAACTGATCATGCAAGTTCTATTTTCATTATTTATTTTTAATGCAAGAAGAGAAACAAAGATAAACACATAGAACTCTGAAGATTAGACCTTTCAATAGGTTGTAAACATCACTGTGAGCTTTGCCTAAAAACCTTTTTGTATCTAGTGTGACTTGGAGAAGAGCTTGTATAATCCAGTATTTGATATCAATATTACATGATTTGAAGTAGCTTTCATCTTTAGAATATGCAACAAATGATAGAAACTCTAAGTATCAAATTGCTGTTTCAAAAGGATAAACCCATATTTTGATTAATTTACTCTGACATAGTCAAAAAGAAGGCACAGATATATATCTTTAGATCTTTATAAATCTCCTTAATAACAACCACATGCTCAGTTTCACACGTTGTATAAGACAGTAAAAGTTAAAACAACCTGATTAAAAATCAAAGAGGCCAAGGGGAAGTGAGAAGCTTACGCTGATTCCATTTTACATAGCTGGGAAAAGCAACATTCTCCATGTTAAGGGAAGCTTCATTTTCTTATCCCTGTATCTTTCCCTTTATTCCACAAATCCCACTGAAAGTGAATGTATTTAAAATATTTTTTACCACTTACATTAGCTTGCTAGTATTAAACTTTCTCAGTAAGTTTTTTCCAGTTTTCATAGTACTTAATTTTACTAAGACCAGCCATAACCTTGCCTGGTCTTTATCTGCAGGAACGTTCTCTGAAAAGGATAAACAATGAACTTAAAGGCCACCAAAAGAAAAACATGGGCAGCCAGCCTTAAGCAATCCTTTTACAAGACTGTTCAGATTCAAAAGGATATTATGGTTAACATTGCTAACAGCAGCTATAAATCTAAGAGTATTGACATAAAGATGTCTTCATCTACCATGAGTGTAAAGAAAGCGTGAATAAAATTTTGAGCTAATTCCAGTTGAAATAGTTTCAGTTACTTATTTGGTCATGTTGCCCTTTCAATATTCAAAGCTGAAGCAGAAGGTAAGGGAATCATTGCTTCTAAAAACAGCACAGTTCTCTGTGCTGTGCTTTGCACACTGTTCAACAAAGCCAGATAAACAAAAACAACACAGCTGCTGCTCATCCTGCTGAATTTATTTATTTATTTATTTATTTATTATTATTATTTTTTGCTTTGCCCTGCCCCTTTCCCAGGTGATTGGTTGGGTGCCAGGTGGGCCTAATGGTATATAAGCTGCAGGTGTCCCACCAGAGAGCTCTTTCTACCTGAGTGGCACTTTGGAGGTGTTTTGTTTTTCCTTCAGCTTTTCTTTCAGCCTTTTCTTTCAGCCCCTTGCAGGCTTCTTTAAGTGGGTCAGAGCATATGGGCTGAGGTGTTTCTAAGTTGAGAGAGATAAGCATGCCTTTTGAGGTAACAACTAGTAGGATCTTTCAGAGTAAAGCAAACTATATAGTAGTAAGTACCTTTACTGCATACAGCTCTTCTTCAGGTGAGAAATTTTTACAGTGTGCTTGTGGATAGGAAGATGATGTTATTTTATGTGTTTGCTTTGTGGTTCTAGGTCTCTTTTGAGTTTTGCAGATTTATGGGGCTTACTGTGAATGTGACCTCATGCCTTCACTTATATGTTAAATATTGTCAAACTTACCACCTTGGTGTTAAAGGAATGGAGCAGGGTTTAGGGGAAATGTATCATCCAAGTTCCCTGTGCCAGTGAGTATCTGAAAACAGTAAAAGTAAACACATAAGGTATAGTCTCTTCAATGGCTACAGACAGTTTCTGATATTTCTGGAGCTTTTTTTCCTGTTGTTTTGTTGGCTGTAGAGTCTTTAAACCTTGTAGCCTTCTAGATATTAAGTGCTTGGAATTCCCTTAATGTTTAGCGGAGGTTGCCAGCTAACTTGTTTTTGCGATGTGGTGGGGTACACTTCTGGTTTTGGGTTATGTTTTAATCTCTGGCTATATCAAGCCATTTGTGTAACTCTCCAGAGGATTCACAAAGAGCTTCAGTAGGCACTGCAAGGGGCTTGACCACATAGGTGTGGTGTTACCAAGAGACTGAGCAGGGTCACCTTTCCTTTCACCTGGAAATAATGAAAAGAACATGTTGCATTCTCCTTACTTAAGCTATTTTGAGACTTAGATACAATTCAAATATCTAAATTTTTGAAAATGCTACTACAATATATATGATTGAAATCATCTATAAAGTTACATATGCTGGGAATGCAGAACCTCTCCCCATATTAAAATGTAAGGAATCATTGATGCTTGAATATTGGGGCAACTTCTGCCATAAGCATACTCTGTTGTAAAATGTTTATTTAATAATAAATAATAAAAAGGAAGTTATTTTTTTATCAAGATAAAATTGCAAATGAGGATTAGCCATAATTATAGAAGTGATGGAAAACACAATTTGCACAAATTTTCTTTTTTAAGTTATCAATACTTCCTTGTCTTTCATTGAATTGTGGGATGTACTTTGTTTGAACATACCCATATTTAATTGCTCATTATATATTCGTCCAAATACTTGAAATTGTTGTTGTGTTCATATCATCATTCTCCTGTGATTTAATACCAGTTAATTCATATAGAGACTAAGGTATTTGCAAACCAGTAGCAGGTACTTCTGCCTGATTCTTTTCTCAGACAATGTGATGTAAAGCACATTGAAACAAGGCTTACAAATATGGCTTTTAAATAAAATATTTATTTGAATTTGTTCAATTCTGCCTTATAGGACTTAGCCTAAATTCATTTTTCTGTTTCATATATCTACAGCTAACCTAAAAATAGCTTTGTGAACACTGGAGTAAAGTGAATCCTGGTATTTTATATAGCTAGTGGTTTAACCATAATAATTTCAGCTAATTGCTCTTCCAATTTTTTCCACTTCAGTAGCTGCAGTACCATCATCGCCCTTTCCATTTCTTACGTTAATACTTACAAATCTCTTTAGTTTGTTAGGACTTACAAAGTAGGAAAAGCAAGTTTAGAGGCAAGACAACTGTTGCCATGTGTCTAGTTTATAAGTCTAAAGAGCTCTTTTCAGCTGCTGAAGATGAAACAACTGTCTTTAGGAGAGCTCTGTGAAGATTTTTCATACCCTTCTTATCTGAGCTTATGTAGTGTAGATCTCTTGTTCTGCTAAGTTAAGCAGAAACTAGCCAAAGATTTAAAGTGTCTAGAAAAGAGATTTAAAAGACAATAGAGACTATATGATCACACTTTTTTTTCTCCATAGAAATTCGTCCAAAAACTAGGAGCTCTAAAATATTTTCATTTTAATGAAGAATAACTATATAAATACAGGCAGAAAAAAATCAGTATGTGTGGTTGAACACTAGCAATGAAACGTGGCTGTAATGGAATCATGGTGTCATGGAATCATGGTGTCATATCAAAAATGTTTTGTGATAATCCTGAAGCTCTCATGACCAATGAAAATAAATGAGAGTCATTGAAATGTATGTATAAATATATTTTAATATACAAATAAAATTGATAACTTCATAATTACAGATTCAAAGGATGTATGAGGTTGGAAGGGACCTCTGAAGATCATCTAGCCCAACCTCCATGCCAAGCAGGATCACCTACAGCATGTTGTGCAGGATGGCATCCAGGTGGGTTTTGAATAGCTCTCAGGGAAGGAGACTCCACAACCTCTTTGGGCAACTTGTTCCAGTGCTCTGTCACCCTCACAGTAAAGAAATGCCCTCTTATTCAGCCAGAACCTCCTGTGCTTCAGTTTGTGCCTGCTGCCTCTAGTCCTGTCACTGCTCACAGTGATAATAGCGCTTACTTGTTTGTTTAGCTGACAGACTTTCAGCTGTAGAGTTTTTCAGCCTGTAGACAAAAATATTTGACAGTGATATTCAGAACTCTTTTTTTGGGGGGGATCAGTTTTGCAAACATTTTTAAAAAGTTATTGAAAATAGTTAAACTATTTAATTTGCATTTTCATTTATGGGTATCAGAAATAGCATGCAAGTAATCTTATGTAGAAACACTGAAATTGTCAATATGTTCTCTATTATGAGTTCTTCAAAAGGTATTTCAAAGTATCTGTGCTAGTAGAATAAAATCTCTTCCCCATCTGATCAGTTTTCTTTGTTTCTAATGTTAATATTTCCTTTACTCATCCAAGTAGTTTTCTAGAAGTATAAACCAGGCATTAAAAGTTAAACTGGAGGTACTCATTAACCACAATTTGATTCAATTGGTCTTGCAATCAAACCTCACTGAAATTTACCAAAAGATCTCTCTTTGACTTGCTCTTACTGACTAGTGCATGCTCATTTGTTAAAATGATGATTTGACTATGATGAATGCAAGTTAATATTTTTGTAGTATGCTATGCAAAAAAGGCTTAAGGAACAATAGATGGTGGCTTCCAGGTGACTGTAACAAGAATATTACAACCTGGCCTTGACTAGAGCTAAGTGACTGAACATCATTATCTGTGGCAGACAAGACGATTCAAATAAGAACTGAATGCAGTGTTCTTAGGTAGGGGCCCAGTAACAACGAGTGACAGAAGAACACCTGAGACTGATGGATAGGTGCAGTGCAATATTGCCATGGACTGAATTGATTGATGGCTTGTACTAACATGTGGCCACAACCCCTCACCCTCCAAGGATAGAGAATGGGGAAAACACTGCTACACAGATGTGCAGCATTGCATATGAACAGAACCCATACCAGGGCCAAACCTCTGCCCAGAGCTTCACCCTGAGCATGGCTAGGTCAACCACCTCATTTTCCCAGGCTGGGCTCTTCTGACCCTCTGAAATGATGCCAAGTTTCAGCTAACTGCAATTTTGCTTGTGTGCATGTTTCTCAAAGATGAGGTGCCAATTAATTTACCTCAGTTAAAAAAAAAAAAAAAGCACCTGATACTCAAGGCTGGTTATCTGTTGTATTGTGTAAAGAATAGCATTTATGTTAAAGGTGATTGCAATCTTACATCTCTCCTGATGTTGGGATCCTTGGCTGTTGCAACATTGGATGAGACCTGCATGTGGATCACAGTATCTTTGGTGTATTTCCCATCTATGGTGAGGATGGCCAGCCTCTATGTTCCTCACATCTTTGTAATAAATACTGTAAGTGCACAAAGCTATCAGTCTCATATCTGTACATTGCTGAAATTCCTAGGTGGTGCACAGAGACTTTCTGAGGGCATTACACTCTTACACATCTCTGTAGGAGAGCAGTATATAGTTAGGCAGTACATGCTGACATCACAGTAGATCACTCAAACTAACATACAGGTCTTTAAAATTAAGGCCTATGGTTATAGTCTGTATAGTCTATATTCTGCTTGACATCACTATTTTGTTATAACTGTATCTTCCTTGGTGGCCCACTGCTGTGTACATGAGTCTCTTTCTGTAGGTATATGCAAAGCTATTTCCAGCATAGCCTATCCCTCATTTGGTCATCTTTATAGACTGATTTTTGCAGTGCCAGTGGACCTTTTTTCTTATTTTGCCTCATGACATTAATAGGATATTTCAAACTAGATTGTTAGTGTAGGACATAGGACCTGACATTTAGAGTTTCAAAACTGATTAAATTCAATTGCAACATTTTGCCAGGTAGCTGTTCTTGAGATATACTGAAGAGACCAGATTCTGTGTGTGGCAGACTCCTTAATATAACATCTTAGATATTTTTTCTCTGTATACTTCTTGTGAGTTAACCCTAGTAGGCAGCTAAACCCCACGCAGCCACTTGATGACTGGAATGGGAGAGAGGATGGGAAGAGTAAAAATATTAAAACTCCTGGGTTAAGATAAAGAGAATTTAAAAGGTGAAGCAAAAGTTGTAGAAAGGGAGGAAGGAAGAAAGAAAAACATTCTCTACTTCCCATATACAGAAAGATGTTTAGTCATTTCTAGGAAATACGAAATTTGTCATATATAATGGTTGCTTTGGAAGACATGCATTAACTCTGAATAGCCCCCTTTTTAGTTTCTTTCCCTGAGCTTTTATTGCTAAGTACTGTGTCATATGGTATGGAATATCCCTTTGGTCAGCTATTCTGGCTGTGTTCCCTCTCAGCTTCTTGTGCACCTCCTGGTCTGTTCATGGGGGAATGAACAGTGAGAAACAAAAAGTCCTTGATATTTTGCAAGTACTTTTGAGCAATAGCTAAAACATCAGTGTTTTACTAAGACTATTTTGATTATGAATCTAAAACATACCACCATATGAGCTTCTACAATGATCAGCTCCAACCCCTGTGGTGTAATTGCCTGAAGTAACTAGGAAAATAAGACTAATATTCACATTTTTAAGGAAAAGGTACAGCATTGAAGAGGCTTTCAGGGTAGGGCATAACTGCATTATCTTAGTGTTCCCTAGGCTCCCAACCTTAGGTGCTATCACGCTGGGGAAACTTGGTGTGCTAGCTCTAAGGAACAGCACGGAGTGTAGAGTGGAGTGGAGACACCACGGCTAGGCTCTGTAATCAGGTGGGGCCTTGATTGTTCTTGTGCACAAATCTGCACTTTTTGCCACCCTGAGCCAAAGGCCTGTCATGTTTTGACAAATGCTGTACCCTAGTGTACTTTTTGCTCATTATAATATCATTATAATATCACAACACACCTCCATCCCAAAAGCTACCCACCTCCAAGGTGAGACCACCCCTCACTGAGCATGCGCCCTGAATTTCTCAGAGCCTATTACTTTAAACGGAGACGGGAAAACTTTACACCAATCATAACTAAGATATGCTTGACTAGAGCCACTCAAGCTCCACCTAAAAGATAGAAAATAATATAAATTGGCTCAAAAGAGAGGGGACGTTAGGGAAGATACCACCGTCAGGGGAGATACCATCCCAAGGGAATACAACATCCTTAGGACCTCCTGACTCCTGGGATCAGTCGACGGGCTGAGCCTCTCTTCCCCCCTCATTGGGATGCCTTTGGGTGAGATCTGAATACTTGCTTATAAATCTCTATAGAGTCTTTGATCATTTTAATGCATTTATTTCTAGGTTGTGCACCTGTGACACCTGTGTATTTCATGCATACTAGCTTGCTTTTGCAGACAGTCACTATCACTGGCAATCCAAAAGAATCTGATTATCTGTTGCTGTAATAAACCATACTTGATTGCATTGTGATAGCTCTCATTAAGTGCAACTAGGGTAAGGGTGGTTATCCATGATAGTTCAGTGTTCTGAATCCAACCAGACCCCCAGAAGGTTAATGCATTTTTGGTGAATGTCCGACTGGTTCAGTACCCTGAATCCGACCGGGCCCGTAATGGTTAATCAGCTACACCCCTTAACGCGACAACCCCACCTAATCCAGTGCAATAGTTCAGAGCTTTTCATGTAACTTTGTCTAGAGTGTATTTGATCTGTTGGTTGGTCGGTTGTTCTTTAAGTATTGACATGAGCCAAAAAAAACCACACTGATCATTAGAATCAATACTGAGTAAAACTGCCATATCCTGGAGTAACTTTGCTATGACCTTGGAGGAAACCTAAGCACAGATATAGGTTGTGTTCACAGCACTTCAAAGACCATGCTCCACTAAAAAAAAGTGTTACAACTTGGGATGAAGATATTTTCTCTGGCTTTTCCTGTCTTGATGACTGAAGCATGATTAGATATGTCAACAACAACTTAGTAATTTATTAAGCTAAAGTTTCATTTAGTTTTAAGTTCATTTTAATACTAAGGGTAATGTTAAGCATTATGTCCAAGGATATTTTACAAGTAGAATTTCACATCACAAATTTGTCGAACTATAATGGAAAGAAATGTTATTACCACTCTTCTCTTGACATATGACTTTAAATTCTAATGTCTATCCTTCTTTGAAACTTTAAATGAATGTGTTCACTGATTGACAATGACACAAGGTAAAATCTTACAGAATTCATCTGTATTTGCTGTGATTATTGGACGAGTAGTTTGATAAAACCCGAGGTGAATAAATTGTTGTGACCTTAAATAGATGATCTGAGATCCTGAAAACAAAAAAAAATACATCAATCCCAACCCTCTTTACCCTTTTCTTATAAAATGTTGTTTGCAAGTCATTTCTTACTTCTTATTATTTTCCACTTCATTTTAACTTCCATTACAGCTTCTAATCTTTTTTTTTTTTTTTTTACAAGTAGAATTTATTATGAAGCTTAGTGGTTTTTTTGTTGTTTAGCAATACAAAGCTTAAATATCATGGAGCAGTAACAACCTGGTTGCAAAATCTCCCACATAGAAGACTGAAAAAAATACTTTGTCTACATTATTTATAGAATATACATTAGCAGTTCAGCAGCCCAAATGGATAAGAAAATAAATGTGGAATTTCAAACCAAAATCATCTTAAAACTAAAGAAACTAAATTCTAATATTCAGCTGAGCCTCTGAGTTGTTTGTTGAGTGGAAGAAACAGCAGAAATCCTTGGCTCACATTTTCCATGCTCCTCTTGATTTGACAGGTGTTGTCATCTGCTTGTTGTTTCTTTCCAAGATTGAATATTTTTTTAAAATTTTTTGGCATTTTACATTTGGAAGCCGCTGTTTTGTATCTTCTGTTTTTGAGATTGGATGGATGAAACTACTCACATTAAGAGATGAGTACACCCTGGATTTATTACTGTGACATAAGGATGTTTTATTTTTTTACCCTGTTCCTTTCCTAATATTTCAAACATTCTGTTTTGTTGTTGCTGTTAATAGTGAGTAGAGAGCTAATACACATGTGGATACAAACAATACATATCAATACACTTGCTGGATCTTCCTGTAACTAAGATGAGGTGGATAATTTGTTTCTGTTTTTGTTTGTTTTTTTTTTTGGGGTGTGGCTGTATGTTTAGTTTGGTTTTGTTTGCTGCACATAGTGGCAGCATTACATTGTGCCATGAAACAGATAGCTATATCAAATGGGAAAGGGAAATGTTTCCAAATGTATGCTGCAAAGACTCCTGCTTTGGCATTTAGAATCAAGAAAACTGAACTGTGCTCATGGACTGTTCAAAAATTATGCAAATGAAAAGTTCTTTATATGCTGGGTGTAAAAGAAGTTGGTAATATGTCTTTAAATGATTTGCAAGTTCTCTTACTATGATTACTTCATAATTTCTTATATCTAAAACTGTTAGACGAGCTGCATGTATTTTTAGTTAAAAGTTGCATGTGTAATTTACTCAACAAAAACAATTATTACTGTTCTTCATAATTCAGTTATTGAACTGTTGGCAAAAGACATAACACTAGTAATAAAATGGACTCCTACAAAATATTGTAAAATAGAGTGATTAAAGCCTAGCAGAATAAAGGCAAGTAAAAGCATCATTTTGCCACTGGGACTGTGAGTAAATTGCTTGTTTAAAAAAGAAAAGGTTAATGTGTGACTTGGGGGAAATAGAATTGTTTGATAGCTCAGTAGAGAACTGACCCACCTGTATCTCAGACTTAAAACAATATGACTAAGTAATATAGTAAATTATGAGAAAAGCTTTGTGATTTTAGTGAGGGTAATGGCAGTTAACCTTTTAAAGCTATTACATAAACAGTTTAAGACTTTCTATTAAACCAGTGGAGAAAGCATTTTCATAGATTATGGAAACTGCACAAAATCACCTAGTCCCTAAACTGCTGGTGACTTCAGACTGTTTCTACTTCTATACATTTTTTTTGAAGTGCCTGAATTAAGGAAATTAACAGAGCATTGCTGGTTCAGAGTTTAAATGATCCATTAAGGGACCAGTTAGTGCATGTATGTACAAAAAGAAAAAAAACAAAAGTGGTAAAGTGAGAGTACTTTGACCTTACCACATGCCCTAGAATTTCTTTATCAATAAAGAGAGCTACTAACAATGCCAGGGAGATCCATCTATATTACAGAAACTGTGCAACAAGCAGGAAGCAGTATAATGGCAGTGTACTCATATGCCATAAACTTTCTTCTTCATCTCATGATTCAAGTGATTGTCAGTCTGAGGACAAAGTGTTACCAAAAGTAACAGTAAAGTGAAAATAAAAGCAGATCATTTCCAACCCTAAGCAAAGACTATAGAAGATCATATGTATATTCAGGAGTTTGCAAATTAAGATTAGATTGAACTAAAAGCAATGTTTTATTTGTTTAGTCTAGATGATAATTGATGAGTTCAAATTCCGTTACAATTTAAGAAATAAGATTTAAACTGGAGTTTAGTACAAGGTTACTTATTAATTGTAATTCACCAGGGGTTTATCAGAGATAAAATGATCCATGGAAACCTGGGTTTAAACTGCTACCTGATTTTATCAGATAAAAGCTCTGAAGAGCAGTTCATAGGAAAGACATAAAACAGTTTCTAAACACAAACTCCACAGCATGTTTTGGACTAATGATATATACCAAAATTACCAAGCATAGAGAAGTACAATGTGTTGGAAGTTGGCTGATATAATTTAATCTGTTCATCTGCCCCTTTGGTTAGACAAAATAAAGAAAGGCTCTACAGGAGAAGATTCAGAAGACCAGACCTAGCAGGCTGAACTTTCAAGTTATTGAACAGGAACAAGAAAAATAGTAATTAAGATTACATCAAATAAATGATTTGATAACATACTTTCTAGAATGGTTTCAGTGCTGCTTTAGAGTTAGAAGTTTTTATTAAAGAAGTTTATTATAAAAGTAATGCCTGGATTCCTTTCATTATTTCTGTTTTGTCCTGTAGAGTAGAAAGTTTAAATAAACCCAGAATTCCCATAACCAACAGTGGAAATCTATGATATGAAAGACATGCAATTATTTAATATTTGACATGACATAGTGTTCCCAAAAGACATATAATATTTAGCACTCCTGGTTATTTGTGCTTATGGTAATTATATGAATTCTTCACACACTTGTAATTAGACCAAAATGAACTTTTCTTATTATGGAATTTCATAACAAAGCAAAACAAATTGAATGGAAAATTCCTGTAGAAATTCATATTAAAAATTTGTGAGAATAGTCAGAAGAAAGGCTTCAACCTGTCTTCCCATAATCACAGGACGATGTTATTGGTTATTTTTCTCAACAAAATCCTATCCTGGACCTAAGATAATATCCTATAGAAAGTTTTATTAAAACTGAGGCACTTGCCTTCCAATAAAAAGTATTACAAATAGCTCTTCTTGTAAAAGGCAAAAAAAAAAAAAAAAAATCCAGAATATAACATAAGACATGTCATACCCTTTACTGCAAGTTAAAAGAATTACTGACATGAGTATTTCAGTGCAAGTCCCAGTGCAAGATGCATCTTTGTGCTGTTAGGAATGCTTCCTGTTTAATCTTCAAATGTAGTGCCTGTGAATAACATAGAAGTCTATGTAATGTTTTCTTAGGAATGGCTTCCTTCATGGATAAGATTTGTAGCTCTTGATATAAGAATTCTGTAACCCCTAGGGCCTTCAGAAGTAGATTTATGAGTTTGGTTTGGGCTGAAGATGTGTTATTGAATTCTTTGCCTTTACCTTTCTGCCTGAGAAAGGCCTGGTCATTTATAATAACTTCAAGGATATTTGAAAAAGGATGGAAATTCCTGTGGTACCTCTATTCCTGCAATTTACTAATCTGTGAAACCCAAAGGCCATAATTCCGAGTTCTGTAAAAGGAAAATACAAATAGTACTATGCAGAATATCAGGGTTTAATAAAAGAGTAGGGTCTTTAGTGGTGTAAGTCAACAGATGTAAGCAGATTTATACTATTTGAGGTTATTGCCCATAGACTAATAGAGGACAATTTCTGGCACACACAGATACCTTCATTTCACAGTTAAATTAACTTTGTAATTATCAAGATCTGACTTTTTCTCTAAAAAACCCTAATGATACTTATGTTGCTGATTTAAAAGGAACAATATAGTATTAATCAAATGCTGAGTATTCATAGAGAAAATAACTTTTTCTTCATGATGGGAACAGGCCTGATTTTTCAGATATCAATAGTGGCTACAGGTACTCAAGAACCCAGGAAATAAGGCAATATATTATTAAAATATCTCAATAAACATATAATAGACTATTATACATATACTAAACTATTATACATATAATAGTCTATATAGAGAGCAATAAAGCAAGTAAGTAATATTTCTAGCAAACTTTTAGGCAGTTTAGATTGCAAAAAGGTACATAATATCAAGTTTTATTTGAGAACCATAAGTTTCTCACTTATGCCCACATAAATGTTAAAAGAAAACCTTTATTAGATAGAAGACATGATTGCATATTGTCATGGTTTTTGCTGGGATGGAGTTAATTTTCCTAATAGTATCTGGATAGTGTTGTGTTTTTTTTTGGATTGATACTGAAAGTAGTGTTGATAACATACGGATGTTGCTGAGCAGTGCTTACAGAGTCAAGAACTTTTTTTCTCATGCTGCCCTACTAGCACAGAGGCTGGGTGTAGGACATAACCAGGATGGCTGGCCCAAATGAACCAAGGCAATATTCTATACCATATGACCTTATGATATGAAGTTCTGAAGACCTAAAGACTGAAGTAAATAAGGAGAAGAGAGGATGTTCAGAGTTATGGTGTTCGTCTTCCCAAGTAGTGGTTACCTGTGATGGAGCCCTGCTTTCCTGGAAATGGCTAAATATCTGCTCGTCAATGGAAGCAGTGAATGAATTCCTCACTCTGCTTTGCCTGTGCATGCAGCTTTTGCTGCATGAAGTTCAACCGTCAACCTGACTTGCAGTGTCCCAGCACTAAACCATGCCCCTTAGTGGCATACCCACATATCTCTTCAATACCTTTAGGAATGGGTGTTCCACCACTTCCCTGGAGAGCCCATTCCAATGTTTGACACCCTCTGTATGAAAAAATTCTTTCTAATGTCCAATATAAACCTCCCTTGTCACAACTTGAGACTGTTTCCTCACACTCTGTCACCTGAGAAAAGAGATCAATGCTCTTCTCTCTGCAGCCTCTTCAGGTATTTATTGAGCATGATGAGGTCTCTCCTGACCCTCCTTTCCTCCAGAATAAACAACTCTGGTTCCCTCAGCTGCTCCTCCTATATCTTCTAGTCCCTTTACTGGCTTCATTGCTCTTTTCTGAACATGCTCGAGCAACTCAGTATCTGTCTTGTAGTGAGGGGCCCCAAACTGTGCAGCATACAAAGGAAAAATCAGTTCCCTAGTCCTGCTGGACACACTGTTTCTGATACAGGCAGACAGCTTTTCTGAACAGTTAGGGTTTTTTTTTTTTTTTTTTTTTTTTTTCCTGAACAGTTTATTATTTTATTTTCCTTTTATTCCTGCAAGTGTACTTCCTACTTGTAGCTCTTCTCTGGGAGTAAAATCTAGTACTTACGACAGTTGCAATCACAGATTTATGTGATGAATAATTTCTGTAATCTTAGCATCTGTGTTCAGCCAGCTTAATTAGGTATTTATAAGTACAATGGCAGTCCACTTGTCCTGTTCTTACTTGAATAAAAAAGCTACAAGATGTTCTTTATTGAGGTCTAGCATTTGGGGGGAAGCGGTTGTGGTATTTTTAGATCTCACAAGGTGGCTAGTAAGCTCAAAGTGTACCTGAAAAAGAAGCAGTTTTATAGGTGGGAAAGTTGATAATGAAATAAATCAGATATACATGTATGAAGATAGAGTTCTACAGATACATAGCTATTCTAGATGTTAACCGAATCATAATCACTGCGGAATACACAGATTTCATGGAAACAGTCTTGAACTTAGTATTGAATTGCATCTCATATGAAAATGCAAAGAAAGTATGAATTTAATTTATTGTTTTATAATGAAATTCTACATCATGATATATAGAAATATTCTACATTGAACAACTCTGTTAGCTGTTAATCTGAATATAATTTAAATTGTATTTTTTTTAATAGCAGTTTGTTATATTTAACAGATTCTATAGCTAAACATTTAGTGATGGTACTTACTTTTTCAAAATCTACTTTCACAACCCTGTATGAGAAAGTGGGTTTTGTTTTCTATGACTCAATGTGAAGACAAATTTGAAGCCTTGTATAGAGTAAGAGTGCTGTTAACTGTTAATAAAAGATCTTAGTTGTCCCTTAGTTTTATTCAATCTGCAACATATCTTGAACACATTAATAGCCTAGAAAAAATAAAGTTTTGTGAAAACAAGCACATATCCTTAGTCCTATGGCAGTTCTAACAGTATTCAGTCTGAGGTCAGAATTTCTCAATCTGTTCCTTCACGAGCAAGTCTGGGTGCAACTACACCTGTATAAACTGCCTAGGAACAAGGCGCGTCCTTAAGCACTGTCTCTTGATCCAGAATTCCATGTACCTGTTTGCACAATTTGGTCTATGGGTCTATGCCTGCTAATACTCACCCAGATTATACCCAAGCACAGTTAAAGGACAGGCACAGTCAGAGGACAGGAACCGCTTGTTCTGGTTTAAGGATGATGGGCAGCAGAGAGCTGCCACACATGATGAGAGCACCACACAGCTGCTCTCTCACTCTCCCTCCTCTCCAGGACGGGGAGAAAATATGATGAAGAGAAGTTCACAGGTTTGAGATAACAGGGAGATTGGTCACAGATTACCATCACAGGCAAAACAAGTTTGTCTTGGGAAGTTGAGTTTAACTGATTATCAATTAATAACAGCATAGAGTAGTAATAATTAAAGTAAACTTAAAACACCTTCCTCCAACCTTCCCCTTCCTCCTCTACCCAAGCAGTACAGGGCAATGGGGATTGTAGTCAGTTTACAGTGCTTCTTGCCACTCCTTCATCCTCATTCTTTTCCCCTGCTCAAGCACTGAGTCCCTCTCATGTGATGCACTCCTTCCCATCCTTCAGTAATTGATCCAAAGTTAGCTTACCACAGACTTCAGTTCTTCAAGAACTGCTCAAATATGGGTTCATATCACAGGGTAACAAAGCTGGAGAAGGGTCTAGAGAACAAGTCTTATGAGCATCTAAGAAAATTAGGGTTACTTAGCTTAGAGAAATGAAATCTCAGCAGAGACCTTATTATTCTCTACAGCTATCTCAAAGGAGGTTGCAATGAGGTGGGGGTCAGTCTTCTCCCAAGCAACAAGCAAGGAGACAAGAGGAAATAGTCTCAGGTTGTGCCAGGGGAGCTTTAGGTCAGATATTAGGAAAAATTTCTTTTCTGAAAGGGTTCTGAAGCATTGTAACAGGCTGTCCAGGGAAGCAGTTGAGTAATCTTCCCTGGGGGTGTTTCACAGGTGTGTAGGTATGGTGCTTAGGGATGTGGTTTAGTAGTAGACTGACAGTGTTAATGATTGGATTTGATGATATTTGATGTCTTTTCCAACCTAAAAATTCTTTGATTCTGTGGCCATACTGTGCAGTCCTTCAGGAATGGATTATTCTAGCATGGGTCCCCACAGGCTGTACCTCCTGCCAGAACCCCTGCTCCAGCAATGACTCCTCTACACAGGATTTAGTTTTCTTCAGGCCATATCTACTCACCCCAGTGTGGGCTCTTTCATGGGCTGCAGGATGGATATCTCTTCTGCTGTAGTACACCATGGGCTACAAGGGGACAGATTACATCTTCATGATATCATCCACAGGATACAGGGGAACTTCTGGTCTGGAGCCCAGAGGACCTCATGCCCCTCCTTCTTCACTGACTTTGTGTCTGTGTGGTTGTTTCTCCCGCTCCACTCTCACAGCTTCTATTGCAATTTTTTCCTTTCTTAAATATGCCCCACAGAGGTGTGAGTGACTACACAATGTCAATTATTGGATTAGCTTTGGCCAATGGTGGAGCATGTTTTTGGCATATTTTTGAATCTTGCTCAACTCCCTAGTATACACAGATAATTGGAAATGCTGGATAGACATAAGGAGTGAGATCCTAGTCACCTAATATATTTAATTTCCTTTAGTTGCTGGTTTGAAACAGTCTCCCTAGTGCATGTAAGTTTCCTGTCTTGTCAAAGAAAAGTGATAGGAGTCTTTCAGGGTCATGTGTGAGGCTTTCCTTTTTTTCCATCTGGGGCACAGAACTTAGGGAAGCTGGACCCCACGCAGGTTTTTCAGTAATAGATGCAGCAAGGAGCTGTCTGATTGCATTCATGACCTACCTCTGAGCACTTTCTGACTCTTCATAAATGATTAAATATTCATCTTCACACCACTTCTGTGATTTACGGAGATAGCCTTTGTTTATAGGGGTATAACTGAGATCTGGAGAGATTAAACAGACTAGTCTCAAAGCCTAATAAAGACTGGTATTGATTTGAATGAGAGTTAGATCAGGCCATTAGTGAATTAACTTCCTGAGTGTGAACATCTGTCTAAATCTATTTTTAGTACTAATACTTTTAACACAAGCACACCCCTTAAATTTTGTATTACTATACCTTGTGGGGTGGGGTGATTTTTCTAAATGCCCTTCTGTCTTTCAAGGAAAGATATATATTTACTTCTATATTATAAAACATGTACTGGGAAGGATGTTTTGAGATATGTTTAACTGGAAAAAATTGAAACATTTAAGCAAAATCTTGTGTTTTGTCAGACAGTAATGCAACTGTAGTTGAAGTATTTATTTAATATTTTGTCATCAGTTATATAATATTTAAGCAAACTGACTAAAGTTATGAAAAATATAGCAGGAGAGTCAATTAAATTATATATGGAATAGAACTTCTGAAATATATATCTTCATCTTTCCCGTGAGTCAGATTATTTTAATATGTTAACAATAGCCCTTTTAAATTCTGAATTCATAAGTTCCTCTGAAACAGTGAAGGAGGGGAAAAGGATTTTATATTCATTTTGTAGGAAATCTGTTGCATCTTTTCTTCATTTAAATTACAGTACCTTCAAGATCTAGAGATAACTACAAAGCCCTGAAGCCAACCCAGAGGAAGAGATGACAGAATTTTGTGTATATTTTTGAGCTACAATTATACAGAAACATAATAAGAACTTCTTAGGAATTATTTTTGGGAGATACAAAGCCCAGCTTTGATGTTGTTAACATTACATGACCCAATTTAACAGCACAGTTGACAAGCATTTCAGCGACTAAGACATATGATTACTGGAAAGAATACAAAACTGAGCACTGACAGTTACTGGTTGTATGTGACTGTTCTGGGTTCAAATGCAAAAAAAAAAAAAAAAAAAAAAAAAAAAGAACATATTTCCATATATTTAAGAAAAAGCATTTCTGGTGGAAAACAGTTCTTATCATAGAAATATTGGAAAGATGGTATGATAGGAGGAGATAGGTGTGAAAAAAACATCAGAGTGAATAGATTCTGTCAAGTCAGAGTAAGGCTAAATAATTCATTATTTAGTATATGGCTCTGTAGATCAGAATTTCTTTATAGGGTGGAAAGACTGTTTCCTTTAGATATGATATACTCTTAGTGATTTATTTATAAATATTATACCTCATTCTAATTTCTCAGTGAAACTATCAAAGATGTTGTTATTGTTTCATCTGCAAAGTTTTAATCCGGTTAATATCAATAGTTAATTTGAATTTCAGACTGATTGCTAGTTCTAAGAAATACTTATTTACTTCACTAAGAAAATGTCAAACCTGATAAGTCTCCATTGCTCCTCAAAAACAAATTCTGATTTTATTCTCCTGCAGCTGAAATCCTCTGGCCCAGTATTTAGGTGTTTTTAGACGTTTATAAGGGAACTAAGGGATTATGGATCATTGCTATAACAGATATGCATGGCTTTAATTTCATACTGGCATTACAGTCAGTTCTTTATCTCAAAGGCAGAATTTTTTCCACACTGCCCTATTAAGCCAAATCAGATCCACCATTGTAAAAAGTTATTTTTGAAATTTTCAAGCTGATGTTGAAATAGGTTCAAAATCAGGCAAAAGGCAAAATCAGGCAAAAACCTTCTGATCAGCTAAGCCTGAAGGAAGTTTACTTGGAAAATAATACTTCATCTAAGGATGTAAAGCTGATTTCATTCAAACATCGATACTTTATCATTATTATAATTAACTGAGAACCTGAAATAGGTGAATAACACAGTAAAGTACTGTGATTAAAGATAAAATGTAATTATGGAAAAAACTTTAAGGAGGAATAAATTTGGTAAGGTTATTGTACTGGGTTTACATAGCAAGGGCTTGGTAGCAGGGGTCTGCAGGGGTGGCCTCTGTGAGCAGAGCCCAGCAGCTGCCCCCTGTTGGATCAGAGCCAGCTCCAGCCGGCTCCAAAGGGACCTGCTGCTGGCCAGACCCAAGCCAGGGAGCGACATTGGGTGGGCCACTGGGAGAGCAAATGAGGAACCAGCCCTGCAGACCCCAAGGTGAGTGCAAAAGAAGGGCAGAAGGTTCTCCAGGTGATGGAGCAGAAATTCCCCTGAGGCCTGGTGGAGCAGGCTGTCACCCTGCAGCCGGTGGGTTCCACATGGAGCAGATCTCCACGCTGCAGCCCATGGAGGAGCCCCCGGTGGAGCAGGTGGATGTGGCCTGGAGGAGGCTGCAGCCCATGGAGAGCCCCCGCAGGAGCAGGCCCTGGGCCAGAGCTGCAGCCCGTGGAGAGGAGCCCACGCCGGAGCAGGGGGCCTGGGGGGGAGCTGCCGCCCATGGGGGACGTGTGCTGGAGCAGTTTGCTCCTGGGGGATGGATCCTGTGGTACAGAGCCATGTGGGAGCAGTTCTTGAAGAGCTGCTGCCTGTGGGCAGCCCCTGCAGGCTCAGCTCGGGAAGGATGGCAACCCGTGGGCGGGACCCCACGTGGAGCAGGGGCAGAGAGTGACCGTGAAGGAGCAGCAGAGACGAAGTGTCAGGGACTGACCGCAGCCCCCATTCCCAGTTCCCCTGAGCTGCTTGGGGGAAGGACATGGAATAGGGTGGATGTGGCGGGGAAGGTGTTTTTATTTTCCTTTTAGGATAATGTTGAATTTGTTTTGCCCATGATGGTAACTGTAGTGTGATCTCCCTATCCTTATCTCAACCATTGAGCCTTTTCCATCATGAGGAGAGGGAGTGAGAGAGCAGATGTGGTGGAGTTCAGCTGCACCACCAGTTATTTATAGTAATCCATTTTAATAAAACTTTGGCCTCTGTCATTGGTGAAAAAAAAAACACATAACAGTACAATATCAGAAGAGTACAAATGTGTGTGTTTGGTTGGTTGGTTGGTTTGGTTGGTTGTTTTTTTAATAGAAAAAAAAAAAAAAGCTACAGACTGGTTATTTTAGAACAAGCTCAGAGTTTAACAAATAAATTGCATTGCCTTTGTTGAGTTTTATTGTATGTCATGCCTAAGACCTTGTTAGAGCATCAGGTTTTTGGAAAGTGAATATTTATGGTTACTTACTGTATTTTTTCAAGACTTGGAGAGATAGAAATGCCTTAGTTTATACAAATATACAAATATACATAAAAGAAACTTTGCTTCATCAGGAAATATCCTACATTTATTGGGCTACTTAGTAAGTCACTCTTATTGACGTCTTTTTGGTGTTTTTCTTGATGAATGTATCTTTCAATGTAGCCTATTTTACATATAATAAATAAAATGTATTACTGTTTTACTAAAGCAAAATATTTTTCATATTGTGTGAGCTTTCAACTTTGGAAAAATACATGATACAAACATATAGAGACTACATATATATAGTGTATAACTTGCTGTTAAGACTGATCAAAAGGACAATGAATCACTGACTAATAACTGATTTACTACCTTAACAGAAAATATTTAAACAACTGATGTTGTTTTGAACAGGATTAGATGACATTATAAAAGATTTTCATTCTGATTAGATTACAACTCTAAATTCAATAACTTCAGGTAACTATAATAATGAGATTAATCTGTTTTGTATACAACTTGGATGATGTACTCTATTTCTGCTTGTCATTGTTCTTTATCTCCAAGACAGGAATAATATTTTTCTCTGTTTTTTATAAATACTTAAACAAGAGAATCTCCGTCCTTTTTTGGATGTTGAGGGAAACAAAGCGACAAGAGATGAGGAAAAGGCTGAAGTACTTAATGACTTCTTTGTCTAAGTCTTTAGCAGCAAGACCAGTTCCCTGGGTACTAAGTCGCCTGAGATGATAGATAGGGACAGGGAGCAGAATGAAGCCCTCATAATCCAAGAGGAAATGATTAGCAACCTGCTAAACCACTTAGAAGCATGCAAGTCTATGGGGACAGATAGGATCCACCTGAGGGTACTGGAGGAGCTGGCAGAATTGCTTGGCAAGATGTTTTCCATCATTTATCAGCAGCCCTGGCTATCAGGAGAGATCCCAGTAGACTGGTGGCTAGCAAATGTGATGCCCATCTATAAGAAGAGCTGGAAGGGGCCTGTCAGTCTGACCTCAGTGCCAGGGAAGCTCACGGAGCAGATTGTCTTGAGTGACATCACAAAGCAGTTACAGGACAACCAAGTGATCAGGCCCAGTCAGCATGGGTTTGTGAATGCCATGCCAGGTCCTGCTTGACTAACCTGATCTTCTACAGCAAGGTGACACACTTGGTAGATAAGGGAAAGGCTGTGGACGTGGTCTACCTAGACTTCAGTAAGGCTTTTGACACTGTTTTCCACAACATTCTCCTGGAAAAGCTGCCTGCTCAAGCCCTGGATGGGTGTGTGCTTTACTGGGTTAAAAACTGAGTGGTGGGGCCAAAAGAGTTGTGGTGAATGGAATTAAATCTAATTGGTGGTCAGTCACAAGTTGTGTCCCCCAGGGCTCAGTACTGGGGACAGTTCTCTTTAACAACTTAATCAGTGATCAGGATGAGGGGATCGAGTGCACCCTCAGTAAGTTTGCAGACAATGCTAACTTGTGTGGGAATACAAATTTACTCAAGGGCAGGAGGGCTCTGCAGAGGTATCTGGATAGGTTGGATTGATGGGCCAAAGCCAACCATATGAAGATTAACAAGGCTAAGTACTGGGTCCTGCACTTGGGGCACAACAGCCCCATGCAACGCTACAGGTTGCGGGAAGTGTGGGAGTTTTCTTCACAAGGGGGAACAGAGAGGCAGGCACTGAGCTCTTTTCTCTGGTGACCAGCGATAGGATCCAGGGGAATGGCTTGAAGATGCAACAGGGGAGGTTCAGAATGCTTATCAGGAAAAGGTTCTTCACTGAGAGGGTGGTTGAGCACTGGAACAGGTTCCCCAGGGAACTGGTCTGCCAGAATTAAAGAATTGTTTGAACAATGTTCTCAGATTTTGTGTGTGTGTGTTTTCTTTGTTATGTAGTTAATGCAGCACATTAGTTTGATGGCAGCAAACTAATGATTGAGTAGGCTATGACACTGAGACATGGGAGAGCTGGGTTCTCATCCTGGTCCTAGCTTTCTGAGTGTTCTTTGGGAATCCATGCTCCTCGTAAAGCTTCATTTTCAAAATCTACATTATATTGATAAACACTAAGCTAAGTAGCTGTACTGGGTCTGGCTGGGATGTTAACTTTCCCTGCAGCAGCCCATACAGTGCCGTACTCTGCACTTGTAGCTGGAACAGCAGTGTTATCACACCAGTGTTGTGTCTACTGCTGAGCAGTGCTGGTACAGCATTGGGCCTCTCTCTAACCCTCCTAGGGGGCAGGCAAAAAGTGAGGAGAGAAACATCACTAGGGCAGCTGACCTAACCAATCAAAGGGATATTCCATACCATATGATGTCACACTCAGCAATAAAAAGGTGGAAACAGGAAAAGAGGGAGGGGTGGGGCTCTCGTTGTGAAAACGTCAGTCCTCCTCCTGAACACTGGTTACGTGCGTTGAGGCCCTGCTTCAAGGACGTGGTCAATCATCGCTCATTTGTGGGAAGTAGAGAGTAATTTCTTTCCTCTGCACTTCCACATAGCCTTCATTTGTTTTATTTGTTTGTTTTCCTCCCTTTTCTTTATTTTCCCTTTCCCCCTCCCTTTTCCCCTTTACCTTTTTATTTCCCTTTAGTTAAATTGTTTAGTTCATAATAATCTTTCTTTAATTATTATTATTATTTCCCTTTAATTAAATTATTCTTATCTCAACCTGTGAGTTGTTCTTTGTTTTACTTCTCCCCCTCCTCATCTAAGTAGGAGGAGTGAGAGAGCGGTTGTGGGGTTTAGCTGCCCAGCACAGTAAAACCACCACAGTAGCCTTTCAGATAAAGCAATTGAATTAAAGAATAAAATGTATTAAGTGATTTATATATATATTTTTTAGTTTGTCAGAAGAACTGGAAACAATCTTTACTTTCTCATTAGTCTCATCCTGGAATAACATATTCATTATTTACAATGTTATCATTTGAATACATTAATTCTTGAGATAAGGCAAGGAGAGATACTGCTGGATTTTCTAACCACAGCTTTGCTACAGAGCATACCTCATTTATATGGTGGATATGTTTTATTGATTAAAATATGTTTAAAAATGCATTACATTGGGTTTATATAATGAGAAAATTAAGCATGTCTTTTTAGTAGAATTACTCCTGTTTCTGAATGATAGGGATGACTACAAAGCTGTAATATAAACTGCTCTGCAAGGTTTTAGGTAAAGGTTAAGTACACATTGGCAATTTGGTATTACGGCAGTGTTCTGGAAAATATTTCAGTACATAGACTTAAAGCAGCAGTGGAAGCCTCAGCCACTAGGGACTGGGCTCTCTGGAGGCATCATTCCTCCATCTTAAGAGCCCACAAGTGTGGGCAGCTGTACAAAATTGTTTTCTCAGTCTGTCCTATCCTGCACAGCACCGTGTATATAACCATTGGGAAGCATAGCTTTGCATGCAGTTTGCAATGAGTTTACATGGCTTTAGAAAGCAATCCTCCTCCAGCCTGAGAGGATATTGCCCTAGTTCTTTGGCATCCATTGATTGGTCAGTTGATACAGTCATAAGAAGGTAGACATTTTCCCAGTATTTATATTAAACTTCTAGGATATACTGTGTATGTTTTTCTTTACCAAATGATAAACTACGCGTATTTTACTTCTTTAAGAACTTATTTCAGTCCTCATTTTTTGTAGATATCATTGTGCTCTAGTTAAAATAATAGAAAATAATAGATAAATATTTTTTAAAAAACTGTTATTTCAAAATTGATGAGCGTCATAAATATATTATGCTTTTTATGATGGATGTATTTTATGATGTGATAGGCAGTGCTTTAAAATCTGTGGAAAAATGTTCTTTAAAATATAAATTTATAACTGAAATGCTGACCCTGTTTCTTTTGGACAATTGTGCCTAAGAATATATGTTAGCAATTGAATGCTCTAGATTGTTTGCATAAGTTTTGTCATAGTCTGGATATTTTAATTCAAAATTCTTCTGATCAGGCCATCTTACCTGCTTGCAATTGCTCAAATTGTAAATGGGTAGGAAAGCAATCAGATATTATCCTTGAAAGAAATGCAGCTGTTGCTTATAGAGAAACTGAAGTTAGGAAAAAGTTGCCTTTTAATGCTGTTATCTGAAGGGAAATAAAGTATAACATTCTTATGTCAGCTGCGCAGCTTTCTGTAGACATCCACTTGTGGCTGTTGTAGAATCCACAGCAGAAATCCAATTTTTGTACTATTTTTCTTGATTATGAGTTATACACACGGCAGATTGTTAGGTCAGTTTTGACCTTGATACTATGAATATACCAGGTATCCCTATGGTGGCTCTGACTAGATCAAGTAAAGCAAATTAAACTCAGACCTGGCAGGGAAGAGAGCCAAGGACTATGGGAATGTGCAAGACATATTTAGGGGTAAACACCAAAAGTAGTAAGAGATGAAATCAGGGTGAATTAGGAACAAATGTTGGAAAATAGAGGAGAGATATGGTAAAGGAGACTAGGTGGTGTGTAAACAGAGCACTTGTCAATATGCTTGTGTGTGAGTGAGACTTATACTTGACCGCTGCTATCTATCCTACACTGCAATCCTTTATGTAAGTGTCTCCTGTGTGGGTGCACTCTCTATTCTGAGTTTGTGTGTAATCACAGGCAAAAGTGAAGCAAGAATAACAAGAGAGTATGGTAAGAGGTTTTGAGTACCAGCAACCAGAGTGAGAAACCATGAGACCAAGGGGCTTGGAGGTCTGGGAAATCGGGATAGATCAAGTGTCTGAAACCTGTTACAAAGCATCCCTTAGTATGTATCTGTTTTTTAACTGTAGTGAAGTCAGTCCTCATCAGCCACAGGGGAAGAAGAGGATCAGGACATCTCTGATGCTCAATATTTATGTGAGTGATTTGTATTCTGTGTGTGTCAGTGAAGGCACCGCTTCATTCTGTCCATCTTGAACTGCACGGTTGGCTGCGTTAGTACTGTGTTGGCATGTGTGTGTGTGTCTGTATGCCTGGCTTCTGGGCACACCGGGGACATAGCACTAGGGCAGCCTCACCTCTGTGGTGCTGGGACTGGAGAATTTCCCTAGGTCCTGAAGCCCACTACTTTCATAAAGTCTTATATGGTTCAGTTGGCCCTTAGAAGCTTACAGACACTCAGCTAACCAAAAAGGGTAGATAATATTAGTTGGTCAGATAATCCTCTATCACCAGCTTTATAGAGAGAGATCCTAATATCATTAAGTCATATAATTACTAATTTACAGGCAGTACATGCAACCATTTCTGCTCTGATATCCTTGGCAGCTCTTTCCAACTTCTGTGTATCCTGGCATGTCAGTACAGGGCCTTCTGTACAAGAGTCACTATCAGCATGTTTCTACTGTGCTGCTATTAGTGTCTGTATGTGTTAGTTTTAAGAAGGTCTTCTTCCCTAAACAGTCTTATGCATAATTGTCGGGTAGAGTGATATCTAATACGAGCTTTATTAACTGAAGCCTTCTCTCTAATGGATTTAACTGTTTTTTGTTTTTGTTTTTTTTTTTTTTTCACTGAAGTATTTATTTATATGTATAATAGATATTAAATATGTAATTTAATTTGAAATTAGTAGAAGAATCCACTTTTTTCAGTAACTGTCTCTGCCTTGTATAAAAAGGTGTGATTTTGGTTTTAAATTATTCCAGTGAGAGGATACTTATACTCTACCTTACATGAGGCATAGTTTACCTAAATGGAAATAGTGATATGGTCACTGTCCTTCGTTAGGCTGCATATTGTCATGAATCTTAGGAACACAATAATTTACCATTAAATATGCAATTGAACTTGGTTAATGATTTGAAATTTGTTTGAATATGCAGAAATACACAGAGATAATATGTTCACATAACTTCCTGAGGAAAGCAGGATAAAATGGATTCACGAGACATTCTCATTTCTATGTCATCCCATTTATTCACTTCTTGCCAACAGAATCAACTGTTAGGCATATGGCTGAAACAGCTTTTGCAGAATAGCTTCAAGTTATTTTGTCTTTCATGTTCCCCCCATAAGAGGCATGTCTGCTACTTCACATTGGCATAATTCCTTTGGCATATATTGGCATATATTCACATAATCCCTTGTCTGCTACTTCACATTTCCACAAGGAAGACATTTCACACCACACTCGGAAAGCTTTCAAGATTTACTTTTTTTTATTATTATTATTTATTTATCCATGATTTTTTTTCCTGAATTCATAGGTTGACTTTAAACATTTCAATCAAACTCTTTAGCTGTTAATACTAAAATTCCAGTACTGTGATAAAAGTAATCTTACTTCCTAAAATCATGAGTTCCCACTGAAGTCAGTGGAAACTCTTGTTGCTTACTGCTTCTAAAAAAACCTACCACTTTAATACAAGTGTTTAAATTAGGATCATACAATGTTGAGGAAACTTACAAATGATTAGACAGAAAACTATTAGAAAAATTACTTGTTTTGTAGGTCTCAACAGAAAGGAAAAAAAAAAAAAAAAGGACTCTATTTAAATAAATTCCATATGGAATTTTACTATCCTAAATAGATTTTAAATCTTCCAAATTTTGTCCTCGTCTACACATTTCTGAGAGGATTCTGTAATTTCTCAGCTGCTGTATTTGGGATTAGTGGCGTAACCACTAATTATAACCATGTAACTACAAATGACCACTAACCACTAAAAATTTAATTTATTTTATTATATTAAAATTAATAAAGAAATTTTAAAATATGGTTAAAGCTTTATTATAGAAGATACCTTGATCCTATTGAAGTAAATCAGAGCCAATCTGGGAATGCTTTCTGAAGCATTCAGAAGTTTGTAGGGGTTATTGTTCCTACTTCCTGTGCCTTGTTTAGGCAGCACTGTTTAAATACAATGGTTCTGGGCTTGTGCAGAAAAGTTAGATAATATATTAGAGAGTTTTTACAAGGTTCATTAGCTGTAGGACTCAAGTTTGAAACAGGTGAATAGTAGAAATGCAGATAAAACTAGATGCAGAGGTAAAAAGAAAGGACGGAATTTTAAGCATGTTATTGGGCACGCTGGTTGTGCTCAAATCCTTTTTTCTTCTTTATATGTTTACGACTTATACCACTTCCAGTTGTTTCTTTAAGGATGGATTTGGTGGTCTTTATCACAGAGAACAAATTATTCAAAAGCATGTTAACTTTTAAAGGATGTTTTGTCTCAGCAGTAGTATTGCAGTTTGGCCCACCAACAGCAATTAAAAACCCACTCCTTAGATTTGCAAAATTGTCTTTCAGTACTAATGTATTTTCCATCCAGACTTACCACAGTTCACAAATTGTTAACTTCATTAACAAAACAGCCAAGAAGTGAACGTGGACAGAATTTAAACAACCCTTATCCTTCCTTGAACTGTTTAGGCATGAAGTTTTAGTGACATGGGATGTTTGTATTACTAACAGATAGTCTGTGACAGAAACTTCATTTTCAAAGGTTGTTAGAAGGAGAATTTCCACATACAGTCAATTTATATAATTTATTATTATTATTATTGTGAAAAATAAAAAATATACTAAAAAAACTCTCTGGCAAATAGATTTGTTAAAGTAATTTACTATTCTATGATGTTCAACAGCTGTCTCACATAAAACATTATTCATCCTAGTTGCAGAAGAATAACCATGGGATGTTGTTCAATCAAGAAAGGTCATTCTCACCCTTCAGGAATGAGTTCTGTTAAATTGCTAGTGGTAGTAAGTGTCCCTAAATGAAACTTCTCTATCCGCCTTAAGATATTTTTTTAATCTGTTAAATATTATATTTTTCAAATGGCTGGATTTTAATTTTAATAAAATCTGAAATACTCTCAGTAACAGTGCAATGTTATTCTGGGGAAGAGGAGGTGGGGGAGGGAGGGGAGAATGGAAGAGAGGGTGGGGAAGATGGGGAAGGAGGGGAGAGGAGAGAGAGAATTAAATTTGCTAGACATAAAATTCATGCATAAAATTATTAAGAAAAAAAAAAAACACAATACTGTTCTACATGTATGTGTATGTACAAATGCTATATACAGATCATTCTGTATTCACAGAGTATTACCTATCCTTACCTGTCATGCTAATGTTAATGTGTTTATTCTCATTCTTAAGAGGTACTGTTTAAAATAAAATTTCATTTTGCCAGAAACAAATCACATTTTAGTAGTAGTATCTCTCAGAATGTTATGAGAGAAGCCATGCAAGTGTGGCCTGATTGTTATGGTATATTTACAGTGGAATAGCTGAGAGAACAAACCATACCACTCAGTGACATAAAATCTAACATTTATGGGTATAAATATGGGAAGATAGTGATTTCTAGTCGAAGATCTTCTAAAATACATTTCTGAAAGCTGTTGGATGTTTGTGGATGTGTACCCACTGAGAATATTGTTTTATTGTTTTTAAACTTACATTGTCATTATAAAACTTAATTTGCCTTAATAATCCAAAGCAACCCCAGGCCAATCTCATTGACCTTCTCCATATTTAAAACCAATTAGCAGTTGTTACCTAGGTTTCTCTGCCCTTGTTGCCTCCTGTTCCAAACACGTTACAAAGAAGTAAAATTTTTAAGAGTTCTTCTGGGCTTCACAGTTTCCTTCCTGAGTGCAAATAATTATTGTGGAGCAGAGGTAGTCCAGATCTTTTGGACATATCTGCACAATAACAATTACTTGTGCTGCTTTGTTCTTCCAGGGTTAAGTACAGTTGGACAGACTGGGTCCAGGTCTCATTTATTCTGAATGGTGCTTTTGGGTAGGCTTTGCTCTGTATGTTAGAAGTTCCCATGTTGGCTGCTCATGGCAGAAGTGCTCCACTCTAATTCCTGGGTGAGAGAGGAGATTAGTCTTTACACATGAGGTGTTGCAAAATAAAGTGTGCTTGTGATTGCAAATGTGATTATAATTTCCTGTATTTTTTATTCTGTGTATCAGTAGCTGTATAAGCATGATCATGACTCAGAGAGAAATTCAGAAAGAAATTAACATTTTTATAAGTCCTTGAAGAGGCCTAGTTGATTTAGGCTCTGAGCATTTTAAAAACAGATTATCATTGATTTATTCTGTTTAGCTCAAAACATAAATAGATAAATTGAGGTGCCAGTACCCATCTGTTGCTTAAGAGCCTCTTGGCTCAAATATGATTTGAGTTTATTTCCCTCTTATAGTTCCCTCCTTAGATCAAGGTGCTTAATTTCTAATACAGTGTTTGTGTGGAAGTCTGCATGCCCTTCCCAGAGTTTAGTTCTCTAATGGCTTAACTAAAATCAGACTCATTCTATTTGTTTTATTTGGATCAGTAAGAATCATGTTCTTTAATGGAACTTTATGTTCTCCAAACAATTTGCAGTCAAATGAGTAGAGCACTCATCTCAGAAGCAAGGAATGTGTCCTTAAGCATGCTAAGGCTAAAGTTGGAGTTCAGTGTTGAACTTCCTAGTTAAGTATTCAGGATAATTGCGAAATGTTGTTTCAGCAGCTCCTCCTACAGCTATTGTGGCTTGGAAGCATTGAAACCTTCTGAAGATAGATTACTTTAGATGTGTGCTCAGTATGTAATATTTTTGAGTCACTCTTCATAGTCGTTAATCACTCTTCATCAGTTATCTTTTCCATATGTCATATAAGAAGTGTTAGGTATCTAAACTGTATGTTCTGAACCACAGTCCTGGGGCTAGGTATCTATATTTTAAAACACTGCCTTGTCTTCATTGGTAATGTCTAAGTGGAGTTTCTGTATCTCATGTGTATACTTATGTCAAACATTTAGTCACCAATTAAAGCTGTAAAAATCCAACTCAGTCTCTGCTGAAATCCAAAAGGTCCTATGAACTACGATGTTTAGCAGTGATCGGATTATGCAAGTTCAGAAAACTCTTGTTAGATCTTTTGGGGATCTGTATACTGGAAACAAAATCAATTGGAAATGTTGTTGCTTAATATTTCAAAAGTGGTTTCTAAAACCTACTTCAAAAGCTTAATCCCTAAATGATTGCAACAAAAATCACATCTAAGTGTGAATTTAGTTCATTTCATGAATTACTAATAGACATCCATCTGAAGCACTGGGCACCTTTACAACAAATTACAAATTGTATTACCAGTCTAACAAACAGAGGCAATAAATATATTCCAAGAGTTTCCTGAAAAAGTAATCATATACATTGCCCACCATTGCAAGCTTACTATTTTTCTAAAAGACAAAAATGTCATACATTGCAGAATGTATTAGTAACATTTAATTTCTGTAAGACACACTACAAAAGCTTACTACTCTTTACTTGTGTACATGGAGCTTTGATTTTCATGGAATCTTTTGAGCATGTAATTGGTAGAGTTCAATGATTCACAGCTTTCTAATTCAGCTGATATTCTGGCTAGTTATTAGCCAGCTGCTCTTTATTGAAGCAGATGTTATGAACCATGCATAAAATTGTCAAGGTTACAGTCAGTACAACTAAAGCTCTATCCTTCTCTTGTCAGGCTTTGTAATAAAACATCTAATGACATCATCAGGAAAATCAGCTTCAGAAACTTGGTATTGCTCAAGTTCACCCCCCATTATTTTGTGCTCTTCTTGAATCTTTTCTTTCACCTTCTCTTTATGGCCAACTTTCTTCAATCTTTAATTTCATTTTTAGTAAAGTTTGTATTTTGTTGTCACATCCTCAGGTTCTAGCCTTCTTTCATGCTGATTTCTGCACTTTAAAACGTCCTTCAGTTAGTATTTTTCAGCTCTTCACTTGTGCTTCTTTTACTTCCTCTGACATAAAACTGAATAATCTGTAGGGGCTACCTTTTTCTTCTTTCTACAATGATTGTTCTGCATATCTCAAAAGCAATAATAGGACAGCCACAGAATACTAGTTCAGTATAATGGACCTACTCACAGCCAGATATTGCTGCCTCTTTGGGGCAAGAAATGGGTTTGTCTAGTATTTTTTCTTCATTGTAAATCACAATGTGTGACTGTACATCTCCTGTACAGAAAGTGACTGGGATGGAAAAAGTACAAAGTGTTATTTCACTAAAATCTGAGATTATCACTTCAATATTTGCATCATTACTTATATTTTCTAATACTTACTATAAAATATAATGTGAAGAATGACAATGCATGAGACAGGTAGCAAGAGTTGAGTTTAAGAATTGTAGCATTAAAAATTTAAGCCAAGTATATTATACCTGCATTTTTTTCTTTAAACAGTTGTTATTCTTTCTAGATTTTTATAACTTGCCAGTAGAGTAGTACAGTATCTGTTTGAATAATTAAGTGGGAAAAAAAAAAAAGTATTTATCTAGGGTTTGCCTAATCATAGCTCTATATGATCTACATCTACTAATATAGTTGCTGCCTAAAGACTGCAAATAGTCATTATATAACCACCCATTATAACCACCACATTAATTTCAGCTGAAATAACTAAGTTTTGAGTTTGACTCTGCAGTCTGTTTTTCATACAGAAAATATTTGAGAAATATATTACATACATTTGTCATTAGTCTATTAAGTACCTTTACAGCACAGTAATTTATTGATATTCTTAGCAATTCTGGTTGTTGTTATTATAACTACTATTTTATTTATGTAATTAATTTTACCTCTAGGTAATTTGACAAAACCCAGATAGTTTCCTTGCATACAAAGACTTGCTTCTTTTTCCTTACTAATATTTTCAATAGGCAATTATCCACATATCTATCTCATCATTTATACATAACTAGGCATGATCAGGGCATACAGTAATTGCATTCAGGTGTGCTATTGTGATTACTCTTTTCCATATGTAATTTAGGAAGTCACAAAATGAATATATGCTGCTTTTAATGACACTGCTAAGCATTCTTATACAGGCATAGTACAAAAATGATCTAGCTTCTGAAGTCACAGACAAATGAGACAGAATAAGGATGACCTCTTTGTAGCAGATCATTTTGATGTTTTGTATGCAAAAGGAAGTCAAAATATATTTTAAATTAAACCCTGACGAAATCATAAATTTATTCTCCAACATCTATATGATAATTCGGTATGAGACAATGTAAAGTCAGATACTGTTCTCAGGTGAAGTAAAGGTAAAAACTCGACAGTTAATGAATCTGATTTCAAGCATAGAAATTACATGTAAAATGCTTGGTGGAAAACAAAACAAATGTTTTGGTTTTTGGCTTTAAATCATAAGAAGGAGCAAGAGTACCTTTGTATATGGAGAGGCTAATGGAAGCTAAAATTTACAGAAGTGATTTCAAATAAGAAAAATATTGAGATGTTGCTTCCTTTGGGACAGAAACATTAATGTGTCTCTGTAAAAGTTCCTGAAGAAAACTGTAGTACAACTGTTGCTAGTGGTCATTAAAAATGACTTAACAGCAACAAATTCTGAAGCCAAATACAGTGTTGCTCTTCCACAACCTGCAACAAGTATTGAAAGAAAATATATATTGTTATATTTTACCTAAGTATTGATTATGCTTTCTATGCACTAGAGGTAATTATAAAAGTATAAATGATTTGAAATACACTGTTTATCTTGAAATCCTGTAGATAAATTTTTAAGTGGCAGTTAAAAAAAAAACAGTTACACAACTTATTTTTGAAAGGTTCTGTTTGCCAAAAAACTACTTTGGCAATTGTTATGAAATTTGGACCATTTGAAAAAGGAAACATAAAAAGGTTATTTAGATAAGTTACAACTTGCTATTTGTCTTTTAGTACTCTAAACAAAAACATGCAAACAACATTTTCCTGTTGCTTAAAAGTAATGTGAAAGTATTAATATGAAAATAACCACAAGCAAAGAATATAACTGTTTAAAATAATTAAACTGGAAATAAGTGTTATTTTCTAGCTTTTTAAGCTATAATAACAATATGTCATTGTAGACCTCACTGACATCTGTGCACATAGAGCCATTTTCATTGTTAACGTCCCTATTCTGTTCTTCCATACTGAAAGCAATTATGCATGTTATACCCTCAAAAGTACATTAGTGCTTCCTACTTTTTTGAAGTACAGTGCAGTAAATCACTATATCCTTAATTTCTCTTTATTGCAGAATGTTAAACAGTTCTATATACATTTTCCCTACACACTGATCAAAAATGAACTTCACAGAACATTTATTCTGTTTACCAGATGGCCAGTTGCATCCATCTATGAAAGACATGGACTCCTTTATCTGGAAAAGTTTTCCTGAGTAGTTTTAAACTCTAATAGCTGCATCTGTGTTGTTGTTGTTGTTATGGTTTCATTTGGTTTTCCATCTAGAACAATAGAGGAAAGATGCACATTTATGTTGAATTTGTAAAACTTGAATATGCATTGAAATCTACAGGTTTGAACAGACCCCAGTACAGCTTACAGTTATTTTGATTATTACGAATAAAAGATATGTATGAAATAATTATGATTAATTTGATTTATTTACTTTACAAGTTCAACATAGCATTTTACTGTATATCAACATACTGCTATCAAGCAGCAGAAGGTGTGGTTTAAGCCCAGCAGGCAGCCAAGTACCACACAGCTGCTCACTGACTCTCCCCAGATGGGATGGGGGAGAGAATCAGAAAGATAACAGTACATCAAATCATTCACTGAAAAAAAGATAGTTTACTAGGTAAAGCAAAAGCTGCACATGTGCAAGTAAAGTAAAACAAGGATTTCATTCACTACTTCCCATTGGCAGACAGGTGTTCAGCCACTTCCAGGAAAGCAGGGCTCAATATGTGTAATGCTTTCTAGGGAAGACAAATGCTGTCACAAATGTCCCTTCCTTCCTCCTTCTGTACCCCAGCTTTTATTTTTCAGCATGATGTCACAGGGTATGGAACACCCCTTCGGCCAGCCTAGGCCAGCTGTCCTGGCTGTGCACCCTCTCATCTCCTGGTGCACCCCCAGCCTCCTTGCAGAGCAGCATGAGGAGCAGAACAGTCCTTGGCTCTGTGTGAGCACTTCTCTGCAACAACTAAAACATCAGTATCTTATCAACACCATTTTCATCAAAAAATCCAAAATGTGGAATCATATGAACCTCTACAATTAACTCTACCCCAGCCAAAACCATGGCAAGCTGTTCCAGACTAAGTCCCAGAACATTGCAAACTCCAGAAGGAGAGTCAGTGGTGATATAAACTGTCTGAGAGACACCTGGGAAGATTTTCTGATTAAGATTCAGCCTGACTGAAAATACATAACAGAAGAATAGTATTTTCTGGTCAAGATAAAGGGACTTCTATAAACGAAGACCCTAATGCTCCAAAATTTGTTCCTGCAGTCTCTCTAGAGAGTCTCTCTCTTGAAGGCACTCCTCTCCCCACTTCCCAGTCTGAGACATTGTGGAAACTATCCTCACTGGAATCCCACTAAATTGTTATTGCATGTTGCGGTGAAAGGCAAGAAGGACATTGTGTGTCAAGGTCTGCTTGTGAGATAAGTGTGTTTTCTAGATTTTTGTAAGAAATGTAACTTTGAGAGCTTTGTTTAACAAATTCAAGACACACATATTATGCTTAAGGTGATATGCTCTTATTCTGTAGATTCCTGGAGCCGCTGGCATTTCTCTTCTGTAGGAGCTTATCCAGATCCAGGAATGACAGTCTACAGATAATGTAGATAGCATCAAGTGAGAAGGAGTTGGATTCGATGATCCTTGTAGGTCCCTTCCAACTCAGAGTATTCTCTATTCTATGACCTCAGGAAATAAAAGATCATGGGAGAGATCTGCAAGTTGGAATTGTTTTCTTGAAAGGGTAGGTTTATGAGAGGTCTTTCTAAGCATGTCTGACTCCAGTGCTTGGAGCATACTACTTCCTTGATGGAATCTGCCTCATAGGAGCAGAATTGTGGAAAGGGAAAAAAGTAAGGGAATGGAAAATACATGTAGTTATGTTCACTGGTGAATGAAGAAGCAGTTCTGGTTGTGTGAGCATAGGTGTTAAAAGTGTATGTAAGCAGATGATTTTCTGAACCTTTCTCCCATCCTGTGAACCAGGGACACCACCTGAAGCTGCAGAAAGGACCACCCACATCTATAGACAGCCATCACATATGGAAAACCTCTTACCAGGTATCCCTCCAGCTTATGGGACACTAATCCTGAATCAGATCCAGGACACATTCTATTTTGCAATGAGAAAAGAAGAATATTTGACTGTGTCTTGGCAGGAAAACAAAAAAAGGATGAAATTCCAGGAATCCCATATGTCCATGGATAAGGAGGGTAATACAGGCAAGATCAACCACAGTTTATATGGACACTTTATCACTTTACTTTTGTAGAGTGATAGGAGTAGAGAGACGTAGAAAAGTCCTTGGCTCTTTGGAAGCACTGCTCTTCAAAAAGTAAAAACATTAGTGCATCACCGGTATTTTCATGAAAAATCCAAGATAAAGAATTATGTGAGCCTCAACAAAGAAAATTAAATCTATCCCAAACAAAACCTTGGCACAAGGCCAAGTGTATGCAATTGGAGAGCAAATGTGTGTATGGCTTCATGTTCCTATGTACACTTTCTGCATTATGAGACTATCTTCAAATCTTAATATATGCACAGTGAACCGTAAGTGTTTTGCCCATTGTTCATTATAAAAAGTTAAATGACAAAGATGCATTAAATTTGCAAATTTTAATGCAAAGATTGCATTAAATAGCGTGTGGTGACAATTGTCAAGTAAACTGTTGCTTTTATGAGAAGTATCATAATTAATTTGTTGTCAGTTATTTAAGCATTAAATAAGGCTTTCCTAATTTTTTCAAAACTTCATTTTCATTGATTTTCTGTTATTAAGTACCTGTTAAAATCTTTGTCGTGCACAACAGTACTATAGTTAGGATACTTTAGATGATATTGCTGGGATATTAATCAACAACATTTAGCAAAAAAAGGCAGCAGAAAAGTTTTCAATGATTTATAGAACATTCCCTTTTAGTTTTTTTTTCTCTCTTTTTGTTCGTGAAAAGTAGATCTCATTACATGAAGTATTCATAATTGCTGAAAAGAATAATCAATCAGTTTAATTACTTTAATCTAAATTAATGTACATATTAATTCTCTTTTTGAATAGAAAAAAAAATCTTAGCTGAACACTTGCATCTAGATATTTTTTAAAAGTATTTTATTTTCAGGTGAAAAAATGCAAATAATATATATCATTTCTTCTAACTATAGGCACTTTTGCCTTCCTTGAACTGCTGGAGTTTATTCAGTGCATAAGTTAAGGCCAATGTTATGCATCTGCAATGCAAAACTGTTAATGCTATCATGTAGCCTGCTCTTCTACTTATCATTACTTATGTCCTAAGTCTTATCTCAATGTTTTTAAATTAAAAAATGTTTTTCTATTAGATGAGCTATAATTTAAAGGATAATAATAATAATAATAATAAAGATTCTGAGGGTTCATCATTGTTGAAGATCCTGTGGCACCTTTTGATGCTTTACTGAATCTACTCTGTTTCACACTGTTGTGGGTTAACCCTAGTAGGTAGCTAAGCACCACAAAGCTGCTCACTCACTTTTCCTCCTACTTTATGTGGGATGGGGGAAGAATAAAAGCAAGAAAGCTAAAGTCAAGATAAAAATCATTTAATAAGTGAAGATGTGGAAGAAGAGAGAAAACAAAAAAAAAATAAAATAAGCAATGCAAAGGCAATCAATCACCACCTTCCAAGTGTAGACCAGTGTCCAACCAGTTCCTTAACCTATCCAGCCCCTGCTCCACTTCATTTTACTGTTGAGAATGATATTCTTTAGCATGGATTATCTCTAGTGAGTTCAGGTCATCTGCTTCGTTGTGTTCCTTCCCAGCCTCTTATACACTCTTGAATCTATTCAATGGCAGGGCAATGTGAGCAACAAAGTTGCTTGGTGCCATGCAAACACTGCTCAGCCAATACTAAAACATTGGTATACTGTCAGCATTGTTTTGGTTACAAATCTAAAACACAACACCATAAGAGCTGTTAATGAAGAAAATTAATTCCATCCCAGCTAGACCCAGTACCCAGTATGGATATATTTTAAATAAGTATGTAAATCTGCTTTCAGTATCATTATGACAATTTATGCTGAAGGATTTTGCCTGATCAGGACCTGTAAGATTCAAGCATTAGTTATTCACCAGCAAGAGGATAGGCTACTGCATTTTCTGCAAATATAAGGTGATACTTGACAATCTTTCTTTGACAGCCTGCCCTCCCAACCCTCCTTATTGCCCGGCCCCCCTTCACCCCTCCCCCCAAAACAAAAAACAAAACAAAACAAAACAAAACAAAAAAACACAAAGAAAATAATCTTCTACATCTTAATTTTTACATTCCTGTAAATGGTAATGCCCCAGGGCCAGATCAGGTCCTGTGTTTTTAATTCACAATTGCATTTGATCAACCTGACCTGAGGGTGAAAGTTTTTTTTTGTTTGTTTTTGTTTTGTGTGTTTTGTGGCTTAATTATACAAAAGGCTGAACACCATGGAAGCAAGTATCAAAAGTTAATTCATCCTGGCTGAGCAGCAGGCATTTTCTGTGGATGTCAACAGAAGTCCATTATTTATTCATGCTTAACATTGTTATTGAGTATCAACCAAATGGAACTCGCTTCTTGATACAAAACAGTAAAGGGACAGAATTTCACCTACACAAGATGACTGTAGAAATAGAACAGACATTGACCCAATCCTGTGCTATCACAGATCTCTGATAAGACAATCCTTTTCATAAACTTACCATCTATTAAGATCCATGTTAAAACCAATTTTCTGATCAATATTACACTGAATAGGAATCCATCCTAGAACAAGCTATCTTTACCAATTAAGGTCATTTTCACACAGATATAATTCTTGTTTTATAAATGAAGTCATTGGCCTTGAATTTAAATATTTTTCCATCTTTTTTAGGTTTACACTGATGTGTTCATCAACACTTGTCAAATTCACCCTTTCCTTTTACTAGTCTAGAAAACAACAAAGACAAAAATCATTAGATAATCCTGGGCTGCATAAAAAGAAACATGACCAGCAGGTCAAAGAAGGCGACTCTCCCCCTCTATTCTGCTCTCATGAGACCTCACTGGGAGCACTGCATTCAGCTCTGGGGCCTCCAGCAGATGTGTGTCTATATATCTTCTCTCGTAGGCATGTATCTCAGTCAAGCTGTGGAAAGCATTCACAGGAATTAATGTATTTCTGATTTGCTGTGTGAAGCACTTACCAAAACTAGCTACAGCTGTGAACGATGTTATCACTAGGCAAATAATTCAAGGAAGAAAGTAGCCACATAAAAAAGACATATAGTGCACAGTATAAAAATTTAGCTCTCCTACAGCAAAGTTTGACTTAAATAATCTACTTCATTCTATATAAACTCATTGGTTTTTCTTCCAAAACTAGTATATATTCAGGGTGTTGATCCTAATTTATAAAGAACTTACTTTTGCATTGTTCTAGCTCTTTTAGAGACTAAGTTTTTGGAGATCACATTAAAGGTGTCACAGAAAAAAGCTAAATAAAATAAAATAAAATAAAGTTTGTGAACTTTCTACTGTAAACCTTCCAAATCAGTAGCTGACATAGCTCTGTATGCAAGAAACATGATCTGTCATTACGTGACAGATGAATCAATTAAGTTATCTTCTTGATAAAACTATTACTGATAATTATATGTAAAGAAAGATTCAGGAAAATATTACAATACAGTAACATTAACAGAGAGTAAAAATAAATAAGATAAGTCTATTATTTTGATGTTTATATTTTACATTAATACATGGACAACAAAGATGACTGCAATACAACACTTTATTGATAACCGTGATTTCCAATTAAAAATTATCAATCTACTTTCTTCTATTTTCAATTTCAATATTTTGTACCTGAAGAAAGTTAAATATTAACATTCAAGGAACATATGTCATCTTGAATATCATCTATTACAGCAAAATACACATAATGATTCAAATTACAAAAGATCCTCTGTATGCTTCTAAACTGCCATTCTCTCCCAAACAATCATAACAGAAAAGGGGATATCAATCTTCAACAAATGGTTATTTCTTTAGTTAGAAAAACAGCTGTGAATCAACAGACTTTTAGACTACAATATTCTCACTGCATATTGTGTATCACATAAAATTATAATGAAAGTCTTGTTTTAAATAGTGCACATTAGGAGTAATCACTATAGTTAATAATATATCAATATATGTTAAGTAATCAATAAGCTATTTAATCAATGGTTAAATCCATGTATTATGCCTGGCATTTGAATGTCAGTATTATAGAATCATTTAGGTTGAAAAAAACTCTAAGTTCAAGTCCAGCTGTTAAGCTAACACTGCCAAGTCCACCATTAAACCACATACTTACGCACCATTATCTACCTGTCTTTTGAATACCTTCAGGGATGGTGACTTAACTTCTTCCCTGGGCAGCCTGTTCCAATACTTCACAGGCCTTTAAATGAAGAATTTTTTTCTAATAGTCTGACCTAAACCTCCCCTGGCACAACCTGAGACCTTTTTCTCTTGTCCTATTTCTTGTTGCTTGGGAGAAGAGACTTACCCTCACCTCACTACAACCTCCTTAGAACTAATTATACAGAGTGATAAGGTCTCCCCTGAACCTTCTTTTCACCAGGTTCCCAGTTCCCCCAATCCCAGTTCCCTCAGCTACACTACATAAGACTTATTCTCTAGACCCTTCACCAGCTTAATTGCCCTTCTTTGGACATACTTCAGCACCTCAGTGTCTTTCTTGTAATGAGGGGCCCAAAACTTAACACAGTATTCAAGATGTGGCCTCAACAGGGCTGAGTACAGAGGGTCTGCTACTTCCCTAGCTGTGCTGGCCACACTTTCTGATACAAGCCAGGGTGCTGTTGGCCTTCTTGGCCACTTGAGCACACTATTAGCTCATATTCAGCAAGCTATTGACTAATAGCCCCATGTCCCTTTCTGCTGGGCAGCTTTCCAGCCACTCTTAGAATCACAGAATCATAGAATATATGAGTTGGAAGGGACCCACAAGGATCATTGAGTCCAAGGATCATCCTTGGCTCAGCATAAGCACTGGTCTCCAACAACTAAAACATCAGTGTGTTATCAGCATTATTTTTCTTCTAAATCCAAAACATGGCATGCACCAGCCACTCTGAAGAAAAGTAGCTCTAACCCAGCCAAAACCAGGACACAAGCAAGACAAAGCCCTGGAGAGAAGAGGGGCTCAAGAAAGCTGGTTAATATTCAAGGGGTACCTCCTCCAACCTCAGACGCAATGCATGCTAACAAAGAAGTCAGGCAAAAATGCCAGGAGACCTGCATGGATAAATAAATTGCTCCTGGCAAAGCCCAAACACAAAAAGAAAGCCTGCATGTGGTGGTTTTACCGTGCTGGGCAGCTAAACCCCACAACCACTCTCTCACTCCCCCTCCTTTAGATGAGGAGGGGGAGAAGTAAAGCAAAGAACAACTCACAGGTTGAGATAAGAATAATTTAATTAAAGGGAAATAATAATAATAATTAAAGAAAGATTATTATGAACTAAACAATTTAACTAAAGGGAAATAAAAAGGTAAAGGGGAAAAGGGAGGGGGAAAGGGAAAATAAAGAAAAGGGAGGAAAACAAACAAATAAAACAAATGAAGGCTATGTGGAAGTGCAGAGGAAAGAAATTACTCTCTACTTCCCACAAATGAGCGATGATTGACCACGTCCTTGAAGCAGGGCCTCAACGCACGTAACCAGTGTTCAGGAGGAGGACTGACGTTTTCACAACGAGAGCCCACCCCTCCCCTCTTCTTCCTGTTTCCACCTTTTATTGCTGAGTGTGACACCACATGGTATGGAATATCCCTTTGATTGGTTTAGGTCAGCTGCCCTAGTGATGTTTCTCTCCTCACTTTTTGCCCACCCCCTAGGAGGGTTAGAGAAAGGCCCAATGCTGTGCCACTGCTGCTCAGCAGTAGACACAACACTGGTGTGATAACACTGCTGTTCCAGCTACAAGTACAGAGTACGGCACTGTATGGGCTGCTGCCGGGAAAGTTAACATTCCAGCCAGACCCAGAACACTAGAGAGGATGGAAACAAGGGCAGGTAACCTGAGAGACATACAGAGACGTTGCCTGAGCAGCCAGGGATCATATTAGGAAAGCTAAAGCCCAGATAGAGTTGAATCTGACCAGGGATGTAAAGAGCCACAAGAAGGGCTTCTACAAGTATGTCAATGACAAAAGGAAGATAAGGGAAAATGTGGGCCCTCTGATGAAGGAAACATGAGACCTGGTTAGCTGGGACACAGGGATAGAAGGCTGAGGTACTCAATGACTTTTTGCCGCAGTCTTCACCAGCAAGTGCTTTAGCGAGGCCATCCAATTCACAGAATCCAAAGGCAGGAACTGGGAGAACAAAGAATCACCCACTGCAGGAGAAAATCAAGTTTGAGACCATCTAAGGAACTTGAAGGTGTACAAGTCCATGGGACCTGATGAGATGCATCCTAAGGTCCCAATGGAACTGGCAGATGTAGTTGCTAAGCCACTATCCATCCTCTTTGAGAAGTCATGGCAGTCTGGTGAAGGTCCCAGTGACTGGACAAAGGGAAACATAAGCCCATATTTAAGAAGGGGAAAAAAAAAAAAAGAAAAAGAAAGAAACAAAATGAGGATCTACACTAATTATTTCAGAGAAGAATTTTTTAGATAAAATTTTAAAATGTTTATATCAGTTTTTAGGAACATATATTTTTATACAAGTGAAGTAAAAAACCAGGTACTACTCTCTATTAACATACTGTTACTAGTGCCATAATGTAGGCCACCTATTTTGCTTTGAAATAGCAGTTTCTTTGTATATAACAGTTTGGAAAACCAAGATGTTATTGAATTTATAAATTCTTACAGTTTGAAATTTGTGTGATTATGATTACTATTATTTTGCAACTGATGAGTTTTAAATGGATGATTTTCTAAAGAAATATCCCACTTTCACTCAACATAGGTAATTTAATCACTTTAACTTTTGAAGCAATGGAAAAGTGGTGAGAGACAGTATAATTTTTATCAACTTGGTCGTCTGAAAAATCATTGCAATAGTCTAGGATTCTGAGTTACTGAGGCAATTTGAAAGAAGTAATGGAGTTTATGGTTCGATTGGGTGTAATTTTTAGTACAACCTGTGTATTGTACATATGAAAAAAGCACAGCTCAGCATAATTGTATATTGAATATACTACATATTTTTATTATGCATGCTAAATCCATGCAAGAGTGCCAACTAAATATTGTTCAATTGTGAAGTAGTGTGGGAGCATTGCACATGATCAGATATATAAAATAAACCTGGCTCTACATTAGTTTACACTGGTCACAGCTATTTGTAATTTACCTTGTCTTATTTATTTGTGTCTGCAGTATTTTAATCTTTGGCTAGGGGAGTTGTGATGTCCCACTGCAATATGCTAATGCTTTATGTGTTAGTGATAATGTCAGAACTGTAGATCTAGGAGTGCTAAATTAACTATCTACCTTCTCAAATTGATCTGGGACTTAAAATCTACTACCTAAGTGTATATAAAGTAACACTAGACAATATTACACAGGCATTCAAGAAAGGTTTTGGTTCTGAAATTATTTCCTTTCTCTGTGTGGGTGAAACTTTCTTCTGTGATGAGGTCTTTACCACATGATCCTTATGCACATTTTGTCAACTCTGATAAACTACTTTGTACTACAGTAAAAGTTGAATAAGCATTATATTGAACATGTCATATCCTTCAAATAATCTTAAATCATCTAGTAATATATGTGTCAACCTTTTCTTCTATCAAGAATCAAACCCTTAGTTTGTTCTGAGAGAAGTAATTTTCTCAGTATGACATAACTCTTTGTGATTAAATACAATGGGCAAACAAACAAGGTAAATGCTAACATATTGTAGTTTTGCAGTGTTTGAGGGTCTCTGTAGTAACTTTCTAATTAGTAGATACTGTAAAACTTACTTCCTTACTATAACTCACTTGTGATACAGCCTGGACAGACGTTTTCTGCAAGTTTCTTCTGTACTTTGAGTAAAAAGAGGGTAAAAGAGCTTACTTTTCCTTTCTATTTTTGAAGAAGGAGGTTTAAACCAGCATATAAGTGCAAAATACTGCTATTACTTCCATTATCAATAGTAGAAGTTCCAATATCTGAAATGTACGAATTCCAAACAAAATATAGACAAAGTTGGGAAAATATGTCTATTTTAATTTTTAACATATAATGACCTACCAATTTATTTTATTCAATTCCTTCTGTACTTCAAGGTGTTGAATATGTTCGTCTTTTTATTAATATAATGTGTGTAGCTGGATTAGCTACAAGGAGCAGGATTAGCTAATTGAAGCCTCAAATAGTGTTTGCTCAGTGGTTTCTTTAATGAGCTGTAATGTTCCTTTGACATGTGTAATTAGTCAATGCCTGCATGATGTTACAAATGCCACTTCATATAGCATCAGCACTTACTAGTCTCTAACTGATTTTCTTCCTCAGTAATCTGAATTAGGGTTTAGTAGAACAGGGAAGAGTCACACTGAGGTAAAGAAATCTCATCTGAAGACAGCTGAAGAACTATTGTTAAAGATGTTTGTCTTTCCTATTTTCCTACACTGCACAATTTTGTTCTTTGTCAGGAATTCATACAGAAATTTCTGCTGAGATTCATTCAACCCACTGAAGAATTATAATAAAAAATGAAAAGCCCTTACCTAATTTTTTTTCTTTCAACTTATTTTGCTGATTCATACTTCACCATTTCACTCTCTGTTAGGCCTTAATGTTTAAGGTTTCTGAAAAACATTTATCTACAGAATTAGAATAACTGTTTTGGATTAAAGGCAATGTTCTTCTACTTGATAAGAGGTAGTGTTCCTTTGTTTTGTTTATTATTAGTGTTTATTGATTATTGTGATTATTAATGATAAAATATGTACAGCATCCATGAAAATAGATAAATAAATAATGCCCTTTCTTTAAAGCAGAAATGAGTACACTGTTTTTCTCTTCCTGTATCATCATAACTGTGTAATAACTGTTTTAATTCTTTCTGGTATTTGATATACTGCAGATTGTTCTTCAAATCACATTTGTTTCTTTTGGGTTAAGCCTTTAATGCAACCTTCTTTACATTAAGATGTAAGATCTTGTGGCTATAATATATTTCAGAAGGAGCCAAAATTGATTTTTTTGAGTTTGAAAGGTCTAGTAGCAAGTGAGAGCAAAATCATCTTATCAGGATTTCTTTTTTATCTTAGTTTGCACTTTTCTCTCTTATTTTTTTTCTTCAACTACTTTCCACTGCTTCTTTGATTTTTGATTTTTTATTTTTTTTGTGTGTGTGACATTTTAATTTCCTTGTGTCTTTCTTGTAAGACAGAGTTAGAATATAATTTCTCTAGGTTCTCCACTTATTGCTTAGAGATTGTTTGTTGGGTTTACATTGCAAAGTTTTGGTAGAAGGAGGCTGCAGGGATGTGACCCCCATAGGAAGAATCCACAAGCTGACCTGTGTTAGATAAGGGCCAGTTTCAGCCGGTTTCAAAGGGACCTGCTGCTGGCCAGAGATGAGCCAATAAGCAATGTTGTTTGTGCCTCTGTGAGAGCAGTTTCAAGAAAGGAAAAAAAAAAATAATCCTGCTGCACCACAGCACCTGGGAGAATAAGGAGTGAGAAGCAGCCCTGCAGACAACAAGGTCAGTGAAGAAGGAGCAGGAGGAGTTCAATCAATCTCACTGTGCTGACTCTGTTTTGCCTGTGATGATAATTGTTGAGTGATCTCCTGTCCTTAATTCAATCCTTGAGTCCTTTGCATCCTATTTTCTCCCCCTGTCCCCTTGAGGAGGGAGAGTGAGAGAGCAGTTCTAGCAGAGTTCGGCTGCCCAGTTGGGTAAAACCACTACAGATTATGTTATTTTGCTATGCCTTATCTAAACATGAAATACATGTAAGGTATTTTTATATGCTTTATTGTATCTCAAGCTATGTGGAGAATAATTTTGCCTTTCTTTCAAGTCTGAGCTTACTGCTCATTGAGCTTAATGGTTAGGATCCCTCCAGACTTCTTTAATGTTTGTCACAGAGTTGTGTTAACCACAGAATCATAGAATGGCCTGGGCTGGAAGGGACCTCAAAGATCATTTAGTTCCAATCTGTCTGCCATAGTGGGACACCACCCACTATGTCAGGTTGCTCGGGGATTCATCTAACCTGGTCTTGAACACCTCCAGGGATGGGGCATGCACAACCTCTCTGGGCAAACTGCTCCAGTGCCTTACCACCCTCGGAGTGAAAAATTTCCTTCTAACCTCGAATCTAAATCTCCCCTCTTTTAGTTTAAAACCATAACCCCTTGTCCTATCATTACCTACCCAAGTAAAGTGTCCGTCTCCATCCTTTTTATAAGACCCCTTCAAGTATTGAAAGGCTGTGATGAGATCACCCTGGAGCCTTCTCTTCTGTAGGTTGAACACCCCAGCTCTCAGCCTTTCTTCATAGTAGAGGTGCTCCAGCCCTCTGACCATCTTTGCGGCCCTCCTCTGGACCCGCTCTAACAGGTCCACGTTGTTCTTGTACTGGGGGTTCCAGACCTGGACAGGGTACTGCAAGTGGGGCCTCATAAGTGCTGAGTAGAGAGCAACAATCACCTCCCTTGACCAGGATGTCATGTGGGACCATATCAAAGGCCTAGTAGAAGTCCATCAATCAGTCTTCCTTTGTCAACTGATGCAATCACTCCATTGTAGAGAGACACCAGATGATTTGGCCGTTGGTGAAGCCATGCTGGCTGTCTCTGATCACCTTTTTGTCTAGCATGTGCCTCGACATTGCATCCAGGAGGATCTTTTCCATAATCTTGCCAGGCAAGAAGTGAGATCTGTAATATTAGTCTGCTAGCTTAACTGTATAAAAATTCTTCCTTAGCTAAAAGTTAAATGAAGTCTAATGAGAATTAGAGGTCAGAAAGAATTTCTAATGAGATTATGGACTGATAAAGTAGTAATTGAAGCTACTTCAGCATGTAGTTTCTAAAGAATTAGAGTCTATTAATATATTTTAAAAGGCATAAGCAGAAGGGAAAAACATGTTAGTGGGTTCATAGTCCTACTCACCTATTAAATATACAGCTGTTATCTTTCTCCAGTGTTCTGGTATTTCCAAAATCTTCTAGGGCTTCTTCCATTAGCACCTAAGTATTTTTCAAAATTAGTCACCCCTGATGATAGTAATTTATTGAGGATCACAGCTCAAAAGCCCATGAGAACTAATTGAGATCCCTAAATGAAATGTATATGGGTTGTCATTTCAAGTGATAACTAGTAGTTTTAGGTCACTGCTTAACACTGAGATACTCAGCATAACTATTCTGTTCTGTAAACATTCAGGGCTTCAAAAGAATACCATCATATGTTTTTTAACCATAATTAAAAGAAGCAGCTACCTCTCTCACGTAACAGGTCTTAAATTCCTGAGTTTCTTTAAGTTGAACATTTGACAATAAAACATAATATACATCTTGGTAAAACACTACTCACTCGATCTTCATCTGTGTAATGTTCTCAGTTTCCTTCTTTTCTCATGTTACTGTCTTATTCTGCAGTGTTGTATTATCCTTTTGTATGTCTGCACACATACGGTTTTGAATATAATATTTTTTTCAGTGACATTTTGCAAATAAGATTCTCTGATGCTATTAACTGCTATGAATTGATTTGTCAAGTGATCTATTAAATGACTTTACTACCCCAATTTTCGGTTGCTATTTTCATCTCAGGAGGCTTGTCTTTTATGCAGGAAAATGCTTATTTGCTATTGCTTTATATTTGTATTTAAATTCTTATGCTTATATCTGAACTTGTCTTTAGAGCTCAGTTCAGAAGTTATTTACCTGTGATGTATGTGATACCTGGAATCTCTCATCTCTCAATACAATTTAGTACTGCTATGTGTATAACAGATTTATCTAGCATTTCCACCTAATTATACTAGACCTGTCTTGGTCTTGACTGATTGTTTGGGTGATATTAATATCTGAATGGTGTAGAATTTTTATGAAGATAAATCCCACTAAGCCTGACATTTTATTAACAATTTCTAGAAACTTGTTGGATATTGCTGCTTCTCTGGCAAAGTTAATTAACTTTGATAAATAATACAATACTAACATTTTTGACTATAAACACTTTAGGAGTTACCATATTTTATTTTTGAATTTGTCAATTGATAAGCATTCACATTTTTTAACAAGTTTTATTCATATTTGCTGCTTAGTATCATCATGCTGAGTTCCATGAACAATTGAAGAATATGAGATGTTAAAAAATGCTTTTATTATCCTAGATGGTAGTTATAACAATACAATATATTCCCAGCCTATGCTGTTCTGAAATTATTCTTTATAGCTAAAGCTGCTTTCAGAGTTTTATTTACTGGACGTTATTTTTTCTTCTAACTTCACTCGTCATATCTGTCCCTTGATTAATATTTTAAATAGAAAGCTGAATTGTGTTTTGTTAATTTGTTTGTTTGTTTGCTTTGCAGGGGTTAGGGGAGGTTGGTTACCTGTAAGGCCATTAAAATACACTGCCTCAAGATACTTTTCTTATTTGCTTTTATTTATGTCACTACTTATTGTCCTTTTCTATATGAGAAAAAAAAAATATTGATTTGTTTTCAAGCTCATATAGTTTGAAAAAACTGCACTATGACCCATGTTTTTGAAATTATAGTTTTGTTTATATCTAGAGAACCTCATACATTTTAGTCCACTGTCCAAACTAATGAAGGATATGTTTGATACTGATTTTAATTATGTATGAATTACAAACTAGCTCTGGACATGCAGTAAAAATCACAGAGGAAACTATTAATGCAGTATGTATTTCTTTATACTGTATGTATATGTATATTATTTCAAAATGTTTATTATTTATACTATTTTATAATGTATGTATAAAATCTTGTGTGGATAGTAGATATTGGATAACTATAGTAAATATTCAAAATGGTAAGAATTATGTAATCAATAAAATGGCAGATGCAATAATCAGACAGTCTTTTAAAAAATGTGAGCCCTAAAAATGCAGAAGTTGGCCTTCAGAAAAGCCATATGGATGGTAATCCACTACTGAGTACCTAGCTGAAGAACATAGGTCCTGTGGATTCACTCATACATGCCATAATTTAGCATCAGCTAAAATCCATTTTGTTACTTTTGCATAAAAGCAATGAGATTTACTGAGCTTATGCAGGGATACTAAGATGATGGAGAAATGGTAATGACAGACATGGAGAAGGCTGAGATACTTAACAAATTCTGTGCCTTGGTCTTCACTAGTGGTCAGGCTTCCCACATCTCTCGAGTCCCCAAACCTCTAGGCATGGGCTGGGGGAGCAGAATCCCTCCCACTGTAAGTGAAGAGCAAGTTCCAGACATCCTGGGGCAACTTAACAACTGCAAGTCTATGGGCCTCAATGACATGCATCCTAGGGTCCTGAGGGAAATGGCTGATGTAGTCACCAAGACACTCTCCACTATATTTGAAAAATCATGGCAGTCAGGCAAAGGCCCTAGTGACTAGAAAAAGGGAAACGTCACTCCCATTTTTAAAAAGGGTAGAAAGGAAAACCCAGGGAACTATAGCCCAGTGAGCCTTATCTCTGTACCTAGCAAGATCACGGAAAGGAACCTCCTGGCAGCAATGTCAGGGCATGTGCAGGACATGGAGGTGATCTGAGACAGCCAGCATGCCTACACCAAAGGCAAATCATGCCTGACCATTCTGGTGGCCTTCCATGATGGAGTGACTACATCAGTTGACAAGGGAAGACCAACCAATGTCATCTACATGGACCTCTGTAAGGCCTTTGACAAGGTCCCACATGACATCCTAATCTCTAAATTGGAAAGATATGGATTCGAAGGGTGGAGCAGATGGTGGATAAGGAATTGGTTAGATGACCACACCCAGAGAGTAGTGGTCAATGGTTCTAAGTTCAGGTGCAAGCCAGTGATGAGCAATGTCCCTCAGGGGTTTGTCTTGTGACCCGTGCTTTTCAGTATCTTCATTAATGACATAGACAATGGGAATGAGTGTACCCTCAGCAAGTTTGCAGATTACACCAAACTGAGTGTTACAATTGATACAACAGAAGGAAGAGATGCTATTCAAAAGAAGTGGGTGCATGTGAACCGAATGAGATTCAACAAGTCTGAGTGCAAGGTGCTGCACCTGGGCCAGGGAAATTCCACACAGCAGTACAGATTAGGAGAAGAACTCATTGAGAACAGCAATGTGGAGAAGGACTTGGGGGTTCTGGTGGATAAAAGGCTCAACATGAGCCATCAGTGAACGCTTGTGGCCCAGAAGGCCAACAGCATCCTGGGCTGCATCAAAAGAGGTGAGACCAGAAGGCTGAGAGAGGTGGTTGTTCCCCTCTATTCTGCCCTTCTGAAGCCTCACCCGGAGTACTGCATCCAGGTTTGGGGCCCCCAGCACAAGGAAGATGTGGACCTGTTCAAGTGAGTCCAGAGGAAGACTATAAAGATAGTCAGAGGGCTGGAGAACCACTCCTATGAAGAAAGGTTGAGAGAGCTAGGCTTGTTTATTCGCTTGGAGAAGAGAAGGCTCTGGGAAGACCTCCTTGCAGCCTTACAATAGTTAAAGGGGTCTAATAAAATGGATGGAGAGGGACTCTTTATTTTAGTAGATAATGACAGGACAAAGGGGAATGGTCTTAAACTGAAAGAGGACAGATTTAGACTAGACATTAAGAAGAAATTCTTTACTGTGAGGGTGGTGAGGCACTGGAACAGGTTTTCCAGAGAAGCCGTGGATGCCCCATCCCTGGAGGTGTTCAAGGCCAGGTTGGATGGGGCCTTAGCCAACCTGATCTAGTGGGTGGCATCCCTGCCTATGGCAGGGAGGTTGGAACTAGATGATCTTTAAAGACCCTCCCAACTAAAGCCATTATATGACTCTATGATTCTAAAGTGTGTAAACACAGAACCTGAGAGTAATACATGGCCCTCTATCTCTGTTTCAGTCTCCAATAACATGCCAAAATAAATCTGTTTTGGATAAAACCAAAGGAAGATGGAAAAGATCATTTAGTCAGGTTTCTGTTTAACTCCAGTAAACTCCTCTGTTTATTTTCCATTGTGGTTTAGGTTATCTTTCAATATCTCAGGTTTCTAGATTTCCCGTGGAAATATTTGCTTTGGGAATTTTAAGCAACCCTTTAAAAAAATCATTAAGAAAAGTTTTAAATTTCTACAAACTTTTCAGTCATTATCGTACCCTTTATTCTTTTACAGAAATATACTAAAAATTTTTAGTTATGTGGTACTCAGCTAAATCAAATATTATTGTCCGTATACCAATCTGTCTCAATCTGTCCCTGTCCCTTTTTGACTGATTTCTCTGTGCTGATTACTGTTTATACTTCTCTCAGTGCCATAGCAGCTGTTAATTTGACACATCCACTGTTCTTTCTTACTCGTGATATCATTGATGAGAAATTGCTATTTTAAATTCAGTAGCTTTTGTGGCCATGGAAGATCAGATACGTATTTTTTTTGGAAATGATTTTGCATTTTAAACTTAAAAAAAATAAAAATAAAACATAAATTAAAAAAAAAAAAAAAAAAAAGTAGGCTTTGGTTAGAAATAAGGAAGAGATTCTTCATGATGAGTGTGGTGAGGCACTGGAACAGGCTGTCCAGAGAAGCTGTGCATGCCTTGTCCCTGGAAGTGTTCAAGGCCAGGGCTTTGATCAACCTGGCCTAGTGGGAGGTGTTTCTGCTCTTGGCAGGGGAACTCTTGGAACTAGATGATCATTAAGGTCTCTTCCAACCCAAACCATTCTATGATTCTGTGATCTGAGATATTAGAAAATAATTGTCGGTAATACATATATAGGTAACATAGTTATACATTCTTTGAATTGGTATTAGCATTCTGACATAATAATTCTAAAATGAATTATTTATTTATGGTTATTTTCTGAAGGTTGCATTGAAGTTCTGCCTTGTTAACCTTGCTGTTCAACATCGCACCTCATGGAACTGTACATATATAAAATAGATTAGAATATACTAAGCTCAGTGCATCTTAATCTTTTAAGATCTTTTAATCTTTTAAGATTAAAACCATTCCCTTCCGATAAAATCAAGTAGCTCTTATACATTCTAAATTGACTGCTATAGTTCGGAACCATTACTTCCTGTAAACAAAGTTCAGCCAAAAAATTCATAATCATACATAGACATGGTGTAAGACATTCAAATCAGTCTTAAGTACTACTCTGTAACTTATTTGCTGTTATGTTACAGAAGAATGTGCAATACAAATGTTGTAATTCATTAAGAAAGGTGGTGTAAAACATATCCATATCAAATAAAAAACAAGGTCTACCTTGAAAATCTGATTTTCAAAATGTTAAAAACAAATGAAATCCACCTAAAATTTGTGATGAGTTCTCACATAGAATCAGAATATTACAGGGAAAGAAAATAAAGAATAAAGTTTAAGAATACTTGCTATTAACAACAAGATAACTAATTTCAGGCATGGCAAAAAATCAATTCATGCTATATGAGTTAGTGAGGTGAAGAGAAAAAAAAAGTGACATAATTCATATTTCATGACATTACATGAATTATGTAATGTCAGGTAATATCTTATGAAACGTATATTATTTTTACATTGTATTTATGGAAATTATTTATAATAATGTTTTGAGGGCTTACTAGCAGGTTTCATAGTAATCTCACCATTTCTAAAGTGAACAGAGCTACACATTTTCAGGAAAACACAAAATGTTTTTTCAAACAATATTATCTACTTTCATTTATCATTTCACTTGGAGTTTATTTAATATAGGTAGAGCTTAAATGATGCCTACATGATGTTATCAATTAATTTTATTTTTAAAGGAAGTATTTTTACCTTCTTTTAAACTTACCAAAATTTTCAGATGGAAATTAATATATATGTAGGTATGTATTTTAACAGATACAATAAGTTAAAACGATTTACTTCCATTCTGAAATGAGTACATACAGATTTCATAAGTGACATAGAAACTTCAATTTTAAATTTAATAAAAAAAAAAAAAAAAAACAAAACATTAAGTTGTTCTTGAAATATCACGAAGAGCTACTGAATCTGCATTTTTTACATTTTTTCTTTAAGTTTTAATGATGAATCTCACTGGTGTGCTTATAATCAAGTTAAAATTGATCTTATAGATATATTTTGGACATTGGGTTCTGTAATAAGTCTAATAAATTTTCATTCTTCCATTGGATATTTGTGCATCTGCATATTAAAGACAAGGTGCCATCATATGGAATATTTCCGTTTACTTTTGACTGGTTAAATAAGAAACTTGAAGATAAGTTTTTATTTGAACACATAAAGAAATTAGATTATTTTTTTTTTAATGTATTCCTCCCTATGAAAAGTGTACAAGTGTTTATGGAAGAGGGCAGGTTGCACTATACCACCCTTTTATAAAAGTAACAGAGCAGAGATGCACAGTTTTTATCCCTGTCTTTTCCCAATGAAATACACATTTTTAAAAGAAAGAATTGCTATCTATGGTTTAATTGTTATTGAATTGTTATTGAATTGTTATCTATGGTATGTGTTAAGTATAATGCACATAATGAAAGTTCATTTTTAAAATTAAATTGCAACTGGAAAAATGCACAAGAAGCACAAAAATGCTACTGGAAGCATTTAAAGTGAAGCACATGAAAAATAGGAAAGAAAATTATTGTGCTGTCCATATTCAATTCAAATATTTCTCTTCCATCTTCCATAATAAATGGATACTTGTGCATTTAGTGTCATGCTTTTATTCCTTAGGAAAGATTAATTTTTAGATTATTTTGTCATTTAGTATTTCAATAGCTCAGAAATACTATTTAAATGTTTTACAAATATTATTCTCCAATTTAAAGAGAAAAAAAATGATCCACTAAAATTTCTAAGCAGTATGTATGTGGTCATCCTCTGGAAAGGGTAGACAACAGCAATTCTAACTCCTCCACCTTTATGTTAAATTTACGGGAACAATACTGACAGCAACAACAACAATATAACATTAACATAGTTAATAATAACAGTAATTATAAATAATGCAATCAAATTTCAGATGAGAATCTCCATTTTGTAAATATGTGGGATATTTTTATGACTCCTATTCAAGTAGGTCATTGAGTGAATGAATGTCTGCATGATGAAAAGCAACCACAATTTTGCAGAATTCCAGAAACAGAGCAACACAAGTGATGAATCTCAACACTAAAATCCATCTCATCATCAAGCTTCTCATAGAAACTCTGAAAGTTAGAAATTTGGGCATGATTAATGAGGCAGTGAACCATGACTTTGTCAAAGACAAATTACAGACATGACAGAACAGATGTAAATTAGAATTGATTCAAAGAGGGACAATGAGAGCTGACATGGACATATGTTGGCAAAGGTCACAGTTTAGACAAAACGGTATTTTAATTAAAAGTCCAAAGTCCAAAATAAAATCTCTCTCTCTCAAAAAAAAAAAAAAAAAAAGCGCTAAGAAAAGGTGATTAATTCTGCAACACTCATTATAAGCACAACAAAACAAAACATTTCAATTAAAAAAATAAAAATCAGGTTTTCTGTGTTATACCATGGTTTTCACTTATGTTGACTTATAGAAATATTTGTCTAGGGAGCAATATTTTTTTAAGATAAGTGGTCATGTTAAGATACGGAACTGTGTTAAAATGCTGAAATGATGGACCACAAATGATGTACCAAATAACTCAAAGTCCCTGTTAAAAACAAAACAAAACAAAACAACAACAAAAGCCTACCTTGTTAAGAAATTTCCTGCAGTCAGTGAAACCAAATAGGAATTTCCAACAGAACTAATGAAACCTGTTGTCTTAACAATGTAGACTTTTCTATAATGTATCAAGCACCTACCCACTCTCCTGCTTCCACTGGCAGAGTATTTGCATGCTTGTTCTTTTTTTCTTTTAAACCCAGCCTTCTTTCTCCAGAGTGTTATCTGTATTATCCTTTTCACGGTGTTTCTTACTACTACTAAGGCAAATGCTAACTTGTCAGTTATTCCACCATAACAAACTTCATTCAAACAATATTTCTAATGACGTCTTAAAAATAAGAAAACCTACTGTTATTATCCTAAATAGTAAAATTTGATTTTTCATAAGGCTGCAAACATGAACACTATTTTAAATAATGTTGAAATTGAATTTGTAATCCAGTTGATTACAAATTGTAATCCAGTTGATGCACCCACATCATCTACTTTAAATAAGAGAAATATCAGGATCCTGTTTGTTTCTAGTGAGGCTTCTGTTTCTAATCATGAAATAATGTAACCCAAATGCTGCTACTGTGATGATATGTGTATATAACATCTACTGTTATAAACAGAAATAATCGATAGAATAATACAAATAAGTTACTATATATATATACGTTAAATTAAATGAGTTTATAGTTATTCATTTGAATAAAGCATTTGGAAAAGAACAGATTTGGATGCAAGGCAATACTGCCTCTGTAATAACAGAGAGCAATAGTGATTCAGACTTTAACAGCTGCATGAAAATGCATGCTTGTATTAAAGCACCCAAAAGAAATTCTTTCAGTGGAGCATCCAAAGAAAATAATTGAAATTGAAAACACCAAAGAGCTTTCTATTAATGATTTCCTATTAATGAAATTGTAGGAAGTTATGTATCTTGAGATTCAATGCAAGAAATATACATTTATACCTACATATATAGAAAGACAAGTTTTGATAAAAGATAACTCTGTGAATGTGAATGCACATATGCGTGTGGCAATAGCAGTTGTATTTTAAAATGTATAATCCCTTCCATTTCATTTTTATGGCTGTCAGTGTTTTAGCTTTTAGGATGCAGCTTGTTAGATTGATTCTCAAGCCACAAAAGAATATTTTGCAAAGATTCAGCAGAGTAACCTACATTTTTTTCAAGAGCAAAATACATCTTCCTTCCATATAAAAAAGTTTATAACATTTCTGAACAGTCCTGGTGACTGAGCAGAAAGTGATCAAGGCAGGTAATGTGACAGGAAAATATTCCTTAGATAACTAAAGATGTATTGGGAAACAGATAAACACCAATTATTGTCTTTCTAGAAGTTAGAAATGCTTTAAGGGTATACACAGACAGTGTTTTATAGTCTTTGTTTTGTTTTGTCATCCAACATTCTGTTTAATATCTTCCAAATATATTGGTAATGTTAGAAAGGACATAAAACTATGCAATTAGGAGATTAGGAGAGTTGTTGGTTTTTGTTTGTTTTCTTTTTGGTGACTACATTTACAAACCCTAATTGGTGCAGGACCTCGCAAAGTAGAAGTATATAGTAGATTATATAAGCCTTCCAGATTTAATATAGTGTTACAACATAATAATATAATAGATATAATATATAGTAGATTTTATAACCCTAAAATAATATAAGACCCTTTTTTTTTGGTATGTAGTAGTGGTTACCTACTGAGAATAGAATATATTTAACAAAGCAAGCCCCATTAAGATAAGTCATCTCTATGACAGTACAGATACATATATAGTCATTTGAGTGTGAACTAAAAAAAAAAAATAAAAAAAAAATGTCCCAACTGTTTAACCTTTCAAAAACAAGAGATATTTAGATATTTTCCTTTTTTTATGGCAAAAGTCTGTGCTTTGCCACATGAATGTGATAGAAAATATCCACATATTCTAATTAATTCTTCTAATTAAATCTTCAAAATCTATCTATACTAATAAGATCAGTCATGAAAGAAAAGAATGATGCCAAGAAGATACTCAGTCTATCATTCCATCCCAAGACACAGTTGGTCCAAGAGCTGACTGTCTACCCTGATCTTAAAGATTTCAGTCTTCATGGGTAATTCAGTGATTCTGAATAGCTGTTGTTACAGAGGTCAATAATTCTATCTGAATATTTCATCCAGTAAGTCTTTAGCTCTATTCATTGTATGAAAACTATTATGCTATCTCCAGACAAAGTTATATAGTTTATTTATAAGTTAAATAGTTTATTTAAAAAAATGTGTTTGTTGTTGTTGTTTTTCTCTGGGGTCATGTCTTTACACACCCAATCAGTCTCACAGTTATCTGCAATGTACTCTCCAATTTGTACACAACTTTCTTAACTGCAATACCACAAACAGACTGAAATTCCCAGCTAAAACCTCAATAATATTAAAAAGACTTGAAGGATTATTCACATTTCATGTAAGCTGTATTGATATTTAAATACGTCAGAATGATGTTTGCCTTTTGTACAAGGCATGACATTGTTAGCTCATGTTCAACTTGTGATCTATTCCCTCCAGATCCATATTGGAAGAACAGTTGCCTGACCAGTTGTTCCCCAGCAGGTATTCATGCAATTGACCATTACTGCATAAGAAAAATACCTTGTACCCTTACTAATTCCATTCTATTCTTCAAATGAACATCTAAAAACAAAGTTGATTTTTTTTTTTTAATAAATCATGTGACATTCTGTTTGTTTGTAATGTGGAATTGAGATTCCACAGTCTTTTTTGTCTACAGATCAAGAACGTGGGTCATAATAACATAAGGTACAAACACAAGGTTAAAGCAGTTAAGCTTATTGGACATAAATGTTACAGAAATAATGAACACACATGAGCAGGCAGTGTGTACCACCCTGAATGCTATTTGGAAAAATGTATCAATGACAAACTATGTTTGATAGGTACTCAGGAAAGAATTTAAGAAATAATTTAATAATGCAGTGTAAGCATGGTGGTCAGGTGGTCATAACAGAGTGTGAAAGTTCTGTACTTATATGGTATGCAAAAGATGTAACCTGGGCAGCAGCATGGAATCAGTCTTCCCAGGGCAAATATGGGGCACAGTAGTAATTGAATAGGAACTTAAAGGTAGAAGAAATAGATCTAGGATTCAAATGTCAAAGAGAGACAAAGACAAGGAAGTTGACATTTCATCTTTAAACAATCATATATGTACACAAGAAGTTATGCCTTGGAGAACCAATTCTGTTCTTGCCTTAAATTTACAGATGCCTTGACTGACCTCTGTATACCAGAGTCTCAAGCACTGGCCATTGAGAATGTGCATACTGGTAGTACTTGCCTTCTCTCTTGGGTTTGCAGAGATTTCCAAGAAAAAATAAGAGCAACTTCAGCATCATACAAAGTTTACAAGTTATAAAAGAATGACAGTCATATATAAAACAGAACTGCTTAAGTATTATGCATGGTTCAGATGGTTTATTCCAACGAATGAGTTTCTCCAGAAATTTTCCTTCCACTATGGTGAGTCTCCTCTTGCCATTTAAAATCACCTTACATTCAGAATCCCTTAGTGGCATACTGCATGTGATTGTCTTGTGTTTGAGAATGTGTTCACCATGTCTAGGATGGTAAATGTACTCTGCATGAAATTTCTTGCTGTTCTTCTTCTTCTTCTTCTTCTTCTTCTTCTTCTTCTTCTTCTTCTTCTTCTTCTTCTTCTTCTTCTTCTTCTTATTATTATTATTATTTATTTTTATTTTATTTTACAAAGTATGATAGTATCAGATTGTAGTGTCCAGGAGGTAACCTTTTAACGCTCTTCTCCCCATCTTCCTAGTGGTCAAGCTTCAATAGCAGTGACAAATTCCCTGACTGTGGTACTCTCTTTAGAAACTCAAGTTATGGTTTGTTGATAAAACTGATCCCATTCCAGCCAAAGCCAAAGCAATTCATAGAATCATTGAAGCGTTTGGGTTGGAAGGGACCTCAAAGATCATTTAGTTCCAACCCCCCTGCCATGGGTAGAGATGTCACCCACTGTTGTCGATGGAAGGAAGACAGGGACACTCAATATGAGTGATCAGCAAGCTTCATTTTCTTGCCCAAATAGCCTAACTTTTATAGTGAACTTAACAGGGGTGGACAGTGTTTCACACGAGATTATTGGTCAAAAGCACTCAGACAAACAACTACAAGAAAACAACCCCACCTGCAAGAAAACAACCCCTTGTGATTAGCAGTCACATAGACCTTGTCCTTGAAGCCAGCTACTGGTAACAATATTTTTCTGAATTCCTCAATTGGGCGATGCGGGAACCACTGTCATGGGAACTTCTCATAGTTGCCCTGGTAGCTTGGTTTGCTCAGCTACAGCAAGCCATGGGATTCTTACTGTTTCAAAAATCCCTCAGCTGCTTTATGTCTACGTGACCTATTTCAGTTAACCATTCCTCTACAACCCACTATATCAGGTTGTTCAGGACAACCTCATCTAACCTTGTCTTGAACACCTTGAACAATTCCCCTATGAAATCTATATAAAATAGATGAAGCATGAACATGTCTCCTAAGTATGGATTTAAGGGGAGTTTTATCAGAGAATCACTTCAATAAAAAACACTCCTGAACCAAATATTTTAAAGTTGGTCTCAATGCCCTTTAATTCTAATTGCATGGTTGAATGCCTGCCCTCCCAAATAAACCTTTTACTCAGGAGAAGCCCTACAGTGGCTTTATCTCTCTCTCTCTTTAATTTTATTTTTTATTTTTATTTTTATTTTTTTATTCACATTTCATATAATCTTCAAAAGTGTACAGCTCAGCTAAGTAGGCATGATGTTAATACTTACGCTTTTGATCTGCAGACTCCAGGGTATTACCTAATGAACTTAACTACCTTCGCTGATGTTGCAGGTGGCCTATTAACTTTGTGAGTTACTTATGTAATTATATACATCCTGAGGATTGCAAGAAATAGAGACTACTTATTGTGTGAGCTCATTATGTCTGTTTTAAAGTAGATGAATATAACACCAGAAATTCTGAAAGAAAAGCTGTGTTCTAACTATCTCTTCTATGGTCTTTTCTACTGAAAGAATTACCCAGGGACCAATGAGAATTTACATTACTTAAGATAAGTTAATGTAAATGAGTAGCTTTTGCTCTGCTGTTCTCAATTGAAAATGGAGTAAGAAAATTGAAGGACAAGATGAAAAAATGCAACTTTTTTGATAAAGTTTTACATGTGAGTGTAATCTCAATGTCTAAATAATGTAATATCTGTAACTGCAATTTTATAATTTAGATAAAGAGCTATTCTCAAAAAGGACACTTGTACTAACCTCGAAGACTTGTAAAAATGTACTATACAGACAACCAATGAAAGAAAACTGACCCTAGATAGGTTCAGAAATTGTGACGGCTAGTGTACAAAAGATGAATTAATTACAGTTAATCACAACAGCCTTAATGGCTTTTATATTACAGCATAACCTAATTGCAGAGATGTCCTTTCAACTGCCAGTGACCATATTCTGATGTGTGCTGATTCATCAGCTCTGGTGACTACAGAGAAAATACAGTATGTTACAGCACAAACAGAGTTTATCTTCCTTTATTAGATACAAGACATAAGAAAGACTTAACTTTTAGACCACATTCTGTAACTCAATTAATCAAAGGTATAGCTTAAATCATAAAAATATTCACAAGTTAGTAAAAATGCACAAGTTAGTAAAAACTTCATATTGCTCATTAGTTCCTCAAAATCCATGCAATTGCTATTTTCATTGTAATCTTCAGTTTGGATTGCCTCTGGTGGTCCTGAAATCACAGATTTTACAAGGCATAGTATGTTCAGGACAAGATTGCACAGCAACATCATATGTACTTAAAGACACCAGATGTATGTGTGTGTGTGTGTTTTGTTTTGTTTTGTTTTTAATTCACTTTTATAATTTGTTCTACCTCACTGGAAATTGTACCTCTTCATCATGGAGATAGAGACTCATCTTAGCAGGTGTCTTCCCTTGGACATGCAGGGAGAGATTCTAGTTGACTGGGACAGGAGATTATTTGATTTCTTTTAAATCCTCCTTTTTTTCTTCTAAAGAATTTTTAATAACTAACAACCCTATTTCATATCTTGAAAAAAATAAAAATAAAAAATTCAAAGTTACAGTGAGAAAAATGCAGAAGTCCATAGCAGAGAAGAGCTTGCCAAGGATGACTAATGCAGAAATACAGAACTGTAATAGCTTTTATTATCTTTGCACAGGGGCAATGGTAGGCCAGCACTGCTCAAACATGCCATTCAGAAATGAAGTACAACCAAAGAATGGATATATATATATATATCCATTATATATTATATTACATTACATTACATTACATTACATTACATTACATTACATTACATTACATTACATTACATTATATTATATTATATTATATTATATTATATTATATTATATTATATTATATTATATATATATACATGATCTGTTCTGAAAGTAGTAGGACTCATTTAAAAAAAAATAAATTATTCATGAAAATAGAACAAATGATTAGAATTTTTCAAGGTAGCACCCTTCCGCATCTATACACTGCTGCCAATGAGTTTTCCAGTTTTTGTACACCTCCAGGAATGCCTGGACTGGAATGCTGTTTAGCTCCCTCGTCACGGCCTCTTGAAGCGCCTCTACTGATGCGTGATGCTTCCCCTTGAGCGTCGATTTTATTCTCGGGAATAGAAAAAAGTCTGGCGGGGCCAAGTCGGGGCTGTAGGGGGGCTGAGGCAGTGTTGCCACCTTGTGCTGGGCAAGATACTCCACTGCTTGGAATGCTGTGTGGCTCGGCGGTTGTCATGGTGCAGCCGCCAATTGTTGACAATGGCTGGGAGGACACGAGCAATGCGTTTTCGCAGTCTTGTGAGGACTTCCACTTAAATTTTTCACTCGCGACACATTTTCTTTGGTCTTGCTGGTTGAAGGGCATCTGGAGCAGTCGTTGTCTTCCACTCTTTCCCTACCTTCTCAGAACAGCTTGTGCCATTCAAAAACACCAGATCTACCCATGGCAGCATCACCGTAGGCCTCCTTAATCATGTCGTGAGTCTCTTTGCCCATTTTACCAAGCTTTACAAAAAATTTGATCGTGTATCGCTGCTCCAGTAAACGCTCCATGATTCTCCATGATGAGGTGTTTCAACAGGTGTTCACAGTACAAGTGACCTGCTCTCTTCAACGGCCAACAGCCGACTGCTGATTTTTCCCAGCATTCCCAATATCCTCCTCTACCGATCCTGCGCGCGCAGACCGCCACTTGTCCACCTGTTTGCCCAGGAAAAAGCCAGTCCTACTACTTCCAGAACAGACCATGGATATATAATGGATATATATTTTTATATAATATTAATATATATAATATATTAATATATAATACTATATTATATTATATATGGTATACATAATATAATACATATAATATTTATTATATATTTTATAATATTTTATTATATATAATATATTATGAATAATATATTATATATTATATATATAAATATATATACATTATATATATACATGTCTGGATATATATATGGATAATATATATATATATATATAATTACATATATATAATATATAATGGATATATATTTTATATATATTATATATTATATATATAATATATTATTATATTTAAAATATATATCCATTATATATATACACGTATGTGTATATATATAGATATATAGATAATAATCCCCAGAATAGGATTTCTGTGACCAGTGGTAGTGAAGCTATGAAGCTAAAATTATGGATAAAATTTTGTACTGCTACAAGTGGCTCAAATAACCCACAATCAAATTGGGGGTTAAAATCAGGAATATAGATCACTTATTTTCTTCAACAACTGTGATGATTTTAATGGTATCAAAAGCATATTAAAATGCTTTACTGAGTACCCTGCCCAGTTCTCAGTGAATGTCTCTTTTAAACTCAAAAAAACATATAATTCTTCACCCATAAGCCAAAATAAAAATATTTTCTTATCTAAATAAAATAAAATAAAGAAAAACAGATGGCTTTGAAGAGTTCTGCATGTGCTTAATTGTTTTTGTTTGTTTTTGTTTTTCTGTTTTGTGTGTTTTTGTTTTTGTTTTTGTTTTTTTTTGGATTCTTGTTAAGTTTGCCCATTTTCAGTCTTCTTAGCATTAGTTCATTTTACCAAATGCCATAAGGTACTTGACTAATTTTCTAAAGGGTCCAAGAAAGTTATTAATCTCTCTCAAATTCAGCTAGGGGTGGTGTAGAACTCCATTATGACATTCTATTCCTTGTTTGGAATGAAGATTTAGATAGGTAAGAGCAAATGTTATCAAGAAATTTTAATCTCTTCCTGTTGATCCATTATCAAGCAAACAGTATAGAAAATATACCTGTATTTTAGAAGGGTAAATTTGGATTATAGGTTTATAGGATAATTCAGAGTGAAAAGGACATCAAAAGGTTTCTAGCTCAATTTCCTGTTCAAAGCAGGGATGCTTATGAGATCAGACCAGGTTTCTCAGGGTTTTATCCAGTTTCATCTGAGGACAGGGACTGCTTACAGCCTTGCTAGGCAGCCTGCTCCATTGCTTGGCTGTCCTTATGGTGAAGAAACCTTTCCTTATATACAGTCTGAACCACTCTTGTTTCAGCTTATGACCACTGTTTCTTGTCTTCCCACCATGTACTGCTGTGAAAAGCCTGGCCTGTCTCCTTGATAATGTCACAGTAGGAACTGGATGTATGCTTTTAGCTGTGAAACTGTTTATTCTCCAAACTAAACAATGCCGTCTCTCTCAGCTTCCCCTGACAGGGCAAGTGGTCCAGCCCTGATAATCTTGGTGACTTCTTTTGAACTCATTCAAATGTATTGATATTTTTCTTGTAGGGGGACTGAAGGAGTGAGGAGGAGGAGGAAAAAGCTAGAATTGAGCAGAATATTTTCCAGATATGGGTAAAGACAAATAAAGGGAAATAATCACTTCTGTCTACTGGTTGTGATCCTGCTGCTACCAGGGCTTACCACTGACTCATGATCATGCTCAGCTCACTCCCCACCATGACCCATGGAGCCTCTTCAGCAGAATTTTCACCCATACAGGCAGGCCCTAGCCTGTGTCATTGTCAGGTGCTCCTCCTTCGCAGGTACATGGTTGTGCACTTTACTGAACTTCATGAAGCTCCCTTTTGCCCATTACAGGGTAAAAGGTTTGGAATGTAGGTTTGGAATGGCAGCCCTGCCTCTGAGCATATTAAATGACCATGTGTTTTGATGTCATCTTCAGGGTGCATTTTGTCACCTCCTCCAGATAATTGATAAAGATGTTAAACAGAATAAACAGAATGTGTTCTAGGACAGACCCCTATGGTACTCCACTTGTTATCATCCTCCCAGTAAGGTATGATCCATTAATAATGACCCTCTGAGCCAAAACATTTATCTTTTTTTTTTTTTTTTTTTTTTTTTTTCCCTTGCTAATGTCAAGGAAACTGACATTCACTGCTTTGCCTTCAGCCACAAATAGTCATTTTATCATGGAAGGCAATCAGGTGATTCAGGCATGATTTACTCTTTGTAAATCCATACTGGCTCTTCCCATTTACTTTCTTCATGAGCCCAGAAGTGTGCTCCAAGAGGGCTCATGCTTTGATTTTCATGGGGTCTAAGGTGAACCAGATGGGTCTGTAATTGAATGTTCCTCAATGCTTTTTCTGAAGATGGATGCAACAATCCCAGCTGAGAGATGGAGGGAGCTCCCCTGATCTTCACAGCCTTTCAAAAAGGATAACAAGTGATCATTCAAGGACATCTGCCAGTTCTCTCAGTTCTTTTAAATGCAGCCCTTCCTTTCTCAAGGATTTGTCAGTATTTCTCAAGTCATTCTGCCCTTGAACTCAGTGGAGCTTACTCTGCCACTAAGCACAGGGGTCTGGGATGCCTTGTTGGTGAGCTCTGGAGCAAAAATGATGTTGAGTACCTCAGTCTTATCTGTGTCCACTGCCACTAAAAAATCTCTCCCAATCAGCCAAATCTTTCTTTGTTTTTAGTAAAACAAAGTTGCCTTTTGCTACTAATGTAGCAGCAGCAGATCTTGTTGACCATTACATATTTTGCAAGTCTCAACTCCAGCTTAGCTTTAATTATCTTAACACCATTCTTAAGTGGTCAATGTTTCTAAATTTCTTCTTTGTAATCTGTCCCATTTCTTATTTTTGTTGGATTTCAATGTGAAAAGAATCCCATCTCATTGACCAGATATTTTAAATCATCTAACTTCCTATTACTTTCCAGGAATTTAAGTAACCCCACTTCAATATTTGTACAAATCCAACCTGAAAATATATTTGGGCAATAATAAAGTTTTAATATGACTAAAACACAAACTAAAAGACAAATAAGAAAAAAAAAAAAAAAGACAGATCTAAATCAGAAGTTATTTCCAATTAACCAAGCGTTCTGACCAATCATAGGAAATGAATGAGAACCAAAAAACACATACCCCAATTTCATCTATCAGTGTCTGAGGGAGTCTGCAAAATCAAGGAAGCAGTAAAAGAGGATTTTTAACTATGCATTGTGTGAAGAAGTTATTCTTTTTTTTTTTTGTTTTGAATCAGAAAGCTGATAGTTTTATATGATAACTCTGCTTTTTTACTTTAGAGACAACTGTTCTCTCTTGACCTTCTTGTCACCATCCAGAATACTATAACTTTCTATGATATCCTTCCCTACCCTGTCCTTCTCTTTTCCACACTAGTGATCCTGAGTATATCTCAATACTTATCATGAAAAATAAACCATACCTTTGATCATCTGTCAGGTCTCTTGTTTTCAATTTCTACTATATCTCTTTTGATCTGGGATTCCACAATTACAATGGGTACTCAAAGTGAATTTACTAATAGTAGGTTTACTATGAATAGTTAGAGATACTGATGTCTTAATCCTACTTAGAAATCTAGCCTTCTTAGCTTTCCATCTGAAACCAAAGGCTTCAACATATTTTGTGTATCTTCTCATGAGGTACATAAGTCTCTCTGAAAGTTAGATTATGTAATATCAAAATCAATTTTGAGAATAAAATAAGAAACACTTGGCAATTCTAAAAATATTTGCACATTGTGCCTAGATTTCAGAAATAATGTGTATGTATTACATTGTTTATTTGAGGAAGTTCATACATGAAGGGTTAGGGGTGTCGATTTACAGTGTATTATAAAAAAAAATAACTTTCTGTAAAGTGTCATGAAACTGATACTTACCATGCTTTAGATGTGAAATATTTCTCTCCATTTTCAGAGTGGAGTCTTCTTAATTCACAGTGAAAGTATCTACACAGGCAGTTATTGAGAACTAACATGTATACCGTAAATAAACACTTTAGCCTACTGACACTTCACCTCCTGATGTTGGCCTTCAATACCTGAGCAATATGATAGAAAGGATTAGAGCTCCTGCTCATTCTAGACAGAATATCTGATAAGTTACTGTGCTCATAGGTGCCTGCTCTGACAGTGTGGCATTTTTACAAAAACTATTTCTGGCAACTGCTTCTAGACATTTTAAGCAAGATTTTGATCCCCTTCACAACTGCTTTTTTTTTTTTTTTTTTTTTTTGGTTGTTGTTTTTGTTGTTGTTGTTTGTTTGCTTTTGCTTTTGCTTTTTTTGTTGTTTCTTATTGTTTGTATTTTTGTTTTTGACAAATCCAGCATATGGCTTTATGTGTCTCTGGACATCTAGGGATGGAAAACAACTAGACTTAGTGTCACTAGTAACTACCAGCCTTGAGCAAAGGGAGTTTGAACAGCTTAATCCAGTTTATCTCTTATACGAACTTTGTGGATGGAGGTTTGCAGGCTTGTTATGAGAGATTGCCAAAGGAAGGAGTCTTGTGTTGGCTGAACAGAGCCTATTTTTGTGGCAGAAGAGAATCTTGAAGGCCCTGGTGCTCAGAGAGAAACCTTTTGCTTCATAATGTGCAAAATAAATATTAAAGTTAACGCTCCTGAATATGATAATGAGCTTAATGAAGTACATGCTAAACATATGACTACTTGAGTCATACTTGAGTAGTCATAAGTTTATATATGAGTACTTGATTCTCCAGCCAAATCATGTTAAGCGCCACCCCAGGGATAAGTTTTGGATATAAGAGAGTGTTAGAAGTTAGTGTTAAAAATCAATCAATCAATCAATCAATCAATAAATAAATTGTTATGGGAAAAAAAAAGAGGTTAGAAGGAAAAAGTAGAGCAAGCGGAGAAAGAAGAGGAGTCCTTCTCCTCCACCAAGACAGGGATGCCTCCTTGGTAAGCTCTGTGCCTTCACCTTTTGGTGAGTGTACTGGGTCTGGCTGGAATGTTAACTTTCCCGGCAGCAGCCCATACAGTGCCGTACTCTGTACTTGTAGCTGGAACAGCAGTGTTATCACACCAGTGTTGTGTCTACTGCTGAGCAGCAGTGGCACAGCATTGGGCCTTTCTCTAACCCTCCTAGGGGGTGGGCAAAAAAGTGAGGAGAGAAACATCACTAGGGCAGCTGACCTAAACCAATCAAAGGGATATTCCATACCATGTGGTGTCACACTCAGCAATAAAAGGTGGAAACAGGAAGAAGAGGGGAGGGGTGGGCTCTCGTTGAGAAGACGTCGGTCCTCCTCTCGAACACCGGCTGCGTGCGTTGAGGCCTTGCTTCAAGGACCTGGTCAATCATCACTCATTTGTGGGAAGTAGAGAGTAATTTCTTTCCTCTGCACTTCCATATAGCTTTCATTTATTTTGTTTGTTTGTTTTCCTCCCTTTTTCCCCTTTCCCTTTTATTTCCCCTTAGTTAAATTGTTTAGTTCATGGTAGTCTTTCTTTAATTATTATAATTATTTCCCTTTAATTAAATTATCCTTATCTCAACCTGTGAGTTGTTCTTTGCTTTACTTCTCCCCCTCCTTATCTAAAGGAGGGGGAGTGAGAGAGCGGTTGTGGGGTTTAGCTGCCCAGCACGGTAAAACCACCACAGTGAGGAATACCTGGGAGAGCATTTTGCTAGCACTATTGTCATATGATAACACTATTGCAGAAAGTCTAGACCTGCTTCTGCTATTGTTTTATATTTCTGTAACAGCAAATTATAATACATAATGTACAAATTACAAAAAAAAAAAAAAAAAAGAAAACACTTCTTAAAAGTTTTTATATCAACTCTGTATTCAAAATTGTAAACAATGAAAGACTATGTTTCTAAAAAGGTGATTTGATACCTCTTTGGTATTGGTATTACACCAGTAATATAACTTGAGTATAACTTGTATCAGTGGGAACATTCTTTTTTTTTTTTTTTTTTTTTTGAAGGAAAATCTCCATATCTTGTGACTTCACATTGAAATTAGATGAAAATATTAAAAATTGAAAATAAGTTTTCTTGTTTTTTAACCCAATATGGGTATAAGATGAAATAGCTTAATGATATCAGAATTGTAATTAGGAGAGACAGCATGCTGAAATGCACTATCATAACTCTGTTGTGCTTGTAGCATGTCTATAATTATTCAAGTTATTTAAGTTATTTTTAGGGTTTTCTTCTGATATTTCTCTTGTAATGTTCTCATAGGCAATACTTAACATAATACTTAACATTGCTTGAATCCTGCAGATGCTTTAGAATGCACATACACTCTTTCTTGACAGTGATACAAACTTGTAACATCACAACAGACAAGTAATTTCAACTTTCATACTTCATCAAGAAAGTAGAAAGTTGATTCTATTTCTGTATAGTATGCACTGTAAGCTCTAAAAAAACTTACACAATATGTAAAGAATAGAGGATTTGCACCTGGAGTATCCTTAGGGACTACTAAATTGCATTAATTTAACTAGACACTGGATGTCAGTGTTGCTGTATTATATTGAAAGAAGAAAAAGGAAAAGGAAAAGGAAAAGGAAAAGGAAAAGGAAAAGGAAAAGGAAAAGGAAAAGGAAAAGGAAAAGGAAAAGGAAAAAAAGAAAAAGAAAAGAAAAAAAAAGAAAAAGAAATAAGAAAGAAAGAGAAAGAGAAAGAGGAAGAGAGGAAGGGAGGAAGGGAGGAAGGGAGGAAGGAAGGAAGGAAGGAAGGAAGGAAGGAAGGAAGGAAGGAAGGAAGGAAGGAAGGAAGAAAGAAAGAAAGAAAGAAAGAAAGAAAGAAAGAAAGAAAGAAAGAAAGAAAGAAAGAAAGAAAGAAAGAAAGAAAGAAACACAAATTTAGTAGTAATTTTGAATGCTTGGTCATACACACACAAAAAAAAAAAAAAATGTAACTGGAAGTATGATATAGAAGTCCAAGAGAACCATTCTGAACAGCTTAGAAATTAAGTAGCATTCTACATCTTCATGGTGGGAAGAACATGTTGGCTTTAAAGACGTAGCTCTCCATAAAGGTTTTATTTCTGTTAAACACACACACGCACAAAAACAAACAACAACAACAAAAAAAAAGGTGAACAAACACTTAAACTAAATGGACATTTTAGGAATATGTCACAGGTCTTTTTAGGTGGCAATTAATATTCATCATAGCATTTAATCAGAATGATGTACAGTGCACAGTATAAATGATGGTATTCGCTTTATGATTAATTTTGTAACTGGCTTTCCAAAAAAATGCCTTGATTTAACTCACTCTTCAAATCAACAAAATTAATTTCATGACCTTAAAGTAGATGTTTATTTTTAAACCAGGATTTTATTTTACAATGAGTTTTAAAAGGGTTTTTGGACAACAGCAATATTGAAAAATTTTGAATATAATTGCATAAGTAAAAGTCTACCCACTGACCAGAATTGTCCATCACCTACTGTCACTTTGAAGCAAATTTTACCAAACATGAGATTTAAAGTACTGGACTTTAGAGTCTGGTCATACTTCAGGTAATCTCCTCTGAGGTCTGGTCAGAAATACTAATTTCCAGCCATCCTGCAGAATAACAACCAGTACTAATACAAATGTGATCTCAAAGAAACAACACCCTGTTCACTAGAAATACCTTTCAAGTTATCTTATTTCAAATACAAATACTGTTTAAGATTTAGCATGCTAGAAAGAAGTAGATCCTTAGAAATCTTAAACAAGAATGAACATTGCTTACAGTACAATGAAATATGATTCTATTGTATACACTCTAAATGCATTCAGCTGTTCTCATGGTGGATCTGTCCAAGCATCCGAGATGGACAGCTGAAAAATGAATCTTTTTTTTTTTTTTTTAAAACATTCTCACTTGGACATCCCAAAACGACCAAGCAGCCAAAATTACTACTAAATTGTGAACTTGTACTTCGGATTCTTTATGTATAAATGAGAACATTTCAGAAGATGGGTGACCTATAACCAACAGAAAGCATACAGATCCACTATCAGACTGATATGGATGGGATAGAGCAAATAAATCTTTTGGGTTTGTAAATAACATCCCAGAAATAGCCCAGGAAACATTAGGTATGTCAGAAGTGAAAAATTCCCATCAAGAATACTTCAGTAGGAGTTTATTATGATATCTCTGGAGAGGATAGGAAAAAAAAAAAAAAAAAAAAAAAAAAAAAGCAGCAGCAATCACTCTAATGCTTTTAACACCCCAGAAATGCTGATTACCTTCACTACTGGTCTCACTCAAAAGCTAGTAATGATCTACATGCATTTATCCCTTTAGATGACTAGATCAATTATTTCAGCAACATAGAGATTTATATAAAATATATTTCAGATACTTCACATTGAACTGTGAAAGCAAAGTCACAAAGATAAGTTATTATTTTTTATTATTATTTTTATTATTTTATTATTATTTTTAAAGAAAATTATATTTTTCTGTTATTATTTTTAAAGAAAATGTGGTATGAATGAACATATCTAATACTAAAGATGATCTCTGATCTGATAATTTATCTCCACAAATGTAAGACTGCTGAACTGGAACATCTAACAGTATCTCCTGAATAAATTAGAAATGTGTAAGTTTAAAGAAGTTAGGAAGTGAAGAGGAGAGTGACAGATAAAATCACTTAAAACTTCCTGGAGAACCCAGGAAAGGAGATTAATTATAGAAGACATCATGCTTCACAGACAAATGGTTTTCTCTCACAAATGCCATTTAAGATGAATGCAATCTAGGACAAAATTATGTGAGTTTTTACATATAAGGCACAAAATTTGGTTTTGTGGACAGGGAAAAAAAATATTCCAATATTAATGTTAGTTAAATTTTTCATTCATTTTAGCCTTTATTGGCAACACTTTCAATTATACTCCATATTTTGCATTTTTAAATAAATATTTTTTATGCTTTTCTTTAACAAGAACTTTAACAGAGAATAAGTGACTGACAGAAAGATCCTTACTGAACAGCATAAGAAGATAAGAAACTGGCACACTGGGAAAACTTTTCTGACTGCTCCTCTCTGGGTTAGGAAGAAGCTTCTTCCATGAAGTAGACAGTGGCTCCTTCTTGAGGGTCTGAGACAGAGGATAGATGCAGTCAAAGGATAGAAGCTTTCAATGGGCATGACAGACAAGAGATCTCATAGAGAAAGGACATGAATTATTAGAACTATAACAGATATAATTGGGTATCAGAGGTAGTAAAACAAAGGAGAAAGAAATAAAAATAGGAAAAAAAACACAAGCACTTTTTCATACACATTCAGTTATCCCTTTGTAGTGTTAAATGCAACCCCAAAAGCTGCAGAAAGCTGCTAGACTGAGAATGAGAAACTTCAAGTTTATAAATCTATTTTGGTGGGTTTGGGGTTTTCTGTTCACTTTAGGAATGTTTTACAGCCAGTTCAAGTTCAAATTTTAAGTCAGGACTCCATCCCAACTCTGTGTAGAACAAGTTAGAGCACTATTATACTTCCTAGAATAGAACTGGTCAAATAGAACATGTTTGTAAATCACAGTTGCAATCCAAACCACTGATTTATTTTTTTTTTCCCCAAAAATAAGTATGTTTGTTTTCCTCCATTTGCCAAATTCCTAATTGCTCTTACTATTTATCTCTGTATTTTCCTTCTTCAGTGTGAGTGCAGGATCTCTGTACCTTGTGCTTTGTTATGCTGGGGTGAATCCATCGATTTCTGGAAATCTAAGTGTGATAACTGTTTGTAATAAAAATATCACAAACACAACTGCTACTAAAATTGTCCTGAAGTTGATTTGACTCAAAAATGTATGATGAAATTTTCACAAGCGACCTGAGTGATGGACCAAACCAGATGACACCAAATTGGGATTGGCTGCAGGGATACTGGAAAACTCTATCAGAATTTAAAACAATCCTAAGAAATTAAAGAAATGAACTTAAAATCAGAAGTTGATCTGATAAGGGCAAGGTTCCTCGCTGTAAGCAGGAGTCATTTTCTGCATGGATAAAAGGGTCATCTGCATTATTAAGTCTGAGTAAATGTTAAAGGGATTCAAGTTAAATATAAGAAAACAGTAAAATACTATTGAGATTAACAGCAATTATACCAAAATAAATAAACAAGAGCATAGTTTGCAAGTACATATGCTTTTTTTCTGACATCATCAAGCCCCTTTATGGAGGTTTGTGATCAGTAGCAGGTATTGCATTTAATGGAAGCTATGAACCAGGCAAAAGTTAATCAGTCTCTCGGTCTCTGATATTCATCAAAAGTCTAAAAAATAAGGCCTTGGAGAAAAGAAAGACATAAAAAATAGATTGGTTAGCCTGAAGGAAAAAGGATTGAGAGGAGATAATATTTCATGAGCAGTGTTGAAAAAATAAATAAATAAATTGCAGCAAGGAGACATCCAATTAGGAAATGTTTCCAATGCTGAGGATTATAAAGCATGGAAATAGATTGCCTAGGGAGGTCTATCATTGGACATTTTTAAGAAAAGGTTAAAAAAAAGTCTTTCAGGAGGAGTGCTAAAGTATTTCTAATACTGCCTTGAAGCAGACTGAAGGACAAGGTGATCTCCTAAAATCCATGCCTTCCTCTATCAGCTATGATATTTCTCAGATTTTAATCAAAATGACTTCTGCCTAAATGATTTATTAATAGAACGATTTCCAGCCCAGGTAAACTAAGACTGAAAAATACACAAAAGGAAGAGAACTGAAAAGAATCAATGACATTTCTGAAAGGAAGGGATGCCATCCTGAGGGACGTGGACAGGCTGGAGGGGTGGGCCTGTGAAGACCTCATGAAGTTCAATAAGGCCAAGTGCAAGGTCTTGCATCTGGGTCAGGGCAATCCCAAGCACAAACACAGACTAGGCAGAGAATGGATTGAAAGCAGCCCTCATAAGAAGGACCTGGAGGTTTTGGATGACAAGCGACTCAACATGAGCCAGCAATGTGCTCTTGCAGTCCAGAAGGCCAACCATATCCTGGGATGCATCAAAAGAAGCATAGTCTGCAAGTCAAGGGAGGTGACTCTCCCTCTCTACTCTGCTCTCATGAGACCCCGCCTGGAGCACTGTGTTCAGCTCTGGGGCCACCAGCTCAAGAAGGACATGGAAGTATTAAAATGAGTCCAGAGGAGGGCCACAAAGATGTTCAAGGGTCTGGACCACCTCTCCTAGAAAGATGGGCTGAGGGAGTTGGGGTTCTTCAACCTGGAGAAGAGAAGGCTCCAGAAAGACCTTATAACAAATTTCCAATACCTAAAGGGGGCCTACAGGAAACATGCGTTTCCTCAAACTCTAACGGGTTTAGTTTGGGGGCCACAGTAATTCTATATGATGATCCCCTTATATAACTAAAAACTATACCAACCAATTTCCGAAGTCTTCTTTTTTACATTTACAGCTGAATATCAAGATTTATGAGAAGACCAATAATAGCTCTACATGCTCTGCAAACCTGAGATAACTAAGTCATTCTGAATTTTCTCTGACAGTAGGATTTATACAAGAAAGAACTTTTTATCTATTTATTTATTTATTTTCAAAATTTTACTGCATGCTTTATGTCTTCTCTAAGTTGGGACTGCCATTCCTACTTACATACATCAACCCAAACGGCATTATAAAAATTTTTTTCTTTTTCTCTATTGTAGATGCTTGTGAATATTTCCTGCAGTCTTTTTTTTTTTCTCCATTCTTTAAAACTGAAACTGAAACAAAATAGGAAAAAAAAAATAAAAATAAAAAATGTACATGTCTACATGGCTCCAATATTTGTGTGAAGATTTCATGAAATACTCCATTTTTTGCAACAAAATTTGCAATACTATACTACTCGATACTACTTTACAATGTGTTTTAGTGCCTTAATCAGACATCAATAATTGGAAAACAATGTCTTGGAACTGAAAACACAATACAAAAGATATATGTTTTCTTCATTGTGGATCACAGCTTTTGTGCTTTTCATTTTTAGATCAACGTAAAAATATTGTACTTGTTCATATTCCCGTGATGGATGTTAAAGCTTTTTACCTGAAAATTATAGCAGCCTAGTCATTCACATTTGTTCTAAAACTTCAGATATTGAATGGTGACTGCTAATCAAGAGAATTATTTACTATCTTTTGCTATTTATTTATTATTATTTTACATATGCAATTGTATATACTTTTCAATTTTATCACAGTAATGAATCAGTCTGCTGAGGCCTTAGACCCTCCGGATTTTCATGCAAAGAAAAAATTAATCTCTTTCTGTAAAGAAAAAAATTAAGAAGTTGTGATCTGGTTCCTGTCTTCTTCAGTGCTGGTGCTTCACTCCACAAAACTAGGAAAATCATGAAGGCAGATAGGCCATGTCTATGTGTCTATAGCTGCAGATGTTAATACAGATGTGCATAGTAATGTACAGCTCACAGAATGTGATAGTTGCAATGCTGCAAACATTTCATGTGATGCTGTCAAGAAAATTGGGTGAAGTTCATACAATTTTACACTTGCTTTGGCTATTTTTAAGTATTTTTTTTTTTTTTTTTTCCGTTCATATTCCAAGTTCTAGACCAGCAAACTGCATATTGTATGTTAAGTGTTATGGATTAGTAATAGCTCATTTTGGAAGTTTTCATTGGTAATGTCATTATGATGAACTGGTAACATCTAAAAATGGAATTGATGTTGACATATTAGCTTAATTCATTTATTTTTTCTCTTTCATAATCCATGGTTTTTATCATCATACCAAATATTGTTATTGGGAAATTTTAGTTATCTAACTGAGGCAAGACTAAGAAAAAACTAGTGTTTTCATCTTAAATACAAAACATTGAAATATTGTGTCAGATCACATAAAGAGTACGCTCAATGTAAAAATAAACGCAGTAGCACCCTTGACTATGCAGCACAAAGTATCATTGGCCAAAATCAGACAACACAACATCACCTAAAGGTTTTCTGTCAATCAGTTTCTAGAGGATTAGCTTTGGTGTCTTTCCATTCAAACCAGATTAAGGTACTAACTAGACTAACCACAACAAATGGCTGAAAATTTCCCTATGCATCACAGCATGAAGGGAAGGGAAGGGAAGGGAAGGGAAGGGAAGGGAAGGGAAGGGAAGGGAAGGGAAGGGAAGGGAAGGGAAGGGAAGGGAAGGGAAGGGAAGGGAAGGGAAGGGAAGGGAAGGGAAGGGAAGGGAAGGGAAGGGAAGGGAAGGGAAGGGAAGGGAAGGGAAGGGAAGGGAAGGGAAGGGAAGGGAAGGGAAGGGAAGGGAAGGGAAGGGAAGGGAAGGGAAGGGAAGGGAAGGGAAGGGAAGACGTGCTGGTCTTCATATCGCTGGCTTCGAGATAAGAAGTGAGAAAGACTTATAGAGCTGTAACAGTGTGCTCCAAAACCCTTCCTCTCCTCCCAGATTTATCCTGTTTCTTTGCTTAAGCGATAACTATCAGTGACAGTTGTGATGGATGCCGTCTGGTCATGATGGCTGCATCAAGCTCACAGTGGATTTGGGGGAGATAGATGGAACCAAGCCAAATCTGGAAAAAACTTAATCTGTATTCAGTATGCAAATATGACTATAAGTCAATCATCTTACTGCATAAATGAGCAGCCCAGGAGCCCTGTAAAGTCTCTTGTATGGCAGTGGGCTGCATGACAGGATCTTCCCTTCAGCAGGGATACCTTTTGAGGTTACAAGAAGGAAGGTACTTGAAGGAATAGAAAGACTGGAAATCAGACCTTTTCAAATTTTATCACCTGTCTAACTTTGCCCTACAGCTATGGATAGCAATGGATTCCAAGAGATAAATTTTAAACACATTTAATTGAGAAATACAAAGAAAAGTTATGTTTGTTTGTTCTAAGAGATGATTGCTTCAAAAGGTTTGTTATTGTAATGCATAACAGTAAAATAAGGGAAAATAAAAATTTTGTTTACATTTATTATTGTTTGAAATCAAATTAAGCTTCCCAGAGTAAATTCCTAACATCACTTTAAACCAACTTAAGTATGGATTTTCACTGAAGGAAAGTTCCTGCATTTCTGCCTCTCACCCCTGCCATTCCTTCTTGTGTGCTAGAAATAGAATTTATATAGGGAATATATAAATTATGTACAAGTTCCTTGGTATTAGACAGTGAGATCAGCAAGAAAGGTTAGTGGTGTTTTGTAAGTAGTAGTGCAGTTGGAGACAAAAATCACAGATAGACAAAACAATTGCATAGCTGTGAAGAGAAGAACTGGAACTAAAAGGGTAAGGAGGAAAAATAAATAAATAAATAAATAAATAAATAAATAAATAAATGAAAAAGACCTGTGTGAAAGCTTGGGAATAACAACATGGGCAGATGGTATTAAGGTTTAAAGGAAAAGGAGAGCAGGACGAAAAATCTGAATGCGATTGGAAAATGTCCATGAAAACTAAACAGAGCCAAAGCATACTTGTGCACCACTCCACTTTTATTCATCCTGTTTAATTGTTAGCTTTCTTCCTGATACAACATTTCTTGGTATGCTCCTAGGCAGGTTTGGAGGAATAGCTCAAACTTTTGATTGCTTTCAAAAAGCAGGACAGACTAAATCACCCTCTCTGCCTCAGAAAGTGTTTAGCTGTACAGACACAGTATATGCCATGCCATTTGTCCTGAAAACCAGAAGATATATTTCTGTCTAGCCATAGTCACAGGGACTGATTATGACAATAAGACAACTAGGACAAGATACAAGAAGAAAACAGGAAGAAAATTTTAGTGAAATATAATTGAGATAAAACCATGTTTGAAAACAGGTGGATGAATGTACTATAACTGTAAAAAAGGCACTTTAGCACACATTTGTCTGTAGGACTTAACTTGGTTTCTTACAGTAATTTGAATGTGAATTTGAATGAGGCAGAAACCTTCAGAAAAAGAAAAGGGGACTTAACATTGACTGTGGTGGAAGGTTGCCTGGGCGATTAAAGCCAATGTCTATATTTTCCCAGGAGTTCATATCTATTGTCAATAAAGAAGGATAATTAATTAATATATTTTTATTTGGTCACTAACTTTGTCTTTTCCATTATCAGGCTGTCTGACTTTATACATCAGAGTCTGATTAGTGTAAGTACTAAGCACTCAGATGCATCTGAAAGAAATGAAAGATGTGCTTTGAATATGCCGGGTCCTGCACCTGTGATGCAATAACCCCAAGCAGAGCTACAGGCTGGGAGATGAGTGGTTGGAGAGCTGCCAGGCAGAGAAGACCTGGGAGTGATGGTGGATAGTCGGCTGAATATAAGCCAGCAGTGTGCTCAGGTGGCCAAGAAGGCCAACAGCACCCTGGCTTGCATAAGAAACAGTGTGACCAGCAGGGCTAGGGAGGTGATCGTCCCCCTGTACTCGACTCTGGTGAGGCCGCACCTCGAGTACTGTGTTCAGTTTTGGGCCCCTCGCTACAAGAAGGACATGGAGGTGCTTGAGTGGGTCCAGAGAAGGGTGACGAAGCTGGTGAGGGGCCTGGAGAACAAGTCCTACAAGGAGCGGCTGAGGGAACTGGGCTTGTTCAGCCTGGAGAAAAGGAGGCTCAGGGGCGACCTTATTGCTCTTTACAGATACCTTAAAGGAGGCTGTAGAGAGGTGGGGGTTGGTCTATTCTCCCACGTGCCTGGTGACAGAACGAGGGGGAATGGGCTTAAGTTGAGCCAGGGGAGTTTTAGGTTGGATCTTAGGAAGAACTTCTTTACCGAAAGGGTTGTTAGACATTGGAACAGGCTGCGCAGGGAAGTGGTGGAGTCACCATCCCTGGAGGTCTTTAAAAAACGTTTAGATGTAGAGCTTAGGGATATGGTTTAGTGGGGACTGTTAGTGTTAGGTCAGAGGTTGGACTCGATGATCTTGAGGTCTCTTCCAACCTAGAAATTCTGTGATTCTGTGATTCTGTGATATAAATTGTTTATATAATATTAGATCCTCTAAGAATCAGGTCCCTTCATTTCCCAATTTTGGCACAAAAAAAAATCTGTGGAGACTTTAGACAAGAATCTTACTTTGCTTACATTGCCTGTCTCTAAATTGTTTCTAAATTGTTTTTTGTTTGTTTGTTTGTTTGTTTGTTTTGTTTTGTTTTGTTTTGGGGGGAAGCATTCAGATATTATGCAGGTAAATAACAAGAAAAAATAAAAACATGAAGTAGTTAATAATCCTGTTTTCAGAGTAGGTCTTGTGCTGTGCTCTAAATATGGCATAGAAAAAAAAGGAAAAACAGCACACTACTACTTTTCAGTAAGTGAGCACTATTTATCCCTCACACTGAACAGAACAGAGGTCCTATGGAAAAATATAATACTGCTGTATAAGGAAAATCTGTATCTTAAACATGTGGACAGTGGTGTTAAATTGAGGTTGTAAAAGCATCCATCTTCCTGGTATTTCCAGAAGCTTGAGCTTTTAACTTATAAAGTTTGAAACAATATTCACAGCATTCAGTCATATACATGTATATACATACATATACTCTTACATTCACACACACACATTTACATACACGTATAACAACAGAAAGATGAGATTATTATATCACACACAATATTATCACAATATATTATCACAATATATTATATTTGTTAGTTTCTCTCTTTTTATTTCAGAAAATCTAGGTCAGAAGACTAGGTTATGCTAGAGTAGATCAAATGTCCTATACTGCAGTATTTTGCCACAGCCAGAAGTCAAAAAGAAAAATTTTCATGCCCAGGAGGTCACTAAACAGTGAGGTTTTCAATAAAATATGTAGCCATAATGCTCCAACCTTAAGGCAATTTAGGTCTCTAAACAGTAGAGAATTTTTGAATTTAGATGGGAAGAGAATATTTGGTATCCCTGAGGTGCTACAAACATTGTTGGAAGTCAAAGAACAGCTTTGATCCAAATAAATAAATAAATAAATCTTTAATAACAGACATAGATACACATTTCTGGAAACCTAGTTAGAGATGTAAAATCTTGTCAAGCACCAGATATCTTTTGAATGTATCTGGTTACTGTCCCTCTCAAAAACATCATAGAGCTGAACATTAAACTCATTCACTAAAGTCATCTTGAAGAAATCCATTAGTTAATGAAATACGTTGTCAGTTTTTCCAACCTAACGGAGACTGAGTAAAGCAATAATGCAAAACAAAATTATCTACAACAGTGAAGCATGCTTTTACTGCTATAAAGTGCTTGAGTTAACAGTTGACTTATAACAAAGTGGTCACGTTATTACCACAGTTATTCACCATACAGTGAGTTTTAGTCATATTAGGCAGTGCATTTTACTACTTTGTGATGCAAATCCAAGAGGTAAACAGTGTTCTGGAGAACAAAAAGAAAAGCAGAATTTTTCAGATTTTGTAGTTGTTGGTTTTGCTTGATTTTTAATGTTTCTAATGTTTCTATCTTTGATTGTAAAGTAAATTTATTGCTAATAAACTATTCTCCTCTTTGGAACTTAGTGTAAAATCCTTAAATGTGTAGAAAACTATATGATTTGATAAGTATTTCTGTAAAAGGAAATAAAGTGCATTTTCACCAAGTGAAGAGTGTTCTTGAAAACAAAACAAAACAAAACAAAACAAACAAACAAACAAAAACAAACAAACACTTCCTGCCATTTTTCTATGTTGTTTCTGTTCAATAAAAGCAGAGTTTATTCATATGCCCTTTGTCTATGATGTGTGATTGTAGTCTAGTATGTGAACCCTGGTGCACCTGTATAAAACTTTTTAATTTGAGTAAATAGCATCTATTATCTGAAAAGTATATATATGAATTATCAAAAGTAAATGTTCCACTTAGTGCAATCTGGTAGCACTAAGATAAAACAAAGCACATATGGAAATGGTCAGCAAGTTCAGTTTAAAAATTTGGATCAATCATTCACAGCCCAGTGCTTTCGTTCATGCTCCTCTCCATCTGGTGACTGCATGGGAGACTAGAATCTGTCCTTAGTGTAAAATGTGTTTTCATGGGTGTTCAAAGCACTGGGAAAATCAGCTCTTCCTGGGTCAAGCTGGAGCCAACACTGAGAGTACTGCTGCTAGCAAGCACTGAAAGTGGATGGTTATTTTGGACTTGAGGATGCCCTCTTGCATCTTTCTTCTTCTTCAGAGTAGAAATACCAATATTAGTGTCACTTCAAAGAAAAAGAAACTGATGACAACTTACTGAACTTAGTTCTCAAGAAACCACTTGCTGCATAACTTACATTGGTTGAAACAGGAGTACTGAAAAGACATAAAAATCTCAGGAGATCAGAATCACAATATCAGATATTTACACTCAATCTTCACAAGCAAGATGCAAAAATGACAGCACCTGAGGTATCTAGAACTTCAAGGTGGAATTTTCTCCTTTTCTACTTTTCTCCTGGAAAAAGCACACCAAAGAAATGCAAAGGTTTTTAACCTCTAATTCTCCAGAGATTCTAAAACATAAGAATAGTAAACTCTAAGAAGTTATGTTGGTTCAGAGAAAAATGAGATTTGCTGGATAACACAGGTACAATAAAGGAGTTTGAAAACACAGCTGCTGTTTTCAGCCCAGTAGTACAGTACAGCTATTGCTATTAACAGGCTACAAGCTTTGCATCAAGTTAGTAAAGCATTAGGCCTGTGGATTTTCTGACTTTTTCTGTCTGAATATGTCTTGACATACCTGCTGCTTTACTTGACTAGGTAATTATGTATAGTTTCTTTTGCTTTTGCCTATATTTTTTTGATGTGAGTGTAGTTTTAAATAAAAAGTAACACCAAGTAGTTATTCTGTATAGAACAAAATATTGCAATTGATTTTATTATTGTTTTATTTTATTGCTTTATATTTAAATAATTGATTATCTAACAGAGAAAGAAAAAAAAAAAGATGAATTATGTTGGTAAATGTGTGGTTTTTATTTTATTTTAGCCATAATTAATAGATATGGATCAAAGATAAATCTAATCTTCACAAAATCTTCCCCAACAAAGTGATGCTAATAGGAAACAACCAACATCTTTCAGGCTGTGAAACTTAGCAGAAATCCTACCATCTTCTGTAATTTTCCATTTAAGTCATTCTTGACTCACTACGAACTCTTGAAGAACAAACTTGTTTTACTACCTTTTTTTTTTTTTTTTTTAAAAAAAAAAAAAAAAGAACACTTGCAGAAAATAATAATATAAAATAAAGAGAATCTTTCTCTAAAGACAGTCTACCATTTATACAAGTCTTCATATGTAAGTTTATTCTGGGAGGTAAAGAAAGAAAGTCAGAAATTCCTGGTCTATAGAAAGAGCTTAGCTGTAGGTTGGTTTGGATGGGCTGTCCATCAAATCCTGCTTTTGCAAATCTGAACTTCCCTGAAAAAGTCTCAGTAACTTTTTAATAAAGTAAGAGATTCAGAGAGGCATATTAACACTTTTTTGTTTACAGCAACCAACAAACAACATAGGAACTGCTTCAGCTGACAACACACTGAAATCTGTCACCTTACAATTTTAACATAGAGGGCACTTTACCTCAAAATAACAGGGAAAAAAACAACAACAACAACAACAACAAAAGTGGGGGGAAATTTGCAAATAACTTTTTTCCTGATTTCTAAAAATTTTACTTTCAGCCTAATGTCATTCTGTTGGTTACTTGTTTCTGTATAACCAAATGGAAATTGTATAATTCTGGTTATATATACATTAATATAATCAATAATTTGGTAGTACTCTGCTTAATCACCTGAGTAATAATATTCTAGAAAAGATTCTACAAAGACATCTACAGTTGAAGTCCAAGATGGCCTGTGGCTGACAAAAATACAGAATGTATGTACCTCTCCTACAGGTGAGATATTTCTGCTGGGGGTCCAGGAAAAGAGCCATTGGGCAAATGGGACAAGCTGGGAGTTCATAACTCAGCTAATTTTTCCTGATATTTTATCTTCTATACAATGTTTCTTACTCCATCCAAGATATTTTATCTTCTATACAATGTTTCTTACTCCATGCATTCTGTTTGTGGTTCCCTTACAAAACAAATATGCCTTTAAAAGCAAATTAAATCACGTAGATTTTTGATTTCCCTCCCCCCTCCCCTCTCCTCCCCTCCCCTGACAATGGCTGAAATTATGATACTACATATCAATATCTATTCTTTCCTTCTAATTCAGCTCTTTATTAGAAACATGGGTCATTACAAATTTTCTACATTGGTGTGTCAGTACTGAGTAAGGTAATCTGATTCTCTCATCATTGCTTTGAATTAAAATGCTAGCATGATTACAATGCTTAAGTTCAGCTCCTATGATAGGTGGCCTGAGTGAACATAAGTGTAAGAAACTCTTAATATTAATCAGAAGTGCAACACTCTTTTGTTTGTTGTTTTACTTAGGTCACTTAACTATTATAATTTTTCTTCTATCTAAATGAAGAACTGTGCAGTCTAATTATAAGCATTATAAAATAATACTAACATACATGTATTTTAGATATTATTAATTTATTGTAGCTTCTAATTGTTCCTGTAGTTTTATAATCTGTGCAAGCAAAAGGAATAATGAATAAGGAATAATTATCAAAATAATATTCTGTCATAATTAGTCTTATTTGCATGGTCACTGTGCAACTGATACTATGACCATCAACAATTTTTGTTTACTGACAATGACAGTTTTTTGTTATTTTTGAGCCCCAACTAAAGTTGTGAAAAAGATTTTCTATGTATAGTTTAAAATTAATATTGTTTCTTTGCAGCAAACCTTTTTAAACGTAAATTTGCAAAGTGCAACTAGTTCTAGCTTTTTTTCATCTTTTCAGTTTTTCAGCAACATATTTAAAAATTGTATGAGCTTTTTCCATTCATTAACATAACAAAAATGCATAACCCTGACAAGTGAAACCTATCAAAACCACAGAGTCAGAAAGTATGAGTGAATGTGTATTGACTGTGGAATAGCAAAAATGATGCTGTTAAAATTCTGCAAGTCCTTGCAGAAAAATAATGGCATACATGTAGTCTGACTCAACTCACCCTCACCTCAGTCTTCTGTAGAAATCATTATAAAATGCAAACAGCAATGAATGTTGCTTTTTTTTTTTTTTTTTTTTAACTAGCTCTGCACTATGGATATATTTAGCTATATTGCTACCTATTTCTGTACATGCAATTTAAAACATGAAACAATACCTAGGCCACCTGTCCTACCAGTATTTTGAAAATAAATGCTGTAATTGTTGTTAAATTCACTATTCATTTTATAAGTTTCCAAAAGAGAAATTAATCCAATTGCACACAGCTTTTCTACAGACACCCTCCAATTCAGTTTCAAATCTGCATGTAACTTAACAACAGATAATGGAATAAGATTTAGTATCACAGAATCACAGAATCATATAAAACATACAGAATAAGATACATGCTTGTGAGATTCAAAGCAGCCTCCATCAAAAACCCTTCCTATGCCTGAGCTAAGCCACAGATCCAACGGCTGTTCAAGTCAATGGAAGAACAGCTTTATATATGACTGAATGTTGGGTCAGTCTCTGCAGAAGCTAGCTAGGTGAACAGTAATGGATTTTCCATTAAAGCTAGAACAAAAATATTGAAAACGAATTATGTCAATTATGTTCTAAATATCTTCACAAATTATTGGACTGAATTTGCAGAAGTAGTGAGTTGTTGTAACATTTTGATAAACAATGTATCATATTTTTCATAAACATTTTCAGAGAATGAAATAGTTTGCACAATTGTTTGAATGATTGTTGGACAAATACATGATTAGGCTATTTGACCAGCAGCATAAAATGAATGAATCACAGACGTATATTTGTCAAATGTTTCTTCAGCAAAACACATAATAAATTATTCAGAAAGTATTGCTGAACTTGATTCAAGCCCAAACTGCTACTCTCCAGAAAGCATGATCATGCAAAGTAATAAATGTGATTGGAAACACATTGGAAATGTTAGTTCCACAAAGATTATACCGTTTTCTATATTCTAGGTGTTTGAAACTCCTACTCAAGAGCTAAAGAAATATATGTAACTGAAAATATATCAAGACAGGCAGAATAGATATGCCTTTTTTCTGTTTGTGATGAGTCAGCCATGACTCAGATCTAGTTCAGAAGTCAACCATCTACTCTGTCATGTTTGAACTACTTTTTCAGAGTCCTTTTACAAGCAATGCAGAGGAAATAGGGACATCTAGTACATGATCTACATGTTTATGTTTTGTTTAGATAGCCACTGCAGGATGAGGAGAATTATGCCTAGAAATTTCTCCTCACTGACTAAAAATTATGATGGTTTTCTTCAGCTGGAGATCTCTGCATTGTAGACATTTGGTCAGATATATTTTACTCATAATATGAACTACAATCAAAATTAACCTGACTGTTATTTTCTGTATTCAGCCTCCCCAAAATCTTGAGCATTCTTGGTCTCTAATGTAATTTTTCACCTGAGTTTTTCTCCTTGTTTTCAGTTCCATATTTTTCTGATGTTTCCTCAGTAAGCCTGCCCCCAATCTTTTTTTTTTCTTTTCTTTTTTTTTTTTTTTTTTTTTTTTTTTCAGTTTTGGTGAATCCTTTCAAATTAGTTATCCATCTCCTTTTCCCAAATTAGGGAAAGGAGCCATTCCCACTGATCGTGTTATTCTAGCTGTCTCTCGAAGGGAAGAACAGAAAAGGGACTGGAGTTACTCTGAGCATCTGATCTCTGTTAATGTTTTATTTATTTATTTTTCTGCTCAGTCAGTCAATGTTTTCACATATACAGAAATATAAGAGCTTTATATTCACAATTTCTGCTTAGATGTTCTTCCTTGAGAGGTGGAGCAGTAGAACAGGAGTATAATCAAAGTGTTTTTTTTTTTCACAGGCCTCAAAAGGAATGCATACCTTTCAACAATGTTTCATTCTTAAAAGCTTATTCCTTGAGTCTTTATTCTCAATGAGGGGAGCCGTGACCATTGAAATGTAGAATTTTGATAAAGCATGGTATGATAGGTTAGAGATCTTTTTATCTGGGTTCTTTGGTGTCTGAGCATGAACCTAGATATTTAAGTTAGAATGTGTACTGAGAGCACACCATGGCAGTAATTGCAAAGCTCTGTTAGCATTCTTCTTTTGCTCTCAAGGGACAGAACATTTTCATTTAAATTCTCATTTATGAAATTATTATGTCAGCTGGTTTTACAAAGTTAATGTGAAAAGGCAACTTGTTAAAATTACTTTTTAAAATTGCTATTTAATGTTCTGTTTTGGCATGGGCTAGTCATATGGGGCAGTTGGGTACTGTTTGTCACTTGTTTCATTTCCACTGCAACATAGTGACAGCAAATCCATGCATCTCACAGTTCATAAGAAAAAGATGTCTCTTTTTTTTATCTTCACAATGACTAGGTATGTTTATGAAGTTTTCTTTTCACCCCATCATAATAAGCTTCCTAAATACATAAACAAGATAGAGTTACCTTAACAACCTTGTCATTTTGATTTTTCACACATTTCCATTGTGTATGTCCTATATCTCAGTGAAGTTTAAACTCATTAGCTGACTGCCATAAGCTATTAGTCTGTAACATTGCTCAGTCTTAAAAAAAATATAAAGCTAAATAAATAACTAAATAAAAAATGCAAAAGAGAAATTGCCTACAGCTACTTTCAGATTCTGTGTCTACAAGTTCTGTTGGTTCATTAACCCAAAGTACATTGAATAGGAACAATCCTTTCATAAATAAAATTAAAATAAATTAAAATAAAATAAAAAATTAAAATAAAAAAATAAAATTAAAATAACTTATTTCAGAGTGAAAATAAAAATGGTATCACTAAAAGATGCTATTCATCTCCTCATTACTCTTCACCAAGCCAAGCAAAATAACTTTTATGCATGCAGCATATACTTCCCAAGCATTTTGGTATGATTAAACTATGTCTAAGCTAGTCATATCTGAAAGACTGTGTGTGCTAATTGCTTTGGCTTTAGTTAACATTATTAAATACACAGATTGCTAAGGAGTGTGCACAGTTAATTTCTAAATCCCTGTCTGCTGTAAAGATTGATTTAGGGAAGGTGGTATATTACAAGAAATGTTTAGTGTCATACATCATTATACTTCATTGCCTTTTATGATTTTTTATCTTTTTGCTGTTTGTTTGTTTGGTTTTACTCCCCTTTTAAACAGATTGTCACACTTTGTCCTCATTTTTATCTGAAGATACATTGATAATAAATATTATTCTAAATCCACTATAAAAGTGATATATACTTAATATCGTATTGCATAGTATCGTTACATTAGATCAATGTTGCTTTTTGTTTTCTAGCATTTCTATTTTTATTTATTTCAAAGTAATTTTGCTCTAGAGCACTGTAAATATGATTGGCCCATTGTATTTAAGATTGTTTTTAATGATTATAAATATTATACAGTTAATAATAGCAACATCTCAAAGGAAGAAATAGTTTCATTTGCTACCTTGTCAGCAATTACCCTCATTGCATACATGCTGCTTTGCTCCAAGGTTTCATTTTGGAGTGATGCCACATGTCTCAGCCAGGAAACCTGTACACAAAATGAAGGATAACATTCTCCAAGGTTCTGCACCCTACAGACAGTAAAACCACCGATTGTGACAGATTTCACTTCCTCTGCCCAAAGCAGTTCTGACATGAAGATACAACAGAAGTTCCTCAGTGTATGGGCTTGTTACCAAAATATGAGCTAAGCAGAAGGATGCTGTTTTCTGGAAAGCATCCACTTACATCTCCAGGGCCAGGAATTACCTGGCAGTTGATGTTATGTGTATATAGTTTTCCTCTCTATGGTAGGATAGTGTCCTGAAAGAGTCACACATCTAGGTAACAAATTACTATCCTTACAGAGAAGTGCAAACTGATATCTCACTGCTAGAGTGTCTATCATCAGTCCAAGGAGGAGGCACATTGTACTTTTTTTTTTTTTTTTTTTTTCTTTTTTCTTTTTTGAGGTTAGCCTATATTTCATGTTCAGATTAGAATGACTGATCTTGTAATCCATGTCCAGGTTGGTTTATATTTGATCTGGGGGCTGGGAAAGCATTTAATCTTTATGATAATTGATATTAACTTCTTAATTTGGGGCTGCATGGATCTGTGTTTCTTTGTGTTTCTTTTCCATCCCTAAGCTAAACAAATGCCAGTGCATTGCCCTGACAGAGAGAGAAAAGATGTCCAGGCTACAGCAGGAACACAGGTCAGAGGGAAGAATGGATGAATACTCAGAGAACATTTGACCAAAGGACATATATCTGAAGGTGGCCTTTCTGAGATAGCTAGAGAAGAATAAAAGAATTAAGTTCTCTCCCAGCCTAAACAATTTGCAATCCAAATTTATTAGATTTTCTAAGTCATATTTTGTGGTTTTGCATTTAGTAACACTTCAGTGGTTTTTATTCTGTGAAATTACCCTGTTTCTTTTTAAAAGCAATCATGCCCTTTTTATCTTATCCTTGTAACTCAGAATCCAAATATCTGTCCTCAGAATTTTTTTTTTTTTTTTCCAGATTGAAATGTCCTTTGCTATTTAATTGTTCCTTGTTTAGAATCTATTCAAAAACTTTTGATCATCCTTGTGGCCATTCTCTGAATTTTACTCCCTCCTACACTCAACTAACAAGATACGTTATTTCTTTCTGCATCTTTCATTGGAAATGCAAGCTCTGTAAGTATTACCTCTCATCCAGTACTTCTTTTTGCTTTCAGAAGCCACTGTTAAGAACAACAGTTGGGGTCTCCTTGAGAGAAAGAAAAATCTGTGGTTTAAATGTTAAAATAATTTTTAGCGGTGAAAAATCACAACCACAGGTAGTGCTGTGTAATCAAATTCATTCAATATTGAAGTGTATATAAGATATGGAAAATAATTAGCCTCCTCAAGGTCATCTGTTTCTGTCCACTGAAACTAGAACCAATTTAACAGATTATCAACCAACTCTAATAGTTAGTAAAATCTATCTTTTCAGATGGCAAAAATAAAATGCAATGGCTTCTAATATATTTGCCAAGTAAGGTGCCCAGGTTAAACTTGTATTCCAGACAGCATCTTTTTTATTCTGCAGCCTGAGAATATGTGTTACATTTTCACAGTCTGCAAGGAATATTTCAAAGCTCTGTAGCTCTTAGCTCTCTAAATACTCTATATTTAGAGATCCTGCTGATATGGTTCCCTTACTTTTGAAAAGATGATGTAAATACTTACCTTGATGTCTTAACCTTCCTGTGCTGCAGTAGAGTAGAGGATTGATGAAGAAAGAGGTTTTATATTAATCAGCTTATTGATGAAAGAGTAAGAAAGTAATTTTATGTTGCTTCCTTCTCTGCCTTCACTGAGACATGAAGTAAAAAAGAATGATGTGTGTATACAATTATTTAATATTTATAATGGAAAAGTACCCACAGAATCGTTTGGATCACCAGGGTCAAATATTTTTGAGTTAGGCAATCCACAAACACATCTGGGGAGATGGTACATGTCATAGATAGAATCGTAGAATATCCTGAGCTGGGAAGGATCCAAATCCTGCCTTTGCACAGAACTACCTAAGTTAAAACCATTTGTTTGAGAGCTTTGTTCAAATGTTTCCTGAACTCCAGCAGACTTGGTGCCATGGCCACTTCCCTGGGGAGCCTGTTCCAGTGCCTGACCAAAGCCTTAGAAACTTTTCCTAATATCCAATCTGAACCTCCCCTGTCACAGCTTCATGCTGTTCCCTCAGGTCTTGTTGCTGTCACCAGAGAGAAGAGATCAGCACCTACCTCTCTGCTTCCCCTTGTGAGGAACCTGTAGGTCAATATACAGTCACCCCCTCAACCTTCTCTTCTCTAAATTTAAACTGAGTGACCTCAGTTTCTCCACATACCTGTTGCCCTCTAGACCTTTCACAATACTTTGTTGCCTTCCTTTGGACGCATTCACCAATGAATGTTTATTAAAAAGGGCTAAAAAAAATCAGAGAAAGATCTATGCTAAAGGACATAGCTATATAATGTGTGCCTTTACTTATAATCTTGCCACTGTTTTTGTTTTTGTTTTTGTTTTTTTTCATTGAAGTATGTTTCTTTTGTTCTAGGTTGATGAACTATAATATGTTTTCAAGACCTATAAAATTAATAGTAATAAATAACAGGAATAATATATATATATATTATTCACAATGTTCCTGTTCTTAATGTTTTATCAACTGAAATAAACAACACAGATCACTGATAGAACTCTAGACTGTTAAGAATAACCACTACTTCTTGTATTGGACATTAACTGGCATGGCGTTGGTATCAGGAGTCTGCAGAAGTGTCATGTGTTGGAAGTTGCCATGGACTGCCCTTTGCCAATGACATCAGCATACAGTTGTTTCTGAAACTGATCAAATAGCCCCACTGCATGCCAAAAACTCATCCAGAAAGGGAACACCTAGTACCTTTGCAAAAATCTGTTTAAGAAAAGATGGAAGGTACAAGGGGCAGGAGATGCTGAAGAAGCTGGTCTTGGTGCCTTAGTCTGCATTATTGTTGACTTAGAATGATCCCTTAGAGCCATGGAAGTTATTATTAGATCATTATATTTCAAATTCAATTAACTGTTTAAAATTGAATAATCCATTATGCAAATAGATCATGGTTCTCATTTTGCTTTCTTTGAACAGTTGAACAGTCCAACCTTTTATTTCTTAGAATTACTGAGCCATTCTATAGCTGAGTTGTTGGTTTTGTTTGTTTGTTTGTTTGTTTGTTTTTGTAATGCTGCACCTGTACTTTGTTAAACATTTTATTTTAGTGATTGATTTAATTCCTGCAATGTGTCATACATAGTGAAAATTCCTGTTTTAAAGTTTGTTTTAAAGTTTGTTTTGTACATAATTTGTACATAATTATTCAGCTCATGCCCCTATAGGTAGGTTGCTATTATAGACCACCCACTGTAGAATAAAATGTGCTTAGTGGAGAGTTCTGTTTATATACTTATTTCTAACAAATTTATATATTCTAGAAAATTTATATATATTTCTATCAAGATTATATATGATTTCCACTGTTTAATGAAAGCTGTATCTGTAAAATGCCATGCCAACATATAAGCAGTGCTTTTCAAACTTTTTTTGTCTTTTCTTTTTGAACAGCAAATTGTTTAGAAGTACAGAATAATCTGGAACATAATAAATTAAATCTGTTTTTATTATTTAAATTACATAGACCACTTATAAGCAGTTCAGTGTTCAAAGAGAGACATAGGTTGATTATCACCAACTTAAAATATATACCTATTTGCTGAACTCTCCCTTGAAAAAAAAAAAAAAAAGAGTTGATACCATGGCAAGATGCTAAAAAGTTCAAATTAAAATTGTGAGCTTTTCTTGTATGATATATTACTTATGTTTGTATTATATATTATGATATATGATACGTATATGTACATATGATATATTACGTACAAGTCCTTGCTGATACAAAAATATTTTCTTGACAGAAAGATGTCATAAAAGTGAATAAAAGCTCTCATACCGGAATAATAAATTAAATATAACCTTACTCAGAAAGCTATGTGAATTAAGACATGTAAAAGAATAGATGTTCTAATATGGTGTGTATCATTAATATAAGGTCTGGCAATCCTCAAACCTGTCAGATAAAGTTTTTTGTCTTGACGAGGCTTTCTCTATATATAAAAGCACTGAAATGTAGAAATCTGTCACTTCAGAATTTAAGGAAAGTACAATGTGAATAAGTGCAACAGTGTGATAAGCCCAGACTCCTTGCATTTGTTTCAAGATAATTAATGGATGAAGATTAATGAATATTAATTAGTTAATTTAACAATTCAAGGTTAGAACAAACATATATTTTAACATGATGCCCTCTCACATAAATTGATAGCTTTTGCTAGTGAATAGGAAAAGTGAATACTGAAAGCTCTGCAGGAAGAATACTGCTGTTTTTTGTTTTGTTTTGTTTTGTTTTGTTTTGTTTGTTGTTGTTTTATTATTATTATTATTTTTTTTTTCTAATCTAAAACTGTTAGAAAAGAGACATGGATAAAAATAGTCATATTAGTCTTTTCCACAGTTTAGGCACATGTCTTAAAAACCTGGGAATGCTTCCAAAAGTTTTTTAGATTAACGTAACTGAATCCATTTGATTTCTAACTTAGAGATTGGTTATAAAATGAATAAGAGTTTGACAACAGCTAATCCTGTAAACCATATTACAAAATATTATCTTTAAAAAATATATATATTTTGTATAATAAAGTAAAAATTCAGTGCTGTGTTTGACTATAATGAAAGTCCAGACAGTGAGAAGGTGGAACTGCAGAGCTATTTCAATTTTGACTCATGACAGTACTGCAGCACAAGCAAAGTTCTGCTGCCTTGAGCACAGAAGGAGCAGGCAGACTCCAGGAAGATTTTTTTTGTTTTCACAACCTGATTTCCAGTGTTCCTCAGGACTACACATGTCAATCTTTCTTGTCTTCAGCCTTTTGGACCTCTGTCGTTCATATTTCTTATTTTTGTTTTATTTTCTGTATCTTTTTGCCTCTTTCTGTTATCTTTCAGGTTCTGTTATCCACAGACACATGATCCCACAAATCAGTAACTCCACTCTCCACACCACTTCAGACAAATCCTGCTTATTTTCCTTGGCATGTTTCTATTCTGTTTTTTCCCCCTTGATCTAGAACCTCAGAAAGTAGACTGGTATTTCATTGTTTTTAAACAAAGACATTTTAATTGCTTTCTCATTTAAAAAGGAGTGAAAGTTGGCTAGCAAAACCCACAGATTCAGTGACCTTGGTGACTGCCTGCAAATTGATATCACACCTGCTGGCAGCTGCAAAGAACATTCACACAATAAAAAGAGGATTGTATGTGTGCTCGGTACAATATATGTTGCCTTGTCACTATTACTGACACTGTGTTTTTACCTCTCTTTTTCTTCCAGCATTTGCTTTTCCCTCTGGAGTTCTTAATTGTTAAAGGGAAGTACTTTATAAAAGAAAACTGAAATGATTGTACTTTGCTTAATATGTGGCTGCAGAAATTCACACCTGAAAGTAGGACAGTACTTTCATTTTCATAGAATAGAATCACAGAATCATAAGGGTTGGAAAAGACCTTCAAGATCATCTGGTGTCACCACCATTGGGAGTAAGGCCATAAAAAGAACAAACAAACAAATAAATAAATAAATAAAGTAATCATTGGATTATAGCATTATTTAATTTGAAGAAATGGAATCTGTCTAGATCAACCTCCAATTGCAGTCAAAAATAAAATAAAATAAAATAAAATAAAATAAAATAAAATAAAATAAAATAAAATAAAATAAAATAAAATAAAATAATAAATAACTTTGGTCAAAATCTAAAATCTACTTTTACTTATGAAGACACTGAAGAAAATTTGGATTTCAGAGCCTTTCTCTACAGCTTATAATAATAACAGCAATGCTACAAAGACCTTAAAAGCACCTTAATATCCTCCCTGGGCACCACTGTTCCTCAGAGGCCATCTCCTAATTTCAGGCCTTTGAGAGGTATGCTAAAGTGCGATATCCCTCACAGTGACTTTAATTGTTCTAGTTACTTGAGGTTGTTGCACAACCTCAGCACACTGACAGCACACCAAGAAACAAGCAGCTGTTTCTCTTCCTTACAAGCTCGTCCTTCAGCTAGCCAAATGCGTGACCTGCAGCCCATAAGGAGCTATCCACCTCATTCTCACATATTCATGAGCTCTTAACCCACTGTTTATTGGGTTACCTGCTGTTACATACTTAGTACTTCTTTTAGTTGTGACTTCCAACATAGATTTCTTATTAACAACCACTTAAGTACTTAGTACCCTACAGCTTTTATTTAAAGCTCCCCTATTACTCCCTGGAAAATTCTGCCTCTAAAAAGAGCGACTTGGTTGAACTTGAAATCACTGGCCATTCCTGAGCAACATTATTTTGGAATGTAGAAAAAGCTGCTTCATAACAGTTATGTTAACTTTGTTACCCATTGCTGGAATGTATTGTAGAAATGCAAGGATGTTGGATTTACCAGCATTTGAGAGATTCATCCTGAGATCAGCAGAGTTTATAAAAAAAAATTGTGCTTGTTTTTATCCATCTATTGTCATTGTAAGCTACTGGAGCATGCAGAACTAGGTAGCTTGCATTCATTCATTTTCAAATGTTTCCTGACAATAGGATGATGAAACAGCTTTGCACATAGAAATAAACTGAAATATTAAGACTGCAGTATTTAGCCTACATTATTGACTGGGTAAAACATGCATTAAACTCTTCTGCGATAATGTTGTAAATATGCCAGTTTTACATTTACATAACTTTGGTACCACTTACTATCTTTAAATATGCTATAGCATTTTCATTTTATGCATAGATTGCTTACTTTCTTAATCACTCTCATTCTTTCTAGAGTTTGCAAATAAATATTTGTTTGACTTTTTGTTGAATATAAATTCATTTTATAAGTACATGAGTGAAAATATTTCTTTAAGAACAGTATTTATTTAGGAAATAGTGACTCAAAAGTTGGCAAGAGTTAGGTACACAGATAAAAAAATTACTCATTTGATTAATTGTTTTCTAATGTCTACGTATGTTTTATATATTCTGCTCCTACTCAGCAACTTCTATAAAAGTGAAAATAGTTGCCTATCTACAATACTAGGTAATGACACAGAAACTAAGAAGGGAAATTTATACAAGTTACATATTGCTAAGAGTATCCTAATGAGCTGTGACAGTTCAATTTAATGCACATGATCTTATATTTTTAACATGCTATGAATTCATACTTTTCATATTATCCCATGTTTATAGTTATAAAAATAAGTTAAATGTAAGATTAATATATTTGTTTTAATCTTTAACCAGAAAGTAGTTTGCTATACAGCTATTTGCAATACCTATTACCATCAATATATGAATGAATTTCTGTATCTTAAACATGTTCAAATTTCCAATTTTCTATTATATACATAAAAGTATTTTGTGTCAAACTTAATATTATAAGATTTTAGTTACATGCCTGATTTTCCTTCTACAGAAGGTTTCTATGAAATAATAAATAATACCTTTCATTATTAATATTTTTTTTTAGGCTAAAATAGAAAAGACTTTTTTTTTTTCCTTTCTATTCTGAAAAAAATGCCATAGTTGCTCTATAGCTTTCTCTTCCTCAGATGATGCAGTGAGAGCTCTCATGCTGGATGGGTTCTGTTAACAGGACTAACAGACTGCTAGATCTCTACTCAGTCCTACTCAGTCCCATAAACCAAAGGGATTGCCTTTCTGCAGCTTCTGCCCACTTCAACCTCAAAGCCAAAATCCCTTTGGCCAAAGGCAAACCTATTGCAGAGACTCTACCATTGATTTAGTTGTGTAAATGCTCACATGCCTGCGTTCAAGTGTTCAACCCAGTGATGTTTATTTTACTAATCTGCACAAAGCCTCAGTATTTAATTCTGGAGTGTGGTACAAGCATCACATTTAATTAGAGCCCATGAACATGAGTTTCTGTTATATTTTTCCCTCTTTGTTTTTCTGCTTTTTAGCACTGATTTTCTGATTCAATTTTCATTTTACCTACTCCTCACTGAGTTTATTTGCTTACCCCCTCCCCTCCTTTTTTTCTCTTTCTTTCTTCAGTGAGCTTGAACACAATAATTTTCACATTTTGTCCATTTTCAAACTCTCTACATCTCAGTAAGTAGAAAATAGTCACCTGAGCTTTGTGCTACATGACTATCCCTGCAGGGTTGTGCATCTCAAAATGTGAGAAAGGAATCACATGGAGGTGACCTGTACAGAGCAATTGATTTACATAATGCTTTCTTTACTCTCATCTTTGTGCTCCTACATTACGTAGGAGCTTATTTTATTTGCCTTTTTTTAGTGTGAATATTGTCTGGTGGCCACAGGAGTCCTATGCAATCACAATTCTCAGCTTGTCCAAGCAGTTATGAGAGGGAAGGTGTTTTTTTCTAGCCAGATACCACAATAGAGAACATTTTAATATGGCAACTGAAGACATAAAAAAAAAAAAAAAAAAAGCTGCATTTAATTTCAGGATAGAACAAAGTTCATGTTTTAACACTACAATTAATGTTTAAAGAAGCAATAATGCTTCTGGATATCCTATGGATGGGATTCAGACTGCATCTTTTTTTGCTGTTGTTATACTCTGAGAACATCCAGTGTGGACGTAGTATTAGAATCCCTTAGGAAGGTTGTGAATGAAATGAGAGAGAAATTCAATTTATTTCACATCTATTTTTCGGCAATAAACTATAAACTGACATGACTAGTAACCAGAAATAAAAGAGCCAAACCTAGCAAGCAAAAAGTTTTATGAGGAAAAGTAGGAAATTTCCAAAGCATGAGAAAATACTAGTCTCTGAAAAGTAAGAGATTTTTTTTATCCTTATGTCTGTTATAATCTCACCATTTTTATTCACCCTCATTCCCTTGGTATTTTTTAAATGCATTACTGAATTTCTCTGTTGAAGGGGGAACAGATTTTTTAACAAAGCTGTAAGTACTCTGTGGGTCTATATCCCTGTGGATCTATAATGTTAATACATATCTAGTTCAGAATGTACAGAATAGGCTTACATACAAGTTTACATAATTCATGCATCAGAGTTGATTTCTCTAAATCAGATACTCTGTATTTTCTGCAACTTTGCTATGTATCTTATGAATGTGAAAAAGAAATATATAATATGGAGACAAAAATCTTAATGAAAATCTGGAAAAGATTCTTACAGATAACAAGGATAAATGCAGTATTTCACATTCATTATTAACAGCAGAGCACATAATCCCACAAAGAGTAAATATGATTCAGGAAAGTTTTCACATATAAGTGTATCTAACAATTAGAATAATGTCTTGACTCAGAGGATCAAAGCAAGTTCTTAAAAAGTAGAGCATATTTTTTCTGAAGTGAGGGGAAAATATGTTCACTTCTGTTCCCTCTGCATTTTATCCTTCTTGGTAGTATAGATGTCTCTTTTACTTCTTCCAGTTTCAAGGTTTTTTTATGACATCCTTCCTATTTTTACCTGTGCTTACTCTTACCTGTCACAAAATAATGAATCTTACAATATTGGTCAATTTAAAATGGATTTTATTGGACATAAGAACGAATATAAAAATGATGTGGTTTCTAAAACAGTTTTCCTCTTCCATTTTACTGCTAATAGAGCAGAACTCAGGAGTGAGAGCAGGGTAATATAAATAAACAGAAATGTCCTCATCTGTGAATTTTTGGGACTAACTGGTGGTCCTAGAAAGGATCTAATTAAATACATTGCTAAACTTCCCTCACAAAGCAAACACCAGCTAGCTGTCATGTGGATCGACTAATGCTGCTTACATAGTAACCTTTAAAGTTAGGTTTTAGGCTGGGAAAAGAACTGTTTAAACAAGGTATTTGCTATAACATCTTGCCCACAGATCCATGCAGACATAGTCCAATGTACAGAAGTTTCTTGTCTCTCATTTGGGACAATATGCAAACACTCTGAATTTTACTCTTTCAAATTGAACATGGAAAGAAAGAAGGAAGCCGAGTAGAGCCCAAGACTGAGTGTTGTACTACCTGACTTTACTCTCTGCTTTGTCACACAGATCTTGTGAGACTGTGAGCCTCTGATGGGTCTAACAGTACTTCAGCACTTAAACTGGCAAAAGTTTATTAAATTCCTGGAAAGCAATCTTTCACTCCTAACAGGAATGAGTGTACTTCACACTGCAGCCCTATCAAAACAAACAAACAAACAAAAAAACACTTATTTTTCTGAAGTTTATGTCAGAGCCTAGTAAGTGCTTTCAAGAGGGCCCCTAGTCTTCTCTTTTATAGCAGCAATGACCTTCTCCCTTCCTCCTCCCCCCTCCTTCTGCTTAAACTCTCCCTCTTTCTCTCTTCATATGAATACTTTAACAATCCACAAAGCTACTGTAAAATCTCACTTCTTGGTAAAGCCCTTTCTTTTTGCTCTCATGACTAAAAGATGCAGCATACTACAGACTGAAAACAGGTTTATTTAATTTTGTAAGCTACCTGTTACAGAACTCAGTGAAAGGAAACACCTTTAGTTCCACCGCTGGATTTTATTCAATCCCATTCCATGCAAAGTGTATATTCATTCACTGCCTTGAAAAAGTGCTACCAAGTGAGTGCTTAACAATGAAGTTATAAAGCCACTGTCACTCTTCAGTAGGTTTGCCCTTATAGAGGTGAGAATGCTTGGATAATATAGTAGGAACTATCACAAGAGCTGTGTGCTTAAATCTCTTCCTTATGACGAAGAGAAATTTGTACTCAGATCTGCTATATTTATGGTGAGTTTTCCAATCTGAAAGAATGAAAAAGACAAAAAATGCAATCATCTCTGCCACCCAGTTTTAGAATGTGTTCGCTGCTCGTATCTGAAAGAAAGGCTATAGATTGTGACCTGCTGGATCATGTAAATTTGAGAGACTTCTCAAATATAAGAGTGTAAGGCAGATATGTCTCAATGAGTACAGAATTTCAGATTCCTAACTATTCTCAGAATTTCTTAATATTGGGTACATAACTCTTTTGCATTGGGCATAGTCATTACTTTAATGACATAAGCAAGATGACTAGGTAATTCTAAGCATGTCAGTATCACAATGTTCTGAGACCAAAAATCAGAATGTTTGATATAAGACTGTAATAAAGAGAAAAATGGAACATGGTGTAATAAATAGCAGTTAATATAAGTTTGTGTAACACAGACACTGTCAAATTAACTTAGTATTTTGGTCCTTGCTCACAGAAATATTTTTTCTTTAACTTATGACTGTGAAATATAAGATGTGCAGGGTGGCCATCATAAGAAGCTGGGATCCTTCTTTCCATAATTTACATATTTTCTAAGGATTTCTAAGGATTTCTATGGATTTCCATGATTTCTAAGCTATAAAATGATGCTTCTTCTTGCCTACTCTGCTTCTTGCATTTTTAGTTGTGTTATGCTCCACATCATGAAATAAATTGTATTCATAGTGATCACTTTTCAGTAGAGCTTAGGACTAGACAACATCCGTTAAAAGTGAGAAATATATTTTTAAATGTTCTTGGACCAAAGAGAATGTTGAATACATTTCCTGGGTAAGTGCTCTAGCTAATAAGATATTAAGTGGCCACTAAACTATACCCAAACTAGTTATCTTGATCTTCTTTTATAGGAAAAAAATTAATTTCTGTGATGAGAAAGTGTCCACTTAGGATAAGATAAATTCTATATCAGAAATATCTGTTCTGTTCATTGTTTCTGAAAGCTACTAGATCAAATGCAAGAATCTCACTTTTGATATCAAGCTTCTAGTCCTTAGAATCTCCTACGTTCCAAAAAAAGAGTAAGAATTCATACTTATTTTTTCATTTCCTGCTGTTAGGTGCTATTGAAGCTTTTGCTTTATTATAAGGGTATATATGCTGGAATAATTTATTTTATGTATTACTACAATTGTGAAAATCCCAGGTGTTAACAAAAACATTTTGGAGTGAACTTGAGATGTCTGGGTAACAGTGTGGGGTCTCACATTATCATCTAAATATGAACTCTGACTTTCACATTGTGATAGAGAGATGGAAGAGTAACAAAAACAGGAACTTTAAAGAAAGACAGAGGGTTATGTTACTTGCTTTGAAGATTTACCGTTCAAAAAAGAATTGGAAAAAAACGCAACAATCTTAAAAAATATCCATAAGAATAGTTAAGTAATTTGAAAACACATATCAAAAGACCTAAGAAACTCATTCTATTTATTAATTTGTAAAGACTGTTGAAAACTTATTTAATCATATTCACATATTTAATCATGCTGCTGTGCATTTGCGAACAGCAATCTCATTTCCATCAAACAGATGAAGTTATAAAGGTTATGATGTCTTTAACTGAAGTTGGATTTATGGGTTATATTTATACTGGTGATTTACATCTTCAAAGAATATTCACAGGGGCTAGAACTCTATATCTAATTTATTCAGTAGTTTGAATGTCTCTGGAATGATATTAGCCTGGCCCAGCTAATGTTTTCCTATACTGAATCTGGAGGAGGACCATTCATATCAGGTAATCTGAGTAAAATCATGCACTTCTAAAAGGTTTATCAAGGTTTTACAGCATTTATACTGTTATGTCACTAGGTTCAGCAAGAAAATGGATTTGTTTATTAAAATAGACATAGCTACATGCACTAAGATGAAGGTGTGCGTTTTTAACAGTGAGAATTATTGATCATTAAGAATAAAAAAAAAATAATGATAAACGATGAATAATTAACAGTTTTAAAATGAGGATTGGATTTTTTCTGAAGATGCTCTCATCCAAAGATACAGTTCTGAATATCGTTTTTTTCTTCAGTGTATCATGCACTTACTTCAAAACTTTCTAAAAAACAATCATTCCAGACTATCATTCCAGACAGCTGCAAAGCAGAAGGGACTGATGTGACTACATGATATAGATTTTTTTTTATTATTTTTTTTTTTATTATTTTTTTGCCAGATTGCTTTGAGCAATCTGGTCTAGTGGAAGGTGTCCCTACCCATGGCAGGATGGTTGGAATGAGATGATCCTTAAGGTCTCTTCCAACACAAACCATTCTATGATTCTATGATTGATTCTATGATTCTATGATTCCGTGACTCTGACTGTGATAATCTTCCTAATAATTTCTAACTTTACAGTTTTATTTCTTTTATGAAAATAAATACAAATAAATAAATAAATATATTAATACCTCATAACAAGTCCAGAATTGATGTTTAAGGGGGAGAAAAAAAAAGACAAAAAACACATAGAACAGATATAGACTTTTCCTGACAATACTGGAAAAGTTTTTTGAATACTTGAAAGTTTGACAATTAAATTTATCCTGTAATTGAAGCTGGTTTGCAAGGTGACAAACTTTCAAAGGTTAAACCTAGTCTTTGATCCAAGAACTCTTCAATGTATTTGATCTTGAAATTATGGCACTAAAATTAAATATAGTCTCTACCCTAATTGTGCTAACCACAGTGAAGAATTAAAATCTATGTCAGGAATTCTGATGGGCTTCTTTATTTTGTAATTAGAAGTTATTTTAAATCTTGAAGTTTCTGTATATTTTTTTTTAGCTATTGTAAAGAATTTTTAATGATTTTGTTCAGAAGTTATTCTTAGGCTTTATGCATTCTAACCTTCATCCAACAAAAATCACTACTGAGGATTTCATTGAAAATAGTGAGAAGTTACACTGATAATATAACAACCATAAAATATAACTTGCAATAAAATTTGCAAATATAAATTGCAATAAATTACTTGATATATTAAAGACATGGACATCTACAATTTAATCAAATATGATTAAGTTAAAAGAAATAATTGAATGAACACCGGCAGAGGCTCCTTAATCTCCTAGATCACTGGGTTTGAACCTCCACTGATTCAAAGACAGCTAAAAAATTCCTGCAAAGCTGCAGATCTCTATAATGAATTAACAATGTTTGGATTTATTCATAGTTAACTTCTATAGGTCCCTCAGAAATAGTCTATGGAGCACCAGACATTTTTAGACCAGAGGCCAAAACCTACTCTTTTAGAATAGATGCATTATAAAATATGCCTCTTTTCATACCTGCCAAGAGTCTGGGACAATTTGGTGAGCTTTGATGTTTCCAGTGACCCCATTCAACAGGGACCATTAAAATAACAATGACATGCTGAATCGCTGATAGCAGTACTGCAAAACATTCCTTATCTATTAAAGACATATTTGAGCATTTTGTGTTTCTAGTGTCAATATCAACTTCAGAACTGGCTTTTTGTTCCCTTCTTGCAGGTTAAGAACACTGCAACATTAAAGAACAATTTGTTTTTAATGCATCCTTTTTCAAAATCTTGTGGTCTTATGTAACAAATGTTTTCTCATCAACAGAATCACAGAATCACAGAATTGTCTAGGTTGGAAGAGACCTCAAGATCATTGAGTCCAACCTCTGACCTAACACTAACAAGACCTCCACTAAACCATATCACTAAGTTCAACATCTAAATGTCTTTTGAAGACCTCCAGGGATGGTGACTCCACCACTTCCCTGCACAGCCCATCCCAATGCCTCACAACCCTCTCATTAAAGAAGTTCTTCCTAAGATCCAACCTAAAACAACCCTGGCACAACTTTAACCTGTTCCCTCTCATCCTGTCACCAAGCACATAGGAGAATAGACCAACCCCCACCTCTCTACAGCCTCCTTTAATGTACTTATAAAGAGCGATAAGGTCGCCCCTGAGCCTCCTTTTCTCCAGGCTGAACAAGCCCAGCTCCCTCAGCTGCTCCCTGTAACACTTCTCCAGGCCCCTCACCAGCTTCGTCGCCCTTCTTTGGACTCCCTTGAGCACCTCAATATCCTCTTGCAGTGAGGGGCCCAAAACTGAACACAATACTCGAGGTGCGGCCTCACCAGAGCCGAGTACAGGGGGGCAATCACTTCCCTAGACCTGCTGGCCACACTGCTTCTTATCCAAGCCAGGATGCTGTTGACCTTCTTGGCCACCTGAGCACACTGCTGGCTCATATTCAGCCAAGTATCCACTAATACTCAGGTCCTTCTCTGCCAGGCAGCTTTCCAACCACTCATCTCCCAGCCTGTAGCTCTGCTTGGGGTTATTGTGCCCCAGGTGCAGGACCCAACACTTGGCCCACTCAGCCCATCGGTCTAGCCTATCCAGATCCTCCTGCAGAGCCTTCCTGCCCTTGAGCAGATCAACACACGCACCTAACTTGGTGTCATCTGCAAACTTACTGAGGGTGCACTCAATCCCCTCATCTAGATCATCAATAAAGATATTAAAGAGGACTGAATATCTAAATCTCTAAATATCTATTTTATCAACATCCATCCGTCAACACGTATCTAAATATGAATATTCATTTTCTTATTAGTTTATTGAAAATTAATTTGAAAAATATAAACATTCTTAAGCAAATTGATTGATCCTGGTCTTCTGTGTTATATTCTTTGAAATGACATTGTAACTTTCAGAAAAATAGATCATACAACATTTCCATGTATTTTACATAGATGAAGTCTAAACTTCAACTGAAATTTTTCATAGATTCAATCATAATTAGTAGAGGGAATTTTTTAACAGGCACTGATTTTTTTTCAGTTTCATTAATACCTGAAAGTCCAAATCTTAAAACTCTTCCCACTTGTATAAACCAATTGATGCAAAAAATACGACATTGACTATAAGAATTAATATAAGATCTAGAATATTCTAATCAGTCCAATTAAACATAATTCTACCTGCATCAGGAAAGCAGAAAAAAAGAGCCACTGCTACATCCACCTCAGGATTCTACCCAACTCTAACTAATTGGAGTAACTTTCTATTTGTGTACTTGTTTTCACAATGTATTGCTTCTGTTCCTGTGTCCTGGTTTCAGTTAGCACAGAATTAATTTTCTTCCTAGTAGCTGGTGGAATGCTGTGTTTTGGCTTAGAATGAGAAGAGTGCTGATAACACCCCGATGCTTTAATTGTTGCAGAGCAGTGCTTATACTAAGCCAAGGACATCTCAGCCTTTGCTCTGTCCTGCCAACGGGCAGGCTGGGGGGTGCAGTAAGAGCTGGGAGGGGACAGACCCAGGACAGGTGACCCAAACTAGCCAAAGGGGTATTCCATACCATCTGACGTCATGCTAAACAATATATAGGGGTGGCTAGCCGGGGGGGAGGGGGCCGGACTGCTCGGGGTTAGGCTGGGCATCGGTCAGCGGGTGGTGAGCAATTGCATTGTGCATCACTTGTTTGTACATACTATTATTACTTTCGTATTATCACCATTGTATCATCATTATTATTATTGTTATTATTATTTTTGTTATTTTTTTTTTTCCTGTCTTATTAAACTGTCTTTATCTCAACTCACGGGCTTCACTTTCCATTTCTCTCCCCCGTCCCAGAGAGGGAGGGGGGAGGGTGAGCGAACGACTGCGTGGTGTTTAGCTGCCGGTCGGGTTAAACCACGACAGTCTTTTTGGGCGCCCAACGTGGGGCCCGAAAGGTTGAGATAACGGCAGATCTGATCAGAGTGTGTTAAACTAAAATTGGTGTAAGGATTAGACCTGCTTAATAGTCACTTGTCATGATGCTGATTGCTTTAATCACAACTCTGCTGCGCCTGTTTTCCAAATTGAGTATTATAGTACATTATTTTCCGTATTTGCTCTCTGTAGTGTTGTTTCTCCTCTCCGGGCCCTGGTTTCAGACCATTATGGTACTAAGTGTTATAGCAATGGCTTATGAGACGATAAGATATCTGGTCATGACTCTAACTTGGTATTTATACTCAGTAACATCGTGGACTCTGTACTTTGGAAACAGCATCTTGGGAACTATTAGCAATTATACCTATTGTTTTTCTCCATTAGAGAGTCAATCTGTGGAGGGGAAAGGGGAGGATATTTTTCCTTACTTGCTTACTCTCCCTTTCTCCTTCACCACCCCTGTATCCTCCTGGGTCACTCTGCCTTCTCCCTCAAAAAAAAAAAGACTGTCGTGGTGTCGTGGTTTAACCCGACCGGCAGCTAAACACCACGCAGTCGTTCGCTCACCCTCCCCCCTCCCTCTCTGGGACGGGGGAGAGAAATGGAAAGTGAAGCCCGTGAGTTGAGATAAAGACAGTTTAATAAGACAGGAAAAAAAAAAAAAAAAAAATAACAAAAATAATAATGATGATACAATGGTGATAATACGAAAGTAATAATAGTATGTACAAACAAGTGATGCACAATGCAATTGCTCACCACCCGCTGACCGATGCCCAGCCTAACCCCGAGCAGTCCGGCCCCCTCCCCCCCGGCTAGCCACCCCTATATATTGTTTAGCATGACGTCAGATGGTATGGAATACCCCTTTGGCTAGTTTGGGTCACCTGTCCTGGGTCTGTCCCCTCCCAGCTCTTACTGCACCCCCCAGCCTGCCCGTTGGCAGGACAGAGCAAAGGCTGAGATGTCCTTGGCTTAGTATAAGCACTGCTCTGCAACAATTAAAGCATCGGGGTGTTATCAGCACTCTTCTCATTCTAAGCCAAAACACAGCATTCCACCAGCTACTAGGAAGAAAATTAATTCTGTGCTAACTGAAACCAGGACATCCTGTAACAATAGCAAGTTTACAAACATAAGAGAATTTTTTCTTGAAGGAGATCTGAGGTATATACCTTATAGAACTTAATCCTTAATAGCTATATATGTTAAAATGACTTTAACCCTACATTTTACAGCCTTTTGCTCCTTATCTTCACAGAACTGCATGAACAGTTCCTAAACTGAGTAAAGGATTGCACTTTATGTTTCTGACCCTCACTGTCTGTTCCCACATCAGCATTAAGCTTCCTCTTTTTCATTCTTTCTTTGGTCAATTGAATTAAATTATTGGCTTCACAGTGGGGCAGCATAAGGAGACAGGATTCCCTACAGAGGTTTTCCCTGTTGATGAAAAGTGACTTAAGTTCAAAATTTAATTACATGGCCAAAGCTGTGTGTCAGAATTCTGGCTTTAAGAACTTAATTCCCCAAATCCAGGTAAAAGAGACTATATATTCCCCAGCCACAAAGGGAACTTTATGTTCTAGAATGACAGACCTGAGAGATCAGACAGTAATTGTTGAATAAGTATTTTAATCAATCTGTAGAATTAAAGTTCCTAAACTTGGTGCTAGTGGAGAATACCATCAAAGTTTTCCCTATAATTTAGTCTGACTGACTATCAGAAATTCTCTTTCATGATAAATCTGTATAAGCCCTCTCCCTTGCCTCCAATAAGAAGAAATCTAGGAAAGGATTAATAGTTTGCAGCCCAGATACTTACTTGATCAACAGGTGTTGGACCATCCTTTCCCACCATATTTAACTTTAAAATTTCCTCTCTGTGTGATTAGGGAATACACCTTAAAATCTCTGATTGAATGTATGCAATTTTAGAAGACAGGAGGCTTCTAGTTTGGCTTGTAAGAATAGTTTCCAAATATGAAACAGGACTTATCCATGTCTGTCATGGGGCAGCCCTTCTCACAGAAGCCACTTCTGCAACCCTCTGCTGCCAAAACCTTGCCATTTAAGAACATTACAAATATGTTCAAAGATATTACAATATCTGTGTTCAAAGACTGCCAACACTTCTAAATGACATTTTACAAGGCATGCATTTGGGTCTTTGACCAAAATATATACAACTATTCAATCTATATGTTAGGATAGTGAGTTTTTATCCTTTTTTTTTTTTTTTTTTTTTTTTTAATTTCATAAACACATGTTCTGTCCTTTACTTTCTATTGCTGTGTAGACTGTTGCAATTCTATTCTCTCAGCCATGTTATTCATTTCTGCAGACACCATTTAAATCTTATCTTTTGTAGGAGTCACTGGCATTGGCAGCTTATAATTTCTGGCACGAATTCATCTGCACATGTCTAATGGAGTGTCTATCTTCTGCAAATTTCAGTGGAGGTTCTTCTGCACACTGAGATCTCAGAAATTACTGTTCTGGTTGTGATGTGTTGGTTTGGTTTGAAAGCACTAGTTTTCTTCAGTTTTGATTGGTATTTCAGCATGGTTCAGTCTGAATACACTATCAATGAACCAGCAAATTGTATTTTTGCAGCACAAAGAAGTAGACTAAGCACTGTGCAGGACAGATAGAAAGATAGTCTTCATGATGGACAGGTTTGATATATATATGTATTTGTGTGTGTGTGTGTGCAGAATAAACTAATAGTAAGGTGTATTCAAGTGAGAAAAAAAAAATTCTGACAATAAAACCATAAAGTCCTCGTAATTCATATCTCTACATCTTAGTGTTTGGTATGTTGGGGAAGTTGTTTATGTGTGCCTTCAGTGCTACTTCACATGTGCATATGCAAACACACGGATGCACACAGATTCATAGACATAGATTATCCTGAGTTGGAAGGGACCCACAGGGGTCATCGAGTCCAACTCCTGGCTCTGCACAGGTCTACCCAAAAATTCAGACCATATGACTAAGAACATAGTCCAAACACTTATTGAACTCTGACAGGCTTGGTGCTGTGACTGCGTCCCTGGGGAGCCTGTTCCAGTGTGTAACTACCCCTCCAAGTGAAGAACTTTTTCCTGATATGCAACCTGAACCTCCCTTGTCACAGCTTGACACCATTCCCATGGATCCTATCACTGATCACCAGAGAGAAGAGACTGGCGCCTGCCCTCATGAGAAAGCTGTAGACTGCAATGAGGTCTCCTCTCAGCTTCCTCTTTTCCAGAGGAAATTTGTATTTCATAAATATTGCATGTTGATTTAAAAGGAAAAGCTGTCTGTCATTCTGGCTATAAAGGGAACTAGAAACTGTTGTCCAACACAGAGACAATATGTCCATCAGCTGCTTGATGATATATCTCTGTGGAAGGCAACAGTTTCTGCATTTGCTGAATTCTAATTTAATGATAACATTTTACTTCTACAGAAAACAATGCCTCAGAAGCAAGCTTTCCCCATGATCCCCAAGGAAAAGGGAGACACTGCTTTGAGGAAGGACATATTGCTTATTCAGTTTATCATTAATATCATGCCTCCATGCCTCTTTGTGATCTTACAGCTTCCTAATTCCTGGCTTCAAAACCCAGGGGAACCTTGGATCTATTGCTTACATAAAAGCAAAGTGACAAGTTTGGTCCTTCATTCAATATTTGTTTCTTTTGTTCAGTGAAAACTGCAATCACAGTTTTCCCATACAGGTAAGGTACGTTTAATCAGTCATTCTTTCTTGGCTAGCTGTTTCTGCAGAAGTAGCAGTTTCCAGCTCTTGTAAAGTTCCTGCAGGCACTATTAAATAAATTTGCATATGCAAGGGTTTTACTACAGAACCACTATATCAATGAGATGATCATTCACATTAGTGAAATTCTAGTACAATCCCCAGTTTATTTTACTGGGTAAGACGGTTTTGCTCTATTGTTACTGACTTCCCCTAGTTTTTTGTTTGTTTGTTTTTCCAGATTTTCTTGCTATTATACATATTTATCATCTATTTTTGAAGCTCATTAACATAATACTTCCGTAATTCTCAGTGCCATCTACTTCTAAGAACATTAGTCCACTGATGTTGCCAACAGGATGACAGGATTCGTAGTATATATGTCAGTGTAGTATCACATCACCTACTACAAGAACAGTACAATTAGTTACTCTCTTTCCTACCTCTGACTTGGCAAGAAGCACTGCTGCTGAACAAGAGCAAAACTCAGCTGGAAACTGGAAATTATTTCTGTTGGGTGTAAGTGGCAATGTTTTGGTAGTGAGGGACTGTAGAGATGGACTCTGAGAAGAGACCAGGGTCTGTCCGGTGCTAGACACAGCTGATTCTAGGCAGCTCCAGTGGGCGTCCTGCTAGCCAAAGCTGAATCTGTGAGCCCAGCTGGTGGTCACTATGTGATAATATATTAAAGATATTAAAGAAATTGTAAAAAACGCTGTGAGACAGGAGGGTAAGAGGGAAAAAAAAAAAAAAAAAAAAAAAAAAAAAAAAAAAAAAAAAAGTGGGAAATACAGGTTAATGTAAAACTGCCAGGGGTTAATGAGGAAGGAGGGAGAGGAGGTGGCATTGCAGATATTCCCGTGCAACCTGTGTGGAGAAGACAACATAAAGGTTTTCCTCCTGTAGCCCATGGAGGACCATATCAGAACAGATATCCACACCGGCAGCCCATGGAGGACCCCAGGAAAGTGGCTATACCCCGTGTTCTTGTATCTTTCTCTCATTAAATCCTTTTCCTAACTATTTCTCTGTATATTTCCATTCTTTCTCCCACTTGCACATGAGCTGCGAGGATAAAGTGCCAGCTACTGGAGAGACCTGGATGTGTGTGAGTGTTAACTCAATGCCAGCTACTGGAGTCAGGCTTGTGAAAGGTAGTCCGTCCCATAGTGCCAGCTACTGGAATGACTGTGGGGGTCTCAGCACCAATTGCTGGTAGGACCTCTGTGTTTGCAAGTGGAATTGGTGCCAGCTACTAGAGTCAGGCTGGGGGCATAGGCATCTGTGGACTGTGGTGCCAGCTTCTGCAGCAACTGAGGGTCCTATTATTAATAGTTGGAGAGGCCACAGTTCTCTGGATCTGAAAGGGTCCTACAGATGTTTAGCCCACAGTGCCAGCTACTGGGGGGCTGCTGTACGTGAACTGGCTGCCAGCTACTGAAGACAGAATGGGTGTGTTGGTCCCCCTGGCCTGTGGTGACAGCTACTGGTGCAGTAGCTGAAGGGCACTTGCTAGACCTAGGGAAGGCCCCATGAGCTGTAAGTCCCAGGCACAAGCAACTGGGGCATTGGTGCGAATGAACTATGTGCCAGCTACGGGAGTCAGGCCAGGGGTATAGAAGACCTCAGCCTTTGGTGCTAGCTACTGAAGTGAGTGGGGGGGGTCTCCTGCTCCCAACCATGGGACAAGAGCAGTTTGTGCTCTCAAACCAGCTACTGGGTGTGGAGGGCCAGCCTGAGTGAGGTGAGTCCAGGCCTCCACACAGGTGTCTGGAGATGGGCTATGGGTCACACAGCCTGTGTCCCTTTAATTGGCAGTAAATTAGATGAATATTTCTGAAGTCAAGTCTGTTTTCCCCATGATGGTAACTGGGAAAAACAGTTATCTCCCTTTCTTGACCCTCAGAACCTTTTTATTTTCTTCTACTGTCCTGTTTAGGAGGAAGAATGAGAGAGGAGGACTCCTCTCTCAGTGAGACAATGGTTTGGTGGGCCCCCTGGCAGTCAGTCAAGGCTAACCCACCATAATAATCTAATCCCTGGATTCATAAATTAAACTAGAAAATCAGTGACAATTAATTGATAAGAATTTGTACAATGGAAATATTCTTGCACAGTGAGAGAGAGAAGCCAATATACAGAATGAGGCATCCCAAAGAATAATGTTAGGTAGCCATGCAGTATAGTATATAAAAATGAGTCCATTCATCAATGTCATCCCTTGCATTTATGTCATATTTTGGATTTCTGTAGTACTTTATTTCATCTCACTAAATGTTCATTCTGGTTCCTAACATCAAAAGCCATCACTGCTTTCTCTCTTAGAGTGAGATGCTTTAATTTACATATAATATAATTTGAAATAGAATTAATAATCTTAAATAACATTCAGGCATAAAGTCAATAACCAACTTTCACAAACAAATTTCTCTGACTGAAGAACTTTCCAGGTAGCTGCAGGAAGGGAACTTTCCAGGTAGCTGCATCTATGTCTCCTTGTCTTTCCTCTTCTCCCTTCCAAAGATCTTCATGAGTTATGTTCTGTTGTTGTTGTTTTAACTTCAGGTGCTCTAAAATTCCTAGAGATTAAAATATGTCCATCTCTGAATGATACAGCCCCAGAAGAGCCATTATCTGTAAAATGTGCAAGGTCAACCACATAGAGATTCTTCTCCTTTGTTTTTCTTTTTTTTTTTTTTTTCGTTTGTTTGTTTGGTTGTTTTTTTTTTTTTTCTTTTTTTTTTGTTTTTTTGTTTGTTTTTTTTTTTGTTTTTTTTTACTCCTTTTTTTCTTCTTTCTCAAGTGTCTCAGAAAAGAGATGATACAAGGCTGTGTAATTCATAGTGTTGTTCACAAAGCAACACTGGAAGACAAAGGAGAAGACAGAGAATTGAACTTTGAAACTACATTTCATATTTCAAGCAAGATTTTTTTTTCTTTTTTTTTCTTTTTTCTTTTTCCTCCTTTTCTCTCTTTTCCTTTTTTATTTTGTGTGTGTGTGTGTGTGTGTGTATGTGTGTGTATGTACAAATTTTAACAGATTCAAAGAAAAAAAAAGTCTTCACCCAAATACAAATACAAATTTGGTAAAAGAAAAGTTAAACTTGCATCATGGCAGAAAGAAAGGGAAGAAAGGGTAAAGGTCAAAGAGCAACTGACTTGAACAGTATCTCTACTTATTGAATTTCTCTTTCCAGACCAACAGGTGATAAATCATACATCATGATCAAACAAATCAAAATGATAAAATAAATCAAAATGAACAACCTCATAAAATGAATGATTTAAGAGTAAAGTAGCCTGAATGGCATGTGCTACCGGACTGACCCACTTGAAAAGCTTAACCTTCTCAATATCTGGCATCCTTTCTGCTGTCATAAAGTCCAATCATTTTCATTAACATATAATAAAAAAAGTAATGCATATCATCATTGTAACTACAGGAATATTAAAGGACTAAAAAAAAAAAATGAACAGCAATATGCTGTTTTTTATTATTATTTATTTATTGTTCGTTGATTTTAATATTTTATACTAGAAGGTATAAAGGTAGAAAACTCCTTCCACAGATTTGTTCAAGGCAAGTAGGATCTTATGTGGATCGTGGCATTAGGACCCAAGAGTTATTTTCCCACAGAGCTCTTTTTATGAATTCATGCAAGTTATTTGGGCTTATTTGTTCTTTTTTTTTTGGTCAACAGAATTAAGGCAATAATGGCCACACATACAAAAGTATGCATTACAGCCCCGAGACTGAATTGCTTATACTGGATACCTACCATGGAAAGGTGTGGTTTCACGAGACTTGGATAAATAGCAGAAAGCTACATTTTGTGTAGCCTTCTATTCTGCAGTGATGATTATTTAGTTTTAAGGCTCTTGATTTATTCATTCTCTAATTATTGGCTTAAAAAACTAAAAATCAGTGAATAATTAATCAACTTTCTTTTTCCAGAGGGGGTGTGTTTCCCTTTTGAAGAACAGGACCATGCTAGTGTGATAAGATCTTAAACTGTCAGACTGATAAGAATTTTTTGCTGTATTAAAAAAAAAAAAAAAAAAAAAAAAAAAAAGAACTGCATAAGGATGCAGTTACATATTGGAACACTCCTACTTTGTGCAAGGATTCCTTGCAGTCTTCATACCTATTTTGGAACCTGTGTTCCTTTCTGAATGAACTCAATAATGTACTTTGGCAGCTTTATCTAGGCACTGACAGAAAAAATATGTGCCAGTGTCCATTCTGCTATGAACAAAAAGTAAGCCACTCTGTATTTGGTACTGTTGGGCAGTTTTCTCACAAAAATAGTCTCTGAGACTGTACATGCTCCTTCATGTCTTTGCTTCAAATCTCATCAATCACACGCCTAACTTCCAACACTTGTTGACAAAAATGCACCTATGGCAAGCACCAAGCAATAGATGCAACTCAAATCTGAGAGAGGATGTAATTTGAATGGACACTCAGTATGTCACATTCATACACACTCATGTCCCTCCTCTTCCTCCATTTTTGTTGCTGAGAAAAGTGCCATGTGTTATTGGACATGCCTTTGGTCACCCTGGGTCACATCTCCTGGCTGTGTCCCTTCCCATCTCCTGGTGCACCCCCAGCCTCCTTGCAGGCAGAGCAGCATGAGGAGCAGAACAGTCCTTGGCTCTGTGTGAGCACTTCTCTGCAACAACTAAAACATCAGTATCTTATCAACACCATTTTCATCAAAAAATCCAAAATGTGGAATCATATGAACCTCTACAATTAACTCTACCCCAGCCAAAACCATGGCAAGCTGTTCCAGACTAAGTCCCAGAACATTGCAAACTCCAGAAGGAGAGTCAGTGGTGATATAAACTGTCTGAGAGACACCTGGGAAGATTTTCTGATTAAGATTCAGCCTGACTGAAAATACATAACAGAAGAATAGTATTTTCTGGTCAAGATAAAGGGACTTCTATAAACGAAGACCCTAATGCTCCAAAATTTGTTCCTGCAGTCTCTCTAGAGAGTCTCTCTCTTGAAGGCACTCCTCTCCCCACTTCCCAGTCTGAGACATTGTGGAAACTATCCTCACTGGAATCCCACTAAATTGTTATTGCATGTTGCGGTGAAAGGCAAGAAGGACATTGTGTGTCAAGGTCTGCTTGTGAGATAAGTGTGTTTTCTAGATTTTTGTAAGAAATGTAACTTTGAGAGCTTTGTTTAACAAATTCAAGACACATATATTATGCTTAAGGTGATATGCTCTTATTCTGTAGATTCCTGGAGCCGCTGGCATTTCTCTTCTGTAGGAGCTTATCCAGATCCAGGAATGTGTACTGGGTCTGGCTGGAATGTTAACTTTCCCGGCAGCAGCCCATACAGTGACGTACTCTGTACTTGTAGCTGGAACAGCAGTGTTATCACACCAGTGTTGTGTCTACTGCTGAGCAGCAGTGGCACAGCATTGGGCCTTTCTCTAACCCTCCTAGGGGGTGGGCAAAAAGTGAGGAGAGAAGCATCACTAGGGCAGCTGACCTAAACCAATCAAAGGGATATTCCATACCATGTGGTGTCACACTCAGCAATAAAAGGTGGAAACAGGAGGAAGAGGGGAGGGGTGGGCTCTCGTTGAGAAGACGTCGGTCCTCCTCTCGAACACCGGCTGTGTGCGTTGAGGCCTTGCTTCAAGGACGTAGTCAATCATCACTCATTTGTGGGAAGTAGAGAGTAATTTCTTTCCTCTGCACTTCCATATAGCTTTCATTTATTTTGTTTGTTTGTTTTCCTCCCTTTTTCCCCTTTCCCTTTTATTTCCCCTTAGTTAAATTGTTTAGTTCATGGTAGTCTTTCTTTAATTATTATAATTATTTCCCTTTAATTAAATTATCCTTATCTCAACCCGTGAGTTGTTCTTTGCTTTACTTCTCCCCCTCCTCATCTAAAGGAGGGGGAGTGAGAGAGCAGTTGTGGGGTTTAGCTGCCCAGCACGGTAAAACCACCACAGAATGAAAGTCTACAGATAATGTAGATAGGATCAAGAGAGAAGGAGTTGGATTCAATGATCCTCATGGGTATCTTGCAACTCAGAATATTCTCTGATTCTATGACCTCAGGAAATAAAAGGTCACAGGAGAGATCTGCAAGTTAGAATTGTTTTCTTGAAAGGGTAGGTTTATGAGAGGTCTGTTTCTAAGCATGTCTGACCCCAGTGCTTGGGGCATACTACTTTCTTTCTGGAATATGCCTCATAGGAGCAGAACTGTGGAAAGAGGAAAAAATGAAATATTGTGTTATGGAAATGGAAAGCAGTTATGTTCACTGATGAATGAAGAAGCAGTTCTGGTTGTGTGAGCATAGGTGTTAAAAGTGTATGTAAGCAGATGATTTTCTGAACCTTTCTCCCATCCTGTGAACCAGGGACAGTGCCTGAAGCTGCAGAAAGGGCCACCCATATCCACAGACATCCATGAAAAACCTCCTCCCAAACATCCCTTCTGCTTATGGGACACTAATCCTGAATCAGATCCAGGATGCATTCTATTTTACAATGAGACAAGAAGAATATTTGACTGTGTCATGGCAGGAAAACACAAGAAAACTGAAATTCCAGGAATCCCATATATACTTGGATAAGAAGGGACTGTTAATACAGGTAAGATCAGCCTATATCACTCTATTTTTGTTTGGGAGAAAGAGGAGACCGTTCTGCCTCAATACAAGACAGACTGGTCAAACCATGATGTCCTTCGTGGTTTTAGTTGTTGTCCATAGATCTGTCTTAGAAGTTAAAAAAGTATAGACAGACTCTGTTTCTCACCTGGATCTTAAACTGGCACTTAGAAATCCACACTGTGTGATTATTTCTAAAATTTCAGAAAAAGTGTAGGTGATCTCTGTAATGAGGCTGAACATCTGAGTGCACTCCAAGCTTATTACCCCATGACCAGTTCCTAGCTCACCGCCTAATATCCCTTAATAGCACAGTCATGCCTGTCTTGTCTACAAACATTAGGATCCTGAAGGTGTTAGTCTAGCATTGTGGTGAAAGACCTGGACTTTCTATCAGGTCTGGAAAGTAATAACAGAAGAACAAGTTAGTGTTTCAGCAGAGCCCGCTGGCATGTTGCCTCCATTAGGAAATGAAATGTACTCAAGAGAAAGAATTTTTATTAGAGGATACAGAAGGAAGGTGATATCAAATTGTTTGTGACTGATCTGAAGTTGAAGAGTAACAAGGGAGAAGTGGGAAGGAGAGAGGAATGGAGACAGTTTCAGTGTCTGATAAGAGGTGGATGAGAGGAGAGAGCGACACACAGGAGAAACTGAAAACTGACAGATACCCAAAGCTGACAAACTGCTAGATCTTATTATCAAGTCCAGGCTGTAGTTTTGCTATTTACAAGAAAAACTTGAAAAACATTAAAGATTATGTGTTTTTGTTTTGCTTTGTTTTATCATTGGTTTGTTTGTTTGTTGTTGTTGTCATTGTTTCACTTTCTCACAGTCTCTTTAACTACTATATTGGGAAACATAACCAAGTGAAGAAAACATTCAATGTGAATTTTCAATTCAATGTGAAAACCTTCATTTTTTATTTCCTCAAATGATACTTACACAGGGCAAGAATGTTTACATTTAATTACTTAAATAAAGAGCTGATCAGAAGACTTTTGAAAATATAATATAGAAAATTTCACACTGCTGTACTTAAGAGAGGTAACTTGTGTTTCTGAAACTTCATTGTAGGGTACAAAGCTAACAAGTGTCTTGCAAAATATCTAATATATATGAAATTTCATAATTTTGTACAAGAAAACATTCAATGCTTCTCTAATAAATAACTTGTCTAGGGCTAGCAGTTGATGGCTAACAGTTCCCTGAGAACTTATTCCTGAGAGGATAATTTCAAATCCTGTAGTTATTTAGACTGTTCTCTTCATATGTATTATCTTTTACTTGTAATATTATTTTTTATTTTTATATTAAAAAAAAATGCTCAGGCAGGCAATTTGCATTTAAGATGAAAATTCATTTGAAGTCTGCATTTTTCATGACTCAATTTAATGGTCACAAATGTCAACTGAAAGACTCCTACTGATTCCTCGTTGAACTTATATGGCTTAGCCTAATACATAATTGTGCTGTTTTGAGGTGCACCCTCCAAAGCATCCAGAAGAATTATCCTTTACATAAAATACTATATCAAATTAACTTTCTTGTGAGATGAAAGAGATCCTCCACAAGATCTGTATCTTCACTTCAAACACTTTAAAATGTCTGTATTCCATTTATGCCACTGTTACTGCAGTGGCAATCACCTATGAAGCTCATTTCCTGCACACAACAGACTTTGGAAATTAAAAAACAAAAACAACAACAACAAACAATCATTTTGATAATGAGTTTAGCACCTCACTATTAAGTCAGGAGACTATTCAAAGTAAGATCTGTCCTCAGTTCCCAAAGTATTAGAAGCTGTCCAGGCAGTATACAGTTTAAATATAGCTGCAGTTCTATCTATTCCATAGCTATCTATGGAAGCTATCTAAACTATCATGGCTATGTAAGCTATACATCCTCAGAAGTAAACAAAACTCAGTTCTCTCACAGGTTACTATTTTGTTATTTTCAGCATCTCCAGGACCTACTCATCCAGTTTGTTGCCACACAACAGACCATCTAATGGTACTTTTATCTAAGCATCAGCTCTTAAACACTGTCAGGCTCACAGTCATATAGTCATAAAGCAATACTGTCTACTCCAAAGAACATTCTGAACACCAGACCATCAATCAAACCTTTAAGATGCAAAATAGGCATACAGATCAAAAACATCCCATGCCTAGAACTTAACTCACAATTGTGTGCATTTTGACTCATCACTCAGCCTTTGAATTTATGCAATATGAACAAAGTGGATGCTCCTGGCTCTGGGATTGGAAGTTTTGAGCTGGAGACATACAATACAAATATTTAAATACTAAATTGTGCGGGCCATTGTTGTGCTGTGCCAGGTTATGGGATAAGAAAGGAGTAGGAAGGAGTAGGATTAGGAAATTTGATTTAGTGAGGGCAAGAGAGACCACAGGAATAAATGATGAAAAATGTCTGTAGAAATATATATATATATATATATATAATCCAAGCACTGTTGAATACACTATTGAATATCCTACAAATTTGTATTTCCTCAGAGTCACCGTGCATATTCATTGTATGGCCTTCTCATTGGTATTATGACTATAAATTACAAAAGCTGTCCTACAGTAGAATGTGGATGATACAGTTCTTTCTCACAAATAAACTAGAAAGATCTAAAAGTGCATGGTGAGAGGAAGTAACTAGTACAGTTCGGTAGATAATTTGTACATAAGAATTTCTTGATAACACTCAGAAATTCATTTTACCTCATTTCCATTTAATTTCAAGATTAGTTCAATCAGACAGTCACAAAGCACAGTGGAAAAGTCATATAATTCATGCACAAGAACTTGAAAGTATATACCAATTGAAGGAGAAGAAGGAAAAGGGATATTGCTAAGGAAAATCAATTTGCTAATGCAGAGGCATGGGCTTTCTTTCTCCATTTAAATTGCAAACACCTTTTTATAGACAGTTATGCATGTCAGACTGCTCTACTACACAAACAGTGAATGTCTTAACATATTTCTACACCCTTGATAGTATATAGAGGGAAAGAAAATAATTAATACTTTCTTCAGTTATTACAAATAAATCTATTTCTCTGCATACAAGTGCTGTTATTGTGACCACATTTCTTTCATCTAAGAACAAGACAAACAGCAGACTGTGACAGTTGCAAATCACCAGCAAAACAAGCAATGCAATCAAGGTAATTTTGCTAACTGTGAAAGTAAGCAAAAAGCATTTAAAATTCACTTTAAATACAGAAAGGCATTTAAATATAGAGAAGCCTTAACAAAGGATGCCTGGTGAGAAATGTCACCAATGTTGGCATAATGTTATACCTTAAACTCACAGAAATACTTAAAAAGTTCCCTTACAGTCTGTATGTGTACAACCTGCTCACATTCTCTGGAAATAAATAAATAAATAAATAAATAAGAATCAGTGTAAGGTTCACAAAGGTCTGTCTAGTTATCCATGAACCAACATTTAGATCTGTTAGATTAATTATAGATTGACTTACTGCATGTGTGGTAGTTTCACAATGATGGCTAACTAACCACTACATTACTCTCACTTCCCCACCTCAAAGGAACAAGGGGACTAAACGCAATGACAAAGGGCTCAAGGTTGGGATAAATACCAACAGAAGCAATGAACATTTTTTGAAGGATCTAGTACTGGATTAAAAATGGATTTCTAAAGTCTTAAAAAGTAAACTTCATATTATCAGGCTCTGTGATGAATAAGATACAGTCTTTCCTTCACAGTAAATGTTGTATTGCATTGCAATAAGTGGGAAGAAAAAGAATGAGGAGAGAACTTTGACCATTTCTCTGGTCTTCCTGTAGACATTTCCTTCTGTTCTAGCCAACATCTATTATCATAAAGAACAGAATATTTGGTAGGATTCAAGGCAAAAACAAATTTTGCTTGGGGAATAACAAGCCATCTTTTTTTTCCCGCATGACAAGAAGAGGTGTCTTCTAAGGTTGCGGATTAATGCAATTTTCTTCAGCTTAAATTTATCAGCAGGGTAGATCTGACATATCTCACATTGTAAGCAGATTTCTCCTCATTTTCTCATTTTCAAATTCTGCTGTAATGAGCCTAAACATATGGATGGAATATAATTATATCTTCACTTCAACTTGAATTGCAATCTAATATGCATAATGTCAATATATAATTCTGTTAGTCATACTTTTGTGAATACCTCATAGTTTTAAGACAATGAAAGACCATAAGAAAGAAAAATTAATTCTATTGATTAGCTTGTATATGAGATCAAATTTGATCTGAGTTTGGTTATATAATCATTGTCTGTCATAGATCTCAAAGTGATCAGATTTTTTTTGTAGTTTAGGAAGGATATATAACATAATGCTGTCTGTGAAATATTTGGATCTGGTGGTAAGTATGCTTAATGTGCACTAAACATACCAGATTTTAATACAGAAAAGAGCAGTGGGATGCCTGTGAGAGATTTTTAAATTAATTCCAGCAGGTAAAGTAAAATAGTGACTCCCATAAATTAAATAATTAAATAAATAAATAAATAAATAAAAAGAGAGAAAAAAAGAAGAAAACTAAAGAAGAAAAAGAAAAATAAAAAAGAAAAAGAAAAAAAAAAAAGAAAAAAAAAAGAAAAAAGAAAAAGAGAAAAAACCTGCTTGAGACTTATTCCACTCGTTTTCTTATTTGATCATAACTGAAGAGGTCATCAAAAGGTTTTTAGTACCTTCCTTTTTACATTCCTCAGTGTTATCATCTTAATCACTCATACATTTTCTATTTTTAAATAATGCCATTGACTGAAAAAAAAATTGTTGCAGACAAAACTATTCCTAAGTCCTCCAGGTAGGGAAATCAGAATATATGAGACCAGAGATTGCATACAGAAGCTAAATAGGATAATAAATATGAAAGGAAGAAGTGTTGTTGCCAAAAACTAGTTAGTAGTTAGTGGTCTATCTGTGTACTTTTATGTATGAGGCACCAAGGGAATTTGATTAACATGACAACACAAGAAGGAATTGTATATTAGGAACATCCTTCCCTCTGTAGTCCCAACTGTACAGCAATATACAGAATTGAGGAAGAATAGAAGGGTAGGGGACAAAATGAGATAGGCTTTATGTCTCTTTAAATATAATCCTTCCATATATATGTTGAGCATATGCTGGGCTGGGAAGACAGATATAGCCATTCTAAGTAACCCTGGCCTTTGCAACATTCTATAAGCATGATCAAAGCAGATTCCAGCACTCCAAATCTTATTTTTATGACAGGAATTGACCCCAACCTATATGAACTCATACGGTCAAACTGTAGCTAAAAATTACCATTTTTTTGCCATACCAAAGACTTATCTCCTTTGTTTCTCTGTTTGTATCTCTGAGGGTCATAGTCAATAAATGTAGTGAGTCTACAATATTGCTCATAAGGCTTTTATGATCAATTAAGATGTTGCCACTGCAATTGTAAAATGGCCAGCTGTCTAAGCTGCTGTTGCAAGCTAGTGTGTAAGATTAGTTTTCATTTTAGATCTAGTGAAACATCAGGAAAACATGGATTAATCAAAGACACAAGAACATATTAAAAATTAAAAAAAAATAAAAATAATAACTGCACAGATTTTTCTCTCTTCACAGACTATGCAAGATCAGAACGAACACTTGGTTTGATCTGGAAAATCTTGGCTGTTTTTTTTTATATGTGTCAAGTTTAAAGTCAAACTGGAAGTGGAAGTAAATACTAATACATGAGCTCAAATTAGTATGTGATAATGGTAACAAAGAAAAGTCAAACCTGTATCTAAATTGTGGAGAAAAATAGGTAAAATTAGGGTATAAAAGTAAATTGTTCTAGTACTAGAAATCTGATCTGTTGATTAAGCTGAGGAAACCATTCAAGCAGCAATTCTTCCATTATAGAGAATAGGAAGAAATAATATACGCCTCATTGAGCAGTCTAGACCCTGGTTATACTACAAAGTCATTGGACGCTTCTCAAAACCAGACAAGTGTTCACTTCGCCAAGAACATTACTTAGATGAAAAGTGCTCAAGGACTTCTGAATCATCCTTTTCTTAACATCTCTCAAAAGTTAAGATACTTTTTTTGGACTTTGAGAGCTTGTGTTCTTCAGATGGATTATAAATAGTGGATCAAGTTCAGCTCCAGAATAAATTTGTAGCAGCAACAGAACATCAGGGGAGAACTTTATTTGTATGTCAATTATTTAATGATTGAAATCAATTTAATAAATTAATAATCAGTAATAGTGTGCATTATATATATTAATTGATTAAATAGAAACTCATAATATATTCTGTTTGTATTTGACTATAATATGCTGTGATCCTTGAAGTGGCTCTTTAAATGTAAATAGTTATTTAATTTCATTTTTTTCTGGAACACTCTAAATCTAGACAAGTTTATTTGCATCTCTGGATATCCACTAATTTAACAAAGAATATATAGTTTTTAATGACAACACTTAGGAACTTAGCATTTGTAAATATCCAGTCACAGCAGTGTGTAGAAAATAACAAAATGTCAGGCAGGAAAGGATTTAGAAAAGCAAATTAAAAAGAACAAACTTTTTTTCTAATCCAATATCAAATTTTTATTGTATCTTCTAATAACGCCTATATGTCATAATTATTATTTGCATCAGTTTTCAGTTTTGCATCAGTATTTATATGTCACTTTAATTAATTTTCTTTATTTCACTTTGAGTCTTTTTGTTAAAATACCTCATGTTTCCCTTTTTATAAAACTAAACTATTCTAACACATACTACAACATGTGGGGTAGATAATTGGAATGATAATAAAGATAATATAGCAAGATAACACTTTAAAAGGTATATTTCATTATACTATTACAAAAGCAGAGAGCTACTATGAAAATGAATAAAACACAGGAAGTATAATAGGAACATGTTGAGGCAATGCAGCAGGTCTATCCATGCCTCTAGCAGCAACCCAAATGAAAAAAAATAGATTATGATTTCTCCAGTTTTCCTAGCTGTAAAGAGATCATCTAAAGAGATGCTAACAAGGTGCTATACTTTCTAACAATAGAGTGGAATTATCAGATAATCCAATGATTTGAACAGTGAAACAGAGATAGAAGGATTAAGAGAACAGAAAGTAAAGAGGGCAAGGGAGGAATAGGAAAAAGAAAGATTAAAACAGTGTCTACAGAAACTTTATTACAGCTGTGATTTTTAATGAGACTTAAGGTCCATGTGTTATTGTAGATGAAACAAACAATTCTTTAGTTAAATGAAATATAAAATTTAATCAGCTCAAGTTCTGAGTGCACTAGGAAATAAAAAGGAACCCAGATGATTTTGCCAACTATATTTCTTTGGGGATTGATATCAATTACAGACAGGAGAACACAAAAGAAAATCTGTTCAGATAAGGATTATAAAGGAAAATACTTTTAGGATCATCTGAACCATTTGGTTTCCAAAGTTAGGCATTGAAATTCTTAACAAGAAGGTTCCCTGTAATGCTATTTTTTTCTGTGCTGGATAGACATATGAATATATATATATATATTAATTATATACTATTTACTTTATCCTGGAAAGTCTCTACAAACCGTTGTATCTGATATAATTTCAATAAGCCTTTATTTTCTCTGAAACTGTCTGTTCATCCATAGCAAAATGAATCTTCAAGGTTTTTAGAAATTACTGAATGACCTTCTATTGAAATCACATTTTCTCCAGTACCCTCTATACTTTCACACTGTGATCTGGTTGTCATTGACTTGTAAGCTGCCTGGGCATTGTCATGGTCAATAGTGTTCTATGGAGGCAGGTGGGTTGGATCAGATGACCTCCAAGTCCCTTCCAAGTTCAACTATTCTGTGGTTCCATGTGTATGGAACCGTGATAACAATTCATACAAAATTGGACAATTGGGAATTTAGGAAACTCTGTCAGATGTATATTCAGACACTAACCTGTGAGTTTTAGGAAGTAAGAGTAAAAATTTCCAGGTGAAAGACTTGGTCCAGGGATCTTAGACCATAAATAGAACAGAAAATGACTTGAGTTAATCTAGTTTCTAGTAGAGGTAAAATGTACCACATGAATCAAAGACTAGTTTCCTATCTATATTTATGCTGCAATGCTCCTTAACTTGTTCAAGGAGAAATAGACTTGATAGAAAGTAGCTTCCCAAATCTTGCCTATGTACTTCATATGTTAGTATCAATAGGAGAGAAAAATACACATTTTATTTGATATATTTCAAATGAATTCTGTGTCTGCTTTTATAACAGAATTCATATGGGCATAATAGTTTAACATAAGCAAAAAAATAAAAAAAAATCTAATTTCAATGATAAAGAGAGTAACACTAAGTCATTTTATAGTGGAAGATGATCTGCCCAGGAATCAGCTGAGTTTGACTGTGAATGATAACCTGAATATAATAATGCAAATTACTAAATGAGGATGGATTCTGTGTAGGGCAAAGCTTATGTTATAATAATAACAATAATAATAAACATCAACCAGGATGAAAGGCTGCCGATTGCTTTTTGTATTTGTGTGAGCAAAGTGTCTTCTGTCTCTGTTCATCTGTGTGGCTCACCATATGTAGATGTATGCATACATTGAGTTGCTCAGCCTGGTGACTGTCTGGCCTTGGAAAATGGTGTTGTGGCAGCCTCATATCTATTGAGGTTCAGCAACTCCCAATATAGTCTTTAATTTTTGGAATAGGAGATTTTTTTTCTTGTTGTTAAGCAGTCACTACCTGACAAACTTTATCTGTTTTCCAGCTGCTACAATTAATTATTAAACCTCATCTCAATTACTTATGAGTGTTATAATGGACAGGAGTGGAATGGAATTTTCATTTCAATGCATTTGCATTTTCTGCAGGTCTGAGCCTTATCCTTTAGAACAGAGAGTAAGACATGTTTAATCTATGCATATTTCGGTCTTTTTAAAATACTACAATTCATCAGTATGGCAATAAGCATTACATAATGCAGACAGTCTTAAAAATATTCTGTTAGTTACACAGAGCATTCAGATATAACAGATAATAGCATACAATACTGTGAGTAAACAGTCAATGATATTTAGTACTTTAAATAAACACATAAAAGGTTATGCACAGATCACTATAAAGCTCAAAAAATAGATTTAAATAGGTTTGTTTAAATATAGATCATTAAGATTTCAATGACAGTGATCATTTATTTGACTACATAAGCCTAAGGAGAACATACTTAATTAAACGAAAGGACAGCTGGGGATGTAGTAGTTAAGTAAAAAGCATCTAGTAGTAGTAAAGTAAAACTCACCAGAACTTTTGTCACACAAGCCAACCAAATATCTCAGAAATTATCTTCTACCTTTCAACTGACAAAACCAATATAACTTCATCTTCCAAGAATGTAGTAACATTTTCCAGATTCATTCTATTCACTTGTGGTATTCTTTAAATATCACCATCACTAACACCCTTTGTCCTTTAAGCATTTCTTTATTTTCTATATAAAACTGCACAGAAGAAAAAAAAAAAAAAAAAAAAAAAAAAAGCAAGCTCTATTATCAATGCATACATAATAAAGCATTAAATTAACATCCATAGTGATAGCAAACATAGTATTTTATATATTATTTTATTTCATATAACATTATTTTTATTTTATTTTATATAATTTATTATTTTATATAATATTATTATTGTGTCATTTTATGATAATTATTAGTGAAAAAAATATTAGAACAGTTTTTCTCTTCATGATTTAAGTAAAAAATATAATTGCTTTCTATCCAGATGTATTTTGTGCAGTCTTCCTGTCTGATAGGTACTGGGAAAAAATCTTTTCTTACCCTCTGGCAGAACTTCATTCATATGCAGGGAATAGCATGCATTGCTCTTGTTCTCGTCTGAATCCTAGCGGGATGGGCTTAGCAACAGTGTAGTTCAGGCTTCGCTTAACTGGCTCCACTTAAATATAATGCAAGCTGGCTGCTTCTTAACACAGTCTGGAGTTTAGTCTAAGTCTATATATGCATTGTTTGCTTGCATTTCGATATTGAGAATGTCGTATAAGTCTGCTCTGTGAAACAGCTATGGACTTCAAAGTGTTGTATGGATCATTTTTTTTTTTTTTTTAAAAAAAAAAGGGGGGGAGGATATATAATGGTTATAGAATTATTATTATTTAAATCAGGATCCTCAGACTATGTCTCCACCTGTTCTGAAAAAAAACAGTACCTGAGAGCATGATAAACCATTGCATGTCCTGCAACCCATCTACCTTCCAGTTACAAGACTGCTATGACAGGAATAGACAGGGGAGACCTGTAGAAAAATGATGATGAACTAATATTGCAAACAAATACATTTGTCTCAGGTTTGTAAACCTATTTCAAAGTAAAACATAATTTAAACTGTATAGGAAAATAAATAAAATAAAATAAAATAAAATAAAATAAAATAACATAAAATAAAATAAAATAAAATAAAATAAAATAAAATAAAATAAAATAAATAAAATAAATAAAATAAAATAAAATAAAAAGATAGATAGATAGATATGTCATAAACCTTCAGTCATAAACCTTTCAACCTGAGATACCGGACTGATTTTTATTTGTTTGAGGAATGGCTAAAGGGAATTTATCTGAAAAATAATTAGAATATAATAGCGAAGTATTAATGCCTAATTTTATCAAAGTATTATGACATGCATCCAGAAATTTCATGTTGCATTATTAAGTAAAATATTTTCTGAAGATAATTGCTACTATAAATCCTATTGGTCCTTTTTCATTTATTCCCTCTGTGTTTTCTTATTAACTAGCTGAAGAGCCTGTCACTGCTTAAAGCAGTTTCTGCTATATTCATCCAGTTGAGTATATAGCACAAAGATTCAAGTATTTTAATGAGTGACCTCAAAAGTAGTCCTTCTTAGAAAACATCATTGTTTTTTTTTTTTTTTTGTTTTGTTTTTTTTTTTACAGCTTTGTTGCATAAATTCTGATAAAATCTAATCAAATTCTTTTAATGTCAAAAGAAAACAATTCCAGGTATGCTCATTTAAGTGCGAATGTCAGAACTTTTGACCTTTTCTTACCTCTCGCTGGTGGTACTTCTTTGTGACTTTCCCTTTGTCACTTTGTGACTTTGTGGCTTTGCTTTCTTTAGGAACTGTCAGTGTTTCCAGCATGCTTCCACCTTTCCCTAAAACCCTGAATATGCTTTTCCAGAGAGTTATACTGTAACTGTCTAGCCTCATTTGCTCTTCCTTTAAATTTATTCTTAGTCAAGTTGTCTTTTTGTACAAGACTGTCAGCTTAGTGGGGGAAAAAAATAAAAATGTTTTTCTGTTCTCTTCAAAAACCTGACCTGAATGATGCTTTCCCTAATTTGGCAGGTGGTGCCAAAATAAAGATTGCTAGCTTTGCTTCCTCCTATTAAAAACGTATGTGCTTTTATCTTGTTCACACAGGCATTCTTAATAAACTTATGACTTCTAGAGCATCTGCAGTAGATCTACCATGGCAAAAACTTCTTTTGTGTCAATCCCTCCTTGTAATTCTGAATAGAGTTCTTATATAGGAGTAGATTCCTCCAGGTACTGTTTCACTCCTACAGGCTGACCTACTGGTCTGATGATACAATAAGTGTCAGAGGACTCATTAGAAAAAATGTCAGTCTCAAATGTGTTCTGATACTGCATTACATTATTCAATAGTTCTGTCTAAATTTTGGATCACCATTGAAACTCGGTAACAATGGCAGTAAGAGGAAGTATCACGTTGATTGTGTCAGGATAATAAAACTTATTCTAGCTGACACATCGGTAGACTTATCTTTTCATCAGGAATATCATATTGATAACTGTTTACTTTGAGCTAATCAGCCTATATTGTTTATGGTCAGCCAGGAGAATGAGCAATATGATTAGAGTTGTCTTTGCAGCATACCTTAGAAATACATCCTAAATTTTAATTGTCTAATATCAGGTAAAATATAGAAGACACTGCCACGGACATGTTTGAATAGAGCAAGGGCTGAACAGAAACTCAGGCATATGGTTTGTAAGGCTTTCCAGAAAGTGACTGGGAAAAAGTCAAAGTTATGGGTCTGCTGTAAAGACTGAAGTGCGTTCAAACAGTGTGAGAAAGAACAATAACAGCAAAAAGTTGAAAACACAGCTTTCAGTGGACAAAGTGAGGAGAGATTGATGTGACAGAGTTATAAATAGGAAGAATTTTTTCAAATGACAAAACTAGTTCAAGTGGTGTTACAATGTCTAAGCTAGGCATTTAAAATCCTCTAGTCTGATCTGTATGTACAGACTTCAGATATTAATAGGTTCCCACTAGGGAAATATCAATCTTGGATAAGCAGTTTTTCCTATGAATCATATAACCTAGGAAATTTTTAGATTTTGTTGCAGCAGGCACAGATTAATTATGTTTCCTTTTGTACCCTGGTATACAATTTCTTTGTTTAATCATCTGCTACACTAATATACTTAAGTTTTATGCAGATACCTGGGATTTAACTAGTTAATATGGTAGTAGGTACCCCATATTTCAGACACTGTTTACAGGTGCATTGGCATTTATTTCTATAAATCATTGTCAGCATAGATTTGTATTTCAATACAAGGCTCATCTTCATCCCTGCTAGCAAACAATACAAACTGCATAGAAAAATCCAGATGAAGATTTCAAATTGAAACTAAGATTTATCTTCATTGTTTGAAATTGCAGAATATTACATAGAGCTTGATGCATAAAAGCATCAAGTAAAAAGTAATGAGCAAGAGACGTAGCTCAAGGATAACTGATCCTGCATTAATGAGAGTGTTTGCTATGAGGTCACTAAATTAGTACTGATTAATAGCAGAATTAAGGTCAGAGCTGAAATTCATAGCTAAATGCTTCATTTGATTAATGAATATATCATTTAAACCAAACTCCTTTAGATCAAATAGAATGGTGTTCATCTGTATATATTTAGGGATGCATTTGTTTTGGTGGTACTTTCTTTTAAAATTAGGGAACAAAAAAAATGGAGGAAAAGGGAAGGGATGAGAATGAAAGGGAAAAAGGACGGGAGTAAAAACTCTCCATTATCAAAAATGTTTTCAGTTACAGGATAAAAGCTAGTATTACTGAATGTTTAGGGGTTTTAAGCTCCACCTTTGATATACTTCGGAGTTTTTTTCACAAATGTTGACATTTTTATTGATTTTAGCTGAACCTTCATGTTCTGCAAATATATTTTCTTAAAATGTATCACATGCTTCAAAAGGTTATTTGACATCTTCATGCAAAGTTAATATTTTATGACAATAAATGACAATATTTTATTTTCATTACAATTACAAAATTGTTTAATTCTCCTACTTGCTAAAGAAGAAATAATTTCCTGAGGACCTGTAATTCACACTTGTGCAGTTCTTTGGATATTGGTGATACTATTTGTGGTTCACCATAGTAAATTTACATCAGTAAGTAGAATCAAACTCTCTTACTTCTGTACATTTTATCTGTTTCAGTTGTCTAATTTACTTAGTTTTTTGATGCCCCCTTCTTATTTTTGTCAAAAGGCAGGCATATATTTTTTCCTATTACCTTTTTTTAAAGATTTATTTATACATGAGTTAATTTTTCATAAACACTGTTATTGATTTATCTGTTTTTTAGTGTTCAGAAATGTTTTATTTTTTCTCAATACAAGACCATCAATAAACCAACAATTACCTTGAAATACAAATACTGAGTAATATTTATCAAGACTTTAACAGATGTTAAGATTTTGCTTCAAAACTAGTTGATAAAATATTAAAATTGACCATTCCAAAAGGAAAAACACATGTATATTACTTGACACTAAAAATGCTTAGGAAGTTAATTGATCTCATGTTTATTTTTGAGCTCAAATGCATTTCCAAGGACAATTATTTCAAGTGTCAGAACCTTGTGGGCAGCCTCCCCACCTCATCCCAAGGCCCATGACTACATTCTAGGCCCACAGGGCTCTCTCCACCTTGTTCCTGGCCCAGAACCCCATTTCAGTCCCCAGGATTATCTGACCCAGCAATGTCGGTCTCTAGCTCCCCACAGCCATGCCTTGCCTGACCCTACCCAGGTTGGTGGGGACCACCTGAGGGTCCAGGTCCCAGTCCAGCCTTAGTCCAGCCTTCCCATGTCCCTTTCTGGCCATCCTAGGGCTATGTCTGACACGGCTGGTTCCCCTCACCACACATGATTCTGACCCCCACCCAGAGGCTAGGGTCCTGACCTGGTTTCTGCCCTTTCTTGTCATCATAATTGTGTGGTGATTTGGGCTCTCACCTGAGCCTGGCTCCCACCCAGCTGCCTGCCCAGCCAGGCTTGCCAGGTGAGGTATCCTGTTCTGCTCCCTGTCACGTAAGAAGCAGCTGGCTGTCTCTGCTCCCTGACATTGGATAGGAGTAAACAGCCAAAGTAGTAATGATTCACAATTCTTTTTGTTTATTGATGAGGAACTAGATAACCATAATCAGTTAAAAACATAAAACACATGCTAAGCCCTTCTTTTCTAATCTCTTGCATCCCCTCACTCCCCATCACAGGGGGTAGGTCAATACATTGTTAACTCGGAGGTATTGCAGTTGATTTAACCAGTTTCTGACATACAGTTTTATACAGTTATCTCCATCTGCTTACAAGAAAAGCTACAAAGCAAAATTATCAACATAATACTAGAAATACAGACCTTGACAGGCTCTGTTGTGTGGAAATTTAAAGGGTATATAAAAAAGTGAAATGCTCACAAACCCTTTGGCAGAAAAGAAAGCTCCTTCACCTCAACAGGTTTTGTAAATAAAAGAGTTGGTAAGATTCTAAAACATATAGAAGTTGAAATGGATTCTGTGAAACAGATTTAGGTTCACAGCTCCTCATCTCTCAAATATACACACTGTAACAGCCAAAAAATGGTGTATGTCAGAATGTCGGATTAAATTTTTTAAATTTTTTGTGTTTGTAAGTATAATCTTAATAACTTCCACAAACTACTGATTAAAAAAAAAAAAAAGGCAACAAAAAATAAAAAACTTTTGGACTCCACCAAGGACCTTTGGCAGCTAGTCCCCAAAGAATTTTCCAAAAGTTTAGAAAATAATAAATTTTATGCAGACTATTTTCCTGTCTATTTTATGCTACTCAACATCAACCTCAGAGCAACAACAAAGAGGAAAATGATTGATTTCTTCTGTTTTTCTTTTGTGAGGTCTTTCCCACAGCCGTGACAATATCAGTTCTGGGTCAAAAGCATCTCAGTAAGTCTACAACGGCTGAAGCAGTAGTTGCAGTTTGATAGGATGATAACCATGAGTCACAGGGATTTTCAAAGGAAGTCTGTTGCAATAGTGGGATACAGTCTAAAATTGCTGTTAAATTGCACAGGATAAGATGACAGTATAGGTCAGTATCTCATATGTGCTGGAGCTATTTGTGTAAGATGAGACGTCGTAGATGTTCCCTAGATGAAATGGTGATTTAAAAACATTCTTTTTATACAAGAGAAATGACTCAAAGCTGCAGCCAGAACACAGCACGAGCACTTGCACAGGTAGGCTTAGTTTTAGTGAAATTAGTTTATCACTTCAGGCATAGTTGTACTTTCATAACAGATCGTTATTTCTTGTACTACCTGTTCTATGGAAAAGATAGGGGACTCTGTGTTTACTGTATATCTAGCAAGAATATCTGGCAAGGATCTAGAAGTACTGTGATGTCCTGCAAAATTTTCCTACACTGTTTTCTATTTTCAATTTTTAATATTGCTCTTTAATCCCAGTAAATTAAAAATATGGCTTTTAATATATATATTTTTATTTCATATTAAAAAAAAAAAAACATAGCTAATGAAAGAGTTGGAAAAAATTGATCTTAAATATTACTTTTTTTATCTATGTTGTCTGTTGTTTGCCTATGTCCTGGTTTTCAGTTAGAACAGAATTAATTTTTCTTCCTAGTAGCTGGTGGAATGCTGTGTTTTGGCTTAGGATGAGAAGAGTGCTGATAACACCCCGATGTTTTAATTGTTGCAGAGCAGTGCTTATACCAAGCCAAGGACATCTCAGCCTTTTGCTCTGTCCTGCCAACAGGCAGGCTGGGGGTGCAGTAAGAGCTGGGAGGGGACAGACCCAGGACAGGTGACCCAAACTAGCCAAAGGGGTATTCCATACCATCTGACGTCATGCTAAACAATATATAGGGGTGGCTAGCTGGGGGGAGGGGGCAGGACTGCTCGGGGTTAAGCTGGGTGGTGAGCAATTGCATTGTGCATCACTTGTTTGTACATATTATTATTACTTTCCTATTATCACCATTGTAACATTATTGTTATTATTGTTATTATTATTTTGTTATTATTATTTTCCTGTCTTATTAAACTGTCTTTATCTCAACTCACGGGCTTCACTTTCCATTTCTCTCCCCCGTCCCAGAGAGGGAGGGGGGAGGGTGAGAGAACGGCTCTCTCCCCCCGGCTAGCCACCCCTATATATTGTTTAGCATGACGTCAGATGGTATGGAATACCCCTTTGGCTAGTTTGGGTCACCTGTCCTGGGTCTGTCCCCTCCCAGCTCTTACTGCACCCCCAGCCTGCCTGTTGGCAGGACAGAGCAAAAGGCTGAGATGTCCTTGGCTTGGTATAAGCACTGCTCTGCAACAATTAAAACATCGGGGTGTTATCAGCACTCTTCTCATCCTAAGCCAAAACACAGCATTCCACCAGCTACTAGGAAGAAAATTAATTCTGTTCTAACTGAAACCAGGACAGCCTATAATATAAACTAAACATGGGAAGGCATTTTCTAGAGCACGGGAATTGATCATCTAACTTGCTATATTCTTAGGATGGCCTGGATTTAATGGTGCATAGATAGCTCTCACCAAAAGAACTTCAAGGTGCAGTATAGGTAGCTTGGTTAGAGACCAACTCTTAACATGCAGTTTGGATACATCTTTGTTCCAGATGGCAGGAGAATTAAATGTCATGCAGATGGGCTTTCCATATCTTTTGAACTTCATGCTAGAGAGCGGTCCTAGTTATATTACATTCATTGCTACAATGTGGCCTCTTATTCCTTTGATTTTCCATATTTGTTTTATATTTAGGTATCTGACTACCTCTCTCTCTTTTAACCCATTCCTTTGGATATTGCTGTGACCTTATCTTATTTTTTTTGTTTTCACACAGAATCACAGAATAGTTTGGGTTGGAAAGGATTGTATAATTCCAGCCCCTTTGTCATGGGCAGGGACACCTCCCACTAGACCAGGTTGCTCAAAGCCCCATCCAGCCTGGCCTTGGACACATCTAAGGATGAGGAATCCACAGGTTCTCTAGTGCCAGTGCCTCACCACCCTCTGAGTAAAGAACTCCTTTCTAATATCTAACCTAACTCTACCCTCTTTCAGTTTAAAACCACTAACTCTAGTCCTGTCACTATACTCTCTGACGAAGAGTCCCTCTCCAGCTTTTCTGCAGGCCCCCCGTTTAAGTACAGGAAGGCCACTATAAGGTCTCCCAGGAGTCTTCTCTTCTTTAGGCTGAACAACCCCGACTCCCTCATCATGCCTTTATAGAAGATTTTTTATTTATTTTTTTATTTATTTTTTTTTGTAATGAAGTATTAAAAATCTGTATTAAATGTTTTTAAGAATACCTTAAAGATATTTGAAGCCTTGCATAGGCATAACAAAACACAACACTCAAGCATACAAAAGTGCACGCACATATCCAATGTATTATTCTAAGCTCTGGAAGCATGGAGTCAGACTGTGTTAGCTAGGCTATGAGATGAATCAGATAGCACATTGATGAGAATCAGAACAAACTCTGCTCTCTGCAACTGCAGCTCCATGGCAGTAAGAAGTCATGATGTTGTAATAAGTCAGACCTAGAGTCATTGTACTGTCATGTAAATCAGGAGACAATTCTTTGGCGTTTGAAAAAGAATACCATGTGGAAGGGCAAACAGGAAGTGCAACATGAGGCTACTCACATGCACAGAGATGCAGGGTTAGGCTTCAATGAAGCCTAAAAGATTACAAAGCATAACACTTTTATTATGGTTCATTTTGTTTTGGTTTGTTTTGTTTAGCCCTTGAAATACAATGGAAGTTGTTCACTTAAAGACTTCAGTTTTCTTCTGGTACCTTGTGGTATTTTCTGTAAGTCCTCAATGCAAACAATGAACATGATAACTAGATGATAAAAGACATATTCACATTTCCACTTGGGCAGTAAAGGAGTTAGTAGTTACTGGGCAGAAAATATTTTATCAGATATCCAAAGAAATTATAAAATGTTGTGGAATAGCTGCCAACAGAGCAAGATGTAAACACTCACTTTTATATCACAATGGCAAATATGGATCTCTAATTTCCATGTCTGATTGAAACATTATGTTCCCAGTTAAATTCATATGTGTGTCTGTGTGAATATACCCTGTAGGTAGTTATCTACTATGTTCTGAACTAGTGTCTTCTTTGAGATTTAAAGTGACATGCTCCTTTGTGCTTTGCAGATGAGGAAAATATGCATTTCTCTCATTTAGTATATTTTGATTATGAGATAAGTGCAGTGAGGATCAAGCTTAACAGGAAATGCATATTTGATAATTTAGGAAAAAAAAAACAAAACAAAACAAAACAAAAACTTTTCTTCAGCTATTTTTTTTCTAGAGAAAACAAGAAACACCTGATTTCTACTTAGTATGCTATCCATCATAAAATTATTTCCCTTTAACTTTCTTAAGGTTTTCTTTTCTATTTTCTATCTTCTTTTTTCCCTTCCCTTCCCTTCCCTTCCCTTCCCTTCCCTTCCCTTCCCTTCCCTTCCCTTCCCTTCCCTTCCCTTCCCTTCCCTTCCCTTCCCTTCCCTTCCCTTCCCTTCCCTTCCCTTCCCTTCCCTTCCCTTCCCTTCCCTTCCCTTCCCTTCCCTTCCCTTCCCTTCCCTTCCCTTCCCTTCCCTTACCTTCCCTTCCCTTCCCTTCCCTTCCCTTCCCTTCCCTTCCCTTCCCTTCCCTTCCCTTCCCTTCCCTTCCCTTCCCTTTCCCTTCCCTTCCCTTCCCTTCCCTTCCCTTTCCCTTCCTTTCCACACCTATCTTTTCCACACCTTTCCTTTCCTTTCCTTTCCTTTCCTTTCCTTTCCTTTCCTTTCCTTTCCTTTCCTTTTCCTTTCCTTTCCTTTCCTTTTCCTTTCCTTTCCTTTCCTTTCCTTTCCTTTCCTTTCCTTTCCTTTCCTTTCCTTTCCTTTCCTTTCCTTTCCTTTCCTTTTTACACTAATTCATGACACCTGAGTATACTAAAGAATTAGTTGTTTGTTTGTTTGTTTGTTTTTTCAAAAAGGGTGGGATGGAGTGGGGTGGGGTCTCTACTAAGCAATTTGTTTCCAGAGTTACAAAGTCAAATTGTTACACACACTGGAGTTTTTTGGTTACCAGCTTAAAGGGAAGTGATCTTTTAATACATGTAGTGGTTTATATTAAATCATTTAACTCTACTTTTTTTTTTTTTTTTTTTCCCTAGTCAGAAATTTTCTTTTAAACTCTTTTCAAATAAAGCAATACACTTGTAGGAAACGTTAACACAGCACACATTAATTTTTTTAAAGTGAAAATGATCTTATACAACTATCATTAACCATATACAATATTCAAGCCTCAAGAAAACCCTTTTAACAAAAACTAGGTAAACTTATGGTGTTCAAAGTGTCTTTTGACCTGGATAGTCATTATGCTGAATTTTAGCTGAGGTATGCTTTTGATGCCTGAGGATATCTTGATATCTGAGATGCACTTCTACCCAGAAAAGACCAGTGATGCATAAGCAGTTCTTTGGTATCTTGAAGTTTTAGTTCTTCTGGTCAGAAATGTATCAGGTCATTGGCTCAGTCATAAAATTCTTCTTTTATTTTTCACCCCTTCCTCTTTTTTGATAAGCCCTTTAGAATAAGGATTATGATTTATTTTGTGCTGATAAGAATTTGGGCCCATCCTGATCATGCTTTGCTTGTGTTACTGAGGTATTAAAGTAGAAAATAATAGATAGATAAAAACAATTATCTCAGTTGCTTAAAGATGTTATCTAAATACAAATTACAGGACCAAGATGTTCACAGTTATACCCACACAGTCCACATTGCCTGCTTTTATTCACTATTCTGAAACCATGTTGCAGGAAATAAGCAAGTTTTCACCCAGGGGTTTGTTGAAGGTAATGAGCCATACACATAAGCCAGAAGGAAGTAGTCTAATTTTCAGAAAAAAATGACTAGCCATACATATAAATAAGACATATAAATAAGACGAGAATTCAAGAAACGTCTGTAACAGTCCCAATACAAAAACAAACAAACAAACAACAAACAAACAAACAAACAAACAAACAAAACGTATTTTAACAACAAAATGATGTAAATTTGTAAAGTGACTTCAATATTGCTGTTGTCACATGCAGGAGAAGGACCTGGGAGTATTGGTTGATAGTCAGCTGAATATGAGCCAGCAGTGTGCTCAGGTGGCCAAGAAGGTCAACAGCATCCTGGCTTGGATAAGAAGCAGTGTGGCCAGCAGGTCTAGGGAAGTGATTGTCCCCCTGTACTCGTCCCTGGTGAGGCCGCACCTCGAGTATTGTGTTCAGTTTTGGGCCCCTCACTGCAAGAAGGACATCGAGGTGCTCAAGCAAGTCCAGAGAAGGGTGACGAAGCTTGGTCTGGAGAACAAGTCCTATGAGGAGCAGCTGAGGGAGCTGGGCTTGTTCAGCCTGGAGAAAAGGAGGCTCAGGGGCAACCTTATCACTCTTTATAAGTACATTAAAGGAGGCTGTAGTGAGGTGGGGGTTGGTCTGTTCTCCCATGTGCCTGGTGACAGGATGAGGGGGAATGGGCTAAAGTTGTGCCAGGGTTGTTTTAGGTTGGATCTTAGGAAGAACTTCTTTAATGAGAGGGTTGTGAGGCATTGGGATGGGCTGTGCAGGGAAGTGGTGGAGTCACCATCCCTGGAGGTCTTTAAAAGATGTTTAGATGTTGAACTTAGTGATATGGTTTAGTGGAGGTCTTGTTAGTGTTAGGTCAGAGGTTGGACTCAACGATAATGAGGTCTCTTCCAACCTAGAAATTCTGTGATTCTGTGATTCTGTGTCCCCCATGTTTACTGGACCTTTACTTTTGTGTCATTCACAAAATAATTGATGTAATTCTCTGTATCATTAGCTAAGTAACAGATACCAAAGAGTTGCAAAATCTGAAAAAATTATCCCTCTCCTAGATACCTGAAGTCTAGGACTCCACAGCCCCTCAAAGATATGTATTGTTTCACTAAACTTAGTGATGGTTAATTTGATTGAGCATCAGAACCTAAACTTTTAAACATCTGGGAGACAATATTATATGTATATTAATTGCATTATATACTGTTTATATTTCAGCAATTTCCAGAGAGACTACAGTCAGTACTTGTTTAAAGTTCAATTTATTTGGTGCCTTTATTGATCTAGTCTAGTGTCTACAGGTCTAGTGTAACTGTTTTTTTGGACTAAAGTGTAAACATTTTATAAGTATTCTTATAGCAGAACACAAGTGAGAACCGATGCACAATAGTTACATTGGACATAACCCAGGCAAGACGTGAATATGTAGGATTTATTGCAAGATTAGGCATTTAAAATCAACAGTGAGACACTGCAAGGCCACCCTCAGCTTCTATCTAACCTCCAGGTCTTCAAGTAACTCAGTTTTCTTAGTTTCTCTGGTTTCTAAAGCTTTCTGTATGTCCAGGAACAATTTAATCTTGGCTGCAGCAGTTGCAATTTTCCTTCAGTTATGACATCAGAAGATAGTGCATATGTCATTTCCAAAGAAGATACCCATTACTGTCCCTTTCTTTTATGATGATTCAAGTGACTGGAGCATGCACTAGAACATTTCTGTGAATTTTTAAACAGCAGACCTATGAGTTATGTGTATCTGCATGTGCATCTACAGGAAATAACATAACATCAGAACCACCATTGAAGGTACATAAGACATAAGTTAAACCATAGGTTTCTCACTTTGTGTAAAAAAAAAAAAGCTGTGTATCCCAAGTACAATAAATTATCTACTGTTAGCATAGAAAACAACTCAATCTCCCTACAAGGGCAAAGTCACTTTTGAGAGTATTTCCTTTCATCTAGTTTACTCTGCTTTCTAGTTGTCAAGCAGAATCCTTAGATTCTGCTGAGACATATTAAACTATTCCCAGAAAACAGAGAAAAACAAAATAGAAAATTTCCACTACTGAGAATACTGGAGTCTGAACTTTAGAAATGTGGTGCTATTAAGAAACCCGCATACAGTTCTGAAAATAGATTGTGTTAGTTATCTTTTTACAGGCATAGGACTTTTTCCTAGGACTTTGCCCACAATGCAGAGAAGAGCCAAAAAGCCCCTACTACCAAAAAATCAAACTTTATTACTTAAGCATGGTTACTCTGGTAATAGATAGCATATGAAGAGACATAGTTAATGGCAATTTCTCATTTTTAATGACTAAAATTTTTTTCCTTTAATACTTTTTTTTTTTTTTTTTTTTTTTTTTTACCTGACATAAACTTAACATGAACATGTAAATTGTCATAAAATCTAATAATTCTGTTTTTCATTTGGTCAACTGCTGTTTTTGTTAGTCCCAGATTGGAATATCAGATAATTATTTATAAATGACAATAAATTACTATTTATAAATGACAATAAACTACATGGGTTACCAGTTTCTAGACCAACACAAAAATATCAGAGATGCTGATTTTAAAAATGATTTCAGGTTTCCTACTGGTTAGGAAAAGAAATGACAGCAAATCATTAATTTATTTATGTTTAAGAAAATGTTCAAATTTAAGCATGTCAATTACATTTATTCCAAAAATTAACTTTTAAGAAATATTTCTAACAGAAATAATAACAGATCATCTCATGAAGTGTGTTTCACCTGAAAAATCATTACAGCTACAGGCAGTGGGTTAAAAAGAGAAAGAGAGAGACAGAGAAACATTTCAAATTTTTTAGGTTTTTCTCTTTTTATCTGACTTTACTTTTCCTTGAAAAAGATGTGGCAAGGAAAAGAAATGAAAAGATAAGTAGAGGATTTACTTTTTTAAAAAGTATTCTCACTAGTGTCTATCTAGCTTTTCTGAAGAAATCGCGCACCTAAGTAAAAGGAAAAGTGGTATCCCTCAGAGTCCAATACAAAGAAAGTCAGCGGAGGAAGAGAAGAATCACATATATATACCAGTAGGAATTGAATAGGACCTGCTGAGGAGTGGAGCACCTTTTTGTGGGAGAATGGAAGACTTTACTTCATCTGGGAGTCTAAGACCACAGACATCTCCATTAAAGAAGACTTTTTTTTTTTTTTTGAAATATGTAACAGAAGTTAGTCTCTGCTCCCAGAAGTTTAATATCTAAAAATAAAATTTCTTAGGCCAAATCAGGTAGCAAGTTCTTTCTGAAGTCTAGCTTAGACTCCTCATTCTTTGCAGCAAAATCAAGTTCCCAGTTGCTTCCCCCTAAATGAAAGATTTTCTAAGTGAAGTAATGTGAAAGAGCAATTGTCTGTGAGGGTTCTTTATTCTGGAACTCATTCACTTTATATCTTGGCTCACCAAAGGCTGGGTACGTTAACCTCTGGAAATGTTATTAAACTCGTATTCTGTCTCTTACAGAGGAAACTAACATGAAGGTTGGTTGAATAAAGTAGTTGTTTAAATATATGTTCAGTGTATATATTTGGACTTTTGTTTCATTAAATCATGTCAAAAATCATGACAGAACCTAACGACCAGCTGACCAGCTACCTGATTTTCATACATAGAGCTTTCCTTGTGCATCCATTACCTACCTTTATTTTTAGGTGTGAATAAAATAAAATAAAATAAAATAAAATAAAATAAAATAAAATAAAATAAAATAAAATAAAATAATGTGGAGGGTTGTTTATTTGTTCACCTATCAGTCTATTTATATGCTAAAACATCACTTAGACACTGACTTAAGATATAAAGAGTATTCCGCTCTGTTTTCATATTTAATTTAAACAATTTACCCAAGTTCTCTATACTCATTAACCTGTAATAATACTGTGGCAAGGCATTCAGTTTCTTTAAGTTTGACTTGGTGGTATGCTTCAAGGACCTTTCTTTGTACTCAGGCATATTAAGGAAATTTTATGATGAACTCTTACCTAATTTTTCATCATTTTGAACAATTAAATTTCCTTTAACTAAACAGAGTAAAGGTTTGACCTATCTGCTCACAAAACATTTCCATCATTTCATTTCATCAGCTAGCTGTGAACATATTGCAAAGAAATTGAAACCCTGAAACAGTAGGGCTTAAAAAGCCCATATTTCAACAACTTTGTCATTTATATGCATGAACTGTGTACAGTGTTTCAATAAAATAACATAAATAGGTACAAAGAAAGAAAACTGCCTGTTATGCCACTCAGGTTGAGTAAAATGGAAGTATCAGTAGAAAGTCAAAGACTGAGTCTTCCTCAAAAACAGTGAAATATGTATAATTCAGGTACATATCTGATGCTGGGCAGAAGGAAATATAAAAAACAAGCAAGGATTTTTCCCTGTGGATGTCCCTCAAGGACATTTCCCTGAGGATGATTGTGCCCTCATCCTCACAGTAGCGTTAGGGAAGACTGTGGGACTTCTCCAGGAACCTGCAGCAATGACCAGATCCAGAACCCTACATTGGGTCTGGAGTACAGGACTGAAGCAAGCAATCAGAGCCAGCCATTTTTCAAACCTCTTGTGACTGTGTTTAAAAGCAAACAAACAGAAACAGCTTTAGATATATATTTAACATACAAGTAAGCCAGTTGTACCTCAAGGCTCTGTCTGACCCAGCTTTCTATGACATCCTCCTACTTTGATAAATTGACCTCTCTTGCATCTTTCTAAAAACCTCTGACACTAAAGTAACTTCTTTCCCTTGCCTCACTTTGTCTGGCCTTGCACTGATTTGGCCTGCCTTGCCCTCCCTCTCCCTGTCCATTCCCAAAATTGTCTAAAGGGATTATGCAATTATGCTTGGTATATTGCTGATTATTAAGACATATTTGTTCAGCACGGAAAAATTGGGCCTTAGTTCTCACCACAATAACACCACTTACAGTGTGTATCCCTCCAGCCAGCACCAGCTAGCAATATTCACAAAACCTGTAGATATTTAACAAATTTGACACCTACCTCTTTGCCAGACCAGATTGAGAATGGCAGAAAAGGGAAACAAAGAGAGACTGACACTTCAAGGTAAATTTTAGGACAAGATCTATTTCCTTAAGAAACTGATCTAGACTAGGAATTGTTCATGGATGAATGAATTAAAAACAAAACATTTATTTTTTTATATATTTTTGTCTTTAAAGGGCAGTTTTTTATTTCAATGATCTAACATTATATATAGTATAGAGTAGTACATAAAAACAAAGTTACAAGAAAGCTTGTAAATAATAAAAAAAGTTTAGAAAATATTAAAATTATGTAACAACAAAAAAATATATGTTTAATTAATGAAGGGACATCTGTCATCAAAATTGTTGTTGTTGCTTAAGGAAATATGATGTCTTATAAGCCAATTACATTTGTGATGTTAAAGCTGCACTATGCTAGGAAACACGAGATAATCCATCTCATCTATTACCCTAGGAAGTGCATTACAACGTAATAGAGATCCTATAAATCATTCAATGAAGTAATGCATTATGAACCAGACATATTATATTAATTTCACAAATGCAGCTCATTAACTGTATTATACAATGAGTAAGCCATCAACATTCACATGTTGATGTACAACATTCACATGATGGCTGTACAACATTCACATCCCTGTTACCATCGGAAGAAAACAAAGGAAAAACTATTACAGACATTTATCATGCACCTAATAAGACCAACTTTTCTCTTTCTTCCTTCGTTTGTTTTTCTTCCCTTCTCTTTCTTGCTTGCTTGTTCTTTCTTTCTTGCTCTCTCTTTTTTTTTTTTTTTTTTTCTTTTTTTTTTCCCTGCTATTGAGATAAGTGCCCTTGTACTCCGTGTTTTGTACAGTTCTGACAGCTTTGCAGATTCTGGATATAAACATTGGCTAGAAAGTCTGTTACATGTCCTTTGAAAGTGACACATTGTAATCAGAGGTGCCACAGCCTATCATGAAAGCACAGAAGTAAGAATTACAGTGCTGTCTTTCAAATAATAATGACGAGAGTCCTTGTAAACTCTATACCTAGAAGAAAAATATAATGAATATAAAATTACATCATAAGTGTTTATTATATTCTCAAATATAATAACTAAACTATATTTATTTATTTATTTTGAGAATCTATTTTAAAAATACATTACCCTTGGATTTACAGAACACATAAGTATGTATATTCAAGGAAAATAATGGCATGTTATCTTCAGCCTTGGGTAATAATCTGTTATTTATCCATGTATTATTTAAGACACTCATGGACCCAGTAATAGTCTGCATTTCATATGTATAACTAAAGTTCAGGTTCTCAAATACACATAGATGCCTGTCTACCTCTTTAGGGATTTATGCCCATAATTTGGGAAACATTAACACTATTCAAGTCATTGCTCAGTTCTTATGTAGTCCTGTATGAATTTTAGTCCCCTCAAAACTATGTAAATACTGATGCCACTCATGGGTCATGAAGTTGAACAAGGGACCAGCTCACATCAAATATACGTAAAATGTAACCTTCTCATGTAGAAACCTTTATAACAGCAAAATAAGATGATGTTCAGGCACAGTGTAGAGTATATCCGGGGGGAGAGCAGTGAAGTGAAACATCTTGCCTGTCAGATAGGGTGGTGCTGTGTTCCCATATTAAATTCATCCCTCCATGATATAGTTCAGTAATATTTGACTATATATTATACATATATATTTATAGTATATATACATAGTATATATACATAGCATATACATGGCATATATATACTATGTATATATACTATGTATATATACTATATATAGTATACTATAGAGTACATGCTTTAAAGTAAAAATCTAAAATTCACTGATGCCAGATGAATGAGGTAGGCTTTTGTTTGAGGCTGTAGCTAGAAGTAAGTGAAACACATGTTGGAATAAGCTCTGTTTCTGAAAAATTTTGTAAATTCAGCCTAAATCTTCTGAGCAGTTGGAGCTGGAGAGGTGGCTGGTCAGTTTGCTCACCAGGTGATGTGTATTTCTTCAGGAAGGTGAAAAATAAAATGGAAAAAAAAAAAAAAAAAACAAACTCCCATTACCTTGTACAGAAAAAAAATTAGAGGCTCACAAAACAGAAAATATAAGCAAGTGTATTAAGTATACTGACTATATTATGTAAGTATAATAAATTACATTAGCCAAAGTGTGTGAAGTAAGAGGACCTTTGTCATCCTTCTGTTGCCCTCAGTTCTCTAAGTAAGGAAGGAAAACAGGAAGAAAATATTTTACATATCACAGTGCAGTTCTGCAAGCCAAGTACATTCCTCACTGTGGTTGAAGAACCTGGTTACCAATATTTTCAAACTGTAAGGTGAAAGCTTTTAAACTCACATACCAAACGAGCAATTCATGTTTCACATAGATATCTAAATTTATTTATTTCCTCACAGCTCAAAGAAGAGATTTACGTGAATGTATATATTCAAAGACATTAGTGAAGGAAGACCACATGCAATAGCTGTGCTTTGAACTCGTTCTGGCTTCTCTGATCTTTGAAAATGAAATAACATAGCAGAGCTCCAACTTCTCTGATCATTTTTTATCTTACATTCATAAACTTTGCACTGTTATGGTAGCTTTTTTTTTTTTTTTTAAGTGAATGTATATGAGATATACATTATGTATCCATAGAGAACTTCGAGTATTTTTGACAGCAATTCATGACTGTAAAAAAAAAATGTAGGCTAACAGAAGCATAATTTATCTGTATTTTGCAAACACTTGGAACATTCAATGTGATGGAAAAAAAAAGAAGGGGGGGTGAGGAGGCGATTTTTTCATATACTTCTAATGTAGATTATAGGAAAACATCCTAATGTTTAATGTCTTATACTTAATAGTTAAATCAATGTATAATTCTTTGTATTTCATATAGTAGAAATGTATTTTATAATCACATCAAATGTGTTCAGGTGTTACAGAGTAATGATGCACGTACTGTAGGTGTGAACAGGCTTTCATTGCTATGATTTACAGTCTTGCTGGGCATATTATTATTACACAATAACACTTTGTTCAATGACTGTATAGAGATTTCATTAATGTTAATGTGGGAAATTGACCCCTAATATTTTGTAATTAGTGCTTTGACAGTGACAGTTTAGTGCAATATGTTTCCTTAAATGTGTTTATCCATGATAAATAGAAGTGTGACTTTGGAAACTTATTTTCTATTTGATGGTACAGTAAGCCTTGAACTTCAGTACTGCAATACTGATTGAATATTAAAGAAAACATGAAGTAACGACTTTGCTGTCTGGAAAACTTTAATGCTTTCCTCCTTTTATTTACAATTTTTTAAAGTACATCTCTACTTTTAAAATCAATATCTGTAGCACAGGTTTCAAAAGGTAACCTTTCCTCTAGTACTACATATTTCAAAGCACCCTTTAAACTAGGTATCCTGTCTTTATAAATCTTATTTATCATTCTTTCTGTAAGTTAGAAATGAGATAGGCAGTATTAAAACCTATGCTGGGATAATTCTTTCTTTCTGTATGAGTAAAATACTAGTTATAAACCATAATGATAGATTCTAATTTTCTCTGGAAGAATATAAAATAAGTTGAATTAAACACATCTTGGAGAAGTAAATAAAAAAAGTGGCACTTTCAAGTTTTTCACTTTCTTATTAAACATTCTGTCAAAGCCAAAAAAAACCTCTCCGGTTCTATGGTAAAGCTCAGTTACCGAATTTATATTTTCTTTATTCTTCAAAGAAAATATATAGGTGAAAGAACTCTAAATAAAATATTTTGCCCACTCCCCTGTTTTGCTAACCCCGCACATAAATATAAATGTTAATCTGTTCATCAGGAGTGTTAAAGATGTTTTGTTGTTTAATCTAATAAAAGATATATTTATTGCATACAATCTTATATATTCTTTTAATTTGATGACTGAAATACAACAAATAATGAAAATTAGTGGATGATACTTTGGAAGTAGATAAAATACTGGAGATCCATGAGGAGAAATAAATGGTAAATTTTACAATTTGCCCTAATAACAACACATTAAACCACTGGGAACATTCCTTGCAATTGTAACTGATGCTACAAATACTGTTATGGATAACTCTTCATAAACAGCAGAATTTCTTTCAGCCCTGCTTTCTGTAACTGGCTAAGTTGCAAAAACAGGCAAAGCTCCCTCTCACTTCCTCCCTTACCTCTCCCTCCCCACCCCCATCCCCCTGCCCCTCAAAAAAATAAAAAAAAAAAAAAAAAAAAAAATAAGTGTAATCTATAATATTCTATAATAGACTAATACAGAAATGCTGATATTCCTCCCCATGATAGACACTAGATCTCTTTCATTCTTCTAACACTAGTAAATAATAATTTAATAATTTTGAAAAAAAAAAATAAAATAACAATAAAACTGAGGAATTCAATCCCAAAAAGACGATGCTTTTTATAAATGGACCTACATTTGCCATATTCAGTGAGGATTGGATACTAAGGTAATGCTGCTGTGTTTTGTGACTGTGTATTCAACAATGTATCATCTATTCAGATATATTTGGCAGAGAAAATCACTTAAAGTTTTCCTACGTCTTTATTCAAGAAATATTAATAACTCCAGTAGACAAACTGTCAGTCTTGTAACAAGAAATGGAACTGTAGTTAAATACAGTTTCAACAGTATATTAGCATGGACTTAACCTCTATCTCAAATGAGCTGGATCAGTATATGGGCAAAAGATCTTTCCTTCCAACTCAGATTTGCAAGTAAATATGAAGACAGGCCAAATTTACTGGAAAGATCTCCTGAATAAAAATATTCCAATGTAGAATGGTTAAGAAAGAAAATGTATGTTATTCCATTTCTTTTGAGGAAAGGGAGCATCCTTGGCAAGAATAGGAGGCTTAGCTCAAAACCAAGATAATTCAAATAAATGTTATTATTCAGATAAATGGACTGAGAGTGGATATATCAAGCTTAGGATCATTCTAATATTTTCAGCTTGATCATGATGTCATTAATGCATAGAAGGTTTTCAGTTTAAAAAATATGTTATTATAAGCTATATGCAAAGGTCATCTGGCATGAGATGTAATATAAATTGTTATCTTAAGACTATCTTTAAAGACATTCTTCCTTACAGTTGTCTGTTAATTGATATGGGTATCAGTATTAACCAGTATTAAGCTTAGCTTTTAATTAAATAAGTCATACAACCTTTAAAATTTATACACTGTATGCTTAAAATGAATTACATAGAGCATTTGAAGTTATGATATGTGATCTAATATATATATGTGATACAATCTAGGGAGGTAAGCAAAGCTCAGAATTACATGTAAAACATATAGGATAAATGTTATTTATCATACCGTAAATGTCATTAAAAGTGCATTCTTTTCTGGGTAAGATAGTTTGATATGAAAATATTTTAGGCTTGTTAACAAATGAAAGTTAATCATGCTTGTTTTAAAATATTGATTTAGAATATTAAGATTTTTTTTTAAATCTTGAGATACTTATGTACTATGAACTGGCATTTCTCCATTACACTAAATATTCATAGGCTTATTTGATTTTCATGGAAATTGGGGCTAATGAACTCATACGAGTTATTGGCAAAGTCATATGGTCTTCTGACATTGTCTGGGTAAAAACTATCATTGTTTTATGTTTCTCTATATCTTGGAATTATTTTAGAGATGGACAAAAGCTGTAAACAAACAAACAAATAAATAGATAACACTGAAATTTAATTCCTTCTACATTCTCTTTCTGGGTTCGTGTCTGCAAAACCACACATTTAGTTTAGTTCTCATCTACCAGGAGATGGAGACAGAGCATTTGAATCTTCCATCACTTATTTGAGAAAATAAAAAAAATAGTATAGGAAAAATAAAACGTAAATATACATATGCATCATTGAAATTCATAAATTATTTCAAACGGAAAGTTTTATATGTCATTTTTTCTTGGTCTTTATTAAACTTCAGTGGCTATCACCAATTGCTGTTTTATAAACAAATACATGAAAACAAATGGAATTAGAACAGATGTCCAAAAGCAGCAGTGAAGAGTCAGAGAAGTATAAGTTCCCATTGTGTGAGGAAATCATATATTTTTTACATTTCCCGAATGCTTTAGGATATCAACTTTTGTTTCACATTTGTATAAACTGATTATTTTTAATTATTCTTAAACATTATTCATTCTAAATTGACAGGTAACTCTAATTGTCCATAAAAAAAAATATGTTGATTTATTGTATTTATTCCATGTCAAATTATATTACTTTACTTTTGAAATTAATGTATAAATTTTTAATTATTCCTTTGTTCCAGATAAGATTTTAATTTAAGGATTTGTTTAATAAACCTACCAAAAATATCTGTCTCCCTTTAAAAGGATAATAAGTTCTATTAATAAGCTGGACCACTGACACTTTTACAAAATTATGGGGAAAAAAATGAAAAAATATCAAAGAAGAATTTTTCTTCATTTTCAAATCCAGTTAAATTATCAGATTTTATCAGATTTATTTCGATATTCTTTGAGCATGTAATTATTATTTTTTTTCTTTTATCAATATATGGAGACATTTCAGTACAGTAGTTTTCCTTTTTGGCTACAGTTTTTTGGTGGTGGTGGTGGTTTTTGTTTGTTTGTTTTTGTTTGTTTGTCTGTCTTGGTTGTTGTTGTTAATGAAGATAGTATTGTAACAATACTTGAATGTTTATAACTGTACTTTCATGTACGGTTATACCTTTTCATGAGGGTGTAGTTAAAACTGCCTCAGTAGACTGTAATACCTGGGGATATTATTACACTATCTGCTCAATAACATACTCACTTTTGGACCAGTAAAACATATCATGTGTGTGAATATTAGGTAGGCTGGCTTCCCTATATAGCCAGAAGACAAAGCTTCTGTTTATAAATACATACAATAAGTGAAAGTCCTGCAAAAGTGCTGCCAAGAACACTGAAAATAGATGAAAAGCACATACAATTTCTGCAGAAGTCCTGCAAATCTACCAGAGCTGAACTAGCCCAGAGGAAGGCAGGGAAGTATAATGAGTGATTTTTTATTCCCTGCTGGACCAGGTTTTCAGAGTCCTTTAGAAAACTACAATTTTGATTCCCTTTCTTGTTAGTGGTGTGCTTTTCTTTATTCAGATTTATTTATTTTTATTACAAGGGCTAAGTGGAGAAAACAAACTCAGCTCAGTTCTTTGACTAGCAAAGGCAATCTTTCTTAAGCAAAAAAAAATCTGTTGCTGCAATCTTTTGATTTCTTGAAGCACTACATTCAGCAGTTACCTTAAACACCCACTAAAGTTGGGTTACTCCAGGTTACTCACAACCTGCCTACCATCCCAGAGAAGGCGTTCCACGTGTCTTCAGCAAAAATCTGCTCTGACAAGACTTTGATCCACAGTTATTTCCCCCATACCTGGAGGAAACCTCTATCTTATATAGTAGCTCGGTGCTTAGTGGAGTCTTTCAGGACACAGGAGATAGTTCTATGCAAATAACAACACATTCCAAAAGCAAATTGGATACAATGTAAAAGAAAACACTGTGTTAAAAAATACAGTATATAATAAAATAAAATCACATTAGAAAAATAATAAAACTCTAAGTTGTATAGAAACAGATTTTTCATTGCTTTTCTCATTCCTACTGATTTACCATGATGACATAATCTCAAAACATGGCTGTTCATCTACTGCAGGCTGATGTTGTCCCTTCAATTTACTGCTGCTGCAATGCCAACATATAGCAGCTCTACATCTGTTTTGCTTTGTAAATCTCTGTGGGGGGTGAAAGCACTAGTAATTAAGTCCTCAACAAGTGAAGAAACAGAATTGTTTGTGTTTCTGATATAAGTATGACATTATAGATGGCTTTCATCAAAGACAGCTGCATTGTAAGAACTGCATATATACATAATTAGAGAGACAGTAGCCTAAGAGCTGAACTCTGTGTAAATCACTTAGAAAACTAAGAAATATGCATGGTTATTAATGGAAAATGCAACAAATTAAATTAAAAAAAACATACATAGAAAATTAAGATATCAACATAACTTAAATGATCCCTCCGTATCTGCTCCTGTTTCTAATAAATAACCAAATACCAAACAATGCCAGTCTTCAACCAATGTTTCCATTTTAAATGAAGAATAACCACAGTTTCGATTCTATGTATGGCATCACCTCTGGATTCTGTGAGGTTGACAGCATATGAAGTACATGTTTATAATCCTGTTTTGAAACCTCATGCACTCACACATGCTGGCACACTCAAATAGCTCATCACTGAACTGTGAATAGACATGGTTCAAGACATCCATTTGCAGCTGCAGCAGCCTTTCAAGATCCAGTGCTGCCAGCACCATTTAATCCCACTAGCCCTCACAGTTCATGAGTCGGATGAAGACAATGCAAAGATGAGTTTCTGAATTGAAGTTAGGTAACTTTACCTCAAAAGACAGAATTCATAGCATTTGCTTTGTTAAAAGCAAATAAAAAGCAAAAAAAGTTTTGCGATTTGAGCTAACATTTTGGAAACATTGCCTGTTTGTGGCAGAAAGATTTCTTGCAGATTTGTTTCTAGACTACAGCTATTCAACTGCATTTTTTATTATCTTTCTCTAAAAATTCAAATCTCAAATTCACATTTTGATTTTCATGACTGTTTCCATTGTTTCTTCACCCTCTATAATGATAAACCCTTTTAGTTTAATCTTGTCTATGTACACTTTCAGAGTAAAGAAATGAGGAGAAATCAACAGAATTAGATGATGGATATATCCACCTTTTCTTTTCCAGAATAAAATTCTTTTTAAGAAGAAAAATAGAAAAAAAAAAAAAAAGAAAGAAAAAAATAAAAAAAGAGAGAGAGAGAGAGAGAAGATAAAAGAGAAAAGAAAAATTGGCATTAGATCAACTCAATCACATTCCTCCCCAAGAGAAGTTTATTATTTTTTTCCAGACCCCAATCTCACAAATTAATCTTACCTTATAAAATATGAATCTGTTTTCACATTTTCAATGTCATGATGAAGTTTAGCAAAAAGCATTTTTGAAAAAAAATATATCTACAAAAGCAAAAAGAAACAATAAAATGGTGCACAGGAAATTTTAAATCCCTAGGTGTGTCTGTCTTACATTTAATATTTCATAATCCTTGTTCACACTAATATTAATGTCCTCTCCAGTCCAAGAAAAAGATTTTCTACATCTACACAGAACCTATCACTGTATTCTTGAGTAATACAATTGCTTCATTTTTAGGATACTGACAGAAGGACCTTTGGTACATTATCTCAATTTTGCATATATTAATACATTGTTATTTCAGAAATTTATACAAACTTTGTCCTTAGAAGGGAAATTAATTAATTTTTTCTTGTCTGTCCAACTGGATTTTCTTTCTGACCCTAAATTTTCAATAGGATAAGACTTCTTGAGAGAGAAAGGTTTCATAAACCAGATAGGGTTTTTTTGTTGTGTTAAGATATAAAAATATTTCAGAACAAACTGCATGTACTATGTACTAACTTAGTACTTAAAATATTTCAGAACAAACTGCATGTACTAAGTCTACAAACTTAATGTACTATGAACATTCAGGCACAGGAGTCATATCTTCACTCTACCTGGACTTGATATAAACACTGGGAAATTTAGTGAAGCATTTAATCAGGAAATTAAGTGAATATTTGATTTATTTTAATCTCAAATACATGGTTGATGAAGTGAAACCGAAATTTACTATTCTGAGCAATCAAAAAACAAAACAAAACAAAACAAAACAAAAAGATAGAAAGTTCTTCACAGACAAAAAAAAAATAAAATAAATTTTTCTTTCATACAAATCTGAATAGGTTATAGATTGCATTTAAAATAAGTATGCTCAAAATAATTAGAACAGCATCACTGATAGTTTATATAAAATATTTTTATCAATTTATGGCTAAAGACTAAAAGTATTTTAATCCTCTATCTCTAGATCACTTTTTTCAACTACTTTTACAACTAGGAAAGAGATTCTGCAAATAAAGTGGATACACACAATTTAACTGTACAAAGCAATTATTTAGTGGCTATTGCTCACAGCTGACAGCTTGGGTTAATGAGTTAGTGTAATAGTAATATACTCATAATCCCTAATGGGATACTCAGTGAACTTCTGCTGGTCAGACAGTCCTCAGTCAAGTGAAGACAAGCCTGAGATGTGTTCACCAAAAAGTTATAACATTTTCCTAATTAAAAAAAAAATAAAAATATATATAAAAAATAAAAAATATAATAAAATAAAAAAAATAAATAAAATAAAATAAAAAATATATATACACACACATTTATTTATTTATTTATTTATTGCATTCTGGGATGATTATGAAATTGATTATGAAATGAAGCAAAATAAAATAGCTAACTTTTTGTTTGTTTGTTTGTTTTGAAAAAAAATGTGTCTGACAAAGATGTGTTATTTTGGTAGAGTCACAGAAAAAGTTTTGTAGATAAATATAGATTGAGAAATCTCAGTACTGTCAATAAAAATCTAGACAATGCTTTTCACCTGTTTGTTTTCTTGAGAAAAAAAAAAAAATCCATTTGAAATAAGAGAAGTGCAGAAGATTTAGGAAATAGTTATTTACAATGTATTGAAAAATAAGTATATAAAATAGGATGTTCTGATGAACCACAATGACTGTATCTGCGACATCTAATTTGAAATGTTACATATGGTAGCAACCATTGTTAAATTATCCATAACTAATTGGCATTGTAATTGTGTATAATCTGAAATAGACAATTAAACATGTTCTGGGCTGTTAACTGGTTCATACTTTAGGTATTCAGCTAATTAGACATTTCCTAAACTATTCATTTTGCATATGAATTGTTCTTTTCACTAAAAGCTTACTGCAATAAAATGTTTTCTTGTTTTCTGATCACTTACACTATTGAAAAAATTTCCCAAGAAAGGAAATAGATATACCTAATTCACATACAGCAATTACATTGTCACCCTATATATATATATAAATTTTATTTATCTTTATATATATATTATGTATATATTTATATTATATATATATATTATATTTATATGTATATAAATATATATAATATATAAAATATATATATAAATATATATAATATATAAATAATATATAAATATATAAAAATATAATATATATATTTATATATATTTTTATAATATAAATATTATATATTTTATATATATTATATATTTATATGTATATAAATATATAATATATATTTATATGTATATAAATATATAATATATATTATATATATATATTATATATATTATATATATATAATTTATATACATAATTTATATACATATAAATATATAATATATATATAAAAATATATATATATATAAAGATAAATACATTTTTCTGCTATGAATAGTCTTCAATGGAATTGAATTTCCCCAGCTTTTATTTATATCAGTGTCTTTCTTCAGATTTCAAAAAGACTTGAAAAAAGGGATGTATTTTGCAGCATAGAAATTATTTTTCTCATAAAAGAGCTCTACCATCAGGAATTTCAACAAGATATAAAAAACATTTTTGTACAGAGAGATAATAAAACACTGAAAGCATAATTTGATCATTTATACATTGTGTATTTTGGTTGGTTGATTGGTTTTTGCTTTCCTTAATTTTTCTTTTCCCATTTTATTGTAAAGTGTATAAGAAATAGATAATACTATGCAAGTTATTAGAAAATCATGTAGAAAATGTATACTAATTTTTGTGAGAGAATAGACATCAGATCTGCCCAAGTCTCAGTGAAAGCACAATTCTATGTTAAATCCTCATAACTGACGTAGCTTTGACCTTGAGGTCAGTAGTGATGTGGTCTGATCTTCTCAAAGAATAATATTTGATGTTCCAAATCTATTTACTTAACAATTTATCTTCAGCACTTACCTGGAGATACTTACAAGTACTTTTAAAAAGATGTTTATTGCTAAGCAGAATGTCATACAGTATGGAATATCCCTTTGGTCAGTTGGGGTCAGCTGTGCTGGTTGTGTCCCCTCTCATCTTCTTGTACACTCCAGCTTACTTGCTGAGCAAGCAGTGTGAGAAACAGAAGGTTTTGATGCTGTGTAATCACAGCTTCAGCAACAGCTGAAGTATCCAGGTATTATCAGCACTGTTTTTATCACAAATGCAAAACATAGCACCATATAAGCAGTTATGAGGAAAGTTAACTCTATCCCAGCCTGTTATAGTCATCCCACAGGACAGGAGAAGCAGCATATTGTCTGGAGTTACTGGGCACAAAATTCAGTTTCAGATTGAGTTGCTGCTGCATTTGTATAGCTGCTTGTGGGGCCTGTCTTCCTTTGTTTCAGGTGGTTCCTGCTATGGTGCTTCCTATAATATGCAACTCACGTTGTAGGTTACAACAATTTCAAGGTATATCCATTGCAGGCTTCTTACTTGGCTGAACAAATTTTATAGAATTGCACATACTTACACTAGTAGCTGTTGTGGTTGGTTATATACTTTTAATAACAGCTGGTTGTTATTAGATTCTTGACCAGTGTTCATACTTTTTTTTTTTTCCTTGAGCTATAAGAGTATAAAAACTTGTCTAATGTCAATAGTCAATAGCAATGAATCCCTCTCTCTCCCTCTCTCTCTTCTCTCCCTTCCCTCCACAACCCCCCCCCCCCCCCCCCCCTACACCCCCCCCCTACACCCCTAGAAGAATGAGGAATGCATTTGAAATAGATAATGACCAGGCTACCTAGAGACTCTTGTCATAAGTTCTTGCTTTTGCCATCATCTTCATTATTTTCAGTATACAGAGGCTTTATCTGAAGATGTGTTTATTTTGAGCACCCAATTCATCAAAGATGCTAACTCAAGAAGTCACATATGTCCTTCACCAAAAAAATCATTTGGGGATAAAAATTTAAGAAGCAAAAAAAATCCTATTTCAAAACTTCTTCCAACATTTGCTATGTATCATTATTATCTATTTTTCTTCAACATCTTCATGAGACAAAGTCTATCACTTCCTTATTCTTACACTTCTAGCTAAATTTACTGCCTCAGCATTTCCAGGTACTTTCTTTCCAGGAGGGAATATATATTCAAAAATTAATTATTGTTTTTCTTTTGATTACAGAAATATGTATTGTTCTTCCCCTGGACAATTCCAGATTTTTTTATCTTATTTTATTTTATTTTATTACAGCATTCCAATATGCTCTGATATACCATCACAACCCTTTCCCAAGGGTACTGACAGAACTGGCAGAGGAGCTGGCCAAGCCACTGTCCATCATTTATCAGCAGTCCTGGTGATCGGGGAAGGTCCCAGTTGACTGGTGGCTAGCAAAATTGACGCTCATCTACAAGAAGGGCCGGAGGACTGACCCGGGAAACTACAGGCCTGTCAGTTTGACCTCAGTGCCAGGGAAGCTCATGGAGCAGATTATCTTGAGAGTCATCATGCAGCACTTGCAGGGCAAGCAGGCGATCAGGCCCAGTCAGCATGGGTTTTTGAAAGGCAGGTCCTGCTTGACAAACCTGATCTCCTTCTATGACAAAGTGACGCGCTGGGTGGATGAGGGAAAGGCTGTGGATGTGGTCTACCTTGACTTCAGCAAGGCTTTTGACACCATTTCCCACAGCATTCTCCTCAAGAAACTGGCTGCTCTTGGCTTGGACTGGTGTACGCTTCGTTGGGTTAGAAACTGGCTGGATAGCCGGGCCCAAAGAGTTGTGGTGAATGGAGTTAAATCCAGTTGGAGGCCGGTCACTAGTGGCGTTCCCCAGGGCTCGGTGCTGGGGCCGGTCCTCTTTAATATCTTCATCTATGATCTGGATGAGGGCATTGAGTGCACCCTCAGTAAGTTTGCAGATGACACCAAGTTAGTGTCGATCTGCTCGAGGGTAGGAAAGCTCTGCAGGAGGATCTGGATAGGCTGCACCGATGGGCTGAGGTCAACTTGCATGAAGTTCAACAAGGCCAAGTGCCGGGTCCTGCACCTGGGGTACAATAACCCCAAGCAGAGCTACAGGCTGGGAGAGGAATGGTTGGAGAGCTGCCAGGCAGGGAAGGACCTGGGAGTGATGGTTGATAGTTAGCTGAATATGAGCCAGCAGTGTGCTCAGGTGGCCAAGAAGGCCAACAGCATCCTGGCTTGCATAAGAAACAGTGTGACCAGCAGGGCTAGGGAGGTGACTGCCCCCCTGTACTCGGCTCTGGTGAGGCCGCACCTCGAGTACTGTGTTCAGTTTTGGGCCCCTCACTGCAAGAAGGACATCGAGGTGCTCAAAAGAGTCCAGAGAAGGGTGACAAAGCTGGTGAGGGGTCCGAAGAACAAGTCTTACGAAGACTGGCTGAGGGAGCTAGGTTTGTTCAGAAAAGGAGGCTCAGGGGCGACCTTATTGCTCTCTATAGGTACCTCAAGGGAGGCTGTAGTGAGGTGGGGGTTGGTCTATTCTCCCGCATGCCTGGTGACAGGATGAGGGGGAATGGGCTTAAGCTGCGCCAGGGGAGTTTTAGGTTGGATCTTAGGAAGAACTTCTTTACCGAAAGGGTTGTTAGACATTGGAACAGGCTGCCCGGGGAAGTGGTGGAGTCACCATCCCTGGAAGTCTTTAAAAGATGTTTAGATGTAGAGCTTAGGGATATGGTTTAGTGGGGACTGTTAGTGTTAGGTCAGAGGTTGGACTCAATGATCTTGAGGTCTCTTCCAACCTAGAAATTCTGTGATTCTGTGATTCTGTGAACCAGACACCTTCAAGAACTGAAGAAACCTTGAAAGATAGAGGATAAAAATTGAAAATATTAGAGTGTCATTATGAATGAGAGAGGACAAAGTCAGGAGAAAGACCAAGAAAAATAGATGCTAAGGTAATATAACATTCCTCTTCCTTGTAGAAGAAAAGCTGGAAGAAATCCTGAGGTTTCTAGGAATAAGGTCATTACTTGGACTTCATGTTGAACCAGGTAAGGCACTGATTGGGGAAGACTGTGGCAGTGTCAGGAAGACATTCGGTGTACTCACTTTTAGTGGGATTCTTTCTGGCCCTACAAACTAAGGTGATAACCAACGGCTAATTAGCATTTCAAATGTTATTTTAGTCAGAAAGTCTTGGATTATTGTTTCTGTCTCATTCATTAATTTTTATTACTTAACCAGACCATATGCTTACATCCCTTTGGGAATTACATTTAATGTTCTCAGTGCATTATTTTCAAAGTGTTCAAGAACACAGGAAGCTCCTGTTCCATTTGTTGCAATTTCTGTTCTCATAGAAAGTCATAGTCAGAATATAAACTGAATAAACATTGCATCTCACATGTAGACAGTCAGAATAATGTTCATAAGGTTCTTACAATATATTTTAATATGAAAGTTGAATTTAAGGTCCATTTGCTAAGGAATATTGATAGTAATCAGTTTGCTTCCAAAACATACCACTAATAATTTTTCTCCTGATTTGACTACACAGTAGATAACTACTTCATCACTTCCTACTACTTTGTCATCCCCAAGCAACTTGTGAATTGAACCACTTAATATGGACCATTTGCTCAGCAGCTCAGCTAATGATGAGATTTCCTTAGCTTTGCAAATGACTGTAATGACCATTTTAATTCCTGATAAAATATATTACAACATAAAATATATATATATATAGGGCCTTTTTACAGGATATTTTACTGGATGCTCTTTATATTCTTCAGGGATTTATGGTCAGGATAAGAAAGAAAAAAAAACAAATTAGTTAATCTGTTCTTATTGTCACTTTCTCCTTTTCTCCTTTTGTTGTTTTGTTTTGTTTTCCCCGTTGTACTTACTTAGTGATTTATTTAAAATTGACAAGAAATAAATCTTATTTGGGAGTGTCAGTAACCTAGACATTGCATTATAAACTCACTTTCCCAAGCCAGTGAGATTCTGCTCACTAATACATGTAGATAATCACTGTCTGGTCTCCACCCATTGTTCCCAGTACTGATTTCATTCCTTTAATAAAAGAGCAGTAAGCTCTGGACATTCATTTGATTTATTTCCTTGTACAGAAATATTCCTTCTCTGTGCTACAGTTAAAATAGTCTTGATTTTCTTACTGCTGTCCACTTTATCTTAACTTTGACTACCATTTTACTGCAGCATCTCTAAAATTAAACAGGAAAAAATATATATTTTTGGCAGTCTAATCTGTGCAATTTTATAACTTCCATGCATTCTGCTCCCAGCTCTAGTGCAATAGTATTCTGCAATGGTAGCTGGTGACAGAATCAGCACAGGTACCTGATGAACCTTCCCAGCTGCTCACCATTCTCAAGAATACTGTCTTGAAGTCTCAAGAAGACTTCATTGGTAGCAAAGGTAGATGCAAGGTTTGAGATTTAAACAGAACAGAAAGATGTAACTAAAGCATTCTCAGTTTTCTCTCAAGAATAGGAGGAAATTATTTCTATATGGCAGGCTATCAACTTGCTTCTTGAACTCCAGCAGGCCTAGTGTCATTGCTATTTCCCTGGAAAGCCTGTCCCAGTGCCTGACCACCCTCTTGGTGAAGAACCTTTTCCTAACACCCAGCCTGACACTCCCCTGTCCCAGCTCCATGCTGTTTCCTCGGTTCCTGTCACTGTCCCCGGAGAGCAGCGCTCACGCCTGCCCCTCTGCTCCCCTCAAGAGGACGCTGCAGGCCACCATGAGGCCTCCCCTCAGTCTATTTTCTCTAGGTTGAGCAATCAAAGTGACTTCAGCCACCTCTCATATATCTTGTCCTCTAGATCCTTCACCATCTTTGTAGCCCTCATTTGGACTCTTTTTAATAGTTTTATACCCTTCTTATATTGTAGTGCCCAAACTGCACACAGTGCTTGAGGTGAGGCTGTACCAGCGCAGAGTACAGTGGGACAATCATTTTCCTCAGCCAGCTAGGAATGCTGTGCTTGATGCACCCCAGGATATGGTTGGCCCTTTTGGCTGCCAGGACACCCAGTTAACTTATTCAACTTGCTGTTGACCAGAAACCTCAGATTCTGCTCTCCAGCCTCTCATCACCCATCCTGTACATATATATTCAGGTTTGCTCTGTCCCAGGTGTAGAATCTGATACTTGCTCTTGTTAAATTTCATGAAGTTGGTGATTACCCAGCCAACTAATTTGTCAAGCTCTCTCTACAAGGTCTCTCCACCCTCAAGGGTGAATGATCATGTCTATGTTTTGATTATGACCATTTCATAAGACCTTTACCATAAAGTATTGTACCTTCAAACTAAAGCAGATTTACCAATATTAAGAAAGAAACAGAAATGGAAGATAATGCATCTTGCTCCCTTAATTCCTAACTGCTCAGAGTATTTAGTCCTCTTAATTGTCCCTTCTGTGTTTTTTAATCTTCAGCACAGTAAAAAGAATCAAAGTGTGATTTTAAACTAATTATGAGATAGTGCAGAAAAATTTGTTTTAGGTACTAGTCTGATTTATTTATTCAGCACAAAATTATATGAACTTCAGTAGAGGTAAGGTCTGACTTATTGCCTTCTGTGCATTCAATTTATTTACAGTACTAGAAATCAAGGACACGAATTTTGCCATTGTTTTTACACTGACAAGACATATCCCTATCTTTAGTAGCACTCATTCTCCTGAAAATTGGTTCAAGTCATTTTCTGCTTAAAATGTTACAAACTTTAAGATTAAGAAGAATCATCAGAGAATTTTAATATCTAGTGTAGACAGTAAAAAATGATTAATTTTGATATACTTATTGCATAAACAAGGACATTAACTCTGAAACTGTCAACGGTTTTATCTGCTAGCCATTATTCAACATCTTCTTCAGGCTGCTGTAGCTGTAAGTATTTTCATTACCATTTTTAAATTTTGATCAACTTGTTCTGATGCTTTCAAGGGATTGTTTTCTGGAAACAAATCATATGGAAACAGCAGATGTCTAAGGAGAAATTGGCTATTAAAAGAGGAAGAGAGGGAAAAAAAAAAAAAAAAAAGAAAAAAAAAAGAGAGAGAGAGAGTAAGATGCCAGTTTGGACAAGTGGACTTTCTTAATCTCTTTTAATTTGGTATCCTTTTTGATCAAAAGTGCAGCTTTTGCATTTTACATCCTCAATGCCATAGGAGGATGTCACTCAACAGATCCTGTCCCATTTCTTGTTAGGCAGGACTGTGATGTTATGACAGAACAAAGTCTGAAATCTTGTGCTACCAATTCTGAGGGCAAAGGAATAATTTAGTTCCTAAAATGTCAGCCTAGAGGCCTTCATATTAATGCATAGTCATGGAACAATATAAACCAAGAGAAGAAATATTAGGTTATTTTGTCTATCTTGCTTAAACTGTAGCTGTAGCTGTAACCCAAATATTTAAATTATACTTTATTTATTTATTTATTTATTTATTTATTTATTTATTTATTTATTTTTGTGAAGAATTCCCTTTTTTTATGTGTCAAACATAAAAATCCCAATTTACCTAGGGCACATAGTCCTCTGTCTTCAATACCAGATAAAAAGTAAAGTATGTAGTTTCACTGGTACGCATTTTAAATAGAAATAATTCTGCTGTCCAGATAACAAGGAGCATTGATTACTCCTGTGCTTATGTTGATTTATCTTCTTTCAGATAGAAAAGCAAATACACCCAGAATGACATTTGCTGATATTTTTAGTGTTCATTTTGGTTAAAATTCCACAGTCACTAAGCCAGATGACTGTCCCAGATTGCTTTAGTTCCAAATATAGCGTCTGGCCATTTGGTGTTTTGCTCAGGTCAGTTTGTGAGCTTTATTCACACTATTGATCAACATTCTGTACCTGGAGCCTACCTTTCTCCTGTCCTTGTGTCAGGATGGTGTCTTTAAAACACAGTATGTTGTGATTTGTAAGAAACAGGACAGATGTGCCATTATTACTAGCTGTGCAAACTGGTAGGTTGTTGTTCTATCCCAATGGTAAAAAAATTCAGACTGTGTGACATAATAACCATTTCCTTATCAGCTGTTGAGCAAAAGTTCTTTTTGTAAGCTTTTCCAACATCAGTTGGAAAACAACTGATCAGTTGTTTTCACAAATCAGTTTTTCAAAATCAGTTGGAAAACAACAACTGCAGATACTTGTCCACAACTCCAGAAAACTGACTCCTTTGATTTTGGTGCCTATATATAGATTTGAATTTTCTGATGAACAACAACAACAAAAAAGTGTGATCAAATTTACCAGTCTGGGGAGCTATTAGTCACTAAAGTTATGGTGCAAGACTACTGCAGGTGCAGAGATAAGGTACTACCAAAAACTAGAACAAACCATCAAGACTTCACTGGTGTGAACTGAAAACATCTCCTATACCACCGATGATAATATGCAGAGGCAAACAGTGAGCATAGTTCACTGAGACTTGTCAGGAAAGATAAGACTAACAAAAAGCAGAACGAATACTTATCAGTTAAAGGACTGAATTTTTGAAAGAGCAAGAAGCCAGTAGCTTGGAGAGAAAGCAGTTTCCAGTACCGCTTTATCGTTTGCAAAAGATGCCTGCTCTTCTTCAATTGAGTAGAAGTAAACTGAAAATCACAAAGGCAAATTTGCTTTCTTGTCTCTTTAACCATCATACAATTAGCAGAGGTAATGAGAAGGAAGAGGAAAGAGCTGCTCCACTGGGCTGTGAAGGTGAAGGAAATTTCTGCAAGGTCCTATTATTAAACATCAGAACTTCAGAGTTTATAGCAAACCATTTGGAAAGTATTTGACATTGTCCTGCATGACAATCTTGTCTCTAAATTGGAGGTACACAGATTTGATGGATGGACCAGTCAGTGTATAAAAAATTGGCTTGATGGTCACACTCAAAGATTTGCAGTCAATGCCTCAATTTCCAGGTGGACACCAGTGATGGGTCTGTACTGGAACTGGTGCTATTTAACTTCTTGTCAGTTACATGTACAGTGTGATTGAGCACACCCTCAGCAAGTTTGCAGATGACACCTAGCTGTATGGTGTGGTTGACACACTGGAGGGAAGGGATGCCATTCAGAGAATCTCGACAGGTTAGAGAGGTGGGCCCATGTAAACCTCATGAAGTTCACAAGGTCAAGTGCAAGGTCCTGTAACTGGGCCAGGGCAATCCCAAGCACAAATACAGGCTGGGTGGAGAATGGATTGAAAGTAGTCCTGAGGAGAAGGACCTGGGTGTGATCCACAGGTTGAGGGAGGTGACTCTTTCTCTCTACTCCACTCTTGTAAGATCCCACCTGGAGTACTGTGTTCAGCTCTGAGGCCCCTAACATAAGGCCATAGAGCTGTTGGAGTGAGTCCAGAGGAGGGCCATGAGGATGATCAAAAGACTGGAACACTTTTCCTATATAAAGAGCTGAAAAAGTTGGGGTTGTTTGACCTGGAAAAGAGAAGGCTCTGGAGTGACCTTATAGCAGCTTTCCAGTACCTAAAGGGGACTTTTTACAAGGGCATGTAGTCATAGGACAAGGGAGTAATGGCTGAGGTCCCCAGCATAAGAAGGACATAGACCTACTAGAGCAAATCCAGAGGAGGGCCACATGAATGATCAAAGGGCTGTAACACCTCTTCTCTGATGACAGGATGAGGGAGTTGGGGTTGTTTAGCCTGGAGAAGATAAGGCTCCAGGGAGACCTTACAGAGGCCTTCCACTACCTAAAGGGGGCCTACAAGAAAGCAAAAAGGGACTCTTTTACTTGGTAGTGTAGTGACAGGAGAAAAATTAACAGCTTTAAACTAAAACAGGGAAAAAAAATTAGGGATAAGGAAGAAAATTCTGTAGTCTGAAGGTGGTAAGGCACTGGAACAGGTTGCCCAGAGAAGTTATGGATTTCCATGCCTGGAAGTGTTTAAGGCCAGGTTGGATAGGGCTTTGAGCAACCTGGTCTAGTGGGGTGTTGGAAGTAGATAGCGTTTAAGATCTCTTCCAACCCAAACTATTCTATGATTCTATGGTTATAAAATTCCAATGTGTAGGAATTTTATAGCCTTCTCAGTCTTAAAAACACTCAAAGCTACTTGACTGAATAAGTCAGTGTAAAGCTCCAACAGTCCATGTAAAATGCAAGACAAAAATCAGAAGAAGCAGTATTCATGGGCAGCATTTCTGATTCCCTCTTTTTATTGGGTTGAATTATGAGGTACTTTCTAATTAAACATAAATGACATGTAAACAGCATGTAAAAGCAAACAAGGTAATAGCAAAAAACATCAGTCAGATTCAGTGGTAGGGGAGAAAAGCCTTGGTAACATTGACAGACAGTATACTGGAAATCCTGCCACCCACAGGCAAAGAAGTTGTATCTAAACCGAAAGCAGATTTAGTTGAATGCTTTTTGGACAAATGCATGTTAAGTTCTGTGATAAAACAAAAATGTTTCCAGAAATCATTGCTGATGTGTACCTACATTACAAATTAACTGTCCACTTTATATGTATTCCTTGTGAGAAAATATCTGAATTTTATTTTACATGTAGTGTAGATAGATTGAGTGCAGAAATGTCTATGGAAGGTGTCATTATGTGTGTCAGGGACTTAATTTATTTGTCTAAACTTAGCACTATATCACTACCATTTGAGATATCCTAAGGTACCTGAGGCATCTGCACGGGGCTAGCAGATAGAATAACAGACACAGGAAACTTCTCTCTCTATATTTTCTATGTATAAAGTTCTATAATACTAACTTCTAATCTTCACTTACAAAGATTGAAATAAAATCTGTAGAACATAGAGGTAGGTCAGAATATCTCAGTATTATTCAGGGTAAAACATATTGTGGAGAAAACAGTAGTTGTTTTGTTTTGTTGTTGTTTTGTTAATAATAACTCTCAACTAGAAATCAGAGTTTTTTTGTTTGAAGGCCTGAGGTGACATATCTTCTGGTTATTGTTAAAAAACATATACATGTAGAAAAAAAAAATACTCTTTTCCTGCCTCCTCCACATATACAAGTACATATATATATATATATAAAGAGATATTTTCTTGTCAAGTAGAGCAGGAAGAACCTGCCTTTATAACGACCTTGTGGAAAGAGAATTAGAAGAAAACAGGCTGTGTATGAGCCTTTTCTCTTTTTGAGTCTGCAACTATCTACCAGTAAAATTCAATACCTGTAATTCCTAGTGACCGAGATGGGGCAGCAGCTAAAAACAGTAGAGCACTTACAGAAAAATATGACTCTATTATAGGTGGTTGAGGTATTTATTGGAGTAAAGGAAGCCTAAGGTTTGGTCCTCTGCTCCTAAGACTTTATACTTTTGACTTAGAAGTAATTGTCTAAAGTGTAGGCTGTACGTCAAGAAAGAAGACTTTAATAATACTAAAGTTAGAGATTATTACAACAGGAGCACAGAGAAGTGCTAAACAGAAAGGATGAGACTAATCAACTCACATATTCCTGAAGACAAAATATTCTAAAAATACAGTGGTCATGCAAGAAACCTTCTGATTTTTCATCAGCTGTGAGCTAATACACTTATTACCTGTTGATGGAATAAAGAGGAAAAAAAATTGTATAAGTAGTTCAAGTATATGGAAGATATTATTCTGACAAAATTAACATTTTAACATTGTTTTGCTGTGTGAATGTACTCATGGAAGTGTGGATCATCTCTTTACACTACTACAAGTATATACTTTTGCATATCCCAGTAGCTAGCTTCCAATTATTCAAAACTTCATTGCTGTCTAGCAAAGTCTTCTCCAGACGTGGAAACACTCTATGGTAACTAGCTACACACAAGAAAGTTTTGATGCCAACAATTTTTATTATCATCATGTCAAATGTTTGGAACTTTTCAGTCAGGAAAATGAACTACTTTTCCTCTGGTTGTATCCTATTTGAGTAAAGATATTGTGTTTGAATGAAAAAGAAAGCAATGGAAGATGAAGGGAACTCATTTCAATTTAAAAGTTCTTTTTTTTTTTTTTTTTTTTTTTTTTTTCCCATGTCACTGTTGATATTGCATCCACTTTACTGCAAATCTAGCATTTCAGCTGTCCTAGTTGAAGGTTTTTTATGTCACTAATCTCTGTGCTAACACATCGTGCTTATGCATAAGCCCTGAAGGAAAGTGCAATGCTACATGAAACCCAAACAAACCCCCAACACCACAGGTAAATTATAATTGTATTAAGTCTAGATTTCATATCCCTTTCTCACATCCAAACACTATATCCCAAAAGAGAGAAAATATCTTTACTCATTTTCCTGGGATTTTCAAACATTTAGAGCTCCTGCTCCGAGCAGCTGTTATAAACATGCAGCTAGATGTTCAAAAGCCCAAGGTAAACAGCCCTCACACAGAGCAACTACGTGCAACGTGCCTAGTAAGTCTGCTCTTGCCAGAATACATCAGGATGACTGTCAGTCACACATACCATCCTGAACCTGTCAGACTTCTGTATATACTGCAGCATCCAAAACATTTCGTTTTTAAAATCATACCAACAACAACAAAAAATATGAAAGACATCTTGATATGTCAAAATATCCCGCATTTTGGCATGTCAAATATTGGTGTCTATGATGGTTGTACCCTGCTGGGCAGCTAAACTCCACCACAACTGCTCTCTCATTCTCCCTCCTCAAAGAAAAAAGAAAAAAGGAAAAAAAAAAAAAAAAAAAAAAAGGAGAAAAATGTTGAGATTGAATGAAGCGTTGAGATAAGGACAGGAAGATCACTTATGATAACAGGCAAAACTGACTCAACATAGGAAGCATCCCTCCCATGGGATGCCATCCTTCCTGAACTGTGTGGATGATATATATTTTCCCCCTGAAAAGGAAGAGAAGAGAGAGAAGAGAATGAGAAGAGAAGAGAAGAGAAGAGAAGAAGAGAAGAGAAGAGAAGAGAAGAGAAGAGAAGAGAAGAGAAGAGAAGAGAAGAGAAGAGAAGAGAAAGAGAAGAGAAAGGAGAAGAGGAGAGGAAGAGAAGAGAAGAGAAGAGAAGAGAAGAGAAGAGAAGAGAAGAGAAGAGAAGAGAAGAGAAGAGAAGAGAAGAGAAGAGAAGAGAAGAGAAGAGAAGAGAAGAGAAGAGAAGAGAAGAGAAGAGAAGAGAAGAGAAGAGAAGAGAAGAGAAGAGCAGAGAAGAGAAAAAGAAACAAGAAAAGAAGAGAAAGAAGAGAAAAGAAGAGAAAAAGAAAGAAAAGAAAAGAAAAGAAAAGAAAGAAAAGAAAAGAAAAGGAAAAGAAAAAGAAAGCAAAGAAAAGAAAAGAAGAAAAGAAAAGAAAAGAAAAAGAAAGGAAAAGAAAAGAAAAGAAAAGAGAAAGATGGAAATGATGGAAAGGGTTCAAGGGTTAAGATAAGGACAGGGAGATCACTAGGTCACTCAACAGTTACCATCATGAGGAAAAAAGATTCAACACAGGAGAATCTGTTGTTCCCATCCTTCCCAAGGTGATCCTGCAGAGGATGCCCACAGGCAGCAGCTCTTCAAGAACTGCTCCCACATGGCTCCGTACCACAGGGTCCATCCATCAGGAGCAAACTGCTCCAGCACGGGTCCCCCACGGGCAACAGCTCCCCCCATACCCCCTGCTCCTGCATGGGCTCCTCTTCATGGGCTGCAGCTCCGGCCGAGGGCCTGCTCCTGTGGGGGCTTTCCATGGGCCGCATCCTCCTCCAGGCCACATCCACCTGCTCCACCGGGGGCTCCTCCACGGGGCGGCTGCAGCGTGGAGATCTGCTTCGCTGTGGGACCCATGGGCTGCAGGGGGACACCCTGCTCCACCAGAGGCCTCTCCACAGGCCACAGGGGAACTTGTGCTGAGTGCCTGGAGCACCTCCTGCCCTCCTGCTGCACCTTGGGGGCTACAGGACTGGTTCTCACTCCTCATTCTCCCAGCTACTGATGTGCAGCAGTTTACTTACTGAGGGTGCACTCAATGCCCTCATCCAAATCATCGATGAAGATATTAAAGAGGACCGGCCCCAGCACCGAGCCCTGGGGAACGCCACTAGTGACCAGCCTCCAACTGGATTTGACTCCTTTCACCACAACTCTTTGGGCCCGGCTATTCAGCCAGTTTTTAACCCAATGAAGCGTACACCAGTCCAAGCCACAAGCAGCCAGTTTCTTGAGGAGAATGCTGTGGGAAATGGTGTCAAAAGCCTTGCTGAAGTCAAGGTAGACCATGTCCACAGCCTTTCCCTCATCCACCCAGCGCGTCACTTTGTCATAGAAGGAGATCAGGTTTGTCAAGCAGGACCTGCCTTTCATAAACCCATGCTGACTGGGCCTGATCACCTGCTTTCCCTGCAAGTGCCGCCTGATGACTCTCAAGATAATCTGCTCCATGAGCTTCCCTGGCACTGAGGTCAAACTGACAGGCCTGTAGTTCCCCGGGTCTGCCCTCCGGCCCTTCTTGTAGATGAGCGTCAATTTTGCTAGCCGCCACTCAACTGGGACCTCCCCTGATAGCCAGGACTGTTGATAAATGAAGGTAAGAGGCTTGGCCAGCTCCTCTGCCAGTTCTCTCAGTATCCTCGGGTGGATCCCATCCGGCCCCATCGACTTGCACACATCCAAGTGCCGTAGCTGGTCGCCAACCATTTCCTCATGGATAGTGAGGGCCACATTCTGCTCCCCATCCCCTTCCACCAGCTCAGGGTATTGGGTATCCAGAGAACAACCAGTATTGCCGCTAAAGACTGAAGCCTATATTACAGTACATATTTCGCATAGATTATTATGATAGTTTGAGGAAATTTTTTAGTCTAGTATCACCTGTTTTTTTTTTTTTTTTGTTGATATTTGTTTGTTATATATTTTTTTTTCCTTTTTAAGAAAAGGTTTAAATCTTTGAAAAGATTTAAGAAATTACTAGAAAAAACATGAAGACGAAACTTTAATCTTCATGCATATTACCTTCTGTTAATTTGCGATGTGGGATGTATGATGTGCCCTAATGGGGACTCCACCATTTCCCTGTAGGAGCCCATTCCAATGCCTAAACACACTTTCCATGAAGAAATTCTCCTTGATATCCATTTTAAACCTTCCGTGGTACAACTTAAGGCCATTTCCTCATATTCCCTCATTTGTCACCTGAGAAAAGAGACTAAAACCCACCTTACTTCAACCTCCGTAGAGGTAGCTGTAGAGAGCGATGAGGTCTCCATTCAGCCTCCTTTTCTCAAGACTAAATAATGCCTGTTTCCTGAGTTGCTCCATGTAAGTCAGTTTTCTAGTCCCTTCACCAGATTTGGTGCTCTTTTCTGAATGCATTCCAGGCAACAAGCATTCTAATTAATTTTATTTACTTCAATTATTTCCCAGTGAGCATGGTAACAACCACTTCATTTAAAGCCTGTGAAATGTCCCAGATGTGTTTCTGTTGGGGGGAGGGAATGGGGTGAAATTAGCAGTATTAACCAGATGAAACAGACAGTTTTATTGTACTGTCAGTATCAGAAGCAGTGAAGATCAATAAATGATGTGAACCATTAAATCAAAAGACCAAGGACTAGCATGTGGTATAAAAAAGACTGTGAGCTCACAGTAAACATTTAGAAGGAAGCAGTATGTAATGAATAAATAAAATAATAATAATAAACAGTTTCTTACTTTCATTCCCTATAACTGTCTCTTGGGTATTATATAGTCACTCTGTATTGTTCCGGCTACTGAGAGTCTGAAAAGACTGTTATTTCTAATTTGAGATGTCAGTTAGAAAAGAAAAAATATAGAGATATGTATGTGTATATATTTTCTTCTGGAAATAGCATAGCACAATTAGTATGCAAAAGCCTCCAGCACAACCAGGCCTCTGATACTATATCTGTAACAGAATTAATAAATATACAGGTGAACTGATATGGATGGACCAGTCTCCAATATAATATTAATTTAAATGAAGGCTCTTGGTGATGACAGAGAATTTGCTTGATATGTTTAGGTCACATCAATATCATTGTTATTTGGATTGGATTTTTATTCATTTATTTATTTATTTATTTGGTACAAAACCCCCACACAAAACAGAAATGTCCACACGTGTGGGACTTATAGGCAGAAAAGCTAATTTTTTGTTAGCAAGACCTTACACCTACAGACATCATGTTTGCAAAGCATTTAAGTCCATGGCTTCAACTGCTTCTGTTTCAAAAGTAAGGGCTTGAATACTATTTATGAGTCAGAGTGATGGGACTTCGAGACAGTGTTCACCCACCTGTAGCCATACATTCAAATTGTACTCCTGCAGTACAAGGAGAATAAGGCAAGACTGCTTCTGATGCTGACGCACTGACAGATACAGCAACAGAGTGATATTTCCATTAGGTCTTAAATTACACTTTCAGTAATGAAAGGATTGTGTCAGCACATTTAAATGTTCACAAAGACATGCACCATTACCACTTTCACAAACACAATTGTTGCAAAGACTTTCCAAGTCTTAACGCTTCTCCACCCCAGAAACACAAGAGTTTTCTTCAAAACCACTTAACTAATATTATGTAATAATAAACCCCCCAAAAAGTCCAAGAAGAAAAGGGGATTCATTGAAGAAACGTCAAAGGTGTTTTCTTTGTTGTTTGTACATAACAACAGCTTCTCAGTGTTTTGGGGGAATTAAATTCTTTTGGAAAACTGAAATCTTGCTTACAGTTAGCACAAGCTTATGAGATAATTACACAAAAAATAACTATGTTGCTTCACACAGATTATTGTTACAACTGGAAAAAGTTATATTTTCTAATATTAGGTTGGAATAAACTTCTCAGACCAACAAATTATGTTAAAAGAAAGTGAAACACAAACTTTTAATAGCATTTACTTCTGCTTTTAATAGCATGTGACCTCATGATTATAAATAGAATGATATCATATGGTTTGGAAGGGACCTGTTGGGTTGGAAGGGACCTTAGATACCATCTAGTTCCAACCATTGTGTAGTTCGTCCCTTCCAACACATACCATTCTATGAGTCTATGATTCCAGTCCGCCTGCCATGAACAGGGATGCTACCACTAGATCAGGTTGCCCAGGACGCCGTCCAGCCTGGCCTTGAACGCCTCCAGGATCCACAGCTTCTCTGGGCAATGTGTGCCAGTGTCTCACCACCCTCACAGTAAAGAATGTCTTCCTAATATCTAATCTGAATCTCCCTTCTTTTAGCTTTGTCTTATCGTTACCCCCCATTGTCTTATCATTATGTGCCTGAGCAAAAAGTTGCTGTCCATGTTTTTATAAGCCCCCTTTAAGCTGCAATGAGGGCCCCCTGGAGCCTTCTCTTCTTTAGGCTGAACAGCCCCAGCTCTCTCAGCCTTCAAAGGAGAGGTGCTCCAGCCCTCTGATCATCTTTCTGGCCCTCCACTGAACCCACTCTAACAGCCCCACATCCTTCTTGTGTTGGGGGCCCCAGATCTGGACGCAGCACTCCGGGTGGGGTCTCACCAGGGCAGAGCAGAGGGGCACAATCCCCTCCCTCCCTGCTGGCCACTCCTCTGTTGATGCAGCCCAGGACGCAGTTGGCATTCTGGGCCACAAGCACACACGGCTGGCTCATGTCAAACTTTTCATCCACCAAAACCCCCAAGTCCTTCCCTGCAGGGCTGCTGTCCATGAGTTCTTCTCCCAGTCTGTTCTCATGTCATTGCCCTGACCCAGGTGCAGCACCTTGGACCTGGAGTTGTCGAACCTCAATATGTTCACATGGGCCCATTTTTCTACCTTGACCATATTTTAAAGATCTTCTAAATTCAGTGGGAAACTAAATAGTAGGGAGAAAAAAACAATAAGAACAAAAACACACTAAATGTTATGTCAGAAAAGTTCATGAATACTTAAGCTTAAGTGAGAGAATATTTTATATTAATCAATTTAATAATTAATATTCCATATTAATTCTTTGATTGAGACAGAACTGGATATTTGCTTAAGCATCAGATATATATAAAATAAACAAGGAAAAAATGCAGAAGTTTTATGAGGGGAAAATATTACAAACACAGTCCCATGTGAAAATCTGAGGCTTGATTCTTGGTTTTCTATTTTGGGATAGTGTATATTTTGCATGAAATAGGTGTAAATATTTGACTGACTGTCCTGTGTGTTTTATATGTGCTGTAGAACAATGCAAGAGATATTAGTGATTCTGGTGATGAAGCCTACTAAAGCCACCTGAAATCTGCAAAGACACGTATTTCTGTGCTTGTAGATTCTGACAAACAATATGGGATGCAACAATTCTGTTGTTACGCCTACATAGTCATTTTTAAGTATTGCATCAAAATCCAAATAGAGCTTTGACATTGTGTCTATCTCTCTCTCTATATATATATTTACCTTGTTTAAAAGATAAGTTCTTGCCTTTTGTTCTTAGGAGACCAAATCTTAAAACCAAAATACAGGTTGTGTATACAGGTACTCTGTTAGGTTATGTGGACACAAAATAGTAGATGGCACTCACATTTAAAGGAAAACTGCTAATTAAGCATGTTAATTTTAAAATCTACTCTTTCTAAACTTATTATTATTTCTCCTGAGTACAAGTTATTGTTTTCAATTCTACAATATTTTTAAAACACCTCAAAAAATAAAATTTACCCACTTTGAAACCATTCCTTTTGAGGACAGATCACTAACTGTTTTGAAGGTGAAAAACAGCTCGTGGGTCATTCTCACAATATTGGCATATAAATCTTGTGATTAATGTACGGGAAAAAAAATCTTGCTTTAGTCATAAACTGCATAGAATGCCTGTCAGTAGTAAATCAAGTTGTCTGATATTTCTACATTGCAAGGCATATCTCAAAATGCAGCATAAAATTAAATGAATGTGTACCACATAGAAGAGAATGGATTAACTTTAGATATAGTCAGAAAGTTCTTAAAAAGTATTGCTTGAACTGTCGAGGAAGCTGGCTGGGTTATCATTATTGAGGATTTCTTGTGTCCTGTCAGAACTGACTGGCTTGGCTTAGAATGACAACTAGTTACAATGCTGTTGCTAGTAACATAATATGAGGTTTGAAGAAAAGGCTTAAAAGAAATGCCTTGTGAGAAAAAAAAAAAAATATATATATATATATATGTACATATGTGTATATATATATGTATGTATACAGTATTCTTAAAACTAAGTGAAAGATTTACATTGGCTTAGCCAGTTCATCTTAAAAATAGAAAGCTGGAAGTATATAATACATTTTACAGTATCCCCTTTCTTTTAAATCTCCCCTATAATTGAATGAAGATTTATTCCTTATTACTGAAAGAAAGTTAGAATAAATCTAATGGTGAAATACTTCTGCTACCAAATTTAGTAACTTTATGTAGAGTCTATATAACAAAGCAGAGAGCACACGAAGAACTGAAAGAACCAGAAATTGAAACTTATGGAGTGTGAGTAAAAATAATTAAAATTAAAGGGAGCGTAAAGAGAGCTGTGCTCTAAAGATTTCTACAATTGAAAAGGTTTTCTATATTGTCCATGGAGATTAGTATATGTTGCAAAAAATCGTACAGTGCTTATGGTAGTTTCTGTTCTTCAGAAATGCAGTATTTTGTGAAAATGTGGTCTGCGATACCAGTATATTAGTGTTGCTAACTATGGAAAAACTGAAAGCAAACACAGCAGTTGTGCTAAATATTAGACATTTCCGGGTTTGGGTTGATTAATGGTTCAGTTTTACATGACCTTTAAAATCATCTTTGCTTTTGAATATAAAAATAGTACTTGCAAAAGATCTGTGAGAAATGAAGCAATGAATTCAACAGACATTCAATATATTTTTTTGGGGAAAAAAAGGGGGGTGGGGGGTGAACTACAGATAAAGACCTGAACTGCTTTTGAACAATGTAAAGTCTTTTGAAGTATTTTTACTTCTGAATAACCCCTATTTTACAGGTGGGATTGTGTTAGCATTAAATTAGGTTAATATTCTTGAAAAGAATTCTGAAGATCCTGATATATATATTTCTGTCTTTGTCCTCTTAGGCTCAGATTTGAATTTTCTTATCTGGTCTTTGATAATTATTTATTTATTTATATAGGTGAAGCCTTTTGGTTTTAGTGCTCCCCAGGGCTCAGTTTTAGGGCCAGTCCTGTTCAACATTTTAAACAATGTTCTAGATGCAGGACTGGAGTGCATCCTCAGCAAGTTTTCTGATGATGCCAAACTGGGAGGTGTTTCTGACTCCCTGGAGGGGTGAGAGGCCTTGCAGAGAAATGTGGATAGAGTGAGGCACTGGACAATCATCAATGGCATGAAGTTCAACAAAGGTAAATGGTGGGTTCTGCACCTGGGATGGAGTAATGCTGGACACAGATGTGGAGACAAGTGGCTGGAGATCAGATTATCAGAAAGGGATCTGGTGATGTTGGTTGGCAGCAGGCTCAACATGAGTTAGCAGTGTCTGATGGACCTACTCCAAGGATAACTTTGGATTAATAATTTAGGACAGAAGAAGTGATCATTAAATGCAATTAAAAAAAAAAAAAAAAGCAACAACAACAAAAATATTGATGAGACTAGCAAAAATTTATCTGCTTTATATTGGATTTTTTCTAGGGTTGTAAAAGAATATGCTTTATTTCCTTACTAACAACATATATGTTTTTCAGCTACCATGAACTATGAATTCAGAAGAAGGAACGGTGTTTAGAATTTTGAACTAAAGAAAATGCAAAGTAAATGTGCATGTATGTATGTGTATATAACGGAGAGCAAGAGCACACACATAAATATTGTATTTAAATTAAGGTTAGTAAGTGAATGTCACTTAAACTGAGCAGGTTATTGTCATGGGAAAAAAAAAAAAAAAAAAAAAAAGAGTAGAGATGGTAAACCTAAACTAAATCTGACTGAGAATACACAATACTGAGTTACTTTAGAAATGTAGGACTTTCATTTTCTCTCTTTCCCTTAGACTTCAAAGAAAGTAGAAATAGGAAAGACAAAAATCACCAGCATGTGAGCCAGAAGTGTGTCCTTGGTACAAAGAAGGCTAATGGTATCCTGGGCTGCATTAGGCAAAGTATTGCCAACGGGTCAAAAGAGGTGACCCTTCCCTTCTACTGGTGAGGCCACTCCATCTGGAGTGCTGTGTTCAGTTCTAGATTTATTAGTACAAAGGAGAGATGGACATTCTAGACAGAGTCCAACAAAGGGCCATGAAGATGATGAGGAGCCTGAAGCATCTCTCCTATGAGAAGAATGACTCTTTGCTTGATCACATAATGACAAGACAAGGCAAAATGGTTTTAAACTAAAATAGAGGAGATTTTGATTAGCAGTTAGGAGGAAATTCTTTATGTCTAGATTATATAAAAGGAAGACATTCTTTACTGTGAGGGTGGTGTGGCACTGGAACAGGTTGCAAGGAGAAGTTGTGGATGCTCCATCCCTGGAGGTGTTCAAGACCAGGTTAGATGAGGCCCTGAGCAACCTGATCTGATGGGTGGCATTGCAGCCTATGGAGGGGGGGTTGGAACTGGGTGATCTTTAAGGTCCCTTCCAACCCAAGCCATTCTATAAGAGGCTGAGAGAGCTAGGCTCAGGGTGAATCTCATCAATGTCTATAAAATAACTGAAAAGAGGGTGCAAGGAGGTTGGAGCCAGGCTATATTCAGTGATGCCCAGTGACAGGACGGAAGGCAGTGGGCACAAACAGAATCACAGAAGCTCCTATCTTAACATCAGGAAACACTTCTTTATGAATGAACACTGACACAGGTAGTCCAGAGATTGTGGAATCTCCCTTGTTGGGAATATTCAAAAGCTGTCTGGACATGGTCCTGGGCAACCTGCTTTAGGTGGCCTTGCTTGGACCAGATGACCTGCAGAGGTGCCTTACATCCTCAAACATTCTGTGATTCTGTGATACTCCATCCACACATCTTTCTTGCACATTGCACCACACATCATCATGATGTAAAAGTTTTGTACTCTGTGTTCTCTAAATGATACCCCATTAGGTTGTTATACTCTTAGGCACATTAAACCCATTTTTTTGCCATTTGTGAGTACACTCGGACACACACACAAACACACACACACACAAACACACACACACACACACAACCAGGGAAGTATCCTTTTCTGTCCCAGCAGGAGCACTTGGGACCATCTGGGAGCTCCCTCTAGCAGGTGGCAGCATGGCATGTGCTGCTTGCCAGTTTGGTCAGAAGCCTCACAAGCACAATAGCTGCAGTTCACAGTCTGCTACACTACAGCAGTAGTTAAAAGGAAGCCACACCAAATTTCATTTTCCTTTTACTTTCCTCATACATTTTCCTTTACTTTCCTCATACTACAGCTTTTGCCAGCTTGGTTAACCCTATCCTTTTGCTTATTTTTCACTCCCACCTACCCATGTCAGGCTGTGAACCCCCCAAACAATCAGCTACATCTCCCACCATCACGAGGCATTGTTATGTTTCATTCTGAAATGAAAAGCCACTAACAAAATCCTTATGAATTACAGTTTTTATTTATTAAGTCATTGCTAAAGGGGAAAAAGAAGGGGGGAGGGGGTGGGAAGAGAGATTTGGCAGTTATATATAGATATTAGGAAAGTCTAATAGTCTAAGAAAACAAAAAGTCAAATACCATGCACCAGAAAATGGTAGTGGTGGTAGGGAGAAGTGGGAATGAACTCCTATTTGTCCATAACATTTTCTCACCTTTGTCAAGATGAGCAGAATAAAACTGGTAGTTTTGAGAGGTCTTGAATCTCCCCGAGAGATTCAGGAGCTCCTAGAGTTTCTGCACTCAGCCCTTCCAAAAGCAAAGGTTTCTAGAAGAATCTTCTTGTCCTCACACATCTTGGTTCACTCCTCTCTTTTGGCTGCAAAGACCATCAGGACTGACAACTAACTGTTTGCCACATCTCTTGAGTATTGTTGCACTTCGAGAGGGCTATAATCAGGGCCTTCTGGCCCTTCATAAGCCTTTTTAAGTAGGTGACCAGTGACTGACAATCCAGCCTGTCTCTGCATAGTTCCTCAGGTCACCTTCTTGTGACTAGACGTCCTCTTCAGATGTCTCTGCAAAAGAAATACATCAGACAAAACATTTTAATCCCCATTAGTGCCTTTTCTTTGTCATTGCAAGTCATGTTGTATGAGCAAGGATCAGGGGTGTTGTGATACTTCAGGTACCTTTCAGGTGAGTGGAGGAGGCTCTACTTCAGGTTGCCATACTACTGCCCTTCTGTTGCCTAGGAGTAATTCAGCCAGGTCTGCTCTCTGTGAACTACCCACCCAGACTTGTATGCTTACGTATGGAGTACAGCTGTAGAAGTGTATCTACATGAGGTACATCCTGATTTGGAAGACCATAAAACGGTTTCCAAGTAAAAATGCTGTGTCCTGGGGAAGCTCTGAGGCTCAAAAGGCTGTCCCCCATCCACACTCCTTATGATTCACATTTCTTTGTTTCCTTTCCTGAACCTATTTTTCCTTCCTAAGGACCTGGACAACATACAGCTTCCTCCAGAAGGCCGGGTGGTGTACATGGCCTTCTTCACCAACCTGCTAAGTTCTGACTTTAGCAGAACTCTACAAAGTCTAACATTGTCTCCCCAGTCTCCCAACAGCCTCTACTTGGAAACCACATTATAAGGAGATGCAAACTTAATACAGCTCCCTTCATACACTTCCTCTGAGCGCCTTAGCTGTCCATATTTATTTTTCAGAGTTGCTCAGAGCTATATTAGAATGAACAGTTTCTCACCTAGTTTATACCTCAGCTTGATTAGCTTTCTGAAATGAAGCCATGTTCTTCTGCTAAATGTTTGGAAAACTTCAGTCTCCTGGACACATTCTGCACATGCTTTTTACATACTGAAAGGAAAGAGTTCCTCATGAAATCTGCAGGATGTGTTCCATTTTAATCACAATTGACAAATGAGTTGGTGATTACCCTTAATAACAGGGTTATACTAGATCTCGCTTTGGTGAATGTTCTTGATGAACAATTGAGCATTTAGAGTCTCTCAAGTCTGTAAGACTGTATTTATCCTGGAAAATTTAGCAGTGACAAAGAATTCTCCTGAGCATGGGAGTTTATGTTCCAGTTCATTTATGCTGTTAAATGGGAAGAATGGGTTCTAGTATAGATTGTCCCACATCAACTAGTATTCTCCCAAATATTTCACAGTATTAGTGATCTTTACTAATCATTGTTGTTAATGTGGTCATGCTGTTTTAGAATCTAAAAGAGTTTAATAGTGTAGTTGTGGGCTGGTCTGTGATAACTGCCCTCAATACCATGGTGTTTTATTTCCTAGTACTGATATAGATCAAAGGAGTGAGGTGGCAAATGTGTGATTCAGATTCTTGAAACTAGGCTCATAAAGCCCAGATTAAGAGTCTTATATTTTATAGATCCCAAGTTAAATTATTTTTTTTATTTTGAGTTTTATTTATTAATTCTTATTCAGAAACGTGAAAGAACCACTCAATCTTCAATGCAGAACTAACAACAATCTTAGACGAAAACATGGATTATACATAATTTCTAAAATAAAATTAATTCACAGGATTATTTTCTGCACTGATAAATATGTGTACCTCGTTTTCCTTTCAAATGGTCTGATTATAATTTCAAGTCTACAGTTTCTGGCATGCTCTTTTTTTTATTATTTTCATCTTTTGACTGCAGAAATATTTGCAAAATCTAATACAGCTTCATATACAGTGGGGCTGAAAATCACTTCTTTCCTGGTGAGTACTCCAGTTTTATACCCAATAACTCAATATTTCATATTTTGCAACAGCATCACAGTTGCAAATCTATTTCAGAGACATTATGTATTAGGACATAATATCACATTTTATAGAGACAGTCTCAATACCCTTATTTTTTATTTTCAACTATTCTTGAGATTATGTTAAAAATGCTGTTTAAATGTGCTTAATTAATTTATCAAGGAGACCAAATTTTTCTTCATTGTCTTGTAACCACTTGTAATATCTGTTTTGGTTTGTTTTCTTGTTTTGGTTGTTGTTTGTTTATTTTGTGGGGTTTTGTTTATTTGTTTTCAGCAAGACTGTCTTTTTTTCTATATTACCATTGGGCAGTGTCAGACCACCAGCAGCAGCCCCATGGACATTTTCCAGCATCACACTTTTCAGAAATAATTCCCTAGTATGTGTTTGAGAGACAGTTCTTAAGCAACTTGTGCATTTACTGAGGTTATCTAGTTCTATTTGTTAATTATTGTCTGCAATGAAATCAGTTGCCTTTTTTATTTAAATTTGATACAAATCTACTCATTTTATCAATCCAGCTTTCAAGAATTACACAAGAGCTGGGTGACAAGAACTGTTCACTCTGAAATTTGTTGACAAGATTCTAACTCCATCCTGTCATTCTGTTCTCTCTCAAGAGGATCTCAGTGAGATTTCCTTTTTTTTTATTTTATTTTATTTTTTTCTATTAGGATAATTTTATTAGGATAAATGGGTCTTTTTTTTTTTTTTTTAATTATTATTTTTAGCACAATAAAAGCATTTCCACTCAATTTCTTTAGAACTACCAGGTACTAGTTCTGTGTTATCTCTGATTTTTAAAATGCTTATCTCTAACAGGTATTGCTTAAATTCTTCCTGTTTAACAATTATCTGGATAGTACAATGTAATCTATATGTGAAATAAGCATCTAATGTAACCTCTTTCCAACCAAAAAATCATAGGTGAAAAATTTTAATGAGGATGGAATACTTACATTATTCATGTTCACTAACTGTATCTCTAATTGCTGCACTTTATGAATTTTTCTTTGCTAGTGTCTTTCATTCCTTATCTTCTTAAAAAAAAAAAAAAAAAATCATTATCAAACCAAAAAATGGCAGCTATAGATTATTTTTTTTTCTGAAATATTTAATTCCCTTTACAAAATTTATGACTATAATCTTATTTTTATTGTCCATCTTCTCAGCTGATACTTAGTATTTTCTCAGTCTTGAATTACTTTGAATTTACTTAAAATGTTTACAATCTTATTTCAACACTAAAACCCTTTGTTGTTTGAAGTGTTGATTTAATGGGTCCTTCAGCTTGATTCTGGAGTTTTTATATTCTAGAAGATATTAATTATTTTCTTAAAGAGATTTCACTCAGGTATTTTTTTGGTTTACATTTCTGTCTAATATTTCCCTCTGAACAAATTGTAGTTGTGATTTTCCAAAGCACAGATGATCTCAAACTTTTTGAACATGAAGATTCAATGAAGACTTTGGTTTCTATTTGACATTAGTTTCTTGAGGTCAAAAATTATGTTCTCAAAACCCTCCTCTGGTTGCTATTTTATCTACAAGTAAATTAAAGTACCAGTGTTTCTTCCTGTCAAGTCCACCAAGCACATAATTTTCATCTGTCTGGCAAGTTACCTATAGTAGAAGGATTCTCAAACTAGGAAGGGCAAGGCATAACCCGTATCGAATTCTTGGAAAATTTGACTAGGTACACTGCAAGGTGAAAAAGGTAGAAGTGTAGCTAATTTCTCAGCATCAGCTTTGAACAGTTGAGTGCTTGTTGCAATCTTCTTGATTACTAACACTCCCTTGTTTCTCCTTAGGCTAAAGAAACTATCTGAACTCTATACTTGCACACCTAATTTGAGCATTGGAGCACTCTACTAGTACTGTATTGGGTGTTATAGGGAAAAGAACCAATATCCTTTATGTTTTGGATGGGGGTTCTGCCAGAAAAAAAAAAGAAAAAAAAAAAAAAAAAAAAAGCTGATGTGACTAATTTGCCCAACTTCAAGTGAATCTTTTAGGAACCCTAGTGGAAGGATTTATGTTCTTCAGAATAAAACTGAGATGATCTTGCCTTAATGTTTCTTAGTGATTAGTATAGCTGGCCCCACTCAGCTTGCTGTTCTCTATGGATGTTGCAAGCAAATTCTTACCTCTGCTATCTATTCTTCATGGGCTGTGAGCACACGACTCGATGCTGCAGTTTCTACCAAGCTGCAGAATGCATCTGAAAATTAAGCACTGCAAAATTGAGTCAGAGCTGATGATGCTCCAAGTATGTTCACATTTCTCTATTATTACTATGTCTATTTTAAAAATATGTATATACTGACATAAACAAATACACTGTTTAGGAGTACTTTCTGCTTCCTTATATCATATATATAGAGATGTGCTCATAACCACTGGACATATGTCAGCCATTGCTTGACTTTTTCGTCTGTCACGGTGAGGTCCAAACTACAATCCCATGCTGTTTTGTTTACAAGATGGCCATTGACAAGGTTTTGAAATTCTAATACTGGTTTACTACTGACTCTATAAAACATAAAGCTTCTGAGATGGATCCCTAAAACATTGCTGTCTTTATTCCTTTTGTGCATTACAGAGAGATGCTAAAAACTAGTTTATTTTACTCATTAAAAGGCAGTGTTCTGAAAACAAACAAAACAAACAAACAAAAAAACAAACCACCTTTTCCTCCTCTACCTTCTGACCTCTGTTTTCTCAGGCATGGAATCAAATGCATCCAGGCTCATGTGGTTTCAAGTTATCTATCATGCTAAAGCAGGTAGCAATGTATTTGATATAGTTTATTGGAGTTTGAAATTAAAAGCAGCTTTAAAAAATGCATCTTCTATTTTTAGTAAATCAAACTGATAGTGAGCAATCCCTTGTGATACTATTTATGACCTCACTGCTGATACAGAGCTAGCAGATGCCAGCTGAAAAACAAATATTTTTGTTTTTTACAGGTGCAGCTGAGTATGGCTCTGAAGCAACTTTATGTCCTCAACAAACAGAAAACATATCTTCTATCAGTGACTTCTCTACAATTCAAAATTAAATATACTGTCTCACATTTCTGAATAGATCATAAGGGAAAAGCAATTTTCAAAAGCTGACATGCAGCTTGGCAGTACTGAAAAAGACAATAGTTCACTTGCATAGTACATACAGGCAATGGTTTGGGATTAGAAGTAAAATCACAATTTACTGTCAAATAATGTCTCAGTATCTCCATTGATTATGCTAATGACTATAGCTTATTTAAATATCAGAATGAAAGTCAAATCATTCTGAGAGATGGACTCTTTAACAACTGGCTGTAAGACATAATATTAACAGGAAAGATTGTGAAGATGGAAAAGGAAGCAAGGACATGCTCATATCTTAATTTTCTTCAAAAGGTGAACCGTATTCATACACTACCACTGATTCCCCAAGGACTAATGGGTTGAACATGCTTGAAGCCTGACTCATTACTTCTTAAGCTGCCAACAGAGAAATCAAGTAAATAAATCCTCTACATTAATACATAGTAAAATAAAAGAATAAGTAAAATTGACTGGAATGTCAGGTCTTGACCCTGAAAACCATAATACATTTTTATATACATAGGCATTTTCATTTCAGTAGAAGTATGCACATATAAGTGACTGCAGAACCACCTCTCAGACATACACAATCAGAAAAACCTCTGGCTCCATGTGATCCATCACTTTCACAGGTAGGATGCAGGCTTGTGGATGAATAAACAGGTTATTTTAGCAACCAATGATCTGGGAGCCTATGTCTTATTTTAAAATCTGAATGATAAGCATAAGATAACAGGATGTAGATCGCATATCTGTAGACTATATCTGATTTTTATTTTTATTTTTATTTTTTGCCAAGTTGCGTAATGCTTGGGAACTTAAAATGACAAGACTAAGATTCTGCTGAAAAAACTAATGTAATGAAAAATCAGTATCTGAGATTTCAAAGTACAAAATCAAATAGAAGAAAAATATTTATAAGAATAGGTCACACAAAAGCTGAAAATCTAAAATTAAATATTTAATTAGAACTCTGATTTTGCTTTCAAGGTAGGTGGCATTGCACAGGCTATATTACAATCTTTTATAGTACTTTTTTTTTTTCCAAAGAGAATACTGTTTATTTTTAACAGGCCACTTTAATATTAATACATGTGTAATAGGATCAGAACTGAAAATCAGCTAAAGATGGTAAATTTTACATTATTGGGAAAATTACATTATTTTTTTTTGTATTGTAAAAACATTTATTTTTAACAATTTACCTACATTAATCAAAAAAGTACAGCATATTTAATAATTTTACAAATTCTTCATAAAAAATATATCTCTGTACAAAAAGGTCTTTTGCACCTACTTCATGTCACAGCAGCATGTAGTGAAATGGCAGAATGAAATACTGGGAATGAAAATTAGATTGACTTGATCATAATGCCGGCGTTCTTCCCAAATTCCCCCACCCTCACCCTCCCACCTGTTCTTTCTTTTTTTTTTTTTATTTTTTTTATTTTTTTTAATAACAGCTTTTATTTGTTTACAAAATATTTTACACAAGAAAAAAAATTATTGCAGCTAGCCTGGAGAAAGGCAAGATGTGTGATACAAGCAGCAGTTTTTAACAGCTTTGAAGCACATAACCTGTTTTTAAAAAAAATATATAGCATGTCTTATTAGCCCATAATAATGATATGGTCAACACTGGGGGAAAAGTCTTCTGCATATATCTCAGAAAGCAGTTTTCCTGGCTGCCATTACCTGGCCACTGTACAATGTTTTAAGAGTCTTATTCTGATGAAGCACCATACACAGCCCTCTGTAAAATAACTTCAGGAGAAAGAGATCCAGCCTGAACAGAAGACTCAAACATATGGAGAAGAAGAGGTATTTGAGGGATGTGGATAGATCTGATAGAACTCTGACATCTTTCCTTTACTTGGGTTCAAGTATGAAACATCTGTTTATGCAATACTCCAAACAAACATCTCAGGACAGTTTGTCAGTGTGCTCCAATTCTGAGTGTCTCATTTCAAAGAACACTCACTCATGAAAAACAATCCTCATATAACCTCCTCAAAATGAACCAAAGGATAAAGAATGCACAGAATCTGGTCTGTTTAAGAAAACACATCAAATAATTTAACAATTCTGTTTCTGCAACCTTTCCTCCAAAGCATACCTCAGTAGTCATAGTTAAATGGATCATTACACAGAAACCATCAATAGTAACTACATCAATAGTAGCTACATAGCTTAGAATCCTGCACTTGTTTCCAATATTCCTTTTTTTTTTTTTTTTTTTTTTTTTCTTTCTGCTATTGTCACTGCAGAAAGACTTCCAAAACAGTAATGATAATTTTGAACACCTGTCAAAAATGTTAATCACACAACAGCTTCCCTCCCTGGCTCACTGTTTTTAAGGAAGCTTTTCATTGGCAGAGCAACTTCCTATATGTAGAGGAGGATCAGGGCAACAACTTTGTTATGATGACTTTCTTCTTTCTCAGAAAATGTGAAGGGCTCTGAGAAGTTACAGATAAATGAAATTTACTACACAAAAACCTCAGAAACAAACAAAAAACAAAGCCAAAAGCTACTAAAAAATGAACAAGAAACTGACTGAAAAGGATTATTTATTAAATTTTCTTCAGAAAATTTTCTTGCTCATATGAAGAATATAACGGCTGGAGGCCCTGCAATACTGCATTATATTGCTGGTATTTTTCATCTAACAGATGTTAGTTGTTAAACTGACCAAGGGTTACTTCTGAAATTTTCTTTCTGTTCTGCACCATTAACTGAAAAATCTGTCATTGGACTTATATCTCCTTTTTGTTTAGTGTGTAACTGACAGACCCACACACATATGGAGTTCAGAAATCTTTTTCTCCAATTTTGTATAGCAACTGGACATTGTTGCTACAGTTTCATTTTGAGAAAGCTTGAGAAAAAGAAACTCAAACCTGAATTTTATAGAAAAACAAAACAAACCTTTCTTGTTTCTGAGCTCAATGTGTATGAATAAAATCAATTTTTACTTCACCATTTCCTGTAATTTCTTGATTTTAAAACTTAATTAATCTACCCATTGTCATATTTTTGTTTTGTTTTGTTTTCATTCAGTAAAACCTCGAATTCTAGGCAAATGTTAATTATTTACTCAACCATTCATAGTTACAAATGTCAAACTTTCAAACTGTGTAAGTAAAAAAGCAATAAGCAGTGTGTTTAAAAATACTGAAAACAAACAAACAAACAAACAAAAAAACAACAGAAAGTGAAGATAGTTGAATATTTCTCTTTGTTCAAAGTAGAAACTGAATGACAACTTGTTATAGACAATTTGCACTGGGTTTACATATGCTACTATAATGTGTTTTAGTTTTATGTAACATCAGAAAATGATGTCATATTACAAGAAAAAAATGGAAAAAAATGCAAAAGGGAAGACTGTATTATGAGCACAGGCTCACAGGCTTTATGAGCTATCTAAAATAAATTACTATTCACATTTGTACATGGCAAGCAGCAATAGCTGCTAACCCCCCTGCTGTTAAATAGAATGATACTGACAATAGTGATTGATGACTGATTTCAGAGGAAAACAATCTGGCAATGAAAATTTCTTTGAAACGGGCTCTTGTTCTGGCTGAAAGTCTCCATTGACTTCTAATCATGTTTAGAAAGAAATTTAGTCAAAATTTGACAAAAGATATATTGTCCTCTCTCGCACAAGATTTTAACTGATGCTAAGCATAGGGCTCATAATTTAATATTCCAAGTAAATTTATTGTGGAATGCTTTGCTTGGCAAAGAGTGAGTGAATGTCTATATACAATGGAAGTGTGTAGAAACCCTGTATATTTTTACCAGTATCTTACTTAGTCATCCAGAACACTCTAGTGCAAAAAAATTGTGCATTAACATTTTGCAATATAACAGCTGATTGGGAAATTGGCAAACCACCCTATGTATGAGATACACTGTAAGTTTTTTTACTTTTAGCAAGATTTCAATGGTAAAGCATTTTCAGGTGTATGCAACCTTGAGGAAGGTTGTCTTCTCCTTCAAGAGAGCTTTATTTCTTCAAATATTCCTGTACTTGGGGATAATCTGTGGTGCTTTCATTTGTCACAGTACTCAAGTGCCCAGAAGAATGAATTGAAAGGCATCCAGCCACATACAAATATGAAAGTCTGAGGCATTAAATATGACTAATTGGCATGTCTTGGCAGTCTTCCTTAAAGTGTGCCTTGATTTGAAGCAGATGCAGCCAGGCATTTTAATCCAACTTCAGATGAAAAAATATTCTTTGTCTGATCCCCAGAAGACTGACACATTTTTACCAGAAAATTTAGCTGCATGTAGGCTGACAGAAGATGTTAAAGATTACAGCAGCAAAGCCAAGAGAAGAAGGGAAACTGGTATATGGCACCAAAGGAATTACTGCTTGTCCATCAGAGGTATGGCTATGAATCAGTCATATCGGGCACTGAAGGCTATACCACTGTACAAACTGTGTTCAGAGTCGTATCAAACCTCACAGCCTTTGCCTCTGTGGGTTTTAAGTTTGTGTCATACATAGGATTTTCAAATGAAGCCTGTCCATTGCTGTTTTCATGTCCAGCATATCCATTGTACTGTACTTTTGGTCTTGTTCTGGAAAAAAAGGCAGGAAATGGACATTAGTAAACATTACAAATAAAAATTCTACAAATATCACAAGTTTTATGTTCAAAGTTCCTGTCTACACAAGCTGCATAACTGTCTAACGCAGATAAACGGAAATCCATAAAGGATGTTGCAGGGACTTAAAAAGTAAGAGAAATCTGTCTGAAAGTTGCTTTTACAACATGAAAAGAAGAACACAAATTCTTAATTGGCAAATCGATACTACAAAGCATGAAAACAATACAGGCATAATAGAGGTATAAATATTCCCTATGTAAAATCTGTCAAAATTATGACAACTTTATAGCCTGTTGTTAGTGGCCAAATTGGCAGCCAAAACTAAAGTAATGCACAGCAAAAGTACAAACAAAATACTTTGAAAACTAATAATATTTATAACACGTTATGTCAGTAGTAACAATTATGATATTTTCTGATGACATTTTCATTTTTAGATTGCTATACTCTGGCCATAAAAGAATTCTTGCATTGAGTGGAAACACTTATTCCAGCTTTACTAAATTAACAGCTTACCAAATTACAAATATATGTAATGGTCTTTCCAAAGTATAGGTTTTAATTTGAAAAGTTCAATGGCATCTTTAATTGATAAATTTAATTATATCACAGTCAATGCATACTAATTAACTTTCCTAGAGATATGGGATTTTATCCACACTCATTTTTACAGTATACCTAGGAACATATAAATATTATTATTGTACTGATATAGATCAATACAAACTGTCAATTTGAAAGACTTGAATAGAGTAGATGACTAGGTGTACCTAGGGACACGTGAATGAACAGCTCCTAATTCAATTCTTTTCAATTGCATCATGGGTTTTAGATTAGATAAACGCTCACAGACTTTACTGACTTAGATGTTTTCTAGCAGAGATAGTGGGAGCAGTTTAGTAATTTGCTGTTATCAGCAGTTTATTACCATTCCAGAACAGGTGTAACGGGTCTCCGGAACAGTACTAAATGTACTGTCAGTGCAAAGTCAGCCAGCATAGCCTCAATTAAGCAGCTCTGCACTGTGAGTTTCTAGAAAATGGTACACTGTTAGCAGTAGAAATCTTCAGATAAGGGTCAGTAATTTCAGTTATTCCAGATAAATCTGCCACTGCATGCCTGTATACCTCCATAAATACTTCCTACAATAAACAGTACTAGACACCTTGACAGAGATTTTATATGTCCAGGCATATGTAATCAGATTGACCAAATCCTAGCTAACATTTTCAGAAATTTTGCCACTTGTAGATCAAAGGATACAATGTATTATCTTTCAGGAACCATTCTTGTATTCTGGCTATTACTTTACCACCATGTAGAACATATCAAAATTTCAGGGTTGTTCACATTTTTATGTGAAGTTGTGTTAGAATATATTAAGCCAATAATTAAATGAAAAATAAAACAGAATTTTGCAGACTTCCTGGTATATTCAGTAAAATTATATAATAAAATTAATATTATACTGTATTTTGCAACTTTAAGTCTCTCAGCACCTAAAAGTATTTAAAGAAATAAATAAAGGAGGTCCAGTATAGAATTTTATACTTTCCCTCAGCCATTGAAATAGGGCCAGAAAGTCTGTGAAGGAGAGCAAAATATAGATGCTTAAAAAATGTCAAACAATTTAGCAAAGAATTTCATGGTAAAAATTCAAAAGAGGGTTGCTGAAAAATCAAACTTTTATGAAATTATTCTGTTTTGAATAGCAGATAGGGAAAACTGTCACTGGAAAGACGTCAGTAACAGAAAATGACAACTTACAAATAATTCTTATGCATGCAATTATACCTTTTTCTGAATGTTTTTATTTAAGAAGTAACAGAACATGTTCAGAAATCTTAACATCTAAGTGTAAATAATTAATTATATTTTGATTTTATTTAGAAAGACTGAGATGCCATTTTCTGTCCTGATGCACTCTCTGTCTGCCAGATAGAAGGTATTAAAACTATGAAAAAAAAAAAAAAAAAAAAAAGCTTTAACATCACTGGTTCTAATTAGATGTTATTAATCTGGTACAGCAGGAGTATCTGTTTAAAAAAAAAAAAAAAAAGTGTACCTATTTGTCACAGTACAGTCCTATTACATTTCATTTAGAGTTTCTCTCCTCTTTCTAAGAGCAATGTGACAGCAATGTTCCCTTTAGGTTCCATCTCTTTACCCTATCTGAAAGCCTGTTTCTTCATGCTGCTAAATAAGCTTCCCCCATTTCAAAGTTGGAGCTATCTGAGCATGCAGATCTGTAGGCACCAGAAAAGCATCTTCCAATGACTTGTTCTGTAGCACAATTCATAGCTTTTCCTGAGCAGTATTTTCAACAAAAGACTGGATTTCATTTCCTGACATGCATCATTTTAAATGGAGCTCACAAATTCAAGCCTCGCTGCAACTTTTTCTTCACAAATCATCTAATGTTGAGGTTGGTAGACAGTCAAGTCTATCACAGGCCAGTGGTGGACTTTATTTTGTCTGTATGTTTTCTTACAATCACAAAATACTCCTGCTATCGTGATTATAGAACAAAGGTTTAAGAGTGTGTTACTAAAATCAGCATTTCTGTTTAACACCATTTTACAAACTGCAAATAACATAAAGCAGTGAATATTGTAACTCAATAGGAAATACAAGAGTTGTCCCAGAAAGCTCTAAACAAGTAATACCTAGAATGAACAAATATTCAAAAAATACATAGATATCAGCTTTTAAATTAAATTTTAGACAAAATGATTGAATTTATTCTATTATCTACTGACATGTAAAAGTTTCTTACAAGCTGAAGTGATGCCAATTCTAGTAGTATCTGCTAGCTTATCCAGCACGTAAGACTACGTAAGTAGTCTCATTTTGGGCTGTTCCCTTAGGGATCTTATAAATTCTTCAGCTTGTATAATTAATACTCATACACATGTTGAAAGAAGTAGCATATATTCAATTTAATAAAGTGTTAAAATGAAAGAGTATAACACGTGACCTGAGATTTCAATTAGATAGCCTAACAAACCAAGGTTTATAGGTCTTTGTTCCTTAACACAGTGACTTATTTTTCTAATTGTTCACCATTAATAACTGCTCTGCACTGAACCCCTTTGTAGGAATGCTTTAAAATGTTTGTCTTTCTAGAGCAAAGATACTCTGGAAAGCTTTAGTGTTGTGTTCTTTATTCACTTATGCTTATCAAAATTAAAACAAATAGTGTATTAAGGTAGAAAATAAATTAGATTTACAATACCTGTGTTTGTAGAGGTAAAATGCAAACCCTGATAATATTAGAGCAAAGAAAGGGACAAGGATGGCAGCTGCAACAGAACTGCTGTTTGTACCATAGTAGTGATTTGAAAGGTCTGTGTCTGCACTTAAGGGACCTGAAATGAAACAAAAACGGGCAGAAATAAAAATTCCAGGCCATCTACCTCACAGTTATCTTTTTTATTCTATTTTTGTCTATATCTGTTGAATGAAAGAAATTGTTTTGATAATATCATTCTATTTAAAAACATGAAGTAAACAGCATGCAGTATCATAGCACAGATCTTGTTAATACCACTTAATAATGTGTCATTAAAAACTATCAAAATGCTTTGAAAACAGTATTCAGTAGGTAAAATAATCCTTATTTCAGTTAAATATCATAATTATGAAATGTACCTGTCAAGAGTCACTAGCTGAATAAAATTAAGCCCTACACCTTCTACTATAAAAGATTAACACTGTAAAAATTATTCTATGGCTGCACCTTTAATATTCAGCTTAGAAATGACAAGCAATGAGTGACTATACCAAACATGAAAAAGGATGGGAGAACTGAGGTAACACAGTGCTTTTTGCTAGGTTCAATACACTCTTGTGCCTGTGCACCTCTGTGCATGTTCTTGCTGCTTCACAATTTTCTTTAAGGGTTTAGAGCTTCCAGCGGCTGCTTTTGCACTGGAATAAAATTCATGTGCAGAGAATGCAAAGGCAGTCGCCTGTGGCATGGCCTCTTTGGGTTCCTGTTGTGGACAAGCAGATAAACAGGACTGAAAGGCATTTTTTGGAACCCACTTTTCCATCAGGATAGAGAGACTTTTTCAGATTTGTTAAATAGGTCCCCAACAGACAACTACAATTGTGAAGGTTGAAAAGTAATTTTACAATTAAAGCAGAGTCAATTTCTTCTCACCATAACAAACTTACAGCTCTTCAGTGGAATAAGTTTAAGCCATACTGAGATGTTATTCAAAGAGATTAGACCAGAGCCAAGGTAAATTACTGTACAGACAAGGCTGGGACAGATATCTGGATTTGCTCTTCTGTGAGCAAATTGTTGGTGATGCTAGTAGAGTAGAATAGGAAACACCAGTGCCCAGAAATGCTCTTACCCAACAGTATGCACTGTCTCAAACACCATGATTCCCTCATTGATGGCAGCAGCAGCATCAGTCTTTTTAGGATTCTGGCCCAGATCAGCCACATAGCAGACACACAGCCACTGTGCTGCTTCTAACATTCTACTGTCATAGCTAAGTAAGATGACAATCTAAGAAAGAAACAAGCAATTCTCCTATAATTTCTTGTGGTTCAAGCTCAATTGGAAAGAAGAATGAGCTAAGGTTTTGTTCCATTAGATATTTTTAAAACTTAGATATTTCATCTGCTAATATTCTAATACATTCTGCACAATTAAACTTAAAAAAAATATGAAATCTAGAAGTAATCAAGTTCCCCTTGAAATTAAAGCATCCTCCCTAGGAATTTCAGAATCATCAGTTTTGATCACTAAACATGAAAAAAATTAATATTTTTCACTGCCTTCTGTTACGTTCTCAAAGCTATCATCATGTTGCATGTAGTAGTCATACTTTAATGTATAAGTAGCTGTAAAAATTGAAAATATCTAATCAGAATTCAACTAAAAGAAAACAGTTTGAAATTCATTATAAGTAATTGTATGTATGTACATAGTCTGTATGAACAGACTATGGGATTGTTTAAAAATATATACTTTTTTAAATTGAACATTTAAAACTAGACTAATTTAGATAATTTAAGTAAATGTGTTTGATAACACATTATAACACTTATATTGGAAGTACCTGAATTTTCAATATTTCCACAGTTTATGAAGTACTGCATTTAAAATAACCAATCCTGAAACTTTTAAATAAAATTTGCAACCTTTAATTGGCATTGGCAGTGTTGATCAGATCATGTGGTGTGTTTTTCATTATGGAAACTTTGTTCCAATTCTGGAGAATTTAAATTTTATTCATGTACAATACTTGGTCTCATGTACTTATTACAATAATTTTCACAGTTATTTGTGATTAAACATATCCTGATGTGAACTTTGTATTTCTCCTGACAGTGTTATTGTGATAAGAAATGGGAAGGCCTATTGTAATGCTCTAATTTAGGTACTGATTGCTACCACAGCTAAAACTAGAAACATATATTGCTTTGCTTACAGCCAAGAGAAAATTAATGCAGAAAATAGTTGAGTTTTCTTTTAATTAAGAAGACATACTTTGTCACCAGGAAACATTATTCAATCAAGAGATATTCTGTAAGATTATAAATGTCTTTTAATCATTTCACAGAATGACAGGAGTTTCTTTAGCCTCCTAAAAACAGCAGCAGTCAGGTAAAGTTCAGATTTTGATATCATACAATGAAGTCCTTACCATGCAAGCTGTTACTCATTTATGTGTACTAGAAAAAAATATTTTTGTAAGAAAATACTCATTACGATCCTTTACTTATTGTTATTTAGAACTTTCAAATGCTTTTTCTGTGTAACCCTCAGCTACAGGTTTCTGCTGTCTGCCATCACTACAACATGGCTTTGATCACTACAACATGGCTCACTAACTAAGAAAACAGCTCTTGAAGTGTGAGTGTGACAGCTAAAGCCATGCAAGATAAGAAAAGTAGAATTACAATTAGAAGAGCTATATCTGAGACAAAGATGGCTAGCAGCTCAAGGATTAAAGAGAATAAAATGCTGACATGGAAAGCAACTCACTGCCCTTGAGGGTAAACTTGTTCCAAGGAGAAACAGAGACTGTCTTCACCTAGCTGATAACTGTTGAACAGCAGACTTCTTTGGTACTTTGTTGGGTGTGAGGAGCATATTAATATATAGTTTCATAGTTAATTAGTCTTAGCTATTTTTTTGTGCATTTGCTAATGTATAACTGTTATGTATTCTCAAATTCTGAGTATCCTGTTTAGATGTAGAGTCTTATTGTGAATTTTGAAAGTTGTGCAAAGTGATATGGAAAGGAAGGGTAACACCTTTATAGAGTGAAATTTCAAATCCACATCTTCTCTAATGATGTTCAATGATCATAGACCATTTTCAAGAAATGAAATTCACACCCATTGATCTAATATATTACAGATAAATTAATTATTCATATTGCATATTACTTGTCAACATTTGTTAGCTCAATCTAAACAAGCTAAAAAGTACTTGGAAGAAACTTTGAAATGACATGGATGAAGGGACTGAGTGCTCCCTTAGTAATGCAGATGATACCAAGTTAGGTGGGGCTGCTGATCTGCTAGGAAAGCTTTGCAGAGGGAGCTGGATAGGCTGGATCTATGGGCCACATCCAATTCCATGACATTCTACAGGGCTATCTGCTGGGTCTTGCACTTGGGTCACAACAACCCCATGCAGCTTTATGGGCTTGGTAAAGAGTGGCTGGAAAGCCGCCTGGCAGAAAAAGACCCATGGGTACTGGTTGATAGCTGGTTGAATATGAGCCAGCAGTGTGCTCAGGTGATCAAGAGGGCCAACAGCATCCTGGCCTACATCTAAAACAGTGTGGCCATCACAACTAGGGAAGAAATTGTTCCCTTTCTACATAGCGCTGGTAAGACTTGAATGCTGTATTCAGTTTGGGGCCTCTCATTACAAAAAAGATATTGAGTTGCTTGAGTGTGTGCAGAGAAGAGCAACAAAGCTGGTGAAGGGACTAGAAGACAAGACTTGTGAGGAGCACTGATGGAACGGGGGTTGTTTAGTCTGGAAAAGAGGAGGCTGAGGGAAGACTTCATTGCTCTCTAACAGTACCTGAAAGGAGGTTGTAGTAAGGAGGATGTTGTTCTCTTTTCTCATGTGGCAATTGATAGGACGTGAGGCAATGGTCTCAAGTTGTGCCAGAGGAAGTTTACACTGGATATTATTAAGAATTTCTTTCTGGAGAAGGGTGATCAGAGCAAAGGTAGAGTCCCTATTCCCTACGTATTTAAGAGATGTGTGGATGTGGCACTAAGGAACATGGTTTAGTGATGAGACTCAGTAGGTCAGGTTGATGGTTGAAATTGATGATCCTGAAGGTCTTTTACAACCTAGACAATTCTAAGATTCTATGATAATCCTAATTGGAATGAACAAGGCCAAGATTTTAGAACATCAATCTTCTAGAACTCTAGAGGTGACGCACAGGCACTTGGCAGTTACAGAAGCAGAAACCAGCAGCAGTCTTTATAGGCCAGGATTTTAGAACATAAAAAATCAAATAAAAAGCCCACCATATTGATGTTTTATTTGGCAAAACAGGTTAAGTCATTTAATGTTGGAACTTAGGCATTTTAAGCAGGCTCAGATATAGTTCTAGTTCTGTTGGTAGACTGATAACAGAAATATCTTTGCCTTTTAGGTTATTCTCTAAAGCTACAAGCAAATAGAATTGCTTCTGAAAGAGGATAAACAGTACTTAGAAACTAAAGTTCTTTCAATTTTCATGTCATAAAGTTCTAAGACTGAGCCTATCCACTGAGCCTAGTCTTCCTCTAGTATTGTGTGATAAGGAAACCTTCATCAAACACATTGGACTTTCACATTCAACCAAGTATTTCTTGGCAAATGCTGTTCTTTTAAGTATGCTTTCAGGTGACAAATTTCATATTATATTATTTATGCAACAGTGCCTGCATATTTTATGCATACTTATGGCTTAGTGTAAAGGCAGCAAATAGTTTAACTTCCGGAAGAAATTGAAATATTATAAGTCTTCAGCTGGAGAACAGATGAGATCATTACCTCAGCAGAATATTCATGAACATAATAAATTAAAAACAAAACAAAACCAAACCAAACACACACACACACCACACACCAAAAAAAAAAAAAAAAAAAAAAAAAAAGTTATCATTGAATTTGAGAGCTTATGGACAAATGTTACGACCTTTACTGACCTGAAATTTGCTGTTTTGTTTTAGCTATTGGTTTTTCAGTGTAGAACCTATAGACAATCAGTGCCTATTTAATTAGCACATAAAGAAATCCATTATCCTTTAATGGAGAGTATCTGCAATTACAGAAATCTCACTTCTGAGATGTCAAAGATGAAAAGAATCCCTCAGCATAGGAATACATGTAACAGTAACACTACAGCTCCTTACTAGCCTTTGGAAAATACAAACTGAGCTCTCATATTACAACTCTCAGCAGTGATACATTTTCTACCATCACAGAATACAGCTATCAGAGAATACTGTAACTGCTGAATTGTCATTCTGCTTGTTCTTCCTTTATCTCCATGATTTCAATGCTAAAACAAATGGCTCCAAACTTTTCTTAGGTAGCTGGAGAAGTAGTGATATCTTTTCTGGCCAGGGTCAAGTAAAAAGAAAAAGAAAAAACAAAACAAAATCCAACAACCCATATCCCCACTGTTTTGAGATAGAAAAAAAAAATCAGTCATAGAGTATCAAAGCCTATTAAATAAGATGCATGCTTGAGCAAATCTTGGTGCTCTATTTTTACAGTGTGCTTGTTAAAATCAGAAAGAAAAAGCAGCTTAGACATTATGATGATAAGGATTATACCAAAACACAGGCAGACAGATAATCTGTCACACATAAGAGTTTACTCTTAAGACTGAAATAATATTCAGCTTCAAAAACTGGCAGTTCTTAGGCTGAGAAACTGAAGAGTAAGATCTTTTCCCCTTGTGATTAAACGTATATATAGCACTTTAAGAGGTGGCCAACATGAGCAAATCCTTAGGGTAACTGATATCACAGCAGTTAATAGAGTGTAGAAATACAAGGGAGTTTTGGCAGAACTGTAAAAGGCATTGGGTACAGTACCAATGAAGTTAATGGAACTGAGGCAATTTATAAAATGTAGATACTCTCTGCTATTGACATACTAGCTGGGCTGTCTCTCCATGCAAGCCCAGTACTTTGCTGTGTATATACTACGCTGTAAACATCATATTCCAGGATCAGGAAATGCAAATGTCCATGTCTGGTATTTTTCAAAACTATTTAATAAGCAAATATTTCATGAGTAAATACTTAAGTAGCTTTTATGACAAAATTATTTTTTAAGTAAAAATAACTAGTTTATCAGCAGCTGCTGGAGTAGTGTTTGAATATATACCTCAGTCATACATTTCATATTTTTGACGGTGAAGTGGAATTCTGTCTAAATACATACATATTCTGAAAAGTACCCCCACCAGAAATAAGCAGTTTCCTAATGAATGTTAAAATCAGTGTCAAATCTTCCCTTTTAATTTCCTTTGTGATTCTGATTGCAATTTATACATTTGAGCAGAAAAAGGCTTTGCATTGTGTGACATGCATTATTTTTTTTTTATTATATAAAGTGTACACAGAAAAGGAATCAGTTGCAATGGCTCTTTAGGAACATTCTGTATTCATTTCATTAGGTAGCTATGCTACAAAAGATGAGATAGTAACATATTAAGCAGAATGAACTTGGTATTTGAACTGCAGATTTAAAATATGCACTGTATATTTTATAATAGCAATGGCATGAAATAAACATGCTTGCTTCAGCTAGAAAGCTGATGGGAGTCATTTGTTGAACTGGCTCTTGCAAAACCCCCAAATATATATCCTAAAGCTCTATGAATGCATTTACCTTGTCTTTGGAGCATAAATTTTCCAAAGTCTTTTCCATGTATGTCACCTTGATAGGTGAAAACACCTCTTTCAAGCCCTGATGACACCTAGAGTAGGTTGAGGAAGAAGAAAACATAAAATTTATTTCTGATATAAATAAATAAGAATACTTAACCCTTTTTTTCTGATTTAGTTATATGAAGTTTTTACAGATATATTTTTTTCACTTCCTTAGTGATTATGTTTATAGAACATTAATCATTGAAAGTTTGCATCACTGTTACAATTTTAAAATAACACTTGGAATGACTTTAAAACATCTGATGTAAATGCTGGGTTTGAACATTCTTTAATTGATATTTACAGATTTTGTTAAATGTACAGATGAAGCTGTCAGTCTTTAAAATATTTCCCATAGACAGCATCCTGAGGCACAAAAGAAAACCGCAAAGAGGAAAATAACTCTTTTTCTTCAAGATTAAATCACAACTCTAAGAATCAACGTTTAAGAAATATTGAGACAATAAAAAAAAATCCTTCAGGTGAAAATTCTAAGTCAAATAAAATAGTCTGTTAAGGTACTACATATTTACTCTTCTTTATGCTGAAAAATTATTGTGTAAATAGTTTTCCTGAGATTGACTGAATATGTGCCAAACCTATACTACTTCTCAATATAGGAAAACAGCTGCTATTTCTAATGCAATATTGTTCATTCTCACTTTCTGTGAAGAACTTCCCTTATGTATCCCTTCTTAAGGTGAGAGTTCTTTTAACTTTTAATTTTTCTGACAGTGAACTATTTAACAAACAAATAAAGGTAAAATTCCCACTCACGTATAACTATACAAGGCAAAAACATAGCATAATATGCTGATTCACTCCACTTTCCACTTAGTAAGCTAAAAATGCTAATGGGAGTGTGGGAGATAGAAGATTATATACATAATTCGGAAAAGAAAAATAATGTGGTTTCTACACTGACACCTACTGTGCTGTATTCAATATTTATAATACAAAAAATGTTTAGAGTTATATAGGAAATCACAAATTACTTTAAAATTTAAACTCAGCAAGATATAGTAATCTGGTTACTTACATAACCATCTAGTGCCCAGTTGTCATTTTCAAACTTGCTTACAAAAATATCACTTTGTCCTTTAATCTGAAAAATTTTCAATAGCAAATGGGCTTCTTCTTTCTTGTAAACACCTATTAATATAAACGACACATGCCTTTTAAACAATTTTTGAACTATTTTATTCAAATATCATTTCAAAGCCAAGTACATTGCTTTAGAAGTAAAATATTTTGTAAAGAACATGTAAGAACATAATTTTAAAACTTGGATAAAATAAGAGTTTACATTGCTGTAATAACAGGATCTAATTTCATTTATCTTTTGCCCTTTGTCCATACTATAATTGGTAACAAAATGCAAAGATGTTTTTATACTGTTAGATTTTATACATAAATGACCATGAATATCTGTCTTTTCATGCACTATTTCAGTAATTCTGAATACACAGAGAATTACTTCCCTGCTAAGATAAAATTGTCAGTTAGAACTGGAAAAATTTGGATTTTACTGACAACACAACGTTATATTACTCCAGTAAATAACAGTGCTTAAGTGAAAGAAAATCTGCTGTAAGGTAGCCATGTCAAATATAACTATGATCAGAGACTAGATCAGAACATCACGGTGTCAGATTTGAAGAAAGGAATATACAATGTTGATTAAAAGGTATGCATAATTTACTACATACTATTGTATGTCATGCCATTATCAAGACCATATTTTAAAGCAGATATTGTTTAAAGCAGATCATTGTTGAATAATGGATCTTTTCAGTGTTACAGTTCTTAAAATGCTACATACACTTTGCATATCACAGAATCACCTGTGAGTTTAAAAGGTCAATGCTACCCACCAGTCTGAGATTAATAAAAACAAACAAAAAATGAACAAACAAAAAACAACCAATGTAAATGTAATGGAAATGAAATGAATAGGAATGAAATTGAAATGTAATGGGAAAAATAGGTGGGTAACTACATAAAAATAACTGAAATACATGGTAAAGTGACTGTTAGCACCTTCCCTTTTGGAAAATAAGCAGAAAAAGGTTTTTTAGTGAAAACAAAGTTTTTTGCTTCCTGTTCAAGAGAAAATAAAACAAAACTGATCAAGAGAAAAACAAACAAATGAAAAAAGGACAGATTTTATAACATTGAATTCTGAGCCTACCTGATAGTTTGAGTTGTATGTTGGATGCTTCAGTGAATGTAGCATTTACTTTGCTGCTTGTAGTATTGAACCAATCAACAGTCAGAGTAGCAGGCTGTCTTTTTCCTAAATATTCATAAAACCCTTTCCACAGTGAATTTATAAAAAATACATCTGAAGGAACTAAAGTGGAAGAATAGAGAAGAGAAGAGAAGAGAAGAGAAGAGAAGAGAAGAGAAGAGAAGAGAAGAGAAGAGAAGAGAAGAGAAGAGAAGAGAAGAGAAGAGAAGAGAAGAGAAGAGAAGAGAAGAGAAGAGAAGAGAAGAGAAGAGAAGAGAAGAGAAGAGAAGAGAAGAGAAGAGAAGAGAAGAGAAGAGAAGAGAAGAGAAGAGAAGAGAAGAGAAGAGAAGAGAAGAGAAGAGAAGAGAAGAGAAGAGAAGAGAAGAGAAGAGAAGAGAAGAGAAGAGAAGAGAAGAGAAGAGAAGAGAAGAAAATTACAACAAAGTAGCAATCTTTCTAGACACTTACATTCTTCAGTTTCTCTGTCACAGCATCATTCTGCTATTCTAAGGAGGTATTACAGTAAAAAATTAACAATTGTTAGAACAATATATCTAATGATCTTTCAACACAATTGCCTATCCTATATCATACCTGTCCATCACAATATGTTTTTAAATAACCTCACACTTCATAGCTTGAGTGCTTCAGTCAATGTCCCAAAGACTATGAAAAATGATGGACTCTACCCTTAAAGACCCGTAGCTTTAGGATATGATGAAGAAGGGGGAAGAATATTTTCAAGTCAGGGATTCCTGGAAGGAGACACTCTTAGGCCACTCTACTTGTTTCATGAACAAAACAGCGCTGTGTATAACATTCTACTGTTTTCACTGAATTCCAGATACAGCTTAGCACAAGTTTTTATCTGTCTTTTCTCCACACCTTTTCTCCATGCATTATTGCTTAAATTTCAATTGGGATCTCACAATACTTAAAGATAATATATTTCCTGAGAACATATTAATTTTGTAAAGTATCTTGTAGACTCTTTTTTTTTTTTTTTTCCTAGATATTTCTCATTGCTTTCCTACAATAGTTACTTACAGTAAATTTGAAATCTGATATTTAAAAAATGTTAAAATTATTTTTATTGGTCTTTTATTTGCTGTTAATTAAAATGTATCTGAATTTATCCCTGTGAAGGTGAACATCTAGTATTACTTGTTACAGTTCTGACAGGTTAGTACCTGTTATAAGACTGTTATAAAGGAGCTGACACCACACTTCTGTTTCCACATTTAACATCTTCAATGTCTAGTATCTTTGACTATTTTAACTGCCCATAATAGGTGTTAATCTTTGTCCCATAGAAGCTGCTGAGGCATCTTAGTGGCTCTGACTCAATTCTGTCCAGCCCTTACAATGTCCGCCTTTCCCACACAATATAGAAATGTAGAATTAGTAAAATTAACTTTGTGGTTATTATATGAACTCTACACCAACTGCAGATTATCCTCCAAACATAAGGAATGGGAAAATCCATAGCTACTAATTAAAACAGCTTCCTAACAATTTTTGCAAAGGCTATACAAAGCGGTGAGAACCATAGGAATCATACACAATATTATAGTTGCTAAATACATACATGGGTATTGTGAGAACTCATTATTTGCAATTTATATTCTATTACAATTTACAGTACTGTTAAAATGGTATTACTATTTCTTATAAAAACTATAACTAGAAAAAATAGTAATTTAATAAACAATATCATTTCTATTCAGACATCTGAAGATTGAAAATGACAACATTAATTTATTCTGTTACAAAAATTGTAGTTGACAAATAGTAGTTTCATCCCATAAAATATAGATAGCAATAAATAAAATTCTACCAAAACACAAGATAACAAGGTAAAGAAAATGCTCCAAAATACAGTATTCTATACTTAACAGAATTCACAATTTTAAAAGACATAATAACAGTGCAGACTTGTTTTTTTAAAAAAATAGTTTAAAAAAAATATATTTAAAAAAAATGCTTTTGTTAATTACTGACTTTTATTACACAGATTCAATTCTCTAATCACCATTATTTGTATGATCAATTAATTATTTATCAAAATTGGTCATAAGGGACATGATATGGTGTGAACTAACACTGATGCTCTGCATAGTGAATGTATTTGACTTGGTCTATAATTTAATTTGGCATTGAACTTCAAAACCTATGTGGTATCAGATTAATGCATACCTTAGCAGTGTGGTGATGAGAATCCTATAATAAATTAAGATGGTATATTAATTATAATGAATGCACATTACCCCCTGAATTGCTGCAAGTCTACAGAAGTGATGTATTTGAAAAGAACTCATTTCAGATTTCACCTGACACGCTCACTAATAATATCACTAGGAAGGTTAATTATTAGCAGAAATACCTTTTTATCCCTTCTATTCTATAGAGTCCTTCCATGAATTGCTGTGACTGTTAAGCATTCATCTTGTTTTCCCTGACATTTGCTAAAATTCAGAATATACAGTTGCAAGCTAATTTATTTGGTAAAAAATCTGCTTATAGTTAAATTGGTAAAAAACAATAGGTCTCTTCTTCTAAAAATGACTGAACATGAAAAGATCTACAAAAAGGAATTATCAGAGGTATTTCAATATTTTTTCAATATTTTGTCAGTGGCAGGAGGACAAAGTTGACTGCACACATATGGCCCATACCATTTGGGAAAACCTGACTTAGAATACCTATGAAATGAAGGTCAAGAAAAATGTAAAAGACAGAACTTTGAATCCAACCCTTAAAATTGTAGTCTATGCTCATAAGGCTCTCCATTATAGCAATCTCTCTGATATAAAACTCCTTCAAATCTACTTCTTATACATGCTTTATGCTTTTGGCTTGACAATTTTTTTTGTGCGGTTCACAGAATTAGTATTGTAGAAACTATTAAAATTTTGTTTTGGAAATAAATTCATAGAGTAGGTTTAACATGGTACTTATCATGAGTGACTTCAACATTTATATTCCTTTGAAATTAGTTATAAAATACCTAAGTTAAATACTGGTAATAGTTTTATCATCCATAGCAACCTAAGGTGTGAATCAGTTTAATTTATTTAAATCTAAAACTCTTCTTGTATACAAACCTGGAGTTTTAGTTATTGTTTCATTAACTTCTCTGACTCCTTTACCTACAAGTAAAAAGACAAATTATCATTTTCATGAACATATTTGATATTTTTTAATAGAATGTTAAAACAATGCCTGATTGTTGCAATTATCCCTTATCCAATAAAGTTATATTTAAAACAGAAATAACTGAAGTCTTGAATACTTTACATGTTCAAACCTTTACACTTAAATGAAAGCCATCAGAAAATAATTTAGGAAAACAACATTTTTAGTGTGAAAAGTTGTCTGGTTAGCCAATTATTTTATACACTTAGGCCTATAATTTTATATCAGTGCTATAAAAGAGAGCCTTATAGGGGGGACAAATACTGTATATAATTACTCATAATATATTAAATATAATTAAAACTGTGTTAATAAAGGTTGATACATTTATGACACAAACCAGCAAAAGCCAGATAGCTAGATTAAAATGACAGTATCAGATATCATGGGAAAGAATCACAACTGGTATATTTTTCTGTACTTCTAGTGCACTCCGCAGAGTTAAATTCTTTGATGGCACCTAAGGTTCTGGCCTCATATTGTTGGTCATTTAAAAAAACAACTCGTGTCTAGTAGTAGATTCTGTCTTGCATGGTTTGTGTTTGGTTTGGTTTGTTGTTTTCTTTTTTTTTGTATGTTTTTTCTTTAGTAGCAGAAATTCAATGATTAGACTGATTAAGTGCTAAAATAGCATAAAAATGTGAGGTACATAAAAAATCATACCTAAAGACTGCATGCGAAGAAAAATTGTATTAGTTTATAGAAACCTTTTCTGCATTTTCTTAAAAAATCAACAAAAAACATCTATCTTTTATCTCACTGTATTAATTATATATTACCCCTGAAAAATCATCCTTTATGGATCTACAGTAAGATAATTTTTTATGGGTAGATCATACTTCTCAATGTTGAAACAAAGAAAGTTTAACCATACCTTTAAGAAAAATAAAATACTGTTCAGCCCTCAAATCTATTTAGAGTTCTTTGACACGTTAGAATTAAATGTGTTGCTTGCATCTTTCCCATGTATCTGATTGTTTTTTACTTTGCTCATATTCTAAATGTTTATTGTTGTTGTTGTTTGTTTGTTTGTTTATTTCTATGTATTGGGTATGTATAGCCATGTTTATTCACATGTAAAGGCCAAATTTAGCCCTCACAATTACATACTTAGAGTTATTTTAGCAAAACAATATGAAATTTATATGGCTGTAAATAAAAGTGAAACCTGGTGCAAAGATTTTTTTTAATTTTAAAATATGTTGTTCATTTCTATTTTAGAAGTTTCTCTTAGACAAAAATCACACCTGAATGAATCTAAAAGTCAACTCCTGTGAAATACTTTTCACAGAAAATCATGCATTAAACACTGAACACATTGAAATACTCTTTAAAACTATGCCAAAAAGATTAGGAAGAATACAGTTAAAAGTAATACTTTATATTATTTTTTTTTGTTTGCTTTTAAGGAATAAACTTATGTATGTGTGCCTGTGCATTTACATACATATACTCCTATGTCTTCCTCCATGAGCTCCAGATGCTATGTTTACTTTGACTTTTTAAACTATTGGTAAAAAAAACATTTCATAACATAACGTAACATAAGGTAAAAAACATTTCATAAAGTAAACACTCTTTCTGGGCAGCAAGCTTATTAGCAAAGCTTTGAAGTAGATTTAGTGGGAGAAGAGGATGTACCTCTGAGTAACGGAAAAGAAACAGGGAACAGAAACACTTTAGGAAGCAACAGGAAAATATCTGTGAATTGTCAGAAAGGAATTAGGAAGGGCTACTCTAAAAAGGTGATACAGTCAATATCCCAGCTGAAATGCCTCTACAGTAGTGCACACAGCATAGGAAACGAGCAGGAGGAGTTAGAAGCCACAATGCAATCAGAAAACTATGACCTAATTGCTATAACAGAAACATATTTGGACAAATCACACAACTGGAACACTGCAATCAAGGGAAGGAGATGCAGAGGTGTTGCCCTCTATGTTAAGACATGGATAGATTGCAAAAGAGCTGCCTCTCAGAAACAGCCACAGACAGGTTGAGAGCTTGTGGGTAAAAGTTAAGGACCAGACCAGTAAGATGTCCAGTAAGGACACCTTGTGGTTGGGGTCTACTACAGGCCACCTGACAAGACCTTCTTGTTTCAGCTACAAGAAGCAACATGCTCACAGGCTCTCATCCTGATGGGGGTTTCAACCACCCAGATGTCTGCTAGAAAAGCTACATAGCAGGCCATAAGCAATCTAGCAGACTCCTGGATTGTGTCAAGGATAACTTCCTGGTCCAGGATTACACAAACTAACCAGAGGATAAGTGTTACTGGACCTAGTGCTCACCAGTGTGGAGGAACTCATTAAAGACTTGGAGATGAGGGGCAGTCTGGGTTGTAGCAACCATGCCTTGGTTGAGTTCATGATCTTGAGGAATGTGGCCTGGCAAAGAGAAATGTCTTTAGAGGTGTTCAAGACCAGGTTAGATGAGACCCTGAGCAACCTGATCTAGTGGGCAGCATCCCTGCCTATGGCAGAGGGGTTGGAACTAGGTGATTTTTGAGGTTCCTTCTAACCCAAGCCACTCTATGGTTCTATGAAAAGTCAAGACCCCAAACTTTCAAAGAGTGAACTTCCAGCTGTTTAAAGACCTGGTGGATGTGATCCCCTGGGATATTGTCCTTAGGGACAGAGGAACTGCTCAGAGCTGGCAGCTCTTTTAGGGTACTGTTCTTAGAGTGGAATAGCTCTCCATCCCCACATGTAAGAAATCAAGCAGCGAAGGCAGAAACCAACATGGCTGAGCAAGAACCTGTTGGTCAAACTGAGGCACAAGAAGGAAATGCACAGTTAGTGGGAGCAAAAACATGTGGCCTAGGAAGAGTACAGAGATGCTGTCAAGACGTGCAGAGATGGGATCAGGAAAGCCAAGGCACAGATGGAATTAAACTTGGCAAGGGATGCAAAGAAAAACAAGAAGGGCTTCTATAGGTGCATTGGCCAGAAAAAAACAAAAGCCAAGGAGAATGTACCCCCTCTGATAAATAAGAAGGGAAAACACAAAACAACAGACATGGGGACGGCTGAGGTAATCAACAACTTATTTGCCACAGTCTTCACTGCCAGTCAGGCTTCCCATGTCTCTTGAGTGGGGGAACAAAGTCCCTTCCAGTGTAAGCAAAGAGCAGGTATAAGACAACCTGATGAAACTGAACAGGTACGAGTCTATAGGTCCCAATGCCATGCATCCCTGGGCCCTGAGGAAACTGGCTGATGTAGTTACCAAGACATTCTCCCAACACATTTGCAACATCAAGGCAGTCAGGTGAAGTCCCCAGTGACAGGAAAAAAGGAAACATCACTCCCATTTTTACAAAAGGTAGAAAAGACATGGGGGCTATGAACTGGTAAGCGACTGTGGAAGAGATCCTCCTGAAAGCAAGGTTAATACACATGCAAGACAAGGTGATCCAAGACAACTAGCATGGTTTTACCAAAGATAAATCCTGCCTGACCAATCTGGTGGCCTCCTATGATGGAGTGACTGCATCAGTCAATAAGGGAAGATTGACCGATGTCATCTACCTGGACTTCTGTAAGGCTTTGAGATCCTGATCTCTAAGTTGGAGAGAGATGTATTGAAAGGTGGGCCATTTGGTTGATAAGGAATTGGCTTGATGGCTGCAGCCAGAAGAGTTGTGGTCAATGGCTCTATATCCAGGTGGAGGCCAGTGATGAGTGGTGTCCCTCAGGAGTCTGTCTTGGGACCAGTGCTGTTTAGTATCTTTTTCAACGATTTGGAGGAATCTAGTGCACCCTCAAGCAAGTCTGCAGATGTCACAAGCTGAGCTGTGCAGTTGATATTAAAGAAGGAAGAGATGCCATTCAGAGGAACCTGGACAAGCTTGAGTGGGCCCAAGAGAACTGAGTGAGGTTCAACAAGTCCAAGTGCAAGGTGCTGCACCTGGGTCAGGGCAATGACATAAGGACAGACTGGGAGAAGAACTCACCGAGAGCAGCCCTGCAGAGAAGGACTTGGGGGTTCTGGTGGATGAAAAGCTCAACATGAGCCAGCAGTGTATGCTTGCAGCCCAGAAGGCCAACTGCATCCCGGGCTGCATCAACAGAGGAGAGCCAGCAGGGCAAGGGAGGTGATTGCCCCCTCTGCTCTGCCCTTGTGAGGTCCCACTTTGAGTGCTGAGTCCAGCTCTGGGTCCCCCAGCACAGGAAAGATATGGACCTGTTAGAGTGGGTCCAGATGAAGGCCACGAAGATGATCAGAGGGCTGGAGCACTTCTTGTATGAAGAAATACTGAGAGAGCTGTGGATGTTCAGCTTGGAGAAGAGAAGGCTCCCGGGAGACCTCCTTGTGGCTTTTCAGTACTTAAAAGGGGGGTTATAAAAAAAATGGAGTGTGACTTCTTACTTGGACAGATAACAATAGGACAAGAGGAAATGGTTTTAAACTGAAAGAGGGTAGATTTAGGTTAGATGTTAGGAGGAAGTTCTTCACTCAGAGGGTGGTGAGGCACTGGAACAGATTGCCAGAGAAGTTGTGGATGCCCCATCCCTGGAGGTGTTCAAGGCCATGTTGGATGGGGCCCTGGGCAACCTGATCTAGTGGGTGGCATCTCTGCCCATGGCAGGGGTGTTGGAGCTAGATGGTCTTTGATGTCCCTTCCAACCCAAGCCATTCTAGGATTCTATTATTCTGTTGTGTCATATGCATTTTTAAATAGTAATCGTGAAATATTTGATCCTATTATAGAAAATAAAAATGTCACAGATAACGAAATCTGACCGAGTAGAGGACAATATATCACTCATGTAATGACTTACTTTTACAAATAGGAGATTTTCCTGTCCATTTCATATCTGGTTTACATGTCCGATGTTCTGATCCACCAGCAAGAAAAAATCCTGGCTGACAGGTATACACCAAAGTATATCCTAAAGTAGGAAGATCTATTGCTTTCACATCTACATGTGCCGGTGTCTCTGGCTGCCTACAAGCATGAGCTGCAAAAGGTTTTTAAGAGTTAGAAAAAGTGGTGGCAAACAGTGTCCATAGGATTAGTGTATTAAATTTAAAACAAATGCACGCATGCCAACTTACTCCCTTTTATTCCGTAAGCTTGTACACCTTTTAGAAATGTTACTATACTCTATGTGTATGCTTTTTTAGTGTGGGAAGATGGAAATGATACTATCAGATATTCTTGCGCAAAATTAAATCATGATAGCAAGACTGAAAACTGTTACAATGAAGAGAAGCATGTGCTATTGCATATGTCCTGTGAATTTTTGTACTGTCACAGCTTCAAGCATCACTGCCATTTTAAAGAGTCTTGAAAATTAGAGTGGTTACTGTGTTAAATAAATTCATTATAAATTTCAAATGACATAAAAGTTCCATAGGAAGGCTTTATCATAGTACACTGATTATAACAGATACTGTTGCTCAGTAGGCTTCTTCCTCTGTGCTCCAGTGCATTAATTTACAACAATACGAAGTTAATTTTAAATAGGATAAGAATCTAAGGTCATTCTCATTAAATATTTTTAGCTTAGATGAGTGTATTTTAATACAGTAGTTGTTCAACGTCCATAAAGACATAAATGCAGTAATCATTTATATATCCACACATAACCCAGAAAAGCTGAATTTTGTTAAGTTGTTTATAATTTATGATATCTAGCCAACAGAATAGTCCCATGCATATTTCAGGTGCCTGTTCACTAATTATCCAGCATACACACAAAAAAAGTATATTAACTTAAAGCAACTAATGCAGTGGGTTAATGAGGAAAACTTTTCTGAATAAAAATTATTGTATAATAATAATACTATTGTATCATAATACGATAATATTTGTATAAGTATTTCTAATTAAATTGCTGTGAACCTCAAGAAGAAAATATTATCTGAAAAATCTTTCTTCAAAGTAATATTCTGAATACATCTTTGTTCTTAGAATAGAAAGAAAAAAAGAATACAGTTAAATAAATTTGACTTTTTTGTAACATACTATTTACTAAGAATTTACACATGCATCAGCCTGTAGCTCTTTCAAAATTGCACAGCATACAAACTCAGATAAGAAAACAGACTTACGAATACATTCAGACTGTATGCCACTCCAAGTTAAGTTAGCAAGACAAGAACGGGTGGTAGATCCCTGAATATGATAACCTTTCCTGCATCTGAAAAAGACTGTGCTCCCAACCTAAGGATCAAAACAGAATATTAGATGAAAAAGGTATCCATCATCTATAGATAGATATCAAGACTGTGATAAACTAGCAGAGAATTTTTTTTTTCAAAAAGTGTCCTCTGTTTACAGTATTTAAGTTTTTGCATGAGATGAAAATCTCGAGTAACTCATCTTCCATAACCTTATTTGAAAGCAGTATGTTGAAAAATATTGACAAGGCTGTGTGCATGGAAAAGAACAAGACATGCATTTCAGTTTATTACTTTGCTAGTGTAACAGAAACAAACTAAATGACAGAGATGTATCTCTCTGTATATCACTGAATATATTCAATTTAACTTGACGATTAAGTCTGTTTTAAAGGTTTCTCATTGTGTGACTTCATTAAAATTATTTTTAAGGGAAAAAAGGAAAAAAAAAATGCAAGGAACAGTTGCATCCACAACTAAATTCCAGAAAACTCCAGGTCACAATTCTTTACATTGTATTTGACACTATTAAGTACGTAAGTTTTACTAGAGATGTTCAACTCGCAAAGAAATGGTTTGGAAGCCTTTCTATGGTCAACTGTGATATGACCTTTCCAGAAGAAAAATAACTATGAAAACTCTACTTAGGCATGTTTTGAGGAAAGAAAAGCATGAAATCTGAATAAAAATGTGAAAGTGATGAAGGAAGGCGTTTCATAATATAATGGAATTATTGATGGCATTGACAAAAGTAACCAGGATGCTACTGCAGCCCAAGACATTTGAGGATGTGGGGCTGACCAGTAAGACATTGCTCTAGTTTTCCATAAAATACTTTGTCAATACTTATGATAAGGTGAAACAACAACAACAAAAGTTAATATTATCTGTAATTATACAATTTATCAATAAATTAACATCACACAGATAAATGCAAGCAAGCTGCAAAAGTACTAATCAGTGCATAACAGTAAAATAGCTTGCAGGTATATAAATCGCCATTTGCCGAGGCGATCGCCATTTGCCGAGGCGATTGGCCATTTGCCGAGGCAATCGGCTCCGGGGCAGACACGTTCTGCAGTGGAGCGGGGGATCAGGCCAGGCAAGGCTAATTTTTCCGGCATCGAGCCTACTTGAGGGAGCCGCCAGGACCCAGCAGCCCTCGTGAGGGAGGCTGACAAGGCGAAGGCGGAGCCAGCAGCGCCCCCTCCCCAGCTGTTCAAAAGCTGCCCCTAGGGAGCGCGAGCAACCAGGAGCGGGGCAAACAGGGCGGGCAAACAGGGCGTGGCGCATCAGAAGGGAGTGGCACGGCAGTTAGCGCGGCAGTTCGCGCAGGCAGGGCGCGCAGGAAGGGCAGAGCGCTCCCCCTACACACAAACAACACATCCTTAACAACAGCCATAGCTAGGCGATAATGGTCTCCACCAGGCACGGTGCGCTCTCCAGGAAGTCGGTACACACCCAGACCGACTACCCGTTAAAAAATGCCGCAGTTCAGGTCACCGGATGCAGGGAGTGTCTGAGCCTGTTGCTGCCATCGGCGGGAGGCAGAGAAACTGCGTGCGTGAGGTGCGAGCAGGTGGATGACCTGGTCCGCATGGTGGCGGAGCTCAAGGAGGAGGTGGAGAGGTTGAGGGCCATCAGGGAGTGTGAGCGAGAGATAGACTTCTGGAGTAACTCCCTGCAGGGCCTCAAGGAGAGGTACCAAGGTGAGACTCCTCAAATGGGGGTGGACCCCCTGCCCTGTAGCCATCGGGCAGAGGGAGGGGATCTGGGAGCTGAGGAGGAATGGAAACAGGTCCCTGCTCGACATCGCAGGCGACGCCCTCCCCTTCCGGCCCCGCATTCCCAGGTGCCCTTACACAACAGGTTTGAGGCCCTGGAGCTCGACAGACCAGTAGCTGAGGAAGAGGTAGCAAGTGTTCCCAGGAGGATGCCTAGGGCGAGGAGGTCGACTCCACGCCTCAGGACTGCCTCCACCAAGAAAGGGTTATTGTTGTTGGAGACTCGATTCTTAGGGGAACAGAGGGCCCTATTTGTCGGCCTGACCCTACCTATAGGGAAGTCTGCTGCCTCCCTGGGGCCAGGGTCAGGGACGTTGCCAGGAAGCTTCCCAACCTGGTACGCCCCTCTGACTATTACCCTCTTTTGATAGTCCAGGCAGGCAGTGACAACATTGAAGAGAGAAGCCTGAAGGCTGTGAAAAGAGACTTTAGGGGGCTGGGTCGGTTAGTGGATGGAGTGGGAGTGCAGGTGGTGTTTTCATCCATCCCTACGGTGGCAGGGAGGGGTTCAGAGAGGACACGGAAAGCCCACCTGTTAAACACGTGGCTCCGGGGCTGGTGCCAACGCAGAAATCTTGGGTTTTTTGATCATGGGGCACTTTACTCAGCACCTGGCCTGATGGCCACAGACGGGCCCCTATCTTTTAGGGGAAAAAGGATCCGGGGCCAGGAGCTGGCAGGGCTCATTGAGAGGGCTTTAAACTACGTAGGAAGGGGGATGGGGCTGAAGCTAGGATTGTTGGGGCTGTGCCAGGGGGAATGATGGCAAGGCCGGAGGATAAGGCAATGGCCCAGCTGAAGTGCATCTACACCAATGCACGCAGCATGGGTAACAAACAGGAGGAGCTGGAAGCCATCGTGCAGCAGGCAGGCTACGACTTGGTTGCCATCACGGAGACGTGGTGGGACCAGTCTCATGACTGGAGTACTGCAATGCCTGGCTATAAGCTCTTTAGAAGGGACAGGCAGCACAGAAGGGGTGGTGGTGTGGCTCTCTATATTTCGAGTCTTTCGAGGTTGTAGGACTCGAGGCTGGGAATGACAAGGTCGAGTCCCTTTGGGTTAGGATCGGCAGGGACAACAAGGCTAGTGTCCTGGTCGGGGTCTGCTATAGACCGCCGAACCAGGATGAGGAGACGGATGAGGAATTCTACAGGCAGCTGACAGAAGTTGCAAAATCGTCATCTCTTGTACTCGTGGGGGACTTCAACTTCCCTGACATATCCTGGAAGCACAACACAGCCCTGAGAAAGCAGTCTAGGAGGTTTCTGGAGAGCGTGGAAGATAGCTTCCTGACGCAGCTGGTTAGTGAACCTACCGGGGTGGTGCCCCGCTAGACCTTCTCTTCACAAACAGAGAAGGACTGGTGGAGGATGTAATTGTCGGGAGCTGTCTTTGGCAGAGTGACCACGAACTGGTGGAGTTCACTATTCTTGGCGAGGCCAGGAAGGGGACCAGTAAAACTGCTGTATTGGACTTTCGGAGGGCTGACTTTGAGCTGCTCAGGACACTGGTTGGTGGAGTCCCTTGGGAGGCAGTTCTGAAGGGCAGAGGGGTCCAGGAAGGCTGGGCGCTCTTCAAGAGGGAAATCTTAATGGCGCAGGAACGGTCTGTCCCCACGTGCCCAAAGACGAGCTGGCGGGGAAGAAGACCAGCCTGGCTCAACACAGAATTGTGGCTTGATCTTAGGAGAAAAAAGAGGGTTTATAATCTTTGGAAAAGTGGGCAGGCCACTAGGGAGGACTTTAAGGATGTAGCGAGGCTGTGCAGGGACAAAATTAGGAAGGCCAAAGCTCATCTGGAGCTCAATCTGGCTACTGCCGTTAAAGATAACAAAAAACGTTTCTATAAATACAACAACACAAAAAGAAGGACTAAGGAGAATCTCCGTCCTTTACTGGATGCGGGGGGTAACTTAGTTACAAGAGATGAGGAAAAGGCGGAGGTGCTCAATGCCTTCTTTGCCTCAGTCTTTAGCGGCAATACCGGTTGTTCTCTGGATACTCAGTACCCTGAGCTGGTGGAAGGGGATGGGGAGCAGGATGTGGCCCTCACTATCCATGAAGAACTCGTTGGTGACCTGCTACGGCACTTAGATGTGCACAAGTCGATGGGGCCGGATGGGATCCACACAAGGGTACTGAGAGAACTGGCAGAGGAGCTGGCCAAGCCACTATCCATCATTTATCAGCAGTCCTGGTGATCGGGGGAGGTCCCAGTTGACTGGCGGCTAGCAAATGTGACGCCCATCTACAAGAAGGGCAGGAGGGCAGACCCGGGAAACTACAGGCCTGTCAGTTTGACCTCAGTGCCAGGGAAGCTCATGGAGCAGATCCTCCTGAGAGTCATCACGTGGCACTTGCAGGGCAAGCAGGCAATACGGCCCAGTCAGCATGGGTTTATGAAAGGCAGGTCATGTTTGACGAACCTGATCTCCTTCTATGACAAAGTGACGCGCTGGGTGGACAAGGGAAAGGCTGTGGATGTGGTCTACCTTGGCTTCAGCAAGGCTTTTGACACCGTCTCCCACAGCATTCTCCTCAAGAAACTGTCTGCTGGTGGCTTGGACTGACGTATGCTTCGTTGGGTTAGAAACTGGCTGGATAGCCGGGCCCAAAGAGTCGTGGTAAATGGAATCAAGTCCAGTTGGAGGCCAGTCACTAGTGGCATCCCCCAGGGCTCGGTGCTGGGGCCGGTCCTCTTTAATATCTTCATCGATGATCTGGACGAGGGCATCGAGTGCACCCTCAGTAAGTTTGCAGATGACACCAAGTTAGGTGCGTGTGTCGATCTGCTTGAGGGTAGGAAAGCTCTGCAGGAGGATCTGGATAGGCTGCACCGATGGGCTGAGGTCAACTGCATGAAGTTCAACAAGGCCAAGTGCCGGGTCCTGCACCTGGGGCGCAATAACCCCAAGCAGAGCTACAGGCTGGGAGATGAGTGGTTGGAGAGCTGCCAGGCAGAGAAGGACCTGGGAGTGATGGTGGATAGTCGGCTAAATATGAGCCAGCAGTGTGCTCAGGTGGCCAAGAAGGCCAACGGCATCCTGGCTTGTATCAGGAACAGTGTGACCAGCAGGGCTAGGGAAGTGATTGTCCCCCTGTACTCAGCTCTGGTGAGGCTGCACCTCGAGTACTGTGTTCAGTTTTGGGCCCCTCGCTACAAGAAGGACATCGAGGTGCTTGAGCGGGTGCAGAGAAGGGCGACGAAGCTGGTGAGGGGCCTGGAGAACAAGTCCTATGAGGAGCGGCTGAGGGAGCTGGGCTTGTTCAGCCTGGAGAAGAGGAGGCTCAGGGGCAACCTTATCGCTCTCTATGGGTACCTCAAGGGAGGCTGTAGCGAGGTGGGTGTTGGTTTGTTCTCCCACGTGCCTGGTGACAGGACGAGGGGGAATGGGCTTAAGTTGCACCAGGGGAGTTTTAGGTTAGATGTTAGGAAGAACTTTACTGAAAGGGTTGTGAGGCATTGGAACAGGCTGCCCAGGGAAGTGGTGGAGTCACCATCCCTGGAAGTCTTCAAAAGACGTTTAGATGTAGAGCTTAGGGATATGGTTTAATGGGGACTGGTAGCGTTAAGTCAGAGGTTGGACTCGATGATCTTGAGGTCTCTTCCAACCTAAAAATTCTGTGATTCTGTGAAATGCAGATTACTCTACACTGCAAAATTCAGTGAATGACTTCAATGGACATTAAAAATAGGCATTAGTTTCAAAAATAGCTACTTAAGTTAACTATACAATTAGGTACCTAAAAATAGATTGTCATCATGATAGATGTTCAGCAAATGTAACTTCAGGTCTTCCTGAAATGTCTTGGGAAATCTACTGCTATTGTTAAAGGTCAAATTATTGACATAGCTTTGTAGACATATCTATTTATTACTATTTTTAAGCATATTAATCTCTCTGTCTTGCCAAGGACACACAGCATGTCTAGTAGAGAGTAGAATAGAGTCTAGCTAGTTTTGATTGTCATTTTGATTCATGTAAAATTACCAAGTGTGACACCAGTAAGCTGCAAATATTTCCTCGCTGATCCAAAAGATGAAGAAAAAAAAAAAATCTTGTCTAGGTTCAAGGTATAGGTAAAATATAACTCTGTAACTAACAGAGTTATATTTTTTTTCTCATTTTACTGGAAAAAAAAAAAGTAAAAACAAAAGCAGTCTACTCTTTTTGTAATTCTTTAATGAAAAGAAAAAATACATTGGAACTATTTGCAATAGTCACAGGGCAGGGAAACAGGAATGTCATAAAATGAAGTAGGACACCAGATGAATTGGTCAAGAAGTGATGTTTGTAGGTTGGGAAAAAAACAAACAAACAAAAAAAAACAACTATGAAAGTCAGCTGCCTGTTATCAAACCTGTTAGTAATAAGGAAAGACTGTTAAAATTTATTAAATTTGGTTAAGTCATATAAACTGGCATACTTACATATGCAAATGAAAAATAATCCACCTCACTAGTATTAAGGTAGGTCTACATCTTGTTTGTAGCAGTGATCCAACCACAGTAATGTCTATATGCACAACTTTAACATGGTTATTACTATTTGAGTTTGAGAATGAAAGCAAGTTTTTGATAAAGATTATGTCTAGAACAGATGAAGACCTACTATTGCTTCTAAAAGTGAAGTATTCAACTGAAATTAGATCAATGAACTGTACAGTATAGTTCTTGTATAAATATCAAAGACAACTAATAAAGCAGATTAAAGTGGGAAAGGAAAACAAAGCAAAACAAAACAAAACAAACAGACTAAATTAGGTACAAAGATTAGAGCTGTTTTTGAAGACATGACAGAGAGAGGTACAAGTGCAAGATGCAGCAACTGCACCTATTACTAGAAGATCCATCCTGGGAGTGAGGCCACAAGACATGGCTAGGGGAAAAGTGCTTGGTCACTTGTGAGCCAGGCAGGAGTTGAAGGTGAAGAAAGAAGCTCACAGCTACAGAAGTGACAGACAGCACAATTGCAGCAGAGGGAGGGCATAAGCATGGGGATTTACAGATATGGTTTTTTAAATAACATTTCTAACTTGATCATAATACCATGTGGCACACTGTCCTAGGTTCAGAAATAATCAGGAAACCCAAGCAGCACGTATTTCAGATTCTAATCACAATATTTGTACCTGAAGAATCTACAGGCATTAAGTTAATCAGTGTAATAACAACTGTGAATTGGTCATTTTTGCATCTACTTTTATTTTCTCAGTCACTTTTATGACTGTCACGTGGTAAACTAATATCCTGTGAGGAATTTGGAAATTATAAAAAGGATATTCATCACAAAGAACATGGATCCACCACACAGAATGATTTTGTCTTCTCTGACGTTGAATAAAATGTAACATAAATTGCTAGTTTAAGAAAGCCTCTTTCTGACTTTTTCTCAAGGACTACATGGCCTTTGGATCAGACAGGTCTTCAGTTGTTAGGTATTTACTGACTATTCATCAATGTAAGAAAGAATTATGATCATAAAGCAAAGTAATTATATCATGTCATATCATATTAGGTAATCAATTTATAAATAGTCCTCCCTATTGAAGTCTCCTGAAGGATTGAATACATGATATATTGCAAGGTTAGAAGTTCTTTCTTTAAACTGCATTAAAACAAACAAACAAACAAACAAACAAACAAACAAAAAAAAAAACAAAAAAAAAACACCTCAGAATGAAGCCTAAGCTTTTATTAAAAATTAGTGGAAATTTCCAAAGGTTTACATTAGACAATGATGCCTACATATAATTCAATATGTCTGAGGTTATTAAATGCATCCTCAATTTATGAATCTAATAAATAAAAGAAAGAATTACCTCATAACCTCTGGAACTGTTTTGTATTCCAAAATGTGGAGTGCCAGGGTCGGTACATGCATTGTGAGCTGGATCTAATATAGAATGTGAAACATGACATATTATTATTGCATAGAAAGATTAGTCTAAAATTGTTTGCAAAGATTAAGTCATGTCATCAATGTCTAGCAATGACAAGAATCACATTTTTTAATGCACCTGTGTATTTCTATGTATTAAACTCATATTTCCAATTACATTTCAAAGATAGATCACAGTACTGTTTCAGTACATTGCCAATATTTAAGGGTATTTTTTGCAGGTACCTTTGGCAATGTAGACTTCAAAATTAGGATTGCATTCATTTTTACTAAACTTCTAAACTTTTTTGAATACATAGCATATCTCATCCTCCTGAAATACCATCCACAATTCAGATGGAACATACACAGAAGTATTTTCCTTCTTTTCTTTTCCAAGCAACAACTGATTAAGTCAGATTTCTAACCAAAATAAAAGAAAACGAATCAAAAAAGCTGCTTTTTTATAGCAAGTCAAGTGTTTCAAACGGACTATTTTCTCAGCTGTTGTTAGAGAATAAAAATATAGCTCTCTTCCCAAACAAGAAAGGTTTAGCTAATTATATGATCCTAATTTTCACAAGTATATCTTAACACAGCCTGAAATTATTTTTGACATTTCATCAATGTCCCCTTTGCATTCTGATGGTGTATTTTCTTAAAGCATGTCCTTTCAAATCCACCAGGGGATGGGATCCAATCTGATGAATCCCTCTGTACTATGTGATTCCTTCTTGGCAACCAAGTCTGCTTTTGTGATGACACTGCGATTTGAAGAATATAATTTGGGCCTATATTTCATCTGTAACAATATTTAGCTTTCTGTAAAGGAAAAACTGATACATAAAACTGACACATAAAACATATGCCATTTCACTCTCAGTCAACTTCCATTTTCAGGATTGACCATCATTAGAGCATTACAATTCAACTGGACTGATATTTACTAAAAGCTCCAACACTTTGGTAGACATTGACCTAGCATGCAAGAATAAAAATTAAACATATTTAGCAGCTCAAGGACTTCTTACAAATTATGATCAGCTGGAATACTATTGATTATAGAAACATGAAGTCAAATTGACTTTTTAAAGATTCAATCTTTTTAAAGATTTGTTTCATCTGAAAAATCAGTGGGGGAAAAAAAGAAAGCATCCTCACACTGTTTTAAGGAAATGACAAATATCCAGGAATAGAACAGCTTGTCATCATTTGCTATTATATGGTATTTTAGGCAATAGTTCTATTGTTCACAGATCTTAATTTTCAAATTGCTTAATAATGATATCTGTAAATATTTCAGGTGCTGCTAGGTTTTCCTATTACAACAGCATAAAAAGTACTATGTCTGATGCAGTATTTTTCATCTATTTCTATATTATGCTATATAAACAGAAATGTCATTATTACAGTTTCAAATTTGATTCTTCACATTTTGTTTTTGTAAACCTTGTCTCACTTAAAAAAACAGATTGCCCAATTCATAAAAACTATGGACAGAAGGAATTATGAATTAATTTTGAAGAATTGTATTGAGTGTTAACATTTTAATTTACAAATACAGGCTGCTTTCAATAGTCACACTTGCCACCTTCTCCCAGAGTATGCAGCCCGGCTCTTGCATAGAGCCAATATATCAGCCACAGGAAAACTTATAATTGGGCTACTGTCTATATCTGAAAAGATTTATAGAAATATCAAAGAGGACTTTTCTATTATCACACCAAAATCATTTTCTCTAGCAAGTCACCCCAAGTTGGATCAAATACTGATGTCAGTGGGAGTTACAGGTGTCCAGCATTTCTCTCAGTTAATCTGATTATGTAACAAGCTAAAAGCCTACCACTTGCACATCAGTCAATGAGAAACTGATAGTGCTTGGCAGTTTATCAGAATTTCAAAAGATCAGACCCTGGACGCCTCATCCTTTTGAGCTGTACCAGTCACTTTCACAAGTTCCAAAAAGCTTTTTCATTTAGGATAGATTCTGACAAATGCCTTTAACTATCCAGTGACAGAACCCAGTCTTTAATCTACCAAAGTCTTCTGTGTATCTAAAAGACTAAAAATAGATGGAATAAATTTATGCACTTGCACTTACTGACATTCTGCATTTCCAGCAGACAAGCAATCATGTAAATTTACAAATTACTTCATATGTGATTGTGTTTATCCTAGGTTTTTTATACTCAAAATATAACCTTATTTATCTAGTTCTTTTTATATTACACAGAAGTTTTCTATATTTGGAAAGGTAATTGTTAGGCTTATGATAGTGTAATACTTTATCAAGAACATTTTCAGTAGAATCAGCACAAGAAATGGTAGTTAATACCAATGCATGTTGGTTGTATTCCACTCCAAGTACCATCTGCTTGGCAGAATCTTCTTGAAGAGCCTATCAGAATAAAAGGGGGTCTGCACTGAAAGCTAACTTCAGATCTGTAGGTGAAACTCTTTCCATTGAGGCGTCCTTCTGCTGGGGTACCAGGATCACCACAAAACACCGCTAATATATAAAGAAGGAAAGAAAAAAAGAAAGTTATTACAACTGCATGTGCTTCATCTGATGCTCAGAATTATTCTCCATTGTTTTAGGTGCAAGTTGGGCATACAGAATATGAGTGCAAATGCTATGTTCATTTATCTGTAGGATTATAGCTCAAATAAATTCTTGGCAGCCATTTAAAATTAATTGCCACTGTTATAGTTATTATAAGCATAAAATGTAACCTGGAAAGATAGGCCTTTTAATTGAGACACTTTAAGGCTGATTATACTTGGATGACAAAGTAATTTCAAAGTAGACAATGTTAAATATATCCATTCACCCTCAGGTAAGATGGCTGGAAATTTTTGACCTAATTAAGTAAAGGGAAAAATGTTTTTCAGAGTCTTGACAAGACTTCAAGCAGTGGAGAAGTTGACAGGTTTAGAAGAAGCTGGAAAACAAATAGTGACAAGATATGAAGGTATATACTTGCCTTAAAAAAGAAAAATGGATTAAGAAAACAGGGCAAGGATATGAGCTTAAGGGCTAGGAACCTTGTTTTCACCTGTTAATGGAAATAGAAACAGGGAACTAGAAAAGGAAAAGTGTAAGTTAAAATTTTAATCATGTTCACCACAAGTCAAATTCAGAACATTCAAAAAGATTATCCAAAAGGAAAATGGTAATGGGGCCAATTAGGTAACAAGATGGAGGTGACTTTTGGGAAAAGGAAGACCATGATCTTAAATGGGTACAAACAACCAATTTAATAATGAACTATGCTTTTTGGAAGAAGGAAGAAGAATCTTGCAGTAGTCCATGGTGGTATAGCCAACTACCTTTTGAGCTGTAAGAAGAAAAATAACTGTAGCCTGAGACAATTTGGTGAAGCCCTATACAATGTATCCTGAAAACTTACGCAAACACTGTGGGATGTCTCCTCGCCATATTCCTCGACCCTCGCAGGAGAGAATAGCTGTGTTAGATAGCTGATAGCCTTCTGCACAGCTGTAACTCACACTGGCACCCCAGCGATAATCAGATCCTTCCACTTTCCCATAGAGTACTGGTGGAGGGGGACCACAGGTGATAGCTGAATCAAAAAAAGAAGAGTTTTAATTTCAAGATTTTATAGCAGTTAGGAGAATGCAACATCATATTTTGTTATACTTTCGTAACTAAAAAATAAGTAAATCTATGCTGTTCAGCCAAAAAAAAGAAAAAAAGAAAAAGAAAAAAAAAGATCTGTGTTGACAAAGCAGCCTGTAATAGACAGAAATGCAATTTAAATACAAAAATACTACCTCTAAGCTTCGGAAGTCCCTGACCTGTTGCTGGAACCTTACCTAGTTCTGAGTCACTTCCCTACAAATTCATCAGTGATCATTGCTGGAAACAGGCTACTGAGCTAGGCATAATACTGTTAATATGTTAGTATAAATATTTGAATTTTATTTTAAATTAATTTTGCAACACTATTCAAAACCCTTATGCAGGTCTGTTCATTTACTTGTTCCTTTTCTTCCTTCCTTTTCAGAACACATGGACATTGGCTTTGTTCATAATTATGTGCCAAAGATTCTTTAGAACTACTCTGATGTTATCCAGCTTCTGAAAGTGTGCACAAAATGATGCAACCTGGAATGATCAGGTTTACATTTATACATCAGTTTTTTCAACAAAGAGCACGTTCACTCAGCTGGTGATTTCTACAACAGAAAGTATGGTCTGACAACTACACAGGCCAAAATTTAATTATAGGCACTTTAAAGTGCTAGTGGATGTGGTGGCAGTCTAGGTCCTTTATAAGGAGCAGATGCCCTGGGCTGTTGTATTTAATCCCTAAACTGAAGTAACAGTGCTCAGAATTTTCACCAGACTTCCTTATTCCTTAAAAGTTTCTTCTTATTATTTTGCCATTTAATCCAAGATAAAAGAGCCAAAAAAGGAAAACGGGTACTTCATTCCTATTTTTTTCAGCTGACCACTCCAGTAATCTTCATTGCAGATTTATTTGGTTCTACTGTCATCATTAGTGTCAGTATTTTAACTAATTTTGTACCATGATATATATACTACATAAACACAAATGTTACACAAATATGTATTTGTATGTTTTAGTTGCATTTGCATGTTAATAATCCCAGAGAAGCTTTGACAATTTATTTATAAAATGTAGGTATATGTTTATATACAAATATAGATTTATTTGTTTACTAGTGAATTTCATATATAATATCAAAATAGCATTTGCCAATTATTTTTCAAATGCACACCTTTGCAAATTGGTTTACTCTGGTTCCAAGTGCTGTCCTTTATACAACGCAGGGTAGATGAACCAGAAGGCTCCATCAAATATCCTGGATTGCATTGATAGCTGACTGTCTTATTAAAGGTGAAATCATTTCCAAACTGGATGCCATTTGCTAATGCACCTGGATCTCCACAGCTGATCACTAGCAAGAAAAAGAAAAAAAAAAAAAGTGTTTTTTTTTTTTTTTTTTAAAAAGAAACAAATAATGAAACATTGAACTGTGTATAGCTAATGTTCCTTTTATAGTGCACAAACCAAAAACCAATTTTGAAAAATATATTTTGAACAAAATCAAAACTTAATAACTTTTTCTAGTTAAGAATGTGTATTGAGGTTTGCAATATAATAAGGCAAATTGATGCTAAATACAATAAATTTACTAAATTTAGAATCACGGAATGGTTTGGGTTGGAAGGGACTTCACCTATCATCTAATGCCAACCCCCCTGCCATGGGCAGGGATGCAACCCACTAGACTAGGTTGCTCAAAGGCCCATCCAACCTGGCCTTGAACACCTCCAGGCATGGAGCATCCACAGCTTCTTTGGGCAACCTGTTCCAGTGCCTCACCACCCTCAGAGTAAAGAATTTCTTCCTAACATCTAATCTAAATCTCCTCTCTTTTAGTTTAAAGCCACTTTTCCTTGTCCTATCACTACACTTCCTGACAAAGAGTCCCTCTACAGCTTTTCTGTACCCTTTAGGCGCTGGAGGCTGCTATAAGGTCTCACCGGAGCCTTCTCTTCTCCAGGCTGAACAACCACAGCTCCCTCAGACTGGTGTCACAGGTGAAGTGCTCCAGTCCCTTGATCATTTCATGGCTCTCCTCTGGGGCCACAGGTTATTTATCTGACATTACTTCTATCGAGGAATGAGATTAGGTTGGTTTTCTAACATGTTGTCTATGTTGTCACCCTTCCATACTTCCTCTCAGGGTCATGAGTGACCAATAGCCTTTGCCACCCCTTTCCCCCCATCCCAGGGTGTCTGTGCTTAAGGCCAGCTCTCTTAATCTGCTGACATGTAACCTGGGAACAGAGTGCAGTGGAAAGAGCTGAGAGCTGTGAGAAGCTTAGTCCACGGCCTCCCACTTTGTCTGGTAGCTGCACTTAAAGCCTCACCTTTGGTCTTTGAGCCACATTGCAGTTATGCCTATGCCTGGCCACGTACCCCACTGACTAGACTATCAGCTTGCTCTGGGACCTGCCTTGCCACATGCTGACTTGCCTGGGGATCAGTGAATCATGCTTGACCCAGGTTACTGTCACTGGACCTGCTCTGCCCTTCTTGCTTGGTACTGTGGGTCTGGCCTCATCAGCAAGGTCACTGCACTTGTTGGCCTTGCTGCCCTCCTCTGCTCTGGTGGAGTAGCTGAAACTCACTGCTCCCTGACCCCTTAGCAGGATGAGATCTGGCTCAAATGGCTCACAGTATAAACTGGTGCAGCAATGTAGCCAACTAGATAAAATCTGATTTAAACCTACCTGTGCACGTAAGCCACAAAAAAAAAAAAAAAAAAAAAAAAAAAAAAAAAGCTAAAGAAAACTCTAGACAAACACTTATTCTTAGGAATAATGTCATATTTTTAATTCACAAAGCATTCATAAGATAAAAAAATACAGAAAAGTTACCTATGTATCCATCTTAAAAAGATATTTCTGGCAAAATATAGCATATATTAAGATTGAAATGTACCTTTAAGCACATCAAATATTTATGTATCACAAGACAGAGGAATGGGAAAATTATGGTGTTGTTTTTTTTTTTTTTTTCAATCTAGCAAAATAATAATTTTCAGAAGCAGGCTGGCAATCTGAGCACTTCAAAGCTTTAGAAGAAGAAAGTTTATTTCTGACCTGTGCAGTCTGGAGCAGTGCCAGTCCATGTCCCATTAGCAGTACAATGTCGAGTAGTTAGCCCTGAAGTTTTGTAACCTTCCCAGCAGGCATAAATGACTGAGCTGGAGAATAATATTCCATCACTGTATATTATCATACCATTGGCTGGAGTGCCAGGGTTGCCACAAGATACAGCTGTGAAAAAGGTTAAAAAAAATAAATATTCCATGACTGTTGATTAGCTGGAAAAAAAAAAAAAAAAAGTCAATTTTTAAACAGCCTTCCTTTTTAAAAAAATGTTCTAGCAAATATTACTAAGAAAATGGTTAATGGGTGCAATTTTTAATTAATATCCTGACAGACCTATGCCTCTGATTTGCTCATAGGCACATTTTTCTATTCCCTTCCTGTCTCCTGGTATCTCCTCTTTCAAGTGTAAAAAAATATATAGAATCACTTCTTTCGTGAATCAAGAAAAGAACAGATGTTCAGTATTGGTATCAATATCAATATCTATTGAGCACCTGTAGCTCTACATTAAGACAATGATGATGCTTCAGCTTCATATATCTGAGATTTAGAAAGTGGTTTACTTTTATTAAGGTGTTGTTTTTTTGCCAGCAGACCAGACAATCATGGGAGAAGAATTTGTTTCTTTGCTTGCTTGCTTGCTTGCTTGTTTAACTATTTTTCCTAACATTTCTGTAAGGCATCTTTATTTGACCATCTCTGCAGAGAAGACACTGGCAAAAGTATCATAAAATTCCAGTTCTGGGCAGACGTTACTCCTCTTCATATGAATAAAATAAAAATAGCAAGAGGTTAAGTGATTAGCTTGGGAGGGATAAATCAAACTTTTTCATTCAGTCTTCCATGAAGCTTGAATTGGTTTGTGAGACTGAAAGAATATACTTAAGATGACTTTTCCAGAGGTTTCAAGAGCTGGCAAGAGTTTCTTCTCTTCCTACAACATGTGCATGCGTGTGCACACACACACACAGTCTCTAAAGGTGTTAAATGTTCAGTCTAACCTAATGATATAATCAAATATAAGATTAAATTTAATGGCTTGGAATAAAGTGGTGGGATAAACCTGGCTAACAGCCAAATGCCCACCCAGCTGCTCCTGCACTCCCCATCCTCAGAGGGAAGGATGCCAAAGCTCATGGGTCAGGAAAAAGACAGAGGAATTGCTTACCAATTACCATGTCAGCCTAACAGACTCAACCTGGAGGACATTAATATAAAACATTGCTAATTGAAATTGATTTGGACAGAGACAAAAGCACAAATATTACAACAACACTTTTCCTCTCCTCTTTCACAAAATTAACTTCACTTTTTTATTGCAGGCTTCTCTAACAACCTGCCAAGAGGTGTGAGGAGGTGGTAGGGCTACATTTACTACACAGCAGTATGGTGTAGAAACTGTTGCTCCTACTTTCTTATTGAACTGGAGGAATTCCAGTCAGAAATTTGTCAGGAATCTGACAAAACAAATTAGAGACCATTTGTAGATACTGGGCAAGGTAAAACATTGACATGCATTAGGAAAACTTGGATGCATTCATGAAAACCAAATGTATTTATGGAATTTACACAAGGACAATGAGTCTTCAGATGCTTAATATTTGACAAAACAAGAATTTGCAGTAATTAACTATAAAATAATCCTTACAATATACACATAATATTTATTGCTTTTCCTCATATTTGCTTAATTCAGTTTATCACACTCTGAGAGCAATCAAGTCTTCCCATTTGTGCTCATAACAGGATCACAGAATCACAGATTCACAGAATGGTTTATGTTGGAAAGGAGCTTTGGAGTTCGTCTCATCCAACCACCTTGCTCAAGCAGGGCCATCTGAAGCCAAAAAGGGAGACTCCATAACCTCTCCGGGCAAACTGTGCCAGCATTTAGTCACCCCTAGTCACCCTTAGTAACAGTGAAAAAGCGTTTCCTTGTGTTCAGATGGGAGTTCCTGTGTTTCAGTTTGCACCCATTGCCTTTGGGCATCACAGTAAAGAGCCTGGCTCCAAACTCCATGCACTCTGTCTTCGTGTATTTATATACACTGATATGATCTCCCCTGAGCTTTCTCTTCTCCATGCTGAACAGTCCCAACTCTTTCAGCTTCTCTTCATAGAAGTACTCCAGTCCTTTAATCATCTCTGTGGCCCTTATTGGACTCTTTCAAGTATGTCCATGTCTCTCTTTAATAGGGGAGCCCCAATACTGGACACAGCACTCCAGGTGTGGCCTCACCTGAGTAGAGGATCGCCTCTTGTGACCTGCTGGGGATACTTTGCATAATGAAGCCAAGATTATCATTACCCTTCTTTGCAGCAAGGCCATATTGGTTCATGTTCAGATTGGTGTCAACCATGATTCCCAGGTCCTTTTCTACAAAACTGCTTTCCAACTGGGTGGCCTCCAGAATAACAGTTATAATTTAATAGTTTTAGATTACAGGATTCTGTTAAACATAATTTGCCAAATAAAAATGATTCAGACTATTACTGATGTCTGCAATCATTCATAAATGTCTTTTTTTTTTTTTTTTTTTTTAAATGAGGCTTTATTCACTTTTCACATTTAAAACTTTGAAGAGAAAAATTCAGTAGGATGGAATTTGAAACTTCTGTCATGAGTGGAAGTAATAGCAGGAAGCATAAAGTGAACTATGTTGGTGGTGATACACAATTGTCAATATGGAATGATCAAAGAAAGGGTGCACAGCTTTTAAACCTTAAGTTTTAAAACACTCTAACTCCTTCAGGAAACTGGCATAGCTTTTGTTATCTTCATTTCCATGAACTACGCTCTCTTTATATTCACCAATGAATGTACCTGTACATGGAAAATAGCCTTAGATACATTTAACTTTGATTTTGTGACCGTGGTATTGTTCAACCATACCAACAGGAGCACGCAATCACTAACTTATCATAACTAAGCTTATACAAATTCTTCTAAGAAGTTACATGTCAGAAAGAACACTTTAACTTCCACTGTTTTATTATTGTTACTATTGCTGTTACTGTAAAATCATGATTTTAAAATGACATGGAAGGTCTACCAAGTTAAAATTATTATTATGGCCTTCAGATAGGAGTAAAAAGGAAGAGGTGTATTTCTCATAATTACTTCAACTTCATCATTTTGCGGGCTAGACAGAAATACAATACCAGACTCCCTGCTTTTCTCTGCTGTAAGACTGTTACAGTTGTCTCTATATGGTCCTGGTTGCTTTGTAGGCATCCCAATCTGCTCTTAAATCATCTGTACTTTTGGTACAAAAAGACAGAAAGACAAAAAAAAAAGACAAAACTTTAAAGGATTTGTCTTTAGATTTACTTTGAATTACTAAGGCACTCAGTAATCACACAATGTGATACAACTGTATTCTAGCTATCCAGTATTTACTACAGATTTGGCTGACCTGAGTCTGAACTCAAAAGGGTTGTGTGAAGTACTCTGTAAAGACTATGTATACACTGACCTGTAACCGCTCACTGCAAACTTTACTGCAGCAACGTTTAAAATTACTTTTGCTTTTGCTATTGGAGAACCACAACTCCTATGATCTCTACTGATCAAGATATATTGAGCAATAGTCTCCTATAACCCACTAAAACCTCAGCCAAGAAAATAAAAATAGAATATACACTGGATTTTTTTAGCTGAAATATGCTTCATAACAGATAATCAAAACAGAAGCAGACACAAGTGCTTTTGTTTTACATGTGGGTAACTGACCACCAATATGTAATGTATAACATAAATTTCCTTAGGAGTCTAAAATAAGTTGATTGCAAATTGTTGTTAAATGACATGGATACAACTGGCACCCCAAAGATTAAAGTAAAATGTAAGGAAATGAGATCAACTTAAATGAAAAATATAGATACTGGTGTTTATCCATTACTCCCAGCTTTAGGTTACTTAACATTATTCCCAGCTTTCGGTTACCTCCTCGGATAAGGAATCCCAATGTGATAGTCAAAGATCCTGTCTCTTTCTGGACATAAGTGAAATCAGTCTACAGACAGAACCCTGATATGATGAATCCCAAAAGGATAAGACAGCCCTTTTTATTGCAAATTGTCATCCCAAAGCCTGAAGATGGTAGAGATTACTAACAGAAATGCCATGTTTTTTGTTGATTTCACTGCCAGCTGCTACTTCAATTCTACGATTCTATGTTTAGTTCTTTGATTTTAGTTCCATTTGTGCAGATCTTCTTGGTTCTGTACAGGTTCTTTCTTGATTCTGTACAGGCATGATATTCAGTGAAGGCAATATAATAATAATGGCAATGCCAGAACTGGCATGGAGCCAGGGTTATCAATTCTGATGTAACTTTCAGCAAATGGTAATTTTAGTAGTTCCCTTCCTTCCTTCTTCTCTTCTGCCTATAGGATAATACGCATTGACAGGAAACCTTTTAAATATTCTTGGGTTTTATACGCATTTTGGGGTCTGTAGTGATCTATATCAATTTATTTAGCAGGTGCTAAATCATAGAATCATAGAATATCCCAAGTTGGAAGGGACCCATAAAGATCATCAAGCCCAACTCCTGGCACTGCATAGGTCTGCCCAAAAGTTTAGACCATGTGACTAAGTGCACAGTCCAACTGCTTTTTAAGTTCAGACAGGCTTGGTGCAGTGACTACATGCCTGGGGAGCCTGTTCCAGTGTGCAACCACCCTCTCGGTGAAGAACCTCTTCCCGATGTCCAGCCTAAACTTCCTCTGCCTCAGCTTAACACCATTCCTGCAGGTTCTATCACTGGTGTTTACAGAGATTCTGTAAAGCAGGTCACCTGCCTCTCCACTCCCCCTCGCAAGGAAGTTACAGATCGTGATGAGGTCCCCCCTCAGCCTCCTCTTCTCCAGGCTGAACAGGCCCAGTGCCCTCAGCCGCTCCTCATACATCTTCCCCTCTAGGCCTTTCACCGTCTTTGTCACCCTCCTCTGGACACTCTCCAACAGTTTAATGTCCTTCTTGTACTGTGGTGCCCAGAACTGCACACAGTACTCGAGGTGAGGACACACCAGCACAGAGTAGAGCGGGACAATCAGACTAGCGATGCTGTGCTTGATGCATTCCAGGATACGGTTGGCCTTCCTGGCTGCCAGGGCACACTGCTGGCTCATATTCAACTTGCTGTTAACCACAACCCCCAGATCCCTCCCAGCATCTCGTCACCCAGTCTGTATGTATAGACAGGGTTGCCCCATCCCAGGTGCAGGACGTGGCACTTGCTTTTGTTAAACTTCATGCGGTTGGTGATCGCCCAGCTCTCCAACCTGTCCAGGTCTCTCTGCAAGGCCTTTCCACCCTCATCAGAGTCCACAACTCCTCCAAGTTTGGTGTCATTGGAAAATTTGCTCAGAACACCTTCTAGTCCTATATCCAAATAATTTATAAAGACATTGAAGAGGACTCGCCCTAAAATGGAGCCTTGAGGGACCCCACTAGTGACCATCCGCCAGCTGGATGTGGCCCCATTTACCACAACACTTTGAGCCCTGCCCATCAGCCAATTGCTCACCCATAGTATGATGTTTCTGTTAAGTTGTATGCTGGACATTTTGTCCAGTAGGATCCTATGGGAAACTGTGTCAAAAGCTTTGCTGAAGTCCAAAAAGATCACATCGGCTGTTTTTCTTTGATTGACTAGAAGGTTGATCTTATCATAAAAGGCAGGACCTTTGTTAGGCAGGACCTACCCCTCATGAACCCATGTTGTCTGGGACCAATGATTGCATTGTCCCCCAAGTGCACTTCAATAACTTCAAGAATCATCTTCTCCATAATTTTACCAGGCACTGACGTGAGACTGACCGGCCTGTAATTGCTAGGGTCTTCTTTCTTACCCCTCTTGAAAATTGGCACACAATCACTCAAACAATCACAGATTCAAAGAAAGGGATTAACACACTAAGATCTTATCCAATGTGTGACTTCCTGACGGGTGGAAAAAATCTCAACTGTGTTTATTGGCAAGCTGAGATAAAGCCAGTTATAAACTCAGAGGGTTTGGAAACCCCCATCTTGTTACTGTGGCATGCATTACACACAGAGTGTACAGCCTAAAAGACGGTCTCCTCCTAATCTCTTTGTTACTTATACTAAACAAAAAACAATCCAAGCAGAAGAGAAAAAGGGAAAGAAAGGTTTCTTTCTTTTTTTTTTTTTTTTTTTTTTTTTTTTCCTCTTTCTGGAAACATAATGTTGAAGAAAAAGAAAAAAAAAAAAGAAACAAAAACAGCAGCATTTCACACAACACTGATGGTCACTGCTTGCTGCCATACTTAATGTCTTCATGCAGGGACAGAAGAAAGGACATTGAACAACTTATATTTTCTACTGTAAATATTGATCCTGTGCCCACTGACATTTCAAAACAGCTATGGTGATATCTACTCTGACAGAGAACCAGTCTGTGCTGAAGGATACTGAAAAAGAACCATTGTTACATGAGGAGACTGTGATAAAATCCCTAAGCAAAAATCATCATGAATTTGTTAAAGATATTTTATCCTATCTGCCAGTTGATAATTTAGTATAGCAGACAAGATAGTACAGAATCCATCAACTCCAATGAATTAGATAAACTAACTTTTCAAGCATTCTTGGAAAGGAAGAAGTCATTTTAAAACTTTAGTTAAACCATTACTGGTTTTCAATTCTGACAGTGCATAAAAAGAATAAAAGTTTTTTATTATATATTTTTAAATTTTATTCTTAATTGTGTTTTCCAGAAATATTCTTTGTTGCTTTTATTCTGAAATAGCTAGCATAAAAACAATCTCTTTCATAAAAATTGTCTAATTTATGTAGAGAAATATTTGTTTATTTGTACTTAGTTAAGAAAACAACATTATTTTTTCATTTGTTCAGTCCTTGATGTATAGACACTACACAGAAAGATAATATGAAAATACTGTATTGCTAGAAGATGAATGACAGATTTACTTATCACTCCATTTTCATATTTTCAATCAGTACCATTTAATTTTACTTTTAACTTAGATATCTATTCTCTATTTCAAGTCTCATTATTTGTTTATTGAATTATTTTCTCAAGGATTTTTTTAATAAAAAATATACACTCCAAAAATAAAAATAAAAATATATATATTTTTATATATTTATATATAAATATATTTATAAATATACACTCCAATATACACTTAGTTTGGACTTAGGTTTTTAAACAAAGCATTAAATGCTTGCAAACTGTATAACATTTCTGCAGAGATATTTGAAAGCATATTTTTTGTCATATAATTTTCTTTCTAATTAAATAATAAAATTTCGTTATTAAGGTTATTCAGTGGTGTCATAAATGCCAATGGTGTCATCAATACCTACCTTCACACACAGGCTGTATACCTGACCAAGAACTATTAAGCAGGCATGTTCGTTCTGCAGATCCTCTCAGCTGATAACCCATTTCACAGGAGAAACGTAGCAGACTTTTTATTTTGAACTCATCCCCTAGTCTAGACCCATGAGCTGGTATTCCTGGATCATCACAATAGCCAGGATTATTTCCTATAAAAAACAACACAGAAGAATTATTGGTACAGAAGTTATACACAACTATTCTCTGTTGTGGTAGTGGTACTATTCTCTCTTGTGAATAGTACTACTAACTGGATTGTTTCTATTACAGTCAATCACTTTTCTTCCAGGTGTCATAAAACCAAAGATGAAAATGGCATGTATTTTTAACCTACTTCTTATCTCAGACGTAAACAGACCTAAACATAGAATTTGATATAAATGAGAGAGAAAAGATAATTTACACAGGAATACCTACAGAATTCCTTGTTTACAAGAGGGTGTCAGACCAAAATCAAACTTAGAAAATTAAATTCTGCATCAGTAACAATGTTTTAGTTGCACTAGATATGTTTTCATTTCTGATGGGATGATGACAGTAGTCTTTCATGGTTAAAAAATCTATATTTTTATAATACAGACACAAGTCTATAAAAAGTCTCTAAAAATATTATCATACTGAGGACTGTTATCTGAAGAGTCTCAATTGCTACAGATTAGAATTTCTTTCTACCAGAATAAGAATGTTCCTCATGGTAGGAAATGTTGGGTAATAGCACCAGAGGGTTCTGACATTTAAAATTTTAAAGTCTTGATGCAATCTCAGATCTGGCACCTTTCACTGGACAAAAAGGTGACTGACATAAACCTGAGCTTAAGATAAGCAAGAAAAGGCCAATTCTGTGTGGAAATTATCCATATGACTGTCCTGCAGAGATTTCTTTCAGGTTGAGGCATAAAGACCAAGAGAGCAATGAGCCCTAGAGCAGTGAGAAGACTCTAATTAAACGTTCTTCTTTAAGCAATAGAGAGCAGAAAATATATGTGAGTGATTTAAATTTGCTTCCTTTCCACAGTGCTTCAAATTCTGTTCTGCGTCTTTACAAGAGTCAGTTTGTGAATGGACTGTTGTCCAGGAACTCTAAATAAGAGTACAAAATTTAAATATCTTACACCTATTTGAATTAATGAATAATGGTCAAATCTGAATTGAACCACACTGAATCAGGTGGGCTTAAGGGAAGATATAAGAAGATTTTATCATGAGCAATAATGGAACAATTTTCTCATTAGACAATTTTCTTCCACAACTTTACAGGTAATTGCTTTCTTGTATTCTGTAGTGTATAGGCTTGTTTCTGTTATAAAACTTATTACTATGCTGTGGATGTACTTAATAGCCAATCCTCATCTGAACTCTTGACTTCAACTAAAACATGCAATGTTTTATGGCTCCTTCGAAATTTGCATAGTTAGTCTGGGGGGGAATAAACTGTTCATGAACTTCCTGGCAGCACTAAAAACACTGCAGAGGTTTATGATATTTGCACATTGCCGTGCTAATAAAGAACGGCATGTTTTTCACTTTTCCTGTAAGTGAAAAAACGAACATAAGGAAGGAAGTTTACCAGCCAGTACATTTGCCGTGGTGTTTTTTAATCAACATTTTTATATGTAACAATCTATATTTACACAATAGTGAATAAATGCATACATGTAAAGAAGAACTCAGTTTTAAACAGTGTTTTGTCCATCTACTTACTGCAGCATCCAATTGTATCATCTAACTAAAGAGCAAAGGTACTACAGTAATGACAAAGAGAATTGGAGCAAATTTTTTCAAATATTTCGATAAATGGTTATAATTTATCTGAGTGGCTTTTGGTGAAATTAAAAGATAACTGGAAAAACAAACTAACAAACAAACAAACAAACAAACAAACAAACAAAAAAAAAAACATACCACAAATATCTAACTCCAGTTAAAATTGCTTGAGAATACCCTTATTCATGTAATTACAAGGTGGTTTGTACAACTACCTGAACAGTGAGGGAGAGTACCACTCCAGTGGCTATCTTCTTGGCACTCCCTTGTAGAATTTCCTATGAGCCTTCGACCCGCTGTGCAAGAATAGTGAATTATGGAGCCATATGTAAATTTATCTCCTGAAAGAACTGCATTGGCAGGTACCCCAGGATGTCCACAAGAAATGGCTAGCGGAGGAAAAAGCACAATATTGTAAGACATTTTTATGGCACAAAATAAGCATATTATAACCATTACGTATAAAGCCAGTGCACAAAATAAACTTATTTCTGGATTTCTGCTCTTTCATATTTTAAGTTTCACTGTCACTGTAGATCGCTTACTTCATAATACTTGATATAGAAATTATATGGAAAACTAACTACCCAGGTTTCCCTGGAGTTATACAGAACTCTCCTTCCTCATTCATTTCTATTCATTGTCCTCACCTAAAAACTACACAGATCTTTTCTGTTAAGGCTGGGAAACAAGAAACAAAAGTTTAATGTTTCAGTGTGCATCTTTATTACAGATATAGTAATGTTAAGTAGCTTTATCATAACTATGAAATAAGTAGAGGCAGTTTAGGTAGTACAAATAAATAAAAATAATAATAATAATCTGTATTTGAGCAATGTGTTGCTCTAAAGTGAACAAGAGGAAAATGAGTTACTCATCATTCTGGTAAATTATGAATCATATTTATGCTTAAGTTAATGTGTACATTTTGTTTGAGAAAAAAAACACCTCTACTGTTTTGCTATAGAATAACTTGCAAACAAGTAGTTCAGAACTGTTGTATGAGGAAACATGGAAACATGTCATTTGAAGGTGAGGCAGAAATAAAATTCAGAATGCTTTCTGTGTAAAGCTTAGGTCATGCAGTGGAGAGAGAAAAATCAAATATATGTTTTACATAACTGTAGTAGTCACTCAACTTAAACAGACAACCTCTTCTTAAGGAAGAGGTACTGAGCTTGAGAAGCCTTAAAAGTTACTTGAGTATATGATCTATGTGTCAAACATATTTTTAAAAGAAAGAAAAAAAAAGACTTAATTATGAACAACTTCTGATGACTATTGTTTCTGATGTTCATCAAAATTATTTGTGTTATAGTTGGTCCCATGATAATATCGAACTGACTGCAGGATGGATTTCTGCCAAAAGGCATGGTCCTGACCACTTTTCTTCCACAGCTGTGTGTTTCTGCTGCTTTCCCTGAGCTGGCACAAGTATTCATGTGGCAAACAGTAACCAAATCAGGACACTGATCTGGTTGAACAGTACTCCCACCGAAATAATAACAATAATTAAAAAGTGTTTAGTTTTAGTTTTCAGCTAGATCAATTACTTTAATGAGCTTGCTGCGCTACCATGCAAATGCGAGTCCTGCCACAATTCTGAAGGAGCTGCAGTGGAGGAAAAGGAGAGGTTAATGGAAACATCAGAGTTTTTGGAGGAAAAATCATGTAGATAACCTTAATGTGTTCGTATAATTATTTGTAATGAGCAGCATAAAATTTTCCTAGCTTAAGAAGGAGAAAATAATCCATTTCTAAGCAATGGTGCTTGTGTACTGCCTTGCATGTAAAAGAGCAGTGCATTTCTACTTTTCTACTTTTGAACATGAAATGTTCACAGTAAACATAGTGTCTACTCAGGGTTTGAAATTCATCTCGCCTGCCTCTCCAAGTATTGTATATTTTTCCCTATCCTAAAAACAATCTTAAACTTTAAAGAGATTGTCACTGATAACCTTTGAAAATTAAAGCTCTTTTACAGTGCTTGAAAAGAGTCTGAGAGACTACATCTATGAAAAGGTAAACAGATTTTTCTAATAGAAAAAGACCTATTCATTTCACTGTGAGTTTATCTCAATGAAAGAATGTTAATTTTTTCCTGGAGATATTTGAGGTTCAGGTGGTGTTTCAGTCCATCAGCAGCAAATTAGCAGCAGCTGATCCAGTAAATGATTGAGGAATTTAGGCACCTCCCAGTCTTATTTGAAAGTTCCCAGGGTCTCAATCAGTAGTCCCCAGAGCAAGGTCAGGAACTTCTATTCTGAGCAGATGAACAGCTAGGGCTTTCCTGGAGCTCTCCCTGAAACCAGAAAGCCATGTAATTGCTTCCAAACTTCCAAAATGCTTCAAGTGGAAAGATGGGTAGCTATTATGGGTGATTTACATTCCCCATCTTCTTCTGCTCCTTCTGTAAAGATTGTCCTGTCCCCAGTCCTGGAAAGGATTCACTGGGCCAGGGTTTTACTAAGATAAGTGAGAAATACGCAAGCATCAATAAAACATTCTTGCCAAATGAAAAATCTTGCAAAACTATTTTGTATTTTTAATTTCATATATTGCTGAATTATTTCATTGCTGAAATGGGACCAAAATCAAGTTTTAGATTATAGCTCTTATTATAGCTCTGAAAGTGTAGATTTTTCTAAAAATCAAAACAAAACTGTTTCAGTCATGCAGGTATTAGTTACACGGTAGTAGGAGGGAAACAAGCACAAAACAGAAATAAATTCACTAGTCTCGTAATATTTATTGATCTGATTAGTATGTAGATACAAATTCATATAATAAATTGATTAAAAAACAATCACATTTCTGTAAAGGAAAAATAAAACCAGCTGATGGATTTGCAAATTAAATTAAATTTAATTTAATTTATTATTTCCTTTAATTGCATTATAATTCACAATCCTGGTGTCAGAAAATTAGTAGTGATCAGAGGAGAAAAATATCTCGGTGGAAAATGAAAACCAGCCAAGCTGTTGTTTTCTAGAGATCTGAAGCTCAATGAACTGATTACAGGAAACAATTGAAGATTTCCACCCTCAGGAAAAAGTGATAGAGGAAGTGTGAAGTTAAGTTATGAAAAGACCCTCGTAAGCAAGATTTTCCTACACAGCTTTCCATACATTTGATCTCACATGCCTACTACGATACAAGGTCTGAGAAAAAATATTTCTCGTAATTATTAATTGTTTTACACTACCTATCCTAAATATAACTTATGAATAATACCTTCAGATTTCCCTGTTTTTAAATATTATAAAAATACACCAAATTGGGCAAACAATCTTTGCTTTCTGACATTTGAAAAAATATTTCAATAATTCCCTCTGAAACCATTTTCACATCAACAATGAAAAGCTGCATGCCATCTTGCCGTAATGTTTTCCGACTGAGCTGTAGAATGTGCAATATGTTGCTCATAAAATCCAGTTTTGTTCCTCAATACAACCACACACACACACACTTTTTCGCCTAGTATGACTAAAAATCATGAACCAGAAGGTTAAGCCTAAATGAATAGCGTTAAAGTGAATAAATACTTACACAAACACTTTGGTAGTGATCTATCCCATAAACCATTAGCTTTACAGGTCAAAGCAGATGAGCCCAACAGATAGAAGCCCTTCTTGCAATGGTATGTCACACTTGTTCCATACTTGAAACTTTCAGGATAATTCTGCTGGCCATGCCGAATAGCATTTTCCACAAAACCAGGATCAGAACAGTTCACCACTGTAAGACAAGAAGTTTTCATCACCAATGCATATTAACAATGTCATAAATGAAGTGATACAGTGACTTTTTTGTTACTTCACTAGCAGCTCATGACTGTTATCCATTTGATGTCATCTGTGATTTTTATTTGACTTAAATATCAGATATGTTCTCAACTAATCAAGACTTTAGATCTTTTTTGCTTTGAAAATAGCATTCTAATCTTACTCCCGTTATTCTAACAGTCTTGGACACACAAGTGGTTGGAAGATAAAGGAGAAAATGGAGGATGTTTTTTTAAAATCTTTTTCTTCCTGGACCTCATTTGGTCTTACATGCAATTTTTATGTGAAGAAACCCAAATTAGAAGAAAACCAGTACATAGTTTAAATAACACTTTAACATTTTCTATTTGATTGTCCTGTAATAAGATAAATTGTTTCAAACATTAACAAGAACATTTTCTGCTATTAATGTATAGAATAGAAAAAGCATGGTGAAAAGTGAAATATTTGATAGTGGAGAAGGGGTAAGGATAAGTGCCAAAAAGCATTATGCTATTTTTCAGAATCAGCAAAAAATCAAAAAAAAAAAAAGTAGGTTTTGACATGACTGTTGAGTTTTTATGTAAGGTATATCTCCCCTCCATTCCCAATCCTTTATACCCTGAAGTTCAGATGACGGTTTGTTGGTGGAAGATCATGATTCTCTAAGTGTGAGAATATTAGTGTTATAAGTTATTATTCATCAAACAGTGACAGGAATCTACTTTTCATGTATACATGTACCATCTAATTTCAATTAAGTACACGGGAAAAAAAACACAACAGAATAAGTCTAAAAAACATTAGGCATCATGATGTTGCATATAAAGCGCTTAACAAGGCATTATCTAGACTGATGAAGAGACATGGTTCATGGAGGAGATCTATTTTTTTCTGAAGGGTAATAAAGATATTTAGTCTCCTAATTGAAACTGTTCTCATTCTACTTTATGCCAAATCCTATGAAATTGTTCACCAACAGAGTTTCATTTAGCTTATATTACAATCAATTTCCTTATATTTTATAATACCAACAGTTATTTACATTTTGTATTATAACCCTTTAAATGTTGAAAAGAAATCAGATATGAAGAGATGACATAAATATTTGTTTACATTGGGAGTTCACTGACAAAAACGAACACTTTTGTATCCTTAACACTGACTTTTTTTCTGTCCCTTAAAACACGCAAAAACACAAAGTCCTAAAATCTCATTGTTCTTGGGAAGTTGCAAAGGACTGGGCTGTAGGAATCTATACCTCTGTACTTGCTACGTAGAACTCTGAAAATTCTTGTTTCTAGGGATCTCGAGGTTTAAGAGTATTATCAAGAGAAAATATTCTTTTTACATTACACAAGAAATACATTTCATTCTTTTTTATTGCCTTTTTCCATCATTACTAATCACTGTCAACTAAGTCTAGTTCTGTCACAGACAATATACCTATCATTGTAAAACAAGGACACAAGAGGAAGTTTGTCAAGCCAACAGCCCACTCACACGATGCCCTGCCAAGATACTGAGCCAGATCTGCATGAGCTCATATGTCTACATTCACTTCACAATTCTTTGTTAGAGAAACTAGCACAGCTCCCAGAAGGAATGCACACTGCATTCCAATTAACCCTGTTAGGCAATTAGACATTGTGTAGGGCTATGTAGATGCTGCTGTAAAGCTTCTGCATTTGGAACTAACCTATATTCTCTGCATGGTTAAAGTTGCCTTGTACGTACATATCCCTGAACTAAATCTATCTATATGTAGATTCTACATATCAACATATTTATATGCTTTCCTTGACATTTCAATTTACGTCTGTATGTGGATTCTTGTGAATGTGCTACTTAGTTCATATAAAACATTGGAGAACTTTCTAACAATTTAGTTGTAGACACAATTAAGTTTCTATGCCCAGGTCCTGTTTAGTTTAAAAATATGGGTAATGTGTTTAATTTCAAAGACAGAAGCAATTCTTCCCCAATCTATTCAGCTGAAATCATTGTTACAGGGTAATGCAGTTTTAATCCCCAACAATAACCCCATACCTGAGCCATCATATCACAGATTGATGTCTAAGGTTGTACAGGATATTTGTACTGTTGCAGAACTAAACTCAGGTCTCCTGAGACCTATGCTCATGCTCTAGTTTTGTGATGAAACTGCATACTGAGAAGTTATTACAGCAGAATAACACTTTCCCATTCTACTTATATCTATTCATTGGTTACTAGCAAGAACATACTTTTCTTTAAATAGTCTCCATACGGGTAAACACATATGGAACTTAATTGCCTTTTATGACCATAAAAATCCTCTGGAATAAAATAATTTAGAAGTGTTATTCCAAAGGTGGATTAGTATCAATTTATCAATCATATTTAAACTTGACTCTATTAGAAACCATGTCTTGGTGCAACTAAAACTCCTGCCTGCACCCATACAGATCATTAGTACAGGTGCATGTCTGCATTTCATATTATATCCACATCCGTGTTAACTCAGTACTCTAACATTGGAAATTGGCCATATACAGCTTAAACAAGTACATGGGCATTTACAGTGAGATTTGATCTATGCAAACATATAAGTATAGAAATTTACATGCAGATAACATAGCATAAGATTCATATTGTCTACCTAATTTCTTGTTATCTCAGTTTCTCACACATCTCTGCTTCTGTACTCCTTGCATTTATTTTTTTTTTTTTTGTGTTGTTTGTTCATTTTGTACAAGCATGAAGTTTCTTGACATTTATGTTTATTCAGGGGCTCTAGATGTAAAATACAAGAAGGTTATACTTCTAGTACCATGGCTTTGATTGTTGAGAAACAGTTAAAATAGAAGTTGAAACAGTGCTTGTGAAGTCATTAAAGTTTTAAAAGTTTCACATTCATTTTCAAATTCATTTTTGTTTCATTCATTTTCAGTCAGTTTGCTCCTATCTGAAAGCTAGCACAGAAACAAAAAGGTAGAGATGAATAAATCTCAAGAATGAAAATGGAATATTTATGGAGGAATTATATTATTCCTGGAATTACATGTGGTATTTACAAAAATTTCCTTAAACATTGAAAAGCCACAGGAAAAAATGGTATTTAAATGCTTGCCCTTCACCTAACAATTTGTATCATGTGCTTGAAAATAAATGTTTGGATTTAAATATACCCAACTTTTTCTTTTCCCCCAAGTGACTCTTTTCCTGGTTTCATTTTGCTCAGGTAAGAAATTAAGACACCATTAAAAAACATTGTTTTTTTCATTTTTAAATTTTAAATAATTCACAAATCTACTTATAAGGGAGTAAGTACTTATTTTACTGCCTTAAAAATAAAGAAAACAAAACAAACAAACAAATATTTGTTCTCGTTCCTTAAAACTAGACTTAAAAAAAGAAAAGAAAAAAAAAAAAAGATAAAATACTGACAATGGCTGAATAAGACCTTTGAAACAGAGATCTGAATTCATTCTCCTTTTTAGGAAGATGGATTCATAGAATCATATCATCATTGAACAGCTTGGGTTGGAAGGGTCCTTAAAGATCATCTAGTTCCAATACCCCTGACTCTGGGCAATCTGTTCAAGTGCTTTACCATTCTCTCAGTGAAGGATTTCCTCCTAACATCTAATCTAAACCTACCTTCTTCTAGTTTAGAACTAGTTCCCCCTTGTCCTATCACTATCTGTTTGAATAAAAAGTCACTCTCCATCTTTTTTATAAATCTCCTTCAAGTACTGAAGAGCTGCAATGAGGTATCCCTGAAGCCTTCTCCTCTCCAGGCTCAACATCCACAGCTCTCTCAGTCTTTCTTCACAGGAGAGGTGCTCCAGCACACTGATCATCTTTGTGGCCCTCCTCTGGAACTGCTCTAACTGCCCCACATCTTTCTTGTGCTGGGGGTCCCAGACCTGGATGCCTGGATGCAGCACTCCAGGTGGGGCCTCACAAGGGCAGAGTAGAGGGGGACAATCACATCCCTCAACCTGCTTCCCATTCTGTTGATGCAACCCAGGATGCAGTTGGCCTTCTGGGCTGCAAATGCACACAAACCTTTAAGGTGAACTCCCTTTTGGGAGTTAGGAGATCTCCAGATTATTGGAAACTACTAATTCTTTAACCAGAATTGGTAAACCAGAATTTTAACCAGAAATACTAATTCTTTAACAACCTTTGGTAAGTGGTAAGCTGTTTTATTTAAAAATAAGCAGTGAACGCTTACTGCACAGATAAAGATACTGTAAAAGTAAAAAGCAGAAAAATAAACAGTAAAATAGCATTTTATAATTTGTAAAAAAGACAGAACAAAAATGTTTTTTACAAATTAAAAAAAAATGTTTTTCCCAGTGCAATTTAGTAAACATTTATATTGCACTCAAATATATACTGGTTCAGTTGAAACGGAACTTTTTAAAACTTTTTGACCAAATTCTTCCAATTGTAGTATCAGAATGTTATATTCAAATAGAACAAAAATCCAAAGAACATTGAAAAAGAAATCACACATGTTTTGAAGGTTTTGCACATTCATAGAGGAATGTAATTTTTCTCATTTTATTTTCCATCCTGTGGATTACTCAAGTCTTTCCCCAGATTTTCCATATAATATATATTCAGAAGAGATGCCCCTTATATAACTTCTTAAAATTGAAACTTAGTTTTAATGGGTAAGCCTGCCAAGTTAGCTTCTGTGAAGCCAGCAATAGAAATTAAGAAAAGAGACCATTATTTCATGATGATATGTTGCCCTAAAGCTACCCAAAAGCAATTCTTACTGGGTTATTTTTGAAACACAACAGGCAGAACAGAAAAACTTAATTTTCTGTACAGATCAAAAATATGGAGTGTTCAAGAAATACTGTTATAGTCCCAAAGAATCAATCTGTCTGTGTGATAGTGCTCATTCTTGTACCAGTAATAGTTGTTTAGCCAAGTAAGTGATAAATAAAATACAGAATAGTCACTGAATGTAAAACTTAATGCACGTGCATTGTGCAACAATATAGCTGCAAGAAGTTATACCTGAATACAAAAACTCTGATAAAGTGATTATGTAAAAGAATACTATCCCTTGAACTAAAAAATAACCACATTTTTGCTTGTGGTATCATTTAACACCATCTAAAGATTTTTAAATATGTATACATGAGAGTGGTGTGGCTAACAAGGGCTGCGGTACGGAGTACTTTAGAAAAGAATTTGAGTTGGCTGGCATACAGAACTAAGGCAGTAGTTTCCCTGATTGCCTTTCACCCTGAGGACTCAGTTGTAAATCACGGTGAGAGTAGGAGATTGCTTTCTCTCAATGACAGCTGTCAAGGGTTACATGGGAAATGAATTCTGGCACTCTCAATTTAGTCTGTTGAGAAAAGCTGGAGAGTGCTTTAAGTCTGCCCTGATGACTTCAGAACCTCACACTGAGTAGATTCAAACCCTTAAGGACAAAGAAGTGAAAAGAATTTGTCAGAGTCCCTTAGGCAGTTTTCTGTTAAAAAGTTGAATGATCATCAAAACATACATCGTTCACAGTATTTCATTTCTTTTTCTCTGACTTTCTCACCATTTTTTTCCTTGACAGAAACAATGTTAAGTTTTTTTTTTAAACTTTGATATCTGATCAATAATGTTTTTAAACTTTTTTATTTGAAAAGTACTGCATTACTGTTGGTATCTAGAACACGTATAAAGACTGCTACTCAAAATGAATAAAAGTAGATAATTCACTCAGAATTTATGACAAATCCTAAGGAATTAATATAGAAAAGGAAGGCACTGCTTGGAAAAGCATGATTACAATATTTCCAGCCTATGGAATTTTAGTAAAGTTCATAGTAAAGTCAACAATACACAAAACTGGTAATTGCTCGATATAGTTAACTGCTCACTTCTTGCTTGCTATTCTGTACAAAGCATGAATTCTGGTGTTGGTTTCAGACACATCTTAAGTGCTTACAGTACATCCTAAGTACTTTTTAGATGTGCTCTCTGTATGTGTAGTCATTATGTACATGTACTATCAACACAGTAATTTTTTTTGTCTTAATAGTACCAACTCCAGAAGCATGTCTTAAAATCTTTCTCTTTAGGTTTTTGTTAATCAGAGCATTGTTTTCCACATGTGAAAATCCATTCAGTTGCACCAAAACATATTTCTACTATCTTTTGAAAAGTTGTCATGTTTTGGCTGGGACAGAGTGGTTTTTGTTTGGTTGGTTGGTTTGTTTTGTTTTGTTTGTAGAGGCTCACACAATACTGTGTTTTGGATTTAGGATGAAAATAGCGATAGTGATAACATACTGATATTTCAGTTGTTGCAGAGCCGTACTCACACAGAGCCAAGGACTTTTCTGCTCCTCGTGCTGCCCTGCCAGCAAGGAGGCTGCGGGTGCACCAGGAGCTGGGAGGGGGCACAGCCAGGACAGCTGGCCCAAGGTGGCTAAAGGGATGTCCCATAGCATGTGGTGTCACACTCAGCCATAAAAGTGGAGATAAAAGTGGGGGTAAAGAAGGAGGGGGATAACATGTTTCCTGGAAGTGGCTGAACACCTGCCTGCCAATGGGAAGCAGCGAATGAATTCCTTGTTTTGCTTTACTTGTTTTGCTTTACACAGTAAGCTGTCTTTATCTCAACCCCTGAGTTCGTGCACTTTTACTTGCTGATCCTCTCCCCCATCCTATCTGGGGAGTGTGAGCTGCATGGTACTGAGCTGCCTGCCAGGACTGAACCACAACAGATGTCTTATGCAGATCTCCAGGCAGGTAATGTTCCAGAGAGGAGTCATTTAAAATCCTCTGTCTCTGCCAGCTTCAGGTAAAAAGATACTGTTTGGCATCTCCCATAGCACCCCTCCTCATTATTTACAAAATGTAAATAAGATGCAAATTATAATAATTAATATCCTTCTGAAAGATATCAATATACTACCAACATGAATAGATTAGGTGTATTTAATATCCAAAGTCTCAACAACAAAGGCTTCTGGCTTTGGAAAAACAAAACACAACACAAAATTTTCTCAGCTTATGTGAATACTTGATACCACCATGGATGGAAAATTGCTTAAATTCATAGTTGCTTTAACTTTGAATGAGAAGAATGAGTTGTCAGTCCCAATCTCTCCCACCCTTCTATCAGCTGTCATCTAAAAGTTTATTTTTCTTGTGAACTGAGGAGTGGAACATATTACTACTGGTTCAAATTATTTACCCAGTAAAGAAAACGTGATGAAATTGACAGTTCCTCACAAATACCAGATTCCTGATAAGATAAAAAGTCTAACTAAACTCTTCAAAAGAGATATTCTTAAAGATATCTTTTTTTAAAAAATGAGAAAAGTTCTTTAATCACATTTACAAGAAGATAAATCAGATTCTAAGGATAGTAGTAACAAAGAATACCCATACAAACTTTCCTGACAATGACTATGAATTTGAAACTGCCTTATCACAGAATCACAGAATCACAGAATTTCTAGGTTGGAAGAGACCTCAAGATCATCGAGTCCAACCTCTGACTTAACGCTAACAGTCCCCACTAAACCATATCCCTAAGCTCTACATCTAAACGTCTTTTGAAGACTTCCAGGGATGGTGACTCCACCACTTCCCTGGGCAGCCTGTTCCAATGCCTCACAACCCTTTCAGTAAAGAAGTTCTTCCTAACATCTAACCTAAAACTCCCCTGGCTCAACTTAAGCCCATTCCCCCTCGTCCTGTCACCAGGCACGTGGGAGAATAGACCAACCCCCACCTCGCTACAGCCTCCCTTGAGGTACCCATAGAGAGAGATAAGGTTGCCCCTGAGCCTCCTCTTCTCCAGGCTGAACAAGCCCAGCTCCCTCAGCCGCTCCTCGTAGGACTTGTTCTCCAGGCCCCTCACCAGCTTCGTCGCCCTTCTCTGCACCCGCTCAAGCACCTCGATGTCCTTCTTGTAGCGAGGGGCCCAAAACTGAACACAGTACTCGAGGTGCAGCCTCACCAGAGCTGAGTACAGGGGGACGATCACCTCCCTAGCCCTGCTGGTCATACTGTTCCTGATACAAGCCAGGATGCCGTTGGCCTTCTTGGCCACCTGAGCACACTGCTGGCTCATATTCAGCCGACTATCCACCATCACTCCCAGGTCCTTCTCTGCCTGGCAGCTCTCCAACCATTCCTCTCCCAGCCTATAGCTCTGCTTGGGGTTATTGTACCCCAGGTGCAGGACCCGGCACTTGGCCTTGTTAAACTTCATGCAGTTGACCTCAGCCCATCGGTGCAGCCTATCCAGCAGTAAGCAATAAAAGAGTTTATCAGATACCAAAGCAAAGAAAACAGAGCAAGATAAGCTCCTTCTTACAATTCCTTGCATTCTAGAAGATGTGATGAAGTGTGGCATTTAACATACCAGTTCTTACTTCATACATAATATAATATATGAAAAAATGACCTACAGTGCCATCAACAGCGCAGAGTCCTGACAAGACCATCTGGTTCAGTTCTCATTTCAGTGGTTAAGAGTAATTAACACAGAATCACAGAATTGTCTAGGTTGGAAGAGACCTCAAGATCATCGAGTCCAACCTCTGACCTAACACTAACAAGTCCTCCACTAAATCATATCGCTAAGTTCAACATCTAAACATCTTTTAAAGACCTCCAGGGATGGTGACTCCACCACTTCCCTGGGCAGCCCATTCTAATGCCTAACAACTCTCTCAGTAAAGAAGTTCTTCCTAAGATCCAACCTAAAATAACCCTGGCACAACTTTAGCCCATTCCCCCTCATCCTGTCACCAGGCACATGGGAGAACAGACCAACCCCCACCTCACTATAGCCTCCTTTAATGTACTTATAAAGAGTGATAAGGTTGCCCCTGAGCCTCCTTTTCTCCAGGCTGAACAAGCCCAGCTGCCTCAGCTACTCCTCATAGGACTTGTTCTCCAGACCCCTCACCAGCTTTGTTGCCCTTCTCTGGACTCTTTCAAGCACCTCGATGTCCTTCTTGTAGCGAGAGGCCCAAAACTGAACACAGTACTCAAGGTGCAGCCTCACCAGAGCTGAGTACAGGGGGACAATCACTTCCCTAGACCTGCTGTTCACACTGTTTCTTGTGAGCGAACGGCTGCGTGGTGTTTAGCTGCCGGCTGGGTTAAACCACGACAACAAGCCAGGATGCTGCTGGTCTTCTTGGCCACTTTAGCACACTGCTGGCTCATATTCAGCTGACTATCAACCAATACTCCCAGGTCCCTCTCCGCCAGGCAGCTTTCCAACCATTATGAAACATACTGTGAAACAAAGTGCAGAGATCAGCTTTCTGTCCAAAGACAAAATGAAAAGTGGTTCTAAGCTGCTGAGGGAAAAATTCCATGCTGAACATTTTTGTTTCAGGATTTGATATCTTCATAGCTAGTTCTGCGATACTGCATATTCAGGCTGCATCAAGTCCTGCTTAGCCAGATTTGCCAAACAGAACATGGCAATCAGAATTTTTCAAGTATCATTTGATTCCAGGTTAAATGCAAGTAAGCTGACTATTTGAGATGCTCTTTATCAAATAAATAACAACAAAGGTACAGTCCATGTGGAGTGAAGATTTCCTACCTCAGAAATTATGATTTTGAAACCATATCTCAGTGTACTCAACATTCCATATAAATCTATTACAAATGTTAAATATATTATAAAATTAATAAAAAAATATATAATTGCTTCAGTAATTAAAAAACAGGTTTTTTTTTTTTTTTTTTAAATCTTGAAGTATCCCAACATCTCAATGAGTTTTGCTTTTTTTTTTTTTTCTCATGAAAGAAACAGTAGAAACGTAAGTTTTTCCAAGACAGAGGTGGTTTGGTGATCATGTTACCTCAGAAGACATCCAAAATCCATATTAAAAAATACTTTACAGGGATCCCATTTCAACAGATTAAATGTTTTAACCACTATACCAAAACAGTTTGCCAGAACAGCGGCAAACTGATCTATTGTGTCTATCACCACTGAAATCACTGTGAAATTATCAAAGTAATGACATTATAGAGTGGTGGGAAACACCGCTGCAGAGCAATTAAGTGCTTTACAATTCACAATAGGTTATACAAACATATATTTGTTTCATGTGAGTTTTTATCACATGGCATTAAAGTAGCATATATAATCTTTTATATATATATATAAATATATATATATATAAATATATATAAATATATATAAACGATTATTTATTTATATATAAATATATATATAAGATTATATATGCTACTTTATATTTTTATATTTATTTATTATATTTATTAATATTTAAATATAAATATTTATATTTATAAATATTTTATAAATATAAATATATAAATATTTATTTATATATAAATATAATATATAACCTGTTGTGCGTGTTATTTTTTTGGCAGGCAAAAAAAACAAAATCAACATACTTTCTTTGATAAATTTGCTGCCTGTGACTTGCTAGTTAACCTTTTAATGACACAATACATAGCAGCTATAATATCACTATAAGAGTGCCTAAGAACTGCCTACCTTTATTCACTAAAAATATCCATGTTTCCTGTGCATAGACAGTAACTCTGTTGCAATATAAAATTATATAAAATAAAATAATCATATGCAATAGCCTGCAGCAGTATTCAGTATTTTATAGTAACTGCATACAGAGTCTCAGTGAAGAGAAACTAAGTTCATTATTGACTCAAGTGAATTCAACTGAGGTTTGAAAGAAAGGTCATATGTAAAATCTCTGTTGAATTAAATGATGCAGGTTTGCTAGGGACATCAATCCCTTCCCAGCAGTATATTCAAGGGGCTGGAATATTTACTCCCTTTGTACACAAACTCTTAACTCATCATTAACAATGAACTTTAATACAAATATTTTTTACTTGTTAGTTAAAGGCAATTTTAGAAGGAAAGGTATGTGCCAGAAGTGCTATTACTTCCTTTAGGTTAAGTTCTAAACAATTAATTAAAATTAAATTTGATACATGCAATTTATTTTTTTTTTTAAATTATGGATGTAGAATTATCATTTCAGCACATTTTATTTCATAAAACCTTATGATTTCATAAGAAATTTTCATAAATGGTGTATCAGATTTTGTTCACAGTGAAATGATGTAAATGTAATTATGCCAGGAGGTTTTAGGGAGACAGTAGGGAAGAATCCTTTGTCCAGATACACAGCTAGAATTAAACAAGGGAGATGCAAGCAGAGATGTGTTCTTTGGGAACATGCATGGCTGACACAGAGGTTTGAACCAGCCTGGTCTGTACTGCATTCCTTTGAAAGAACACCATTCTTATTTTTATAATGTTCGTAGCCTTCACATCATTTTTCATAAATTTCCTTTCTTTTTCTCTTATATTATTTTTTAAATAAATGTGTACGTTTGAGTTCAATATAAGTATCTGAATAATTTTATTTGTAGCTGGGGTCTAGCTTTAGTAAAACCATGTAACTGCCTCTGACAGTCAAATGGAGCAGACTTGGACTGAAACTGCTAGATATATGAAAAAAAAAAAGCTTCATTTTTAACAAATTAAAAAATGCTTCACTGATGAGACAGAAGACTGTGTTCACTGAAGTTTAGTGATACAAAATAGTATACAAGGAAAAAAAAGATACATGAGCCTAAATAGGAACAGTTTACTAATTCCTGTTTCTCCTCAATAATTAAGTTGCTATGCTAAGTCACTTGAAAAAATTCTGAGGGTAGTTACTGAGGGAATTGCCATTTCTGTATTGTTTTAATGAGAATGAAAGTTCTAATTCCACACATACTGAGCTTGAAATTGCATTAGCTATCTCTCAAATAATATGATGAGCTAATCACCAAAGATAATTATTATTCTTAGGAACAACCACTGTAATAAAATATGATTTTTAATAAGCCAACAGGTGGAGATAATAAAGCTGACAATAACTGAACTGAACTGATTACATCATTTTAGTCCCAATGTTAGTATCCTTAGCACAACTTTACTGACTGCAATTTCCTTCAGCAATTAAAGACAAGTTACAAAGGACAACTGCAATAAAGAAGCACACAATGTTCACCCCCATGATTAAGGTAAGTGCAACCTCTGGAGAAGGTGAAACTCAAGTACTGTGTTCAGTTTTGGGCCCCTCAGCAAAAGAAGGACATTGAGTCCCTGGAACATGTCCAGAGAAGGGCTACAAAGCTGGTGAAAGGCCTGGAACACAAGGGCTATGAGGACAGGCTGAGGGCACTGGGGTTGTTTAGTCTGGAGAAGAGGAGGCTCAGGGGAGACCTTATTGCTCTCTACAGTTACCTGAAAGGAAGGTGTGCAGAGCTGAGGGTCAGCCTCTTCTCAAAGGTAACTAGCAATAGGACTAGAGGGAACGGCCTTAAATTGGGCTAGGGGAGGTTCAGGTTGAAAATTAGGAGACATTTCTTCTCAGAAAGAGCAGTCAGGCACTGGAACGGGTTGTCCAGGAGTCACCGTCCCCAGGGGTGTTCAAGGAAAGACTGAACCTGGTACTTAGGGACATGATTTAGTGGGTGACATTGGTAGTAGGGGGATGGTTGGACCAGATGATTTTAAAGGTCTTTTCCAATCTTAATGATTTTATGATTTTACGGAAGATGGAAGCTGGTGGCTTCTGGCACCAAGAAGAAGGTTCCTGACCCATTAAAAGGCTTACACCTATGAAATAGATTTACCACCCTCAAAGGTGAAGAGAAGCCATACGTGTCTTCAAGCAAAGGATCTAGTCCACCTAACCCTAAACCACACAAGAGCACCAGGGAGAAACAGGGAGTCATAATAACAGGTGATTCCCTGCTGAAGGGGATAGAGGGACCCATCTGTTGACTTGACTTCTCCTATGAAGAAAGGCTGAGAGAGCTGGGTATGTTCAGCCTCGAGAAGGGGATAGGGGATACCTCCTTGCCACCTTTCAATACTTTAAAGGGTCTTATAAAAAGGATGCAGAAGGACTCTTTACTTGGGTAGATAATGATAGGAGAAGGAGGAATGGTCTTAAGCTAAAAGAGGATAGATTTAGATTAGACATTAGGTGGAAATTCTTCATTGTAAGGGTAGTGAGGCACTGGAAAGAGTTGTGCCAAGAGAAGTTTTGGATGCCCCATCCCAGGTGGTGTTCTAGGCCAGATTAGATGAGGCCCTGAGCAACCTGATCTAGTGGCTGGCAACCCCGCCCATTGCAGGGGGGTTGGAGTTAGACAATTTTTAAGGTCTCTTCCAAGCCAATCCATTCTATGATTCTATGACCTTTCAACTAGAGAGGCTTGCTGCCTGCTTGGGAGTCCAGACCTGTGATATTGTGGAGGGACTGCCAAAGCTTGTCTTACCCTCTGATTACTAACCCCTTCTGTTATTCCATGTGAGCCAGGTGAAACCTGAACAGTATCAAAGGTGACTACACAACTCTGAGAGCAATAGAAAAGGGCATAGAGGCCTGGCTGGTGTTTTTCTTTCTCAATCCTGCCAGTGAAGTATGGTGCCAGGAAAGTGCATTACTGTCATGTCAATAATTGGCTACAGAACTGTTGTTTTCAACAGGGTTTTGGGTTCTATGATCAAGGGACCCTGTTTGCAGATCAGCATCTGCTTGGAGAGGTGGGATCCAGCTCACTACACAGGGCAAAGATATTTTCACCAGTAGGATGGATGACCTCATAAGGAAGGCTTTAAATTTAGTATGAGAGTGGAGGGAAAGAATAACCAGCAGCCCTGTGAAAGAGTAACAGACAGGGTTGCTGAACAAAGGGCATGGGTTGATGGGATAAGGAAGGATCACAAAATCAACAAAATGGGGATTAAACAGGGTCACCTTCAACACTTGCAGATTACCAAATAAATGCCTAAAAGGCTTCATTATGGAGAAATCCCCCAATCCCATCTATGAACCAAACACGCTGCTTTTTCCCCTCTTAAGTGCTTGTACACAAACTCACACAGTACGAGGAGCAAACAAGATGATTGAGGTGTGTGTATGCTTGCAGGCCTATGATCTTATTGGGATCATGGAGACATGGTGGGGTGGCTCTCAGGACTGGATTATTGGATTGGAAGGATATAGGTTCTTTAGGAAGTACAGGAAAGGGAGACAAGGATGGGATGTAGTCTTCTACGTGAATGACCAGCTGGAATGAATGGAAGTCTGCCTGGGGATGGATGAGGAGTTTATGGGTTGGCATTAAAGCGAAGATGGAGCTAGATGACATAACAGTGGGGTTATAACATTTTTAAGTTAGGCTCGTTACAATCAATTTCCTTCTGGAGAGTTCACAAAAAGACCACTAAACTATATACAAAATCTCAAAAACTTTTCTCCAGGCTCTAGAGATCTTTCAGTATATCTTATATGACTCACCCCTCCGTTTTTTCAGAGAGATTTTTCACCTCTCTGAAAATTTGCATGTTTTACAAAAGAAGGTATCTTTTCTGACTTAGTGATTCAGAAGAAAACATTTCACCATATTATTATTTATTATCAGCAACTTACTGGATTGGGCATTGAGAAAGCATTTACTACACCAGTACAAGTTATTTTGGGGCATAAAATATCAAAATAGTGGAGCAATGAAAAGATATTAGTGGTCTGATAAAGATCTCAATAAAGGTCTAATATTAGCTTCATATTCTGCAACTAGAGAAAAAGGTTGAGGATAACAAATAAAACAGTGGCCATAAATAAGAAATACAGAAGAAAGTGTTTTGTTGCAAGAATATTCATTTACATGACTATCTCTTAATAGGAGTAACTGACCATTTATGGAAACTTCCAGTGCAGGTAAGTCAGGCTAGATAGCTGACTGATTTATTGATGTAATATAACTTTTGTGATATAAAGTAGACTTTATGTGTCTCTAAACTAAATGTTAGGGATTACAGTCTGAAATCTTTGAGGTCAAATACTGAAAACCCAAGGTTTCCCCAATACTTAGCTTACTCCTTTTTCCAATATAGAAATGTAAAAACTCAAATAAAGAAAGCAATAAGGTCATGAAGGTCCATTTTCTGAATTTTATCCCAGTGTTTTGAAGGCAGGCTTAAAGGATAATACCTGAAATAAGTCATTAGAGAACAGAGAATGAACAGAAAAGTTTCTTACCTCGGCAGTTTGGTAGAGGGCTACTCCATTGCCCATTGCTTCGGCACTGTGCTCGAGAAGCACCCTGAAGTAAGTACCCGGTGTTGCAAGTAAAATTTACAACATCATTTAAATTGAACTCGCTGCCATTAGTCATTCCATGAGCTGGATTCCCAGGATGTCCACATGTGATTGCTGTTAAAAGAAAAATAGGCATGTTAGCAACTAACTGAAAGGTACTGTTTCATGGAATCACTTGCAGGTTGGAGCTGTTTTTATTTCTGAAATTTTCTTCTATATTTATGGAAGAAGTTTAAGAAAAAATATGATGCATTTATACAGAGAACTTAACTGCCAGGGGAAAATATGCCTATTTTTCTGTAAGACTTTCAGAATCTACTTTTTACCTTATGGTGAAAGTTGTAATATAAATAATTATATGCATATGCATTTTGACACCCTACTGACATGTACTATACCCTAAAAAATATTGAGACTGCACTATATATCCTAATAATGCAGATTAAAACAGACAAACAAACAACAACAAAAAAACCCTGCAAGATTCAAAATCTAGTAGGGTAAAACAGATTGAATTCAAGTATTGCTTCAGAACATTCTGGAGTTCCAAAGCATTCTTGTTCAAAAATTGTTGAGTTGCTTTGTTTAAATCCTTTTAATTAGATTTTCTTCTGGCAGTAGAGATATCATTGTTGGGATTAAATCATTCCCATTATGCATATTATGTGTTTTTTGATATGCTTACATGATACTTATATATTTTATAATGGTTAAGCTGTAGCCTTCCACATGACCAGACATCAAAATAATACAGAAAAATATAGAATAAAACCATAGGTACCGACAATTGAAAATAAGAAAGTCAAAGATATATATATATGCAGCTTTTCAACATTGTGCTGGTGATAATGGCTATCATACTAAAGTAAATATCCTATTCACAGATATACCTTCTAATTAATTCATTAGTTATTTTTTCTTTTCTTTACTGAACTGACACATGAAATATAATTTTAATGTTTTCTTTTATTTTACCACAGAGTTAAGTTATGAAATAGTATTTTCAACAATACTTGATCTTTGAAAATTACATAGGACACCTTCCTGTATCCAGATTAGTATTTAGTCCATAAATTGCAAAATAAATCTATTTCAGTCACTTAAGCCCCTTTTTGCACTATTCCATTTGCAGCATTTGAAGATGATACCCTAAGCATCAGAACAAAATGTGAGTATATGCACAGGATCTACTTTATTTTAGCGCAGCTGGTACATTTTTTGACTGTTACAGATTATTAAATTTCAATTCCTAAAATATTTTCTGTAGTCACCGTCTTTCCTATGTGACAAACTATTCAACTACAAAGTGCTATCACCATAAAGTTTATACAGTTTCCTGAACAAATTCTATGCCATGGGTTCTTACAATACAAAATGTAGGTCTTGTATAAATATTCTGATAATGAAGTATAATTCTGCTCAGTTTTCAACAAAAACATGTTCTTGTGGGTCAGATCCTCTTTAGACGTCATTACTCCTTACAGATTCTGTTTTTTCTGATGCCTCCCAAAACACTAAAGATCTCAGATTCTGAGACCCTAGTCACAGGATCTGGTTTGTTATTGCTCCATTAGTTTTATAGATATCCTTGACCTATTGATTGATCAGCACTGAAGTAGTTGAATTCACACAGTAGCAAGTACTCAGAAACATATTTGTAATTTAAAAAAAAAAAAAAAGGGGGGGGGGATAGTTTGGCATTATAGTGTTTCCAATCATCATTAGGGTTGTATACAGTTAACTCTTAATATTGTTTACCTAAGTAGTACCCAACACATTTCAACTAAGGATTATTCCTAGTGTTCTTATGACATCTAAATTGTTCCCTTTCCCTGCCTTATACAAAGAACTGTCCCATGCATACAGATATGCTTATGTCCTAAATATGTCATGTGGATACTGGAAACGTAGCAAAGAGATATCCATTTAAAGTAATAAAACTCCCAAGTATATTCTCAAGTCTTTAATACAGTATCAGTCTTAGACCCTGAAGTATGCTATATAACTAAGAGGTTTATTTAATATTAATACAGTTTATATTTTTAGTAAAGAAAGTCACTGTTTTGATTTTTGTTGTGCTGTTATTCACAAAAAACTAATCAGAGATCTTTACTTTTCACATTAACTCCCAATAACTCGGGAGTTCACTTCACTTGATAAAGATAATAGATCTTTGGGAATATATTTAGCCAAAGTATGGTCTAATAGATTACCCAATACTGAGGTAGGGAAACACTTGTGTCAAAAATTGTGCAAGATAAAGGAGCATAGGAAATGAAGATAAAAGAGTAATGTGTGGAGTACTCTGAATACTTTCTTAGATAATGTTTTTTGAAGAACCAATTACAAATATGAAAGGATGCATAACCTTTAAACATATCACAAAATGTAGCCCAACTCATAGTAGATTTTCAGGGGTACAGACTGTAGCATCTTTATGGTGCCCCTGGTATATTTCTAGTGTCTGACTCATACTCCTTAGTCAGAGGACCTTTTCTGTATTACATTAGTGAGCCCATTTCTAGCACTGGTAAGCACCATGCTTCCACTTTCCCTCTCCGAAATAGCTGAGACATTTTTACTAGATTTTTTAATTAAGAAATAAATAAATAAAAGTGGAAAAATCTTCTGAAGCTTGGTTGCTGACAAAAAAGAGGAGGTGAGGGAAGGGGTGTACATACAGCTCTTTAGTCTTGACAGTTATAAGCAAAATAAAGCCATGTTGCTGCTAGGCAGCCTGTACAAACAGAAACTACTGCCAGTTCTTCTCAGAACAGTAATAACAGTAGCAATTTAGGAAGGAACTGACTCTCTCCCCTCACCCCTCCCAGCTTTGCCCCTTTCTTTTGAAGGGATTTTGTTCACTGCATGGTAAAATTAATCCACTAAAAGCAATAACACAAGCTGGTGGCATTTCTCCTTTGATGAATATAAATCACTTGAAGATATCAATAGGATTTTAAGAGGACAATGACATTCAGCAGATATTTCCTGCAGCTGTATACAGGTTGAAATAAGAAAGTACTGAACATTTCGAAATCTAATGACTTCTCAGTAATATATTTTCTTAGCAATGAAACAAAGATACTAACATCTTTAACAGAAAAAAATGATTGTCTTAGTGACTCTGTGTGAAAAAATAAAATACTTCTGTCTGAATTATAGACATCTTGAAAATGAAAGAAAGAAAAAAGAAATCACTGATGTAAACGATCATTAAAAATAACCAAGATTATATAGAAATTGGGAGTTTTATTAAGACCAAAAAAACAATAAAAAAATGCTAGTATACAATAAAGTAGCAAAATAATAAGCAGAGGAATCAGACTTGACTGATTAAATGGCTGATTCTTCAGAAAATGTCAGAAGACCTGCCACACAAATGTGGAAGGAACTAGAGTGGGACTGACTTAAAAAAATAAATAATTAATTATGAGATTTTCAAAAGCAGATGAATTAAGAACAACAGCAACAAGACAAAAGAGAGAATAAAGAAGTCAATATTTTTCTAACAGATGCAGTATAATCCAATACTGTGCCTGGGCCTGGGTTTGCACTGACAAATATTAAGCCAACCTGGAAAAATGGGCAGTTACCATCAGAACAGTATTCTTGCTTTATCCAGCAAAGAAAAAAATTAGACCATTAGTATTCTTACTAAAAAAAAATAAAATAAAAATATATGAGAAGCTCTGTAAGATGACACTTGACAAAGAAGCTACACCTGGAGAAAAAGGGAGAAAGAGATAGATAAAGTTATTAAGGTGCAGCCTGCTGTCCAACACACTTCAATGCCTGTCAGCCTTCTTCCGAAAAAACAGAAATCAGACATTACTGGATACAGATAGTCAGCCTGTGCTAAGTTAGAAAGTGGATTGGATTATCATAATGACCCTCATCACTGAAAATATGTCCAAAAAACGTCTGTTTTTAACACATAATTCGAATACCTTTGAACATCTCATCCACCATTAATATTTAATTGGGTTAAAGGTAATTGCAATATTCACTGAAAAATGAATTATACTTACGGACACAAACGGGAGTTTGTCCGGACCATTTGTGATCCTGTAGGCAAATTCTAACAGAGGTACCAACAAGTCGAAAGCCAGGATTACATTGATAGACTACAGTATCACGATAACTGAATCCATCTCCACTAATATGACCATTTACAATTGGGTCCGGAGAACCACAGTGACCAGCTACAATAGAAGAGCAATCCATCAAAACTACAAATTCTTACAAATCTTGACAACATTTACAAAAATGCTGATATGAAAAAAATAATAATTTCCATTCTCAATTAAAAAAAAAAAATAGAGTCAAAGAGCATATAGTAGTGGATCTGGGAACAAGCAGAACAAGATCTAGGGTATAAAAACTGCAGGTGACATTCCTTCTACTCTTCCAAGGTGACAGAGGTAATCATTCAGATATTTGAAAATTTCATATAGACAGTTATACATATACATACATATATACATACATACATACATACATATATACGACAGCAAATTCTGTTGTAGAAATGACAAATTTGTCAGAAGAATATCTGGTGCATATAGAATGCAAATGTCTGAAATTACAAATCATTCAGTTGATTTGCTACAAAATGGACAATTTTCAAATGGGTAATTTTTTTTTTATTAATATTAGTTTACCTTTTCCTTAATAAGCCTGCCTTGGTCCTCAGAGAACTGTGAATAATTTTTTATTTATTTATTTTTTTTTTTATCTTCCAGACCCCCATTATTTCTTCATAGTGTTCATGTTCATCTTCACAGTGCTCATGTTTGTGATTTGCCTTGGATTTTGTGAACAAGTCTCTACTAAATAATGACGCATGATTGGGGCCATTCTCTGGCAGAGGCCAACCAGCACAGCACAGTCTGTATTCATAAACCGAAAATCTCTTGCCCCCCAGACTAGCACAGCTGCTAACAAGCTGCCTACCAGGGTTAATACTGGTTTAAGCTAACTTGAACAGTTCTTAGAAATTGTCTTGGATAACATTAGCCAAAACATGTCCGGGCATTATTCTAACAATTTAAGAGGTGATATGATCAAGTTTCATTAATTTGCATGTCAAGGTGTTATTTCTTTAGTGTAAATGTAGCGTCTGTTATTCTATGTATCCAACAGATAACTGATTTCTCAATAGCTGGTCTTCAGACATTAGAAGACTGCAATCAAAGTTTAAAATATAGATAATAAATTATTAAAAATAATAATAATAAAAAAATAAAACATTCCATGGGATCACAATCTATTGCTTTCAAAAGAAAAAAATACTGCATTTTTTCAGATTTGTATAAATGGCATATTTAGCTATATTATCTCATTTACCATGCCATAAATGCCCTTATTTGTATCTATTGGAAATTTTCTTCACTCTAATTTAAAAGCTGCAACATACAAAGGAGGTTTCCAAGCAGACATTTAAAAAAAAAAATCTAAAAATAAAATCTAAGTATATCTTGTTATGCTCAAATATTTCGTATCATTCAGCTCCAATTTCTACAATTATTTTTTATTTATTAATGCATTTTAGTAATCAATCACAAAAACTGATTCTACTTGTGTTCATTCTTTACAAATATCTACCACCTTTATGTTATCTTCAGTTGTTTTTTAGCTAAACTGTTATATTTAACGCGCTTCTAAATTCACATCAAAATTATAATAAACTCTTCTTTATATTGGTTTTCAATTTGATCACTATACTTGAAATAATCACCTTTTCCAGCTGCATGGAAGTATGTAAAGGACACAACGTCTACCAGCACTGTTTCTTCCTCAGTGCTATCAGTGGCTGTTAAACAATGCAGAACGGATTACTCTGGGGTAATGGCACTCTTGGCATTAAAGAAGCTAAGCAATAATCTTAGTCTCTCTAGATTCTTTATTCTGTTTGGAAACAGAGCTTCTGAGCAGAAAACTATTTATCTTTACTGACTAAAGGGAAGAATTTTTTTTTTTAGTGACATTGATTAATTACACCTGCCAACAATTTCAACTTAAACTACGCTAAGCACTTTCAGTACTCATTCGGAGACAAGAGAATAGGGACATGATGCTCATGACCACTGATAGAATGGGGTTGTTTGATGTGCTGTTTAACACTGAGGCCATATTCGTGAAGAAGCAGACTTGCTCATAACTTTTTTCTTGGGTCTGAATTAATTTCTACTACAGCCACTTTAATACAGCTAGGCAGTATATTTCATTTACACTTAATGGATCTTCTAAAACACTAAAAGGGGAAAATATGCCACTTGATTACTTTTTTCATACATAGAGGATTATTATAACAATACTAAGTTTAGGATTGCTGATATCTTCAAGGAGGCATTAGGACAACGTTCTGTAAATTTTTGAAACAAAATAAGGATGTATGTTTTTTCATACTCCAAACAGGGAGTAATGACAGCAAAAAGTAACGAATACATTGAAAATACATTTTCCTCCTTGCAATTTTCTCTTGATATCTCATGGAAGTATTTACTACTGTCAGCCCAAATTAGCAATATGATCCCCCTTAACCCTTCCCTCTTATTCAGCCTCACTCAGCCTTTTGCCTGTCACACGCCCCTAACCTCTTAGCAGGCCTTTCTCCCAGACTTGTTTCAGTTCACCAAGCTTTCTCTTGTATGGTGGAAAACAAAAACTACACACAGCTTTCCACATGCGTGCTGAAGAGGAAATAATAACTTCAACCTGCTGACTACATTGCTGCTCATATGCTCCAGTTCATGATCTTTCCTGCATGGCCACACTTCTAACCCTTGTTTAACCTCTCTTCCATGTCACTTGGGTTGTTTTCTGTAAAGCTGCTTTCTACCCTGTCAGTTCCAAGCCAGTCCTCATGAATGGCATTATTCTAGCAAAACTGCAGGACTCTGAATTTGTCTTTGCTGATCTTTACAAGATTCCTGTTGGTCCATTCCTTCAGATTCTCAAGGTCCCTCTGTACAGCAGTACTGCAATCCAGCATACCAACTGTTCCCCATCATTTGGTGTCATCCTCAGACTCGCTGAGGCTGCACCCCAACCTGTCACCAACAGAACCACTAGCAGATCTTGGGTAATATTGGCCACAGTTTATTTAAGTAGTTAACTACCAACTCTACTGCAACACCTCTCTCCCCCAAGCTCTGCTACTAGGAATGACAAATTCATGATCTGGTTAATCTTGCACATAGATTAACCACATACTAGAGCAAAGGTAGATGTCACTTTTAATCAGAATTACTTCTCAAGAATACTATTGTGCACGGTTCTAAACATTGACTAGTAATTCAAGCAATTGGAACAATCACATGTTTTGGGAAAGGAAATATATGAAACATGCAAAATGGGAAAAGAGAGGCTGTATTTATACAGAATGGACTGGAGTATATTTGTGTTGTTGTTGTTGTTGTTTTCTAGACCTAAAAAGTGAAAAATTGAAAAAGCAGTGTTTGCACTGAAGCCAAGCACAGGGAATTGCAGGAAATTTTAGGAACAAAGATAGTTGAGATGTGCCAACTGGCATAATACAAAACACCAAAGTATTATGTACTTTCCCATAAATGGGAATTTATCAGCTATCTGGAATTATTATACGAATCATTTCACTTACAGATCATTCCAGCATATGATATTATATTTCTTGAAAAACTAAATTGTAGTAATAATTTATGAAAATTGAATGGAGTGGATTACATTTAAATTTAGATTTTAAAATACATCCTTGCCTTATTTATGTATAGCTTTGTACCTGAAAGTCATACGCAGTTAGGATAAGATATCTATGCAGGAAAACATAGGAGTGAGTCAATGATTAAATACCAACAATACCAGAGACAGAGTTAAGCAAACACTTAAAAGATTCTAATTTGATCTATGTCCTACATGAATCGGTCATACACACAAAGCATGCATATAAACACGTTTTGTGATGTACAGGTGTAATTCTTCTTGAAAAGAAAGAAGGGGAAGAGATATGAATTATCAGCAGTGTGAGGAATTGAGTACAAATGAAAAATATATAGCGTAATGATTCGCATTTATCTTCATATAACTGAGAAAAAGTATATATAATATATATACTGCATTATATATACTTTATATACATCTGCAGAACTATGTCTTGCATTTGCCATTGGACTCATTTACTACAGTCATTGGTTTAGCTTTCTTTTGAGAAAAATATGGATTTCACAAAGCTTTTCCTGAAATATAGAAATTAGTGTACTCAACTAGACTGAAAGCATAAATTGATTCTACACGAACCAGGGGGTAACACAATGTGATACCTGTTTTCATCTATAGCTGTTCTGAATTACATTCATGCAGGTACAGTGCATGCAAAAAGCATCTCTAACTCATTACCATTACTTTGAAATGGAAAGGGCCACTCACAGTTCCCTGGTGTTTGTCTTCTGATTTTCACAGGCTTCAGGTAAGTCCTAAAGGCACCTTTGAAATAAATTTGGTGCATGCTGTCCTTGAAATTTAGGAATACACAACTGGTGGCATTCACATCATCTAACTTTACGAATCAAATTTATCTTTCCTGAATTGCTCTCCTGAGGAGCCTGCATAGTTCCATTGACCTTGTTGGAAATTTAGGATCTTAGACTGTACTCTAAACTGCATCTAAATTAGGTGCCTAAAGCACATGACGTGAATATCCCTTATGTGAGAGAATATAGAGAGGCAAGAAGAGGTTTAGTACCAGAAATACAATCTTCTGCAGCATGAATGTGATAGCTCACTTAAATTTAGAGTTTTGTACTCGGAGCTGCACAGTATTTTTGGCATTACAGAGCTTGTTTGATTTTGAATCAACAAAGACTAAATGGTGATTAATAACCTTCTAGCTCTAAGTGTGATCCTTTCTACCTGCTGAGGTAGATGCATGTATTCAACAGTTCTAAGCATAGGGCCACAATCAACAATATAATCAATCTAATGAGATTCATCAAAGAGAAACCAAAGACCATCACCATTTTAAAAGAAAGTAGGGAAGTATCATAAGACAATTGTTACTCGTACGGCAGTCATATTTTCTGCAACAGGTGTTGTGTTCATTACAGATGGGAATACATCTGTAGAAATAATTTAAAATGCAGATATAAATTAGAAGTTGGTAGTTATGACTAAGAGGAAAAAATGGTAATGGATATCAATTTTAATGCAGATTTGTAAAAAAAAAATAAAATTAAACAGACAAGAAAAAAAAAAGTGTGAATTCATATATAGATCAAGCTGTATATAAAGACAGTTTCCTGACTATGAGATCTAGTAAATTGATTAGCTGATTCCCAAAGAGGTAAAAGCTTCTGTTTTTACACTGACGTGGAAAATAAACTAGTATTGTTCTCTTGATAAGTCCTGTACTGACTGTTTCTTTTCCATCTCTACACTATTCAAATAGATTTTTATGGCTACTGTAGACAGTTAAGTTTTTAGGGTGTTCTGAGGTAAAATATATTTCCCAGTAGTCAGAATAAGGAAGAAACTTTTGCAGCCTTTCACACATAACAGTTATTTATAATGTAAACAGATTCCATTGAGATTTGTATAATTAGTTTGTATACATTGGCAGCTAAATTATTCTGCATGAATAGACCTTCAAAAAAAAAAAAAAAAAAAAAAGCAGTATATAAGTACTAAATAGTATTATTGATCAGATATTGAAGTAGTATTTCAGGTAAGTTAAAATGAATGAGTGCTAACACATATCTTTTTGCTAGAAATTATGATATGCAAGTGCCAGGCCGTACACTGGTAATGTATGGTATAACACTGCAAAAAAAAGCTGAGGATTAATAGCCTCCAGCCCCCACCCCCCTTCTTAATGTATTTATTTTTTACAATATAGTTTTGAATATTAGCAACAGAAGAAAGGGCTGAGAAAAATATTATACATGCAAATTTGGTGTTTTGGATTTTCAGAGTTGCATTTCCAGCATCTTTTAAATGTTTGTCAGACAGCCTATGGATAACCTAGGAAGCTAATGTGTCTTCACACACAAACCTCTTATGCAGTTCCACAGTGGAACTGATGAATTTATGTATACGAAAAAGTAATCCCATAACACAGCACTACCTTAACCAGAACTTCAGTAGAATTATTAATCCTAGGTTAAAAAAAAAAAAAAAAAAAAGATTTATTTCACTCTTTTATTGCTCTAAATAAAAAAAGAAGTAGTAAATAAAATATGCTCCCTTTGTTATATTACTGTTTCCTAAATAAAAATGATTTTATTCTTAATTTATATAATTGAAAAAATAAAGTGTAATGAATTAAAAAGTTTTCAGATTGGAAAAATGCTTTTCCTTCTCATAAAATTTGCCAGAAACAGCTACATTTTGCTCACTAATAACTAGCTGCCTCTTAGAAGCTAGGTTAGCTCTCTGAGATGATGGTCACTACTTTTGACTACTCACAAAAGTTGTACTACAAATATTACTGTTGCAAAATGAAATAATCAGTCAGGATTACATGATCAAAGGTTTTAAAATTCTTAATTCAGATTTGATGATCTGAATGTGAATTACATGATTTTATGCTACTTTTTTTTTTTTTTCTCTAAAGGGGAAGATCCTCTCTTTATTTTCCTTGCTGCTGCAGTCTAGTATCTGAACTGAAAGAAGAAAAGGCAATCAACACAACAGGTAGGACACAAAGACCTAGATTTTATTCCGGTCTCTGACAGAAGACTCCCACATTCCTGTATTTCACCTACACCCCATTAAATTGTCTGTAAAATTACTGATGAAGAATAGAGCTAATGTGCAGCTGATAACTCCACATTCTTTTTCATCAAGGTTAGATTATTATGCTTTTGTCTGTTAGTGCATTACTATCTTGTGGCTTGCAACATGTTTCAAAATATTTTATTTAAAGGTATTTTCAGCCATTAAAGGTCTCCAGAAATGCAGAATATTGTCACTAGTACACTGGTAAGAATCATGTTTGTCTAATGATAGTTGTCACTCCTTTTTTTTTTTAAACAACCTGCTAAGATGAAATTGATGATACTTGAAGATTGTTTTTTGGAAGACAAGACTGAGTTGGTATGTGGTCCCATCACACCTGGTTTCTGGGATGCAGATGTTCCTTTTTTTTTTTTGCTTAATATAATATTCTATAAGATAAATGTTGTGTTTTAAAATGCAGCTCTGATTTTCTATGCTTTGCTCACAGGAACTGTAGCTGCTTAGAAATCTAATGCAAAACAACATAGACTACCTACTTACCACTTATTTGTATAAGATAATGAGCATTAACAACCTGACATCCCACAGACCATCAGGATGTCTATCTGAACAGAAAGACAGTGACCCTATTAACACTGAGAAAGTTAAGAAGGATTCTAAGAAGGATCAGCATATTTTCATTATCAGTTATTCAGGTATACTGCATATGGAACTTTTTTCTCATAGATCCATACTGACACTGATTTATTGGAAACATATCAAAATGTTAATTTTCACTACATTCATAGAAATGACAATATCAGGGATTATCCAGACAGCAGGAATGTTTGAAGAAGTGAGGATTGATAAAACATTATTCAGTTTTGATTTAATTTCTTCAGATATGACAAAAAAAATTGTTATTCTTCATGACATGCTTCAAAACATACCCACCTATATTCTTTTAATTGACTTTTTTGAAGATATTGAGGTCAGAGGAACATAATTGTCATTTTATTGTTTGCATGAAAAAAAAAAAATCATGTTGATATAGTTGATATACTTTTTAAAAGCTTAATGTTTTCAGAGAATGGGAGGACAAGGGATTTTATCACTTAGCATATATATATCATTTAGCATATATCAGCATAATTTATTTAAAAGCTTCTAACTTTTCCACAAAATGCAAAGTTAGGCAGGGGATGGGGTTTGGTTTTGCTTTACTATGGACTGTCTTGTCTAATCCCCCTACCTATATGTTCAATATGCTGACAATTTATTTGTAGCTAGAATGCACCAGGCATGCTCCTGAACTGAAGCTCATCTTCCAGCATAGTTTCATCATATCCTCTGTGACGACACCACAAAGCAAATCACAATACTGCAAATGTGGCTAACCAAGTGAGCCACTGAAAAAATCCTCCTGGTCCAAAAAGCTGTCCAAAAACATCAAATATAACTTAATTTCTTAAAAAAAAAAAAAAAAAAAAAATCATTTCTAAAAAAAAAAAAATTCTAAAAAAATAACTTTTATCTGTCAGTAGAACAATATAAAATTTATACAGCACACAATACTTTCTGCATTTAGGATACCTTTATTTTTCACTGGTCTAAACATGTTGTTGCTTGATATGAGGTGAATTCCACTACTTAGCACTGTTTTTGATAAAAAAAAAAAAAAAAAAAAAAAAAAAAAAACACAGAAATAAGGTTTTTTTTACCTAGACATTGGGTTTCAGTACCACTCCAGAGACCATTTGCCAAGCATTCTCTCACGTGAGAACCAACTAATGTGTATCCTGTGTTACAGGTGAATATCGCGGTGGCTCCATACACTGTTAAGGTTCCAATCTTATTTCCATTTGGTGGAGATGGAAGACCACCACAGGAGATAACTAGGAAAAAAAAAAAACAGCTTAACAAACTGAAGTATGAAAATATTTTTGATCATTTCTTAGACCGGAAAACAATAGATCACCTCACATTTTCTTATAAAGTAAAGGTAACATGAATAAATATAAAAGCTGTATTCAAAAGTAAAATTACATAGTAGGCTTAAAATTATGCTTGATTTGGCAATGCATGTTCTAAATCAGAAAACTCAGATACCTTCACACCTTGACAGCAGTTTAAATACAATCTGGATTTCACATTCTGAAACAAGAGAATTACATGAATGTCTGGGAAGGTTGAAATTATATTCCTGGTGTAAGAGTATGCAGAAGGAGAGTGTCTGCTCCTTTAAGGGTATCTCATTAAGGACGTTTAACAATGCAAGAAGGGATAATAACAAAGGGAGGCAGAGATGGGGACCATGTCTGGTCAGTCACACTGAATTATGAGACTGTGTGAGAATGTAGGAGTGAGTGTTCATTCCAGTAGGGTTATCTGACTGAAGACTCCTAAAGTAGGAGGCAATCACAAGGAACAGACCTCCCAGTCACACTAATTGGTGGGCTAACAAGTTACAGGTGTCAAGAACTTACAAGTTCCAGGAAGGATGAACCTTGCAACTGATAAGATTGTGAACTGGGTGCCCCGAGAGTGGGAGGGTGCAGGAAACTGCAGAGCTCTGCAAAACCATGGAGGGTGTGTGTCATGTCAGTGTCCTCTCTCTGTGTGTGTCAGTGTGTGTCTCTGTGATACATGCTCAGTTTTGCTACTGGTTGAATCTGCAAAAGGGAAAGCAGCAGCCACGTCCCCCAGCCCAGGCAGGCACAGGCCCTGGGTCCCTGTGCACTGGGCCCCAGCAGCCAGGCAGGAGTGGTCCTGGGCTGGAGCGGCTGGAAAAGGCAGCTGTGCTCTTTACTTCCCTTAACTCATCATATATGCTCTTTTTTAACATGTGGTACTCTGAACTTTTCTTATTTCCTACTATTATTCATAATTATATAACATATATTGTAGCCTATCTATTCTGCTACAAAACTAGACCCATTATCAGAGAAACCTTTTGTAGCATCAGCTGCAACAGACAGCTACTACAGGCACCACAATGAAATTACCTTTTAACAATGTTTCAAACTCTAATTGCACCTGTCCTATAATGTTATTTGCTTTTAGAAAAATATATTGATAATGTTGTAATTTAAGATGCAGATCTTAAATTCCTTTAAAGAGTTTCAATTGTATTTTATTACCTGTTAGCAGAAACCATGGTTTTGTTTTCAAAAGCCTGTTAACAGGTAGATTTCTTATATGAAACCTCAAGGCCACATTCTTCTATATTGTAAAAGGTTCACTGTGGAAAACAACATGGAATTTCCAGTGCGAAAGTTGGGTAACATCAAGCACATACCGCTGCACAGTAAACCAGGTCATAAAAAAAGTAGATGTGATTAAAACTTCTTATGCATGTAAGATTTCCAGAGGTAAATAACACTCCTTATATATACACCCATACACACACTATAATCAAGTCACACTAATGTCATTTGCAGAATAGAATTTCCACTGTAACTTCTAATGCTAATTTGCTGAATATTAACTACACATACATAGGTTTATAATTTTTTTTTTTCCTAAAATGCAGCAGAATGGAGTGTTCTACACATTTGAAAATGCTTTACTATTTTTAATTACAGTGATTGCAGAAACAATAGCTAAGCTAATAACGAGCTACCTCATAACTTGTTAGGTAGCTACTTAGCATATTGTTAAATAAATAAAATGAATATACCAGTTAGGTCTCTCATAATCTAGAACTCCCTTAATTTGATGTTTCATACCTCCTTTATAGACATTATTCACAAGTAGATATTGATGCATACAAAATAAATCTACTTTAAACTTAGCTACCTCGAAGGAAGTTGTAGGGAGGTGGAGGTCAGTCTCTTCTCCCAAGCAACAAGCAATAGAACAAGAGGTAATGGCCTCAGGTTGCACCAGGAGAAATTTAGGTTAGATATTGGGAAAAATTTCTTCACTAGAAAGGTTGTGAAGCATTGAAACAGGCTGCCCAGGGAAGTAGTTGAGTCACCATCCCTGGCGGTATTTAAAAGATACGTAGATGTGGTGCTTAGGGACCTGGTATAGTGGTAGACTTGGCAGGTTGGACTTGATGAACTTAGAACTCTTTTCCAACCTAAATGATTCTATGAAATACTTTATTGTCAGTGTTTCAATTATCTCCTGCTGCTTCTGAAATATAATTTTAAACAGATAGGATCTATATTAGTATAACAAACTCTGAGCATGACAGTGACAGACAAAGTAAACAGTAGGCTCCTCAAAATACTCTGTAGTGTATTTCTGGATCTTAATGTTTTCTATCCAATGAAAGTGCTACTGAACAACTCTCTGAGGATGAAGTTTGCCATAATTACACCCTAATCAGTCCTTTCTGAGAGGGCAAAATAATGTACCTACCTTATAAATAAACCAATGCATCTTTAATCAACAACTCTTAGGGGTTTCTGCACATACCTAATACTTTGCTTTTGGTTAACTGCATGGCTCAACCCACAGTTACTTTAAGGTCCAGTAATTGTAGAGGTTGGTCAAGAAGTAGCTTTTCAGAGAGCTTTCACAAGCTGAATAATGCTTGTGTATTAGGCAGCAAACACAGAAGATTTTTAGTATGTGTGCACAAAAGAAACAATTACAGCTAATAGAATCAAAAAATCATTAGTTTTAAACTTGAGATGAAAATCCATATAACTATTACTGGTTTATAAGATATATACAACAGTTTCCTTATTTTTCCAACTAAGTATTTTCAGAAGAACATTTTCTCAAACCAAAACTAACAGAATAAAACATGCCAACATAATCCTACAACCTATCATTGTTCAAGAAAGATCCAATACACTGCTTTCATGCACTGTTTGTGCTTACAAGTAACTCTCTTAACCTTATTCTAAAAACATCTTAAATAATTTTATTTTCTGGAAAATATATATCATTTTGTATTATTTGTAGTTAAATGTAGTGCATCCTTTTGTGTCTTTCCTTTGCTGTTCTTTTCCCATACCAGCATTATTCTCTAATATTGCCTCTGCAATCCATGACAGGTTTGTAGCCATGTGCTTCCCATTACTCCTGAAAGGTTTGATTTTTTATTGGGAGCTCATGCTGAGGTGAGGAAGACTGGAATCTTCACCCCATTATAGGAAAGGACAGTTTTAATAGGAGTATGTTCTATAATCCTGCCCAGAACTACTAACATAAAAAAGGATATGTCTATATCCTATCTATATCTGTGTCTGAAAATATATCTGAAGTACTTGTATTAATTTACTAGATACTCCACTACTATGCAAAAATGTTTCATAAAACTAAAATTGTTGCAGTATATTAATATATCTGTGAATTATTTCTTGATCCCAGAGATGAAGGAAAACTATTTATGGGGGATTTTTTCTCTCTCAATTTTTTTTTTTTTTAACCAAAATTTATTACATCAACTTTTTAATCTGGTATAATAAAATTATACCCATTAAATATAATAATATATATAATAATATATAATAATATAAATAAAATTATAATATTATAATACATTTATAAATAATAATAATAATATGATACCCATTAAATATAATAATATAATAAATATAATAAAATTATACCCATCTCTCTAGATTAGTGCAAACATATTTCATCTGATTCATTAAACATGATCACCTAATTCTAGCTGATCAGCAAATGCTTACAATGAAAGTAGGCTCAGAGGAGATGCACATGGGTGGTGTATTCATGAAGCTCAAGGAAGAATACAGGGAGTGAACTCTGTTGCAGAGTTTCTTTTCTGTTGCAAAGAAAGCTGAACTTATCTCAACACAAAGGGGATCTTCTCTTTTAAGATGAGTGTCTGTGTTTGAGCGGATCAACTGACTGTGTAAATGGCCTTCCCTGAGTTAATCAAACCTCTGTCTTCCTGAGACGGCCAGACCAGCATGGGTAGATGTATACATCGCTTACCCACACACGAAGTATAAAACTGAACAATCAGTAAGATTAATTTTTAAGACAGCAACAGGCTCAAGATGGCTTTAACCTACATTTTCCTTTCCAGGGATTAGGGATGCCCAGTGTTGTGATGGTGAACACATAAAGAGTGGTAATAGGAACTGTGTTTGCGTTGCGATCCAACTGTATATTACAATTGCTGTAATATATTTGTGTTATGATTTCAGTATATTGCTGACTATGCTGCTAAATCGAAATTCTGTGTAATGTCAAATATCTTCAAATAAGTAAATTTGGCAGTAAATATCTATCTAAATCTATCTTTCTAATTTCTAGGAGAGAGAAAAAATGAAGTTTGGGGGAAATTTGCTAAGGCTCTGAGATTGTAACCCCTGGCAACTGTATGAGCGCACTGATATTCTCTAAATCCTTGAACATCTGAAGTTAGGACTGACATAAGTTATGATAAATGTGAATGAAGACCTTATTAAATATAAAAGCCTGTGTGTGTTTCTCCAAGTGTACCGTTTCCATGTTTCATCAAGACATCAAGGCAATGTCACCTTCTAATATAATATAATTCTAATCTGAAATCCTCTAAAGTAATAACGTCACCTCCTACTATTCTATGAACTTACCCGCTAGTTAAATAAATCCACAGTCAGAAATAGACCATTGTCCAGACTGATCTTATTATTACTTCTTATTGTATTTTACACATAAATAATTTGAAACAACTAATTTTAACAATTGGAAATTTCATGTTCTATTACTCACAGGAAATTGATAGCATAAGAACTTTTTTAAAAATAAAATAAATATATTTATAAAATAAAATATGTGTATTAAAAAGTATAGTGGATTCTGTAAAATGCTCCTTACCCTTGCAACTCGGCCTTTCATTGCCTACACTCCAGGTTCCATTAGACCTGCACTGTATGAGTCTTTGACCCAATAAATAATATCCAGGACTGCAGCTGAGCATGACTTGAGCTCCATACTCATTCAGTGACCCAGAAATCAGTCTCCAGACAACATGTTCTGAAAGCAGAGTCTCTATGTTTGGACAAGTTACAGCTGTGAAGAAAAGATACTTAAATATTAGCATTCTATCACTACATTTCTTCACAGAAAATGTCTTGCCTTACATTGCAGAAGTCTTGCAATGAAAAACTGAGCACACCATAAGCATTTTTGAAATACAAGTTCTAGGAAAATAATGACTATCATATAGTGAGTATTGCAAATTAGGCAGAATTATGTAGTACATTTTCATTTAGAGCGATGCAGTGGAATAATGACAGACAGTCATGTTCTAACTATTTATTTAAACATTTTACAGACAAAAAAAACCTACAGTGGTTTTAAATGAAAAACAAATATTGCTATGTAATTTTTGCAAAAGCTCAAAGGTTTTTTTGTTTGTTTGTTTGTTTTTAATTGTCCATGCTATTTGCTTTAGAAAATCTCTAACAGGTTCTTAAAACAGGTTGTCAGAAAAGCTGGTAGCACGCATTCAAATGCTAATTACCATAAAATGTTATACTGTGGGTATTTGAGAAAATGATTACATTCCAGTTTAGAACACTTGCCAAAACAAAACAAAACAAAACAAACAACAACAACAACAACAACAACATTTAGAAAGGTTTAAAGGTTTTTAGAGTGATTTCAGTTCTGTGGCTTTTAGTATTTTAGATTTTGTAAGATAATGCAGTTAGTGCATGTAAGTAAGAACTGTGGTTAATGTTTTTTCATAAGGCTTACAATAGCTATCAACCAGTTTCCAATTAATGATCTGCAATTCAACGTAAAACAAAATATTTGATATTTAAGATATTGACATGAATTATGAGTATGAATATGTTATGAAAGAGACTAGCGCAGGCAAATAGTGAAATACACAGAAAGTGATAAAAAAATCCTGTAAAAATCTAGAAGCTAGATTACCACCAATTTTCAGAAAGCTTTAGTAATACTGCAATTATATCTTTTCCAATAGCTACTTTACCCATAGCAAATTCTATCATCTAAGAAACATTGTGCTGGCAACATAGCATATATGTGAATATGTGCAAGAACTAATGAAAAGGAAATCATCTTGAGAACTTTTCCAAAAGACCAGTTAGAAAATTATGTTGAGTTGAAATTTTAGAATATGTTTTTACATTTTTTTTCAGTATGTCTTAAGAAGGATTGCTAGTATACAATCAAATTGCAACTTAAGAGTACTTCACTTTCTCCTTTATAAAAATATTCTGAATAGCTATAAACAGCTTCCTACATTAAAGGATGACTTCCTACTTCCTAATTTAATTTAAATTGATACCGGTACTAAACCATGTTTCATAGCTACTCAAAGATTACTCTCTATTAACCAAAAATTATTTGTTGTTAAATATTATAAGCCCATTTAAAAACTTCACTTAACACCTCAGAGTGAAAATCAGTCTGTCAGAAAATAAGTCTGTCAGAAGACTAAATTTATTCTAAATAGGCATTTAATACCCTGATAAAGTTAACATTTTTATCGCTTCTTCTTTCAAGTAGTAGTTTTATTGAGAAATATGGTTCTTTCAAAGATGAAAGCAAGCTTCTTATTTAGTCTAATAGTAAAAAAAAAAAATTAAAAAATAGTCTTACCATAGGGGATATCTTAAGACACTTAGAGATAAGAAGCTCAACTATTTCAGCACATGTAAATGAGTAACATAGACAATTTCTTTTAATCTTGTACTGGAATTAGTATGTAATTTATTCTGTTCTTTAGCTACAAATACACTTAGAACCTTGTTGCAAGTACACTTTAAAAACTATCAGATTTCAATACACAACTGTACAATTTCTACTTGAAATTGTAACTAAGTACAGAATATACTTCCAGCTAAAGACCGTGTTGATGTAATCAACTAAAGTTGTTGCTTGAAAATTTTATTTATTATTTTCCTCTCCTTCTGGAAACAAACAAAAAACACTATTAAGAGAAACTGGATTTATTGCACATAGATTATAAATCTACTAATTAACTCTCAGTCTCCCTCTTGCAAATTATAGATAGGGTAATTGTCATTTACATACATAAAGGTGTATAAGGGATGAACTCAACTTCTCAACTTCCTCCAGATGTGAAGATGTGTTAGGTATGTTCTCCTAGGTATGTGTTTTAGAAAAATGTATGAATGCTGTTTTACATAAAGTAATGTGTTTTACATAAAGTTTAGGTCAGAAAAAATAATTAGCATTTGAAATTATTAAAACTACTAATTTTAATGACATAATAATCTCCAGAAATTGTTAATTTTGAATAGGATCAAAAGCAGGGAAGTTTTTCTAAAACCCCTGATATACTTTCTACTCAAGATATTGATTAAATCTCTATTTTTTTTCTTCTGATTAATAACTACATTGAACTATTGATATTTTCTTAGAATCTGAATACCAAAATGTTGATGTCTCCCTTTTACTGAGTAACCTTCCTGTCCAAGCAGGACAGAAATAAGCTTGCCAATAAGCTTGCCTTTGCTTATCTTTACATAAGTCAAAAAAAAAAGTACATCTCATGCTGACCCAGCAGTATCTTAAATATTGTGACTCTAAATGTTATTATTGTTTCAAATAAAAAAATAGAATGTATAGGATGGAAAAAAAAAATATCTCAGAGGAGCTAGCTATTCTAATTTGAAAACAAAATGAAATCTGATGGTATATGATTCTTCATCCAGTTGTTTATGATCATAAAGAAACAGAATGGGCATTTTTTTCTTACTGTCTTGTGAATTTATAATGCAATTTATTAGAATTGATAATAATTTATTATCAATTATAATAATAATCATTATTATCATTCAAATATATTCAAACATAGCATTTTGACTAAATTCACTATTGGCTTAAAAAAAAAGGCAAGATTAAGGTTAAAGCCTTGTATCATGAAATAAAAAGAAATTAGTATGGTTTAAATTCATAAGTATTAGTAAAATTAGAAGACTGTAGGAAAAAAAACTCCTATACACCACAGAACCACAGAACAAAGACGAATAGGATCACAGGAGTTGATAGCTTCAGTGTGCTAGCAGAAAAGAAGTGCCTTGAGCAAAAAAAATCAAGCACTTCTTGGTGTTCAACACATTGAAACAGAAAGGGCTTCCAAACATGGCATCAGTCTGCCAATCGGCTATGTCAAGTCAATCTGTTATGAGTCTAATGTATCTGGACTAATCTAAAATGCTTGAACTAATTAAGATTTTCACAACATTTTACTGAGCTTCACTGAACTTACTGACCCTTAACAAGCACTCCATGTTAAAGACCCAACCTTGAAAAAATACTCCAAAAATTACTTTCTGATGTCAGGACTTATTAAAGAAAGTGTTAAGAGAATTATTGGCTATGGTCTTCTAACAAAAATTCTACCAATTATGCAATACCTGATACTTTGCCTGTTTATATTAACAAATTTCTTTTTGCACTTGTAATAAAATTAATGATTTATTTCAGATCTACTTGTGATTCATAGTTGTATAACTAGATATTGCTCAAACATTGAAAATTATTTCTTTTTTTAAAAAAAAGGTTTCTAAAATTTCTAACTATATTGTAATTAATTTATGGATAAAAATCACATAAGAAGAAAAAGTTTGGACCCTCAGTTATAGCTCAGCACACCATAGCTTCCAAAAATACCAACAGTGAAATCTTCGATATGCACAATATGCAACAGTAACATTAGCTGCTCTTAAAAATGCCTGATATAAGGGAAACTAGCACAAACCAATGAGGGATCCAATTTAAATCTTTGAATATATTAAAGACTACTGGAAAAAAAGCTATAAAGCTATACATTTACAGGGCCCATCCTGGACAATTAAAATTTTAGAAAACATAATTAGTCACAAAATCATTTCCTAGGTTAGGCATCTACTATCAACATAAGAAGGAAAGCAAGTAAGAACAGAGGCTAAGTTATCCTATTCAGCAATATATATATTTTTAATAAACATACTGGTACAGATTTCAGTACTGACACATATGCAGTCTAACCTATACGTGTTCATTTTAATTTACATATATAGAGATGTAGTATTGTATACAATTGTACTGTTTACCAGTTATGGTATTTAGCTTTAGAGAAATGGTAATTTTGGTAACCTTGCCATAATCATGCCACCCTAGTTATTCTAAAAGTATTCTACATCCTTAAACTGTCATTAATGCAAACACTGAGACTGTATTGTATCTCAGATTAGCAGAAATCTTTAGTACTGAGAGGCAGTGTTTGTCAGAGCAAACTCAAGACTGAGCTTTCTTTTCACGGAACATTAATTTTGGAACAAAGAAACACAAACCCTAGTATAGTATTATATATACATACTAAACAGAAGCAAGCTCTCTTTTACTTTAGAACAAGCTTAGTATGACCTTATCAAATCAGATCTCACTAATTTTTCAGTGGCTTTCTCTGAAGCATCTACTACTACTGATACAGTGAGGCACAACTCATTCTTTCTAATTCGTTCAGTTCTTAATAATGATCTACAACATCTGTTTTTCTATACTATTCAGAGAAAGAGTAAACAATAATACATTCAAGCTAGGAACAGACTTTAGTGTCATCAACTAAGAATTTCATTTGCTGCGGAGAGATAACCCAGATTTTAGATCAGTATTTCTGTTTCAAGAAGAAAGCCAGTATCAAGTATCCACAAAATAAAAATTCCTAAGAAAACATACTTAGCAACTCAAAGTTATGAAATTTTGTATCCCTGAGTTATGAAATTTTGTATCCCTGCCTCCCCCCCCCCCCCCCCCCCCCCAAATCCATTCAAGATGAAAAGGGAGACAAGGGGTAACAGTTTTAAACTTAAAAAAGGGTAGAGTTAAATTAGATATAAGAAATAAATTCTTCAGGATGAGGGTGGTGAGGCAATGGAAGAGGTTGCCCAGAGAAATTGTGGATGTCCCATCCCTGGCAGTGTTCAAGGCCAGGTTGGATGGGGCTTTAGGCAACCTGATCTAGGGGAGGCCCTAGCCAGCATGGCAGGTGGGTTGGAATTAGATGATCTTTAAGGTCCTTTCCAAACCATACCATTCTGTGATTCTATGAAAAGGGAAAATCACTTCTAGAAGACTGAAAATCTAGGTTCCTAAATCAGAAGAATTTCACAGGAGATGAATGATACACAGGAAAACAAGCACATGGTGAAAAATATTTTAAAATTTAGATAAAAAATGTAAAAGCAAAAGAAGTGTCTCAGATGAATGGAGTGACTTCCATCAACACCTTTAGATGACCTTGTTTCACTACAAAATGCTTATGGATGAAGCATAAATCTCTCTGTTCAGTAAGTGAATTTAGACATCCAGAAGAAGCTCTAGATAGAATTTAAAAAGCAATACATCTAAACTTTGCATTTACATCTAAGTACTTTTCTGTTCCCATCTTACAGTCTTTCTGATTTGGAAGACCTAATTTCTCTGCACTTGGTATATATTCTGCAGAAAGTGGGGCATTAAAGAATTACGCAAGAATAATTTTCACTAATTAGTCACAAACAAAATGTAATAATCATGCTATAATGGTGCAGTTTTAGTATAATAATAGGAAGAGATTATCTTATTCAAAGGAACGGAAGGAAATTTCATTTGTGTTCTTTTCCCTTTTTAATTTGTCACTGCAAGAATCAACATCCATATTTCCATAGTAGCAGGCAAAATAAAAATCATAGATGATGAAATGGAATAGGCAAAATAAAGAATTCCCACAAGTGTTCTTGTTTTAATCTTAGAAAGATGGAAACTAATGATTTTTCATGAGAGTACAGGTGTATAAAGATGCTAATGACAGGTAAGACAGCATTTGTCAACTGACTATACTTACAACTTAAAACTTTAAATTTTAAATCATAGCCACTGTGGTGTAAATGCCTGAAGTAACTAGGAAAATAAAACTAACATTCACATTTTTAGGAAAAGGTACAGCATTGAAGAGGCTTTCAGGGTAGGGCATAACTGCATTATCTGAGCGTTCCCTAGGCTCCCAACCTTTGATGCTATCGCGCTGGGGAAACTTGGTGTGCTAGCTCTAAGGAACAGCACAGAGCGTAGAGTGGAGTGGAGACACCACGGCTAGGCTCTGTAATCAGATGGGGCCTCGATTGTTCTTGTGCACAAAGCTGCACTTTTTGCCACCCTAAGCCAAAGACCTGTCATGTTTTGACAAATGCTGTACCCTAGTGTACTTTTTGCTCATTATAATATCATTATAATACCAAAACACACCTCCATCCCAAAAGCTACCCGCCTCCAAGGTGAGACCACACCTCACTGAGCATGTGCTCTGAATTCCTCTGAGCCTATTACTTTAAACGGAGACGGGAAAACTTTACACCAATCATAACTAAGATATGCTTGACTAGAGCCACTCAAGCTCCACCTAAAAGATAGAAAATAATATAAATTGGCTCAAAAGAGAGGGGATGTTAGGGAAGATACCACCGTCAGGGGAGATACCATCCCGAGGACAACATCCTTAGGACCTCCTGACTCCTGGGATCAGTCGACAGGCTGAGCCTCTCTTCCCCCCCCATTGGGACGCCTTTGGGTGAGATCTGAATACCTGCTTATAAATCTCTGTAGAGTCTTTGATCCTTTTAACACGTTTATTTCTAGGCTGCACACCTGTGACACCTGTAAACACCTGTAACATCTGTAACACCTGCAACACCTATAACCTCTGTAACATCTGTAACATCTATAAACATCTATAACACCTGTAACACCTACAACACCTATAACACCTGTGTATTTTATGCATACTAACTTGCTTTTGCAGACAGTCACTATCGCCGGCAATCCAAAAGAACCTGATTATCTGTTGCTGTAATAAACCATACTTGATTGCATTGTGATAACTCTCATTGAGTGCAACGAGGGTGAGGGTGGTTATCCGTGATAGTTCAGTGTTCTGAATCTAACCAGACCCCCAGGCGGTTAATGCATTTTTGGTGAATGTCCGAACGGACCCCCAGATGGTTAATGCGTTTTTGGTGAATGTCTGAACAGACCCCCAGGCCGTTAATGCGTTGATGGTGAATGTCTGACTGGACCCCCAGACGGTTAATGTGTTTTTGGTGAATGTCAGACTGGTTCAGTATCCTGAATCTGACCGGGCCCGTAACGGTTAATCAGCTACACCCCTTAACGCGACACCCACGCATCCTTTCCTTTGTATTTGAGTACTAATAAGATTATACTAGTTGGGCTAAAAGGTATTAGAGGCATTTCATGTGGCACAGAGTAACATAAAAAGGAAGTATCATGTACACACCAGTATTCATCTATAGTTTGAGACCCAAGTTCCTTGTTTATTCAAATAGTTGAATATTTCTCAAATATTTCTACACCTTTTAAACAGAATGGTTTTTAGAACTGCAGGTCACACTCCCTTCCTTGACCAACAGCAATGTACTAATTTAAAGATTTCAGCAGAAAGTTTTAGCAGACTTTACATGGTGTCCTGTATTCATATCTGAAGTTACTATTACACTGTCACTATCTAATGAGAGTATTGGTCAGATTTAAAGTATTGCCTGAGAAAGGCTTTCAATGGCTTTTTAAATGGTTGTATAGATAGACACCTCCAGTTCCCTTCATCATGTACAATACCCAACGCAAGTGACTTTTATGCCATTCAGTTAAGCTTTCCTAATAGCTATCTCTTGATTGGTATTTCATGTAATTAAATCCAATAACTTAATATCCATGATTCATCTATGTCTTGCTCTGACACTCATCTCACCATGAACTAGTCTTGCTTGTGATTCATACTAGCATGAATCTTATTTCTCATGACTGAAACCTGGTGTAAATACATTTAATGAAAATAAAGGAATTTCAAATATCTGCCTCAGGCACTGTATTATCAGTGATACTTTGCAAAATAAACTGCACTGATTTCAATCTTCATTTTAATAGACCTGGGGATAAAATGAAATAATTTATTTACCATTTAACTTTCTGTGCCAGGTTTCTGCTCATCAAGTCTGAGATGTTTCTATCTAGGTCTGGAGACTAAATAAACAGGTTATTGTGATGATTGTCTAAGTTTTTCAGCACTTTGCAAGTAAGTAATCTAAAGTAACAGACACGTATCTCTGAGTAGTGATCCATGTTGAAAATACTGACGTTAAGTTTACCATATAGGTCTATGTACCTTATCACTTCTCATTTTACTACGCAATAGGAAACTTTTTCAAACTGAATGCACTTTTAGAAACTTTGTTAAGATATTATAAATATTAAACAAAATGTGTAACATTGGAAGTTGTGCTAAACATAGCAATTAAGCTCAGTTTACAGAGTGTCACTGTGTAACACAATATTTTCAAAAACACTGGCTACTCCTTTTGCATTGCAGATATACTGCTATTAATTCAGTATTTTTAAATGCAAGGTAGTTTAAACTTCCTCTTTCCTCAAAAAAATATTGTTGACATTTCTACTGATTAATCATTCAAGTTATGTTCTTTGTATCCTGACTTTTTTTTTTCTGAGATACTGAAGCGCATTTCAATACATGAGAGCACTACCTTCCCTCTGTGCATGGTTCTGAATGCAGAGCGTGCTTGTGTGTGATCACATCTGGTTTCAAATAATCCTACTTATGCGGAAATGCTGTGTTCAGTTTTAGGCACTGTCCTTCAAGATGTAGATCAACCAGAGATTCTCCAGGGACCAGTAATGAGAATCACCAATACTAAAACAATGAACAAACAGTGAGGATGAATCACAGCAAGACTGTTAACTTTACAGAAGAGGTGTCTGAGTGTATTAGGTGTAGGGGTCAAGGTGTTGGCAGCAGTGGAGATGTAGGAATGGCTTCTGTGAGAAGAGGCTCTGTGCCAATACCAGCTGGCTCCACACTGAACCCACCACAGTACATAGCTGAACCCATCAGCAAATCTGATGGTACCTCTGGGAAAGTATTTTTAAGAAAAGGCAAAAGATTTCACGGGCAGAGAAGGAGAGAGAAGGGAAAAAATGGAAGGGAAAAAAAAAAAAAAAGTGAGAAAGAACAGTGTGAAAACAAAGGCCAGAGAAGAAAGAGAGGGAGGAAGTGCTCCAGTTACAGGAGCTGAGCAGCCCATGGAGAAGACCATGGTGAAACAGGCTGTCCACCTGCAGCCCATGGAGGATACCACCCCAGAACAGGTGGATATTTCCTAAAGGAACTGCTGCCCGTAGAGGACCCATGCTGGAGCTGGTTTATCCTGAAGGACTATCCTGAAGCCTGTGGAGAAGATCCGCATTGGAGCAGAGGAAAAGTGTGAGGAGGAAGGAAGAGCAATGACTGCACAATTGCCATATTCACACCACTTTACTCTTTCTTTAAAAATAAGTTGAATTTTACTTGTTTGGAAAACTGAATTGTTTTTGAAATTCAGAATCTAGAAAGCACATACATACACTTTTGATTCTAGATTCTAAACTAACTCTCAAAATTGTAAGTGTTATAGTGTTATTTAATACTTTTAAGATTATGTTCTAATTAGTATTTAAAGCCACATAATCACAGTCAGTTAGTTATTGTTTTGACCTAGCACAAAGACAAATGGAGGTAACCCAATGCATGCAAGATGCCATGTAACATAGTAAAGCAGCCCACATTATACTGGCTGGTTCTGATGGGAGACAAAAATCAAGACTAAAGGACTCTTACTCTGCTTAGTCATCTACATTAGCAGTATTTTAATAAATAGCTTTTTCTTCTATTAGTTTAGAAACTGTATTAAAATAAACTACAGTTGGTGATGGTAACTTTATCCTGTGAAGACAGTGAAAAGCACATTATCCATAATAAGAAAAAAATACATGAAACTGAATTATGTGAAGATTTTAAATTGGATTTTTTTTTTTTGAAGATAAATATTATTATTACTAAACAAATTGAATAGGTCTCTTCTATTTTACTACATGACAAAAGATTATATGTTCCTGCATGATCAGTTCAGCAGATATGTATATGTAAAAACCTAAGCACCACTACTGACGATTTTTCTGAGTCAGTTTAAGGGGAATATGCTTGTAAAACACATGCCTACTTACATTTGCAGACAGGTGGCCTCCCTTTGTTGCTCCATAATCCATCTTCTTGACATACTGCTGTTGCTTGTTGACTAGATTCTAGCTTGAAGCCCTCATTACATTCATATATCAATCTACTGCCCAAAGTGAATTCATTACCTATAACTGAACCATTCCCAGGAGATTCAGGAATACCACAAGATACAGCTGGAAAGAAAGGAAAGGAAAAGATAAAGAATTGGTGTTGTCTCATATTGTGTTGTGTTTTTTTTTTTCTCACATAGCCCGTTCATAACAAATGAAATGAATTTACCACTTTTACAACATTCCTACAAGCATAAGAGTATTTAAAACATTGATAAACATTTTGAAGTTCATCTAACAGACAGATTTTATAAACCATTATTTTGTTTAATCCAATTACTATTGGCTGTTTAACCTAAACATTGACAGAAATTTCAACATAGACTATGGGCAGTGGTGTATGTCTCAGGGAAAAATCAAGGAAGTGTCCAAGGTGACTGGGTCCTAGAAACAGTGAACTGGAAATTTCATAAATGCTTCCTATTAGTCTGCTTCCATTCTCTTTGGGTTTCATTCTTGAACTGTAAATGGAACTTAATATTTGTTTGCTCTAGACATATAAAACAATATTTAATACTTAAATCAATTTAACATTTTTCTCTGATGAGAAAATCACCTAAATATTGCTAATATGCTAGATTAGAAAGAGTTTCAGTAAAGAGCTGTTCAGATAACTTAAACAATAATTTATGTATTTTACTACTTCACTTAAGAATTTTAAACATAATTTGAATTTAAATGCATTAGTTTTAGATACCATGAAGTAAATTACTTATTTCAAATAGGATCAATATTGAATATTCTCATGTCTCCAAAATGGATATTAGGTCTCACTGACAATTGTTTTGCTACTCCCAATTATTTTAACTTGTTGTCCTCAGAATTTCTCTCCAGACCAGCACTTACTCTTTCAAGCTTATACTTAATTTGTTGTCCAATCAGTGAGATCTAAGTAGCATCTAGTGTTTTTTTTTTTAATATATATATATTTAAAAGAGTGAAATATGCTTCATTTTAACAGTATCTCATAATATACATTTTTACTGTGGAGTATAATTACAAAAATATCCATTTCAGTCACTTTTAGGAAAGGTCTCCAAGGTCTGCTTTTTGCCGGATATCTCAGCTCCCTTCATTTTCATAATGAAAAGAATCATATAATGGAACCATATCATCACAGAATGGCTTGGGTTGAAAGGGACCTTAAAGGGACCTTCCAAGTGAAATGACCATTGGATAGTTCCAAGTCCTCTGCCATGGGCAGCGATGCCACCCACTAGATCAGGTTGCCCAGGACTCCATCCAAGCTGATCTTGAACACCTCCAGGGATCGGATATCCACAGCTTCTCTGAGCATCCTGTTCCAGTTCCTCACCACCCTCATAGTAAAGAATTTCTTCTCCCTTGTCCTGTTGGGGCGAACAACCCCAACCCCTTCATCCTGCTTTCATATAAAAATCTGACCATAACAGGAGTGACCACAACTTTGATGTTCTCAGAACAGGCAGTAGAGCTGCATCTGTTTTAATGCTCCATCCACTTCCCTAATAACCAATTTAATATTTTATATAATAATAACAAATTTAATAGCAATAAACAGTTCGATATTTTACCTACAACTAGAACTGACTCATGTCTCAGCCTCAGTCAAGTAAGAAGAATTTTACACTCATAAAATGTTTATTTATATGCTGAATTGACAGAGAGCTAAACTGTCACTCTTACTACCTCATAAAAATGCCTATGTATTCACCACTTCAGTCATGCTTAGTGAAATATTTCAGTGTCTCCAGAATTTTGCTGTACATCCCTGCCTCTCTCAGCAAACCTCTCAACTCTCTTCTGCCTTGTGGCAATGTGTCTGAATGCTTGATGTGCAATGTAATTGAGTTAAGATTAACTTATTTTGTCAACTTCTTTTTAGGACTTCTTTCTAATACCAAAGCTCCACCTCCGTGTTAAGCATGCATCCATTTAATTCTATAAAACCAGAAGTCAGAACTATATGTCTATCCACACAACCATGAAGGCATATATCTGTACATATAGATGGACAATATTCTAGTTCCTTCTGAATACTGCAAGCATAAAGTAACAAAATAATTCAGCAGTCTATGTGGAGCAAACAAAAATAATTGATTATATCATCTGAAACCAACCAAACAAACAAATAACCACCCTCCCCCAAAAAACATAAGTCTGTTTAGTATTACTAGATAGATATTACTATATCCAACAGGTTGGATGGGGCTCTGGGCAACCTGATCTAGTGGGTTGCATCCCTGCCTATGGCAGGAGGGTCGGAATCTTTGAGGTCCCTTCCAACCCAAACTGTTCTATGATCCTGTGATTGTATCCTGTGGGAGGGACTCCAAGCTGAAGCAGGGGCAGAGAGTGACCATGAAAGAACAATGGAGACAAAGCGTTAGGGACTGACAGCAGACTTCATTCCTTGTTCCTCTGCACTACTCAGAGGGAGGATGTAGAAGAGGGTGGATGGGAAGAAGGTGTTTTTAGCTTGTTTTTTGTTCTCACTGATCTAGACTATTATTAATAGGTAATCAGTTACATTAATCTCCTTTATGCTGAGTCTCTTTTGCCCATGACAGTAATTGGTGAGCAATTTCCCTATCCTTATCTTGATCCACAAGCTTTTTTTATTTGATTTTCACCCCTGGCTGTTTGAGGAGGGGGAATGGTGGAGGAGTGGCATGGTGGAGGTGATCTACCAGACATTGTGAAGCCATCACAGAAGTTCAAGATTGAATAGCTCTTGCATACAAGATAGTTTAAAGAATCAAAAATGTACAATACCCAAGACACATCCAGGTATGTCTATCAGTTGTGCAGGGTCTGATATGTTTCATGTAATAAGGCACCTCATAATTTATGCTTTCTTGTAACATTTCTTTACCACTTCTATTCTTAGTGTTGTATCTCAGACTTCCACTGTCTCTCCTCTTTCCTCAGCTGCTGCTGAATCTTGTACTACTACATTGTGAGGTTGTTCCTGCTGCTGCTGCTTTAGCTACTGCTCATAAAAGCAGGTCTGGCATTCTGGAATTGTTGCTGTTAGTCTGTCTATTTGTTGTTTGCTTCTCCCCCGAAAAGTAAGACTAGAAAGAAAAATTTCAGCTGCTACTAATTTCTTGAGGCAGCTAATGGCTTTAAGAACAGTTGTATCCACATGCAGCATGCCAGCACATCCAGTTTCACTAAATGGCAAGTACTTTCATATTTAATGTCAAGTTATCTGAAGAAACTGACAGAAATTGTGTATAGTCTTTGGACAGTTAGAACTGTCACATGTTTAAGCATATTCAGCGTTCCAGCATCTCATACAATTGCTAAAATGATAAAGAACTGTGTCAGAAAATCTGGCTTGAGAAATTGTCAACATGCTTCTTGGTTAATGATTAGATGAGGTTGCTGGGTTCCAGCTGGGAGATATGCCTTCAGAGTGAAAAATATATAACTCAACCTGAATTGTCTCTATTATCTTGCACACCAGAAAAATATACTTCTTCCAAAGAACAGATAATCAGTGCAAGCAGAAAGCCTTTTCCTACCTAGAAACTGAGATGAAGTTTTAGTTGTTCTTTCATGTCCCACGTGTTACTGAAATTTGCTTCTTAACAAAAAAAGTAAATGTAAAATTTACATCAATCCTTTAAAATATCTATACATGTCTATACAATTAAAATAATTATGTATTATTCATATGTAAAGTATGCAAATTCACTGCATACAGAAAAGAAGTACAGACAGTATTACAGTCAGACACTGAGCTTTTTCCCAAACACTGAGAAATCCCTAAATTTAACGTACAAGCATTTTTCCACTTAGTGACACATTGTACAGAGTATTTAAAGTATTTAAATTCCCTATAAATAAAAGCAGCAATAGAGAAATCCCTAAAAGTAGGATTCATAATAAAAGAAATGCTGAGTGCTTATGTCTATGATACTCAATCAGAAACATTAGGGAGAGCCACGCCACAGAAATCCTAGTTCTCAGACTTGAATGCATGTAGAACTAACAACGAAAATGAAAACAGGGCTCTGTATTGTTTAGGGCTGTGGGTGTAAACAAGGTTATGAATGGTTATCCAGTCTATTTCCATACTACAAGCTAAAATTATACTTGACCAAGGTTCATCTAATTTGTTCCTGAAAAGCCTCCAATGACACAAATTGTACGCTCTCCATGGGCAATCTATTCCAGTGTTTATCCTCCCTCTGAGAGGGGGGAAAAAAAGTCTAACTTAAGATCATTTTGAAGTAAATTTAGTTGTAATTTCTCTATCTACAAAGAACATTGGTTTTTTTTTTTTTTTTTTTTTTTTTTCATTCTTCTTTTGAGCTACTTTAAGTGTATTAGAAGATCATTACCAGGTTTCCCCTCAAATTTCTAATTTTTCAGTCTGAAGTACTACTCCTCTTTTACTGTTTTATATTTTGAAATATGGTAATAGGTTTAGAATACATTTTAAGAGGAAACTGGGATTTGGAACTCTTAAATAGTGCTAATTGCCTCACCTTTTTATTTTAAGTCAATGGTTCTAAGAGGGACATAATAACATTTATCAAAGGTAAGTTTAATTCTACACTCAAACACCAAAAAAAATAGCTAATTTTATGAAAGATCAGGTTGTTCCAAATTCATGGCTCTTGGGAAAATTGCAAATAGATGTTTTCAAGCCAGCTCCCTAAAAAATGTCACAACTTGTCTACCCCAGGACAGACATGGAACCCAGCTGCAGTTCCTGAATAACCTTGGGTTTGCACAGCAAAAAGTACAAGGATCTCTAGCTCAATAGTATGATTTTATCTACTTCAGAAAGCACAGATGTATTAATAAAGACACCACTTGGAATGTGGATTTTAAGAAGGAAATGTTAGCGTCATCTATATTTTTATCATGACCCTGTCATAGGTTTGAACCCTTTATAACTACCCTGGATCCAGACAAAAGAATTTCTTCCTTAAAATAAGTACCCCAAATTTTCTTTTGCAAACCTACTAGGGAGACTGTTTTCTTCTCAACTGGTGCATCTGAGCATTCTTCAAGACTCTGAATTACTTTTATCTATTTTAAGAATAAGTTGGAGAAAATCAGGAAGAGTAATGCCAAAGGCTGAGCCTCATACACGAAGAATAGCTGGAATTTACAGGGGTATTTCATTGTGTTTCTCAGAGGAACATGGCCACCCCATTACATTCTCACTGATGCCATATCTCAGTCCCCTGATACCTGCACTCCTATTCCATATTGACCCTGAAAACACTTTATTGCTTTCAATTTTGATTTTAACTGCTCTTCTTGTCAGTCTTTTCTCTTATTTTCTCATATTATCTAGTTCATCTCTGATCCTTCTTTTCCTACTCTCCCCTAGCAGAGCGATCTGGCCATGAGCTAACCAGTGACTAAGATGACATGTGGTTGCCAGGATGATGACCGGGCTCTATATAATTTTCTCTCAGCAGAAAATTATATTCTCTTATTACATTCTCTTAATATACCATATATCATCTTTTTTTTTTTTTTTTTTTTTTTTTTTTTTTTTAAAGTCAGCTGGGCAAATTACAAAAAAAGCAATGACTTTTAGTAGATAACTGAAAAGAGAATCTTATTGATAATTTTATACTTTCTGTTGGTGAGCTTTGGAGCCAAAACTGTTTGTGTGAATGTGCATAGAAATAAATATATAAAATAAATAAATATTATAAATATGAAGCCATGAGCCCACTCTAGAAAATGCCAGTTTCAAAACTAAGAATAACAACCCAGTGAGAATGTGAGGCTATATTATAAATGTGAGGTATTGTATAAGAATTGCTATTTTCTTTATAAATATTTTGATTGTAGCATAACTCATGATTCTCTTTTGCTTCAACTAATCAGAGTAAAGGTAATAACAATATGGTCTAATTTCCAAGATAGGAGTCAAGTACTTTGCATACTGTCCAGGAAATTATTACATGCATCGGAACTTGATAAGTTCAGCATTGGAAACCACCGTTTGACCCCACCAGATTAACCCATATTAGAGATGTGTTCATATGAAAATTCCTATTGTTGTTTACATATGCAAAAGAGAACTCCAATTTTTTTCATAATGAATACAATGAAATTTGATTTCAAACATCAGTTCTGACATAGCCATGATATTTAATTACAAATGTAACCCTGCAGGATTGGTTTTACAGAAATTTCAGACTTAATAGAAGGCATATTATTTGGAAACATCCAACTATGGAATCCATGAGCTGGACTAAATGTGAAATTTCAATTAGTTTTCAGTGAGGATGCATGTATTTTGATATCAGATAATAAATTTAGAACAATATTTTTAATTTCAGTTTATTGAAAAAAATATATTCCATCATCTTGGTGGATAAGCAGTAGAAAGGTAATGGGGCAAAATTGTGTATAATTGTTGACAGCTGAGGAATCATGAGGTCTTTAATTCTGGAGAAAAGTATGACACGGGGTCCTAAAGCTTACAGTCTCAACCCCTCCAGCCTAAACAGCACACACAGAACTTTGTCCTCATATACTGAAAGTATCTGAGCTCCAAAGTTAGGTGCCAAAATTTCAATGTCTACTAAAAAAAGGCACATATTGGCTAGGCTAGCAGAATAACACCCAAAGTTTCTGACACTCTTAACTAGATTAACTTCAACAAGACTTTTTTTCCTTTTTCCATCGTATACTGCTACTTGAGATATTCTTAGGCCTCAAGACATCTGACAGGTTTAGTGGATATAACCCAAGCTCCTGCTGTGTTTCTGGACTGGTAGCTGGAGGACAGGTAAAATAACTCAGGACACCTCAAATGACACTAGACTTCTGTGTTTAAGCAAATCAAAACTTGAATTCATATAGAGATGGTTACATTTCATCTTAATCTTGAACAGAATTGCATCCTTTATCTCCTACATCTGTGCTTATCTGCTTCATATAACTTTATGTTACTCCTCTTTGTTAAAAAAAATAAAATAAAAATGTAAATTTTTGACGTATGTTAACTACTTTTAACAGATGCCTGGAAAAAGCAGAGGTAGACCCAGCTTACACGGAATAAATAAATAAGTAAAGAAGAAGCTACAGATGCTGTCTTTAAAGAACTACTGAGTATTTTCTAAAATAATCAAATCAATGCCTGATAACTACTGAATTTGTATACAACCTGTTCTGTTATAACAATGATATGATGAGCTGTGTACTGTATGTATTTTTACCCAAAGAAACAAACAACAACAACAACAAAAAACTAACAATGTATTTTTCATTTTGTTTGTATCTGATTGGATTGATCTAGTTCTTAATACCTCAGTTCTGTACACCTTCAGAATGCAAGTCAATAGGTATTTGGATAAATTCATAATGTCAGTGTATCTCTTGGCACGTAGTGAAGTATTTACAGGGCTGAATCTTTGTTTCATAGAATATTTACAATGAAATTATAGGAACATACTCCACAAGAAAATATCTTACCTCGGCAGATTGGCACAGGAGAATCCCATTGATACATGCCATTTTGGTGACGCCTACATGTTGCATTATTTTGACCAATCATTCTGTACCCAGGTTTGCAGTAGTAATGAACTTTACTTCCAGCAGGACCACCTGTTTTATTTACAATTCCACCATTCCTCAAGATAGGATTTAAACTGCAATAGGGAGCTAAATGACAAATAAGTAATAAAAATAAATTAAAAACACAAAGAGTTTTGCAATGTTCACATTTCTTATGACACATGCAAACTGAATGCCATTAAAATTAGTGCAGAATGCTTTACGTTAATTTTGGAATCCTAACTGCAGGTTTAGACTTGTTTACACACAAATATTCTGAAGCTCCCAAACATATTTTTTTAAGTTTATGCTCTTGGACATGAGGAAGTCGCAATTAAGAAACATACAGTTTGTTCAGCAAATCACTCCAACTCAGTAGACAATCTACTTCAAATATGATAAATTTGTTTTTATAAATATATTAATGGCAAGAGGAAGGCCAAAGAGAATCTCCATCCTTTACTGGAGACAGGGGGAAAACGAATACAGAGGATGAGGAAAAGGCTGAGGTTCTTAATGCCTTCTTTACATCTGTCTTTACTAGCCAGACCACTTATCCTTGGATAAGTCACCCAGTCACCCAACCTGTAAGTCTGAGATGAAGAGCAGAAGAACCCAAACCCCCCATGGTTCAGGTGGTAACAATTAGAGACCTGATGCTCCACCTGGACTGTCACAAGTCCACGGGGCCAGATGGGATCTACACAAGGGTGCTGAAGGAGTTGGCAAATGTGATTGCTGGGCCATTTACCATAATCTATCAGTAGTCACGGTCACCTAGAGAAGTCCCAGATGACTGGTGACTTTCTAATGTGATGCCCATCTCTAAGAAAGGTCGTAAGGAGGAACCAGGGAACTACAGGCCTGTCAACCTGACCTCATTGCTAGGGAAGGTGATGGAACAGGTCATCTTGAATGCAATCACACAACGTATGTGGGACCACCAGGATATCAGGCCCAGTCAGCATGGGTTCATGAAAGGCAGACTGAAATGTACAACCATCATTAGCTGAGTTAAAATTCTGGGCTTAAGCAAGAATCTCTGCAGAGTATTCATAAAATATTGCAGCCTTGTTTCAAGGACCACTAGGATAAAATGCTGTTTTTCCTCTCAGCCAGTTTCTGAGAGGGGATCTGTTCTGGATCTGTTCAGGTTTTGCTGATATAGGTGCAGTGACATAGGATTGCCCTCATCTAGGAATGACAATTCTATTTATTTTTTTTACCACAAAAAGTGATAAACTACAGAGTAGCTGCTCCATTGACTTGAAGTAGCTTTACATTTACAAATTTAATTTACTTTTCTAAATGACATAGCATCACCATTCTTTCAAGGCCTCTTAAGCAGCAATTTTTTTTGCAAGGCAACATACAAAATATTTACAGCTCACTTATAATCACAACGTCCATTTGTCACTTGTAACTGAACACCAACAGGGAAATAACTGCCTGGCTGAATCACTCATCACTACTCAGCTGGTGTGTAGACAGCAGCACAGATAAACACTGATTTTGAATCTGCAGGACCATATTCTTCCTTTCAAAAAACATACTCTCTGAAGAGCTGGAACATTTAGACATTTCTGCTGATTTTTTTCTAAACTGTTTGAGGCACTTCGACTCAGGGATGTTAAATTTAAAAATTCTGAATTCCAAATTAAAAAAAAAAAAAAAAAAAAAAAAAAAGTTGAAATTGGATGCCCCCAAGATGATTTTGTAAATCTCAGTCTTGTAGTTAATAACGTGGCATCAACCCAAAAATTTATTCCAGTGACAGACTTAATTTCCCAGCAGCATCTTTGATCATTAGTTCAATAACTTGAACAAACTTATAATCAGTTAAATACTGTCCGATGTCTGAAATTATAAATAAACAAAAAGCCAAGTCCCCTGTTGTCTTTCTTTAGCTTATACCCTACATTTTTTGTTGACAGATAAAAGTCACAGTTTACATGACTGTTTCCTTCTAACTTTCTCCTTTTGGAAGTTTGTCAATATCATTGTATTACCAGGGGATCTTGCTTTAGTGCTGTTATTCTTTAAATATCCAACAGGCAGAGGTTTACTATCATTTTACTATCATTTTAGACATTTTCACTTTATAGATAAAAAATCAGACATAGGCTTAAATGATTAGGTAAGGTCACACATGAAAACTGGACAAACCTCTTCTGATTACTAAAATAGTTCCTTGATTAACAATTCCATATATTGCTTTTCACTTAAAAATGTACAAAATCAAAAAGGAGAACGATACTCCACTAAACAACAAAAAAGGGTCAGACTGCCATTCCTTTTCTCTTGTGTTTTGTCTAATGTCATCCAATGTGTAAACAGTATGAAAACACCAAAGTAAATTTCCAAAAACCTATTCCTTCTTTAGTGGTAAAATTGTGAATGCCTGGTTCTTCAAAAATAAAACGTCTGTTTAAATAACCTGCTATTTATAGTATGTTTTCTTACTGCTTGTTCAACATTTATAAATAATTCTGTTTGCATTGCTCTTGATTAAAAGTAGCATATAAACCTTCATTATGTGACTTTCCTGCTGCATTTACTACAAAGTAAATCACCACCTAAAATTTTAGAAACCATGGAAGAAACTAACTGATGAACTTCTTCATACAAATCCTCTGTCAGCTCTAAAAGCTTACTGGAAATTGTAAAGACAAAACCAAATGAATCAAGAGTCTTTGCTTTTAAAGTGAAATGGAGAGGAAATAGAAACAATTGACACTTGTTGAAACTGCACAGGTACAAATATTAAAAACAAATTAAACCAGTGGTGAAGAATTCAGCTTCTTGCAATAACAGTTGAAGTTACAAGAGCAGAATAAAGATAAAAAAGATGCACATGGTGGGTTTTTAATATATATTGGCCACCAATTACAGATTAACTAAGTAACCACTTGCCTTATTTACTCCTGAAGGACAATCAAAAGTTAAACAAAAGCCTGTAGATGTTACAGAGACAATGTAAACTTTCAAAGTAGCAAGTTACGCACCCCTCTGCTTCTCAAATCAGTATGTCTCTGGCAGGTGTGCCAAGTACTGTGCAGAAGTATAGGAATTACAGCTGTAGTGCAATTTCATTCCTTTTATCACAACATAAAAAAAAAAATAAAAAATCTCTCTTTTATTTACATTGCTTGTGCTAGCTTGCTTAAGTAGGGATGATCATGTGGAGTTATAAACTACTGAAGAAAAACAAAGCCAAAAGTTACACAGGTATCTGTCACAGCAATTGCACAGATTCATCTCTTACTGAGTTTCCTAGCCTGGGTTCAGGAAGTTCCTCTTTCTGAATTCAGAGATCCATCTGTAGTGAACAGAAGGTTTGGTGGAACCACACTGCACTAGAAAGTCAAGTTCAAGCAGCAGAAGAAAAAAATCCTCTCTTATTATGCTATACAAATACTCACTAGATTAGGAAAGAGATCATTTTGTATCTATGAGTTATTGCAATTAGGAAAAGTATTACTTAGAGTAAGGTTATGCTAGTGCCTCCATAATGTGTCAAAACCAGTAAAAGAATGTGTCTCTGCTATAATGCCTTTGCTCTTTTATACTAGTACTTAGGGGAAAAAAAAAAAAAAAAAGGGGGGGGGGCGGGGAAACCACTAGATAGAAAACATGCACATAACTTCAGACAAATAGCGTCAACATGTAAGGTTGTACACTAAAGGAAATAGTATTTCTCTGAAAGCTTCTAGCACTTTTTAAAAAATGAAGAAAATTTGTACCTACAAATGAAATCTATTTGTAACAAAACTACAATTTGCAAAATTTTGTGCACAGGCATAGCTGGAGAAGAAGGGGAGGGTTGTGGGAGGGCAGTAACTCATTTCAATAGGTTCTTCATTATGAGAAAGCCTGCTGGCTCAGTCACAGCTGCCATGGTATCAATAGCCTTTTTGGGATCTTGTATTTTTCCTACTCTCATGATGTTGCCTTCCCTCATTAAGATTCAAATCCAATTGTTTATGCTGCCGCTCACTGTTACTCTTCTTTCATGCTGATTATTTCCATTGAATCTCATGTAAAACATACAGAATTTTACAGAAAAATGCAGGCATTGGCTGATAGTGAGGCAGAAAAAGCAAAACAGCTGTTTGTTCCTAAAACATAGCCATAAGGATTACATCTCTCTCTCAAGATATGTAATAGTATATAGTCCCAAATAGTTGCTGCTAGTGTTGTAACAACTGATGAATTGAGCCTAGTAAAACATGTTTTGTGTACATGCAAAGGTGTAAAATACTTTATTATTCCTCAAAAATCAGTCACCTAAATAATTTGGTATTTACCAAATAAATTCTCTACATGATCTCTACTCTTGCAACCCTGATGTTGCTTCCTCACTGCAAATTCAAGATACATGTAGAAGGCCCACTCCCTTCACTGTCACCTATCAGACAGTTATCTTGTGACAGATTCTCTTTGTTCATTTTTCCCACACTTTCAATTCATCTCTTAAGTCCTGCAATTGCCCTTTCCTTATGAAAAGCTAACTGAATCTCCAGTATGCTAGAAAAACAACACTCTTTTTCCATCCTCAGGTTTTAGTTTGTCTTTGGTAATACTCCAAATACTACTTGAAAGGTAGAGATAATGCTTTCACTAACACATCTTGTTTTTTTTTTTATTTTTTTTTTTTTTATTTTTTCTTTCATTTACTAACTGCTCATAGCTCTCAAACCATAATCATGTCATTGTTCTGAGTACTTGAATTTAACCCTTATCTTTTTCAGTAGCCTGAGAAATTTTCCAGAGATTAGGCAGCAATTGCATGGATGGTACAAGAAAGGAGAAAGCTCAGTGCAAATCATCTCCCTAAGTGTCATGTCACTTAGCATTTGTTTACCATTCCTAAATGGGATATATATGATGCTTGGTAAAACATTCTTCTGAAATATCCTCAGTATTCTTTTTTCTACTTAATTTATACTGATAATTTTTGCCACCAAAATTAACACTCATGCATTCACACGTTGTTAATCAAGTCCAAACACAGAAAAAGCAAATGTTACCAACAGACAGAGTAATTATCACTTCTCTCTCTATTTACAACATGTAAGTGATCCTTATGCCAAGTCTCTTAGGAGCATTGTATCTGAAGGGGTATGTGTGACAACATATTAAAGAGGCTGCAAGCAGAGTAAGAACCAATACCTCTATATGTAGTGTATAATCCAGTATTGCAATATTGATAACTGATTTTTGTTGTTGTTTTGTTTTTAGGAAGAGATGCAATTCTAAGAAGGACATTATTTAGACAGACTGTTTACATATTTTCATATCATTGCAATAACAGATTCATATGCTGCCTGTTCAAGAACTGAAGGACTTTTTTCCTGTTTTTCCATTTATTTGTACATGACAAGCATAGTAATAAGAGTTGTAAAATTAACTGCAACTTAAGGAAATTATAAGCCTAATAATTGTGTGATGAATTGCAGTTGGAGCATACCATTTTTGCGTCAGATATTCTGACTCTTGAGTACTTCTGTGTGAATCTAAGGGTTATCACTCAAAGGCCTTTCTCCAGGTCTGATAAGACAAGATAGCAGGTTGCAGACAAAAGTATTCATTGGGGAAATATTATTCTGGAGATCTTTGAGATCAGAGAAAATAGAGAGTTCAAGTTCTGCACTTGTGTTGAATTTACAACAGGATGATTACGCATCATCAAAATATACTTTATAATGAAGTATTATAATCAGAGAAACAGACATCATATTACAAGTCTTAATTTGATGATAAATAGTATATGTAATCCACAAAGTATGATTTAATCATACTGGAAATCATTAATAGTTACCTGAGTAACGGATCTTGAACCCTTTCTTACTGGTTGCATGATCAGTTGACCAGCGAAGATACAGCTGATTCATTTTGCTTGTAAAGTTCATTTGTCCAGTATGATTTCCACTTAAAGCAACCAATAAAGGGCTTTGCCCTGAAGAACCTTAAGAGATTGATAAAGAAAATATTGAAGTTTTAAAGTACTAGCAGTTAAAGCAATCCTTTCCATATTTTAACTGAGCTGTGAATGTAAATATATAAGGGCATATAAATATATAATAGCACAGCATATTTTTGCCATTAAAATAATTAACAGATCTCTATTTAAACTGTCTGTTCAGTTTTAGGTTTTCATGGGAGAACAGCATAAGAAACCCAGGTACAAACAAGCTGACATATAAAACAGTGTTTTTGCCATAAACATTGAAAAATCACTGGAAACCTTATTTTTTAAATATATATATTTACAGAAATTACTTTATAGTAGGTTACATTTTTGCTCCTTGTCTTTATTTTTTTTTTAATCTGATATTTATTTAAACTTATATTAAGCTTAAACTAGTGGCTGGAAGCAAATTTATAAACTTCTTGACACTGTGCAGCTTTTATAATTTAAAGCACCACCATATTACATAGTGAACATATTGCCTACATATCTGTCACATATAAAATCACCACAGTTGCAATGTGGAATACACATACATACAAGTGCTATGACTTCATGATACATACATATTAGGACTCAGTTCTGTTAAAATATTATTACAGAATTATTCCAGTGTTAAAAGATATTAACTTATGGTGAATATAGGATGTTGAAATGTATGTGTGTTCTGCCACTAGACTGATATCTTCATCACTATTAACCTCTAGAAGAACAAATAATGATTTGGGAGTAGATAATATAACACAACACCATATAGTGAAAGGGAAAAAAAAAAATAAATCAATAAATCAAGCCAATCTCCTACCGAATGCTTTCAAAAACATGAAATAACATCCTTTTCCTCAATATGAAGGTTATCTATTCTATAGCTGAACTCCCTTTCATATGCTCACTATGCCGTTTACATGTCTTTCAAGTTTTGGAAAGCCAAGTTCAACCAACATTATCTTGGTCACAGCAGACATTTCAAATATAGAGGGCGTTTCATTCATTTTTGCTGACTTTGACCAGCTGCGGCCTGATCAGTTCTTCTTATGTTGCATGAAACCATAAAAATAAAACTGACTCCAAGGAAACCTAAAAATTGAATACAATTGCTGTCAACATTCTCCCCTTCCAGTCCCGTAAAAAAAAAAGTAAATTTTCTGTTTGGGATGTTTCAGGTACAAAAGGGAGGCCACAGAAAAACATAAAAAAAATAAGATAACATCCTAGTGCTTTAGAACTGCATTTCAGTCACCATAATTACAACACTATAATTAAATATTAAGAATAATTAAACATAGTTTTAGGCACATGTTGCCCTCATCAAAATGCTTTGTGGCTTGTTTGTGGTTTTTGTTAGAGCTAGTGTCTGATGATTACAGTGTAAGATAGACAATGAGGACTGCTGAAGTCAATTCCTATTTTTGCTTGAAATAATGATTTATAACATGACAATCCATTTAGTTTCTCTTGTTCATTCTGGGCATTGTAAAATCTGTTTAATACAATTTAGTCAGTTCATAAAGTACTGTTACAGTTTGGAAATTCTCAGATAAAGGGCTGCAGGAATACAATTACAGATAAAGATCTACTACATATAAAGGGGAGATAACTTTCCTTATTAGTGATGGTAAAATTAGACTGCAGCACCACATACTAAGTAGCCACACCACATTTTTTAGCCATTGGGAGATCAGTGAAATGAATCTTATTTTTTCCTGAAGTTGAGTTTCACCTTCTGGATGTTACCAAAGCAGGCAGCTCTTGGGCTGATGTTCAGAAAAGTCAGTAGCAGGATGTAGGTATTCTTGAGGTTGATTTTTTATTATTATTATTTCAGAGTTTGTCTATACAGAGAAAAATATACTAAACTTCTAGGGTGCTGACCTGTCATATAATGTTTTCCTGAATGTTAGGTAAAAGTTGGCATTGCTGTCTCATTGCAATGACAGAATTATGTTGGCTTCTTTGGGGAAAAACAAAACAAAACAAACAAAAAAAAAAAAAAAAAAAAAAAAAAAAACAATAAAGAATATTTGCTGTATTAAACAAATGCTATTCAGTATTAGCAAACAGAATACAGTGTTTTCAAGTTCAAAAGCCTTTAATGATTATATTCATGGTACATACATGGCTTTTTTGGTTTGGACTATAGATGGGATATCTTAGGGCTCTGACTGATGATGGAGAAAGGGAATGACTTTTTGCTCTCTGCTGACCAGGGTGGCTCCATTAATGGGATGTCTATCCTGATCATCATCCAGCTGTACCATAATTGTCAATGTGGTGAGTTAGGCACAGTCACTATTTTCATTTGCATTCCAAAGCTGTCTTATAAGGTCATCAGAAGCCTATACCTCAGCAAATACTATTTCTCTAAAAGTTTTATTGCTATCTTCTCTATGTGAAGCTTGAGGACATATATTTTCCTGGTGTAGATAGACCAGTTATAGTAAGTTAAATGAAGCTATGCTATTTTAGACCACATAAGGTTCTGGGATACGATCTGCAAAATTTAACAACACAGAGAAATACCTAAGCCAGCCCTGAACAAGCTAGTCTGAGTTATATCTATCACTGGTAACAGTGTAGCCATATCAGCATTGCCTTCTGCCCCAACTAGCTCATCATGCCGAGATGTAGAACTAATTAGCCTAGCAAAGCACATTGCTAATGTGGCCACAGAGACACAAACAAGTATCTCTGCAAGGCATTGCAATGTGCCATATTTAAATATCAACTTGGTGAGAGCTAGCTCAGGAATCTCTACATGGTACTTCATTGAGAGGTTATAAATATGCCATTATCGTTCTCATTTAAGTTTGCTGGTAGGTGGTAGAAAAAATGACTTGTGAAGCTGTGCTAGAGATGAATTTGTAGGAATGTGGTTCTATGTCATGAAATGACAATGTTTAAAAATGTAGGAACTGTGATAATTCTTCTCTCAGATCTATTATTGATAATCTGATTTCATTACATTTAAATGCATAAAAAGGAAAACAAAAATATTTGTCAGGAGCATTCAGCAATCTAAGAAGACTTTTTCAAAAGAAAACAAAGTGATCAGATCACTAGAAAGTTCCCAGGCATACTTGCATACTACACATTGCCTTGATGTTAAATACAAAATAGAGTGGTGGAAAACAGAGATTTTTCAGACTATTTTATCCACTAACCTGACACAGAACAACAAATATATTATGAAGGAAAAACAAAACAAAACTAATGAACCAGTATTTTTAAAATAATGAAAAATACTGTTTTTTCTTTTTCCAAATGCTGTTATCAAAAAGGGACACTATTTTAACAATAATTTTAGACACTAAAAGCCTGCTATTTAGTAAGAATACACAGAGAAAAACACTTCAAAACATATGAGCGTTTAATATTTTTCATGTTATGAAACTTACATGGTGAATATTAATCAGTTCTATCACAGTTATCATATATTCTTGGTTAATGAGGGAGGATGTGTTAACGGTCTCCAAATGAATAAAAATATATTAAAGAACAATCAGGGACCAGCTATTTTCATCAATCAATGAGAACAGAACAAGTGGCAATAAGCTCATAATTCAGCAGAAAAATAAGAATAGGCTGTTAATTAAACAGGGCCCTTTGAGAGGTTACTGCTATGAAGTAGGAAATGCTTCTACATTCTAGAAATTGAGTTTTTGTCATTTCTCTACTCTTTGTATTAAAACAGATGGCCAAATCCTTTAATATGGATATATTCAAACAAGATACAGCAATGGTTCTGCTATGCTGTGGAGAAAGTAGAGTGGGTATTTGGACTCAAATTTCAGTATTTGGACTCAAATAATGTTATGAAATTTGACAAATGGATTATACCCACAAGTATTTCTCTCTCAGAAACGATCCATTACTAAACAGTGTTAACCTACTTTCAGACACCTTCATACATTTCCCAAGGGTACAGAAAAACTGCATGGTATTGACTTTAATAGGAAAGCTGCTTATTGCTCCTCCTCTAACAATACCAAACAAAATTAAACAGCCTCTTGACTACATCTATAAAAAAACTTTCATTAATTAACAGACTTACATTTAAGGCAAAAGTAATAAAAATACTGGACTAGATTTTGTATGTATTACTGCATTAAGAAACCAACAGTTGGAAATCAAGACCCATTTGGCTTTATATCTGTTTTTTCTAGGCAAGATGGCATTTGGATTTTTCTTACCATCAAATACCTCCAGCTCATCAAACTGCTTTTCACTTTGAAACATTTCTACAAAGATGGAGATGTTATATCCTGTATCAACCTTTATAGTCCAAGAACAAGTCTGAGAGTTGGGATATGTGCCTGGGTAGCCTGGACTGAGGATCACTCCTGATGATTCTGTACGGATTTCATTTGCTGGACATTGTGCTAGAAAGTATACAATAAAAAGAAAAATAATAATAGCAATGAAACAAAGTATTTTCATTTAAAAAATGGTTATAATATTTTTTAGAGATACATATACTTAAATTCCAAATTAAAACATGTTAAAATCATATTCTAGATGGAATGAACAATAAAGTTCCTCTCAGTACAAACAGAAACAAGAATCAGCTTTATAAACCTTGCATTTATGAAATGGAACATCATTAGTAAAACGTTTATCCAGAAGCATGACCAAAGAGTCACAGCCCAAAGAGTTTACAGTCAAAAGGTCTGTATACACTGGTGTGATCATTCCCATACATAGGTAAAAGTCCCAGTAAAACTTATTATTTATTTATATATTTATATTTATCGTTTATCTATTTATTATTATTTCACCTTGTATTCAAAGGTGTATATGATCTCTGCATATGACTATACTAAATAGCTGTATATTATACTAAACTGTTGAAAATTTTATATTCTAAATACTGGTTTTGATTAAAATAATCTTTTATTGGCCATTTTTTCTTTAATATTTTGCCTCTCATGCAGGATGGACATCTTCATGTCTGTATGCTGTTGAGGTCTGATACATTTTCTCTATATTTTTGTGTAAGATCCACAAATATATCTATCTATATGTATATGCATATATATATATATTAATTCCTGGAAACTGTATGGCAACGTATCCAAATAGTTGTGTAAAATGAATTATTCTGGAAAGCTGAGTAACATAAAAACAGAAACAAAAAAAAAGATCAGGGGCATAAACATAGTCCAGGGGAAAAACAAACCAAAACCAAAGAACAACAACAACGATAACTATCAGAAACAAACATTAGAAAGCAGGCTGTTTCCCTTAGTTGGCCTTTTACAGACTTCAGACTTGGAGATGAAATTTTGGTTCATTTGTAGCCATGAATTTTGCTGTAAACTTTTGGAAAACAGGACTGGACAAGAGGTCCTTTCCAACCTCAACCATTCACAAGAGATATATCACAGTACCTAACAATGAGAGGGACATTTCTGCAGTTACTCAGGGGCATGAGAGATGCTCCTTTGCAGTTTAGTGGGCTTTGGTGGGTGGTGTGGCAAATCTAGTGCTCACTTGGGCAGCCATTGCCAGCTCACTTTCTCCACTATCACACTACTCACCAGCTTTCCCTGGGTATACCTTAGCTGCTGATTACATGACTTAACCAGTAGGGTGGAAGCTAGACTTGAACATTTATAAGATTCAAATGGTTAAAGACATAAAATTGACAGTGAAATACTGGAACAGTGAGACTGTTTCACCTTGACCTGTAAAACAAAAGGTATGTCTATTTTCCACTAGTATTATCAATCAGTAATTGTCAGTGGAATAAAAATAAACTCCACAGTGCTCTGTTCTTTATGTCACACTTAAAACAGGTGAAAACAAACACTGATTTAAAAACTTCAGCCCAGAAATTATTTATTATTTGTAAGTCCACCCTGTGAATTTTGTAAGTAGCTATTGTAAAATGGTTTGGCATGATAATAGGAAAAACAGTAAAACAAACAAACAAAAAAACTTCTCAGGAATATTGGAGGACATAAGCAATCTATCTAACATTCATTTTTAATCATATAATTGCACATATAAATTCAGAATACTGTTATTTGTCAGTTTGCTTGAATTCATACATACAGATGAGGTTTACAGAAAAAAAAAAAAAAGCAAATAACAGAGATCTTTACGTTACACAATGACATGTAATTGAGTGTGATGGGGCAGTAAGAAAAGTCCTTCTGCAAGATAGCATAACAATTTCACGATATACCAAGAAACAGATTATCTAACCTGACTTTTGGAGAAATTTGATTTGGTTATTTTGATAAAGGCATGACTAAGCTTCTTGACCTACCTCTAATACTACTGATATCTCCACCTATGATTTCACTTTTTATGCATAAATATCATTACCATGATAGGACAATAGTACTACCTCTCTAATTTAAATATTTTCATCGGTCAGATTAGAGATATCAACCTTATACTGAATGTCAAGTAGCTGTTTTATAAATGTGACCAATAAAGGAGCAATTCTTGCTGTACAGTGCTTATCATGCTTTAATTTACACCTCTACCCTTCCCTAACAGCAATTAAAGAAGTAAAGAAAGTTATAGAAAGAAAATATAAGGACAGGATGGCAGTATAGGCTCCGCAGGTATAAACACAAATTACAAATGTTTGACTACTGATCACCACAGGAATGCAACCTTGAGAGCTGGGAAGAACTGGTTTAAGGGCACAAAAAAGAGAATAAAGATCGTGTATCCAGTGTATTTGAAACATCCCACATATAGTGAAAATGTGAAGTAAAATTGGAAGGTACAAATGACAGTCACAACACCCACAAAAATAAAAACAAAAGACAGGGTTGGGGAGGAGGGACAGAGGGGAGAGACGGAATGAATTTCTGCAGCAGTGTCTTTCTCATTAAGGACTCTGCACTGCATCAGCACCAATTCTTACCTGCAGAAGGTTCCTCGCCTCTTCAGTAGAGAAGGGAGTCCGATTTGCCATTTTACCACATTTTACAATGTCAGCTCAACAACTGTATGTGAACTTCTCATGTTTCACTATCTATTTTGGTTAAGTAAATAAAAATTTTGGAAGAGCAGCATGTGTTTTTTCTGCTCCAACCCTACACACATACAAAGATGATTACTAACTTGGATGCAAAAATGTATAAAAACAGATAAGGCTAAATATATTTGTGCAAATGAGGAGGGGGCACAAAACACATCATTCTTAAAACTTAATGATCTGGAGATCATTAATTCAGAATGAAGTAGAAGTGGTCATGGAGACTGATTTTTCTTGCCTGTTAGATATGTCAGCAGACTTGTCTTTTATATAGTATTCTAGAATCTGGCTCTCTATCATATAAATGTATGTGTCTACCTCAACACGGACACAGCACAACTCAGGAGAATGAAAAGTTTTCTGACATCTTTCAAAAATACGAAGCTGATAAATACAAATAATATGAACAATCAAAAACTACAGTTGGTAAAATGCAGAAATACAAGAAGACAGACAGAAAATTAGTTTGAAAACAATGCAAATTGTTTTTCCAACTAAAAAATGGCAAGTAGCAATTTTTCCAATTCTATTAGGGTCAGATAGTAATGTATAAATGCAGTCTATACTCCATCACCTCAAAAGAAATAGAGTAGAATTGGAAAATGTATTGAGGAGGGTGACAAAAATTATTAAAGGTATGAAATATATTCTGGTCTGTAGAATAATGCCATAAATATTGTGAATAGAGGACAACTCATTACTGTTTTTTCCACTAGAAGAACTACAAGACATGAAGTAGGAACAGCAGGTCTTAAAAGGTTCAAGACAGACAAAAGGAGAAATATCTTCATGTGTTACATAGCTTAATAATTACATAATTTAAATCCACAATAAAAAGTGTATTTAAAACACTTGTATTATTTCAAAGTGGGATTGAATAAATCCATTGAAAAAACAGCCCTACAGGATTCACAACATGAAGAAGTGAGCAGCCTAGCTACAGTTTACTGAAGGCTTTAATTTACTTCATACTTGCAGTGATCTTATGCTCTTTGCTATATTATCATCGGCCAGTGCCAGAGATGGAACATGGCATATATGGATTTCTGGTCTGATCTTACCAGTTTTAAAGATTTTAAAGAGTTTTAACCAGAGTTTTAAAGAGTTTTAACCAGATTATTATTTTACCAGTATTAAAGCAGTAGAACTATAAAAACCATGAGAAATAGTGTGCCAAAACTAAGAACAGTGATTGCAGGAAGGGGAAAAAAGAAAGTTTAACATTTGCCAGAAGACGTACCTGCTTTGAAAGTTGCTTTTATGATAGTAAGATGAGATTTTCTCATAGAATCATAGAATATCCTGAGTTGGAAGGGACCCACAAGGTCATTGAGTCCAACTTGTGGCTCCACACAGGACCACCCTCAGACCCTATGTCTGAGAGTGTTTCCAAACTCTTCTTTAACTCTGGCAGGCTCAGTGCCGGGATCACTGCCCTGTGGAGCCCGTCCCTCTTGGTGCAGAACCTTTCCCTAACACCCAGCCTGACCTTCCCCTGCTCCATGCCGTTCCCTCGGGTCCTATCGCTGTCCCCAGAGAGCAGAGCTCAGCACCTGCCCCTCCGCACCCCTTATGAGGGAGCTGCAGGCCACCACGAGGCCTCCCCTCAGCTTCTTCTTAAGGCTAAACAATACCATTGATTTCAGCTGCTCATCAGTCATCTTGCCCTCTAGGCCCTCCACCATCTTCATAGCCCTCCTTTGGACACTCTCTAATAGTTGTATGTCCTTTTTATACTGTAGTGCCCAGAACTGCACACAGTACTTGAGATGAAGCTGTACCAGCACAGAGCAGAGTGGGACAATCACTTCCCTTGACCAGCTAGCAGTGCCGTGCCCAATGCACCCCAGGGTACGGTTGGACCTTTTGGCTGCCAGGGCACACTGCTGGCTCATATTCAACTTGCCGTAAACCAAAATCCCCTGATTCTTTTCAGTGGAGCAGCCTCTCATCCCCCAGTTTGTACATATAACCAGTGTTGCCCCTTCCCAGGTGCAGAATCTGGCACCTGCTCTTGTTAAACTTCATATTGTTGTTGATCGCCCAGCTCTCCAATTTGTCAAGATCTCTCTGCAAGGCCTCTCCACCTGCAGTGGAATCAATTGCTCCTCCCAATTTAGTGTTATCAGCAAACTTACTCAGTATACCTTCAAGTCCGACATTCAAGTCATTTATGAAAACATTTGAAAAAAATGGCCCTAATATTTGATTTTGATTTTTTACAAGAAGTTATCCAAGAATTGTAATTTCAGCCACAAAAGATTTGTATAATGATGCTGCTTCTATAGCTAAGATGAAAAAAAAAAACTTTTTTTATTTTTCTGGTGACTCAGAAATCTTTTACCGTTATCTAAGACACAAACATATTCTGTTGATTGAAAATACCGATTACACTTATTTCTTTGTAACAAGTAATTGATTTTTTTAGATCCACAAAGAGAGAAAATATTATGAAAATCATAAAATGATGATACATACATCCATCGTCAGTAATGAGTAATAGCAATAGCAGTTAAATCAGTCAATCCTTCACTAAAATTTAAAGCCATAAGTGACTAGAGCCATAATGACTAAAAGAATAGTAAGAGGTTACCCTTATGTAACTGTTTAAATGGTTCACTACTTCATTTATTTTTTGCTAGCACATACTGGTTGAGCTAGATGAATCCTCAATATACATGCTTAAACTCTACAGTGTTAGTGAGCAATACTCTACTATCATGAGATCAATGTTCTTTCAACTTATCATCCCTTTGGATTCTGTATTTACTACCTTCAAGTTGGAAATTTCTGTCTTGTTAATATATCTACTGATATATTAAAATCCCATAATTAGATTTTTTAAAAAAAGAATTTAAAATGAATAGTTACAACAAAATTTATATATGAATTTATATATAACATATTGTTTAAAGAAACAGTGTTCTCAGAGTGCTACATGAAAATATTCATATATTTACTTACGAGTAAACAACATAAAGATAGCAATTAAAAATACAACTTTAAGTGACCCACCAGTATTTCACATGATCTAGAAGAAATAACTAAATAATGAAAAATAACTAGGGTGTTGTCATAAATAGGCATCCAGTTCAACATTTGCCTTCACAATAATAATAATTTGCACAGAGAGACAATATTGGAGAGTTTTTTTGTTCTTTTTTTTTTTCAGAAAGGAAAATTAAAGGCATTTAAAGGAACAGCTTGTGTGAGAAAAGGAAGCTAGTTGCATCCCAAGTCAGCTAAAGGAACTCCTCTCTTAAGTCTGAAGTCTGTTCAAAATAACTGTGTCAAAATCTTTACTCTAATGCCTCTGGTTCCATTGTCTCTCTCTTTTTTTTTTTTTTGTTGTTACCAGGTGATTTCATTCAATGTTGTCTCCATTAGTTCTGCTGTATTCATATCAAAAGACAGACAAAGCCACTACTAGCTCATCAACAGGAACTGTTATTTAATCCTTTTAAAGAAAAATTATATGTATTAAAGATGTCTAATAATCAATTAGGAACAACTTGTTAAATAGTAAAAATTGAGAAACTTTAATATATAGGATTGTTCTGAAAAACAAATAATATGAAGAAACAAAGAAAGTCACAAAATTTACAAAGTCTATGAGGGAAGTACAGAGCTGCTAGTATCATCTGGAATGTCTCAAAGAACTGTTTCTACCTAACTGTTTCTACTGTTCTGTCTAACTGTTTCTACTGTTTCAAACTACTGTTTCTACCATCAGAGAAAGTCCTGAGTTTCAGTTAGCTGACACAACTGTTGGAAATCAACTACTTCCCTGTGCTTAACAAACGGCAATTCATTAGCAGAAAATCCCAATGTCTCCATAGTTTTTACCAGAATTTTAAAAGAATTCTCCAGTTCATTTATACTTTTTTTTTATTTATTATTATTTATACTCTAATTGAAACAGCCACGAGTTAAATTACTGCTTTTATTCTTAACTTAAAATTGAAAGCTGGATTTGCAGTGCAATTATTGCATTCTGACTATATTATCTTACAGCAAATACACCACTGATGAAATAACTCAGTGAAATTATAAGGCATCAGAGAACCTTGATTTGTAATTATTTTATTAAAAGAAGCGATTTCCTGGGCAGTTTGTTTGGTGAAATTTGGTTTCTTATGACATCATCTACAGTCATAGTTTCCCAAGTATAACAAAAAGCAAGCAGTGAGGACAGCTTTTTCTGTAATTCAGTCAGAAAAATATGTATTTCCTGTTATCTAAAAATACTGAGTTTGTGCTGCAGCCTTTCCCTTTGTACCTCTTTTTTCTATTAATTATGTCTTCTGCCTTCATGAATCATACATGAACTTTGAAACTAACTAACAGATTAAAACATTATATCAGAAAGGCCTTGAACAATCCTATAAACCTTCAGGAAATTAACATTCAATTGTATATTACTTCAGGAGATTAAGCTTAAACATGAGCGTGCTCTTCCTTAGAGAAAAAAATTCACAGTTGAATTTTGCTACGTATTTTAGAACATATTTTTGTCCACATTGTTAAAGTGGAGAAAATAATTTCTTACTTAGGAGGAAATTCTTCACTCAGAGGGTGGTGAGGCACTGGAACAAGTTGCCCAGAGAAGCTGTGGATGCTCCATTCCTGGAGGTGTTCAAGGCCAGGTTGGATGGGGCCCTGGGCCACCTGATCTAGGGGGTGGCACCCCTGACCATGGTGGACTGTTGGAACTGAATGGTCGTTATGGTCCATTCCAACCCAAGCCATTCTATGATTCTATGATTATTTTATTTTGGAATTTTAATTTAAATTCATATATTTAAAGTTCTTCAGGGGAGAAAAGAAATCTTTCATTTGCTGTGAAACAATGCTAAATCATTTAAAGGAATTTTAAAAAGCAGTGCTTCAATGGTAGTGTAGTTAATGAGACTACTCCTTAAATATACATGTAATGCTCAGTGCCTTTGAAAGTCAAGCCACTTGTCTTTTGATTCTAAAGTACAGAATGTCTGTCCAAATATTTTAGAGACCAGTTTGAAATTGTGTGCACTTCTTAGATACCGAAGAAACAAATGGAAAGTTTTCATTTGGAAACACTGATGAAAACACAGTGCCCCAGCATCTCACCTTTAATATTTAGGAAAAGAAAAGGGTGTACATACTAATCATGCACAGTCCATATAAGCATATATTTACCTTCACAAAATGGAGAAGATCCTTCAAACTGCAACTGTGTATTCAGTTTGCAGGTTAATATATCTTGTCCAACAAGGGTGAAACCAGGATGGCACTTGTACTTGGCAAAATCTCCTGAAAGAGTTATTAACAGCAACAACAATAAAGTCTTAACATTTAAAATGGAAAAAAAAAATCAAGCAGAAGTACACCAATATCTCAGGTGTAGTGTGAAATATATTAATAGTTTAGTTAAAATTCAGGTGAAAACGTAAGAAAGAAAATGAGATATTATTTTATCACCTATTTCAAAGTCATCATCTTCCGTAAACAAATCTGCATGTGCAACTATTGGTGGAGGCTGGCACTTCTTCAGCTGATATGCTGCAAAGTTAAGTGAAAATAATTAAATAATGGTGTGCTAAGATTCATTTTACAGAAAATTCATTTAATATTTACACTTGCCAAATTGCCAAAGCTACACTAAAACTCATGGTCTCTCAGTTACAACATTTTCCAATTTAAATTTCATGACATTACTATTACATATATTAAAAAAAAAGAGTATTTATTATGAGTATAAACAGTATACTACACTGCCTAGATAGTTATAGATCCATTGCAGGAATGGATGCGGTTGAAATGATTATGAGGAGATATAAAGCTTCTGTTTTATGTGGCTGCCTTTGCAGCATGTCAAAGGGCTAATCACAGATTATTTAGATTTCCTGGAAAATCTGTAATTACCTGTCGCATATCCTATTCTTAGTTTAAATTTATTGGAGAAACTAAGAGTTAATTTTTCTGAAGTACGGGTGCATATCTTTACTTTAAAAAGAAGCAGCAATAATAACAATGTTTGTAAATTAAACAAAAAGAAATATGGCACTGCCTTTAAAATAAAATGCTTTCTCTGCTCTTCAAATCTGTTTCCAAAATTTGTGAGCAGTCTCGCAACACAGGTTACCAGTGCAATGGCTGATGTGTTTCTGAAATGGAGCAACAGGCCTACAACAGCTGAAGAAACCATTTCTAGAGATTTAAGATTGTGATCAGAGTCCACATAACATTGAAAAAATCTCCTCTTCATGCAACAAAATCACAGTCAAGAACACAAATGCTCCTGGTACCTTGGTAGCCATTTTTGAGAAGTTAAAGAAACAAAATAAATGATACTGGGGAATCTACCCTTACCTTCCACATTAGTTTCTGTAGCCCATTTATGAACACTTATGAACAAGGTATTTAGGCAGATAATTTTCCTGGACAACGTCCAAGAAAAAAGCTCCACAACCTGCTTAGACACACATTACAGCAAGTTTCTAAGCTATAGACACCAAACAGGAGAAATATATGCATGTCCCATGATACCCTTGATTTCACTGAACTAAGACACCTGTCTCCCAGTGTGTGGGCTCAAAATAGAAATCCCTGCAACTTAGTTTCCAAGAAGCCCATTTTGCTGGGTTTTCTCACCAGTATCCTCACTGCTTTAAATTCATTTAAAAGCATAGACACTGTTCACATTATACATGATTTTCAGCCAGTGATCAATTATGCAAAAGTAAATAAACAATGCAGAGAAAAAGTAGATTCATTCATTTTTAACCTTGCTAGACTAATGCACTATATATTGTGATAGATTATTTACCTTTCCTTTTTATCATCGAACCTGAAAGACTGACTACACCCTTATATACCCTCAGCATGAAGTTGGAAAATGCACTCACTGACCACTCCTTGTAGTTTGCTGCTTTGACAATTCTGGAATGTGGGAGCTATATGTTCCCTGTATAATGACTAAAGCCTGGTGCTTTAGTCTTTGCTCCTCAGATAAGTGCTCTTAGGCTACCGTGAGTCACGTCCTTCTTCTGGGAGAAAATCACAGACAAGAAAAAAAATTCAGACTCAGTACTAATCTTGCAAAGACTTCTCCCTGCAGATTGATACCTTCAGATACATTCTTCCTGTGTCATTGACTCCTGTCCTGGTGAATTAAGTCACCAATTAAGTCACCCTATCTTTTTAAATTTCAACCCAGAACACTAACAAACTTCCATTTAATTTACATTTACATTTAATTACAAAATGAATTCAGAATTAGAACTAGAACTGGAGTTCAGCATTTTATGCCTGAGTAAGAGGCCTAATTTGCATGTCCTGTAGCCCTGACTGTAACTTTGAACATAGTACTTTGCTGGGTATTAGACACAAAGCTGTTGTGCAATACTCCAACACTATTCCACCAACCTTTTTCAGGATAATTGCTATGATTAATTAGATGGTGCAGAATTTTATTATGAAAGTATAAAAGTAATTAATAAATATATGTATCAAATTAATTAAAAATTTGAAAGCATAATACTATACAGAAATGATTAATATTAAAGATAGGTCATAGTTTATTCAAAAGTACAAATTAATTTCTTATTTTTTTAACATACATTTTGAAAAACTTATACCATTATTTTTAAAAAGTAGCAAACCTATGAATACCTATAGTCCTAGTAAATTTATTAATCACTACATCACATAGTTAGAAATATTTTTAAAATTCACTTGATTGTGCTAATTAGACACTGATGATATAAAGCAAACTGACCATGAAAATTGAGAACAAAGAATCCTCCTGTTGAAAAATCACTGTGAAATTTGAGGAGGACTTGATTGGTGGAACTGTAAGCTGTTTCCAGAGCTGTGTTCCCACTGAACACTCCCAGCTGAGGTGAATTATGGTCAGGACCATCCCTAGGAAGGGAAACATAAAAAATCAGATGAAGAAATACAATAGTTAACATTTAATGTGGCAGTCTCTTTTCTCTGTAATGCATGTTATATATTTGTAAAAACTGCTTTTCCTAATTATTCAGAATGAAATTGTTTTTATTTCTGTCAACATAAAATACTCCTTCAATATGTTTCTAGTAAGTTTTGAGAGACCAAGAGTACTTTATAATAACTTTTATATTTCCATGGGTAAGCCATTACTGTCAGACTTTGCAACATTTGAAATTTTCTGTGTATGTTCCTGCCAAAATTCTCATATATACATCACCTGAAAAAACAAAATGTGTCTAGAAAGCTCTTAAGATCTTATTGTATTTCTAATATTTTTGACATGATCCTTCAAGTCTGCATTCATGACGAATGCATAGAGAGGTGTGCATGCTGCAGGTTCAGCCTGCCATTTCAATTCATTTCTGAGAATCAAAAATCTCTTTTAAGGGGAAGAAAGTAGTGGAAAAAAAGAAAGGCTGTGTATTTCTGAACAGTGAAATAGACCCATAGAGAATACTACAAAAATACCAGGCTGCTTCCATCTTCAGTATCATCACACAGAACACTCAGCTCTAAACAACCAGAATAAATAAATAAAAGCACTGCTTTTATCAGTGAAGAATTTTTGGAGCCCTGCAACACCTATCTGTGGTCTTCTTCTATATTATTTTTACTGAATCAAAACTGAATCAAAAACCTTTTGCGATATGTATTTTAGAAGGCTGGGGATTACCTGGAAGCTCTCTAAAAGCATTTAGCTTTTGACCTTTCAGTATCTGTAAGTTACAGGGATATTTGTTCACCTTTTTTGTATATATTTGTAATATTTGTACAGGGATATTTGTATGTTTAAAAGCCAAGCATTAACTAATTTTTGTCTATTCTAAACCCATCAAGATAATCTGTTCATTAAAATAAATATCTAGCATATGGACAAACTTGGTTTCAAGTTTTGAAAGAGTGTATGTCACATATTTAACTAGCTGTAACAACATTTAACAAATATTATTTAGATGAATTATTCTTCCCCAATGAAGTATTTCAAGATTATCTAGTCTTCCAAAACCAACTCTAGTATCAGTGACAACAAGAAAAAATAAACTGTAGTTGACTTGGCATAAAAATGTATTTTCTTTTCTTGCTGCCTTGCAAATAACTGTCAAATTAAGGAATACTGAATAGGAACCTGATAATTTACTTAGCTTTTCATTTTAAAAGTCTTATTCCCATTGAGGATTCATATTAAGGTTGGACATTTCATCCAGAAGTGAATGCTATATACATGAATGATATAAACACAATTACATGTAACAGCCTCCTCCCAGAAAATTCAAGAGCTATCCATCACTGATACCTCAGAAAACAACTCTTAAAAAAGCCTGCATGTGATTTATGGGCAATCAGAAACTGAAAGACATAAGCTGTAAAGCAGTTCAATATAACAGTTCAGGAATTCAGCACATAGTACAGACAAGCAAGTTCAAAAAGTTTACAGGAATTTAGGATTTAATTTCTTAGGCATAAAAAAGAGAAGTCATCAATCCAGCATTCTTTTCATTTAACGTATCAGAGAGGACAACCTATGATGCATATTAGAGATAAATTCCATGATAATGCAAATACCAATGGCAGCTAACCTGCAGTTCATAAATAGTTATGCATTTCTTTTATAAGCTGACTGAATTTCCCCATTTTAATATTGGATTTTAGTATTGCTGTCTGGAAAAAACTCACCCTGTTCAGCAATAGTGGACCAGCTGGGAGATGGGAGCAGCTGACTCACACAGGAGTAAGTCATATCCCATATTCTGTGCAAATTGTCCCTTTGCAAAACTATCTGCATCACTTATGAGAGAGAAGTAACTGCACATTGTGTGGGGTAGGGACCAAGGTTAGCTATTTATGGGTATGAACAACTTCCCATCATCATCTATGCCTGCTCTTCAGTGCAGTAAATTCTTGTGAAAGAACTTTGTCAGCCCTGAGACCTCCTTTTCCAGATTGAGACAGAAAATTGAGATGGGTTTGGGGAATAAGAATTACAAGTTTGGGGAAGAGTAGCATACAAGGTGAAGCTGAAAGATGTAAAGGTACAAGGGCTGAAACCTTGGCTTCAAAACTAGAGACAGCCTTATTAAGAGATTGGAAAATCCCTGCACAAAACCACAAGCTCAAAGAAGACCTGATTGATAAATGAGCATGTTTCAAAGTACTTTTAGAACCGTAATCTTAAGGGTATCATGATATAAAGCAATAATTATTTCATATACTTGTAGAGTTTTTTTGGCCTTCAGCATAGTTGTTAACATAAAGGGCAATACTAAGCAAAAGCCCAAGCTTGGGACAGTGAGTTTTTGAACTCACTGAAATCAGAAAAAAGCACTTTTATTTTGAAAAATTACATACCAAACAGCAATGTAGTCATTCACAGGTTCAGTCTGGAGTAACGTAAAGTTGATGTAAATTCCATGGCCTGGAGGTACAACAATTAACCAAGTACAGTCCTTGGAATTTGGGTATTCATCTGGAAATCCTGGGGAATAAACTGTACCATTCTGAGCAGTTACATTATAGCCACAAGGAGCTGAAAAGAAAACAAATAAAAAAAAATAAATAAGAAAAACATACTTCTTCAAGATATGCTTCCAGATTCTAAAAACTCTACAGGAAAAGCCAATCTAGTTTTAAAGGCATTGTTTTCTTTTGGTTGCTTGATTCTTGAAGATAAAAAGCACCGATACTTCTAAAAAATAAGTTATCCTGATGTCTTTCAGATTTTATTGATTAAAATCCATCAAAATCTACTGGAAATGTTGCTTTTATACAGAATAATTTAAACTAAGTTAACTCATTTAGAAAGGGTCATCTTCAGTTTGCATTCAAGACTCAGAAACAAGCAAAGAGAAATCCTTTTTATAGCCTCTGGTTATATAGGACAAGTCAAGGAGGCTTTCACCACTTCACCTTCATCCATACTCATAGTATGATGAGTTCAGCACGTCTTCCCGTCTTAGAACATCTGGTCATGAACTACGGTCCTTTTAGTGACCAACAAAGGAAACAAGGAAAGGAAAGAGAAAGGAAAAAGAAGGGTAGTTTATATCTGTCTAAGGTCTCCCTGGAGCTTTCTCTTCTCCAGGCTGAGCAACCCCAATTCCCTGAACCTGTCTTCATAGGAGAGGTGCTCCAGCCCCTTGATCATCTTTATGGCCCTCCTCTGGACTTCTAATACTTCCATGACCTTCTTTTGCTGGGGCCTCAGAGCTGAATGCAGCACTCCAGGTGGGGTCTCAAGAGAGCAGAGCAGAGGGGGAGAATCACCTCCCTCACCCTGCTGGCCATGTTTCTTTTGATACAGCCCAGGATATGGTTGGCTTTCTTGGCTGCAAGCACACATTGCTGGTTCATGTTGAGCTTCTCATCAACCAATATCCCCAAGTCCTTCTTGTGGTGGTTTTACCGTGCTGGGCAGCTAAACCCCACAACCGCTCTCTCACTCCCCCTCCTTTAGATAAGGAGGGGGAGAAGTAAAGCAAAGAACAACTCACGGGTTGAGATAAGGATAATTTAATTAAAGGGAAATAATTATAATAATTAAAGAAAGACTACCATGAACTAAACAATTTAACTAAGGGGAAATAAAAGGGAAAGGGGAAAAAGGGAGGAAAACAAACAAACAAAATAAATGAAAGCTATATGGAAGTGCAGAGGAAAGAAATTACTCTCTACTTCCCACAAATGAGCGATGATTGACCACGTCCTTGAAGCAAGGCCTCAACGCACGCAGCCGGTGTTCGAGAGGAGGACCGACATCTTCTCAACGAGAGCCCACCCCTCCCCTCTTCCTCCTGTTTCCACCTTTTATTGCTGAATGTGACACCACATGGTATGGAATATCCCTTTGATTGGTTTAGGTCAGCTGCCCTAGTGATGTTTCTCTCCTCACTTTTTTGCCCACCCCTAGGAGGGTTAGAGAAAGGCCCAATGCTGTGCCACTGCTGCTCAGCAGTAGACACAACACTGGTGTGATAACACTGCTGTTCCAGCTACAAGTACAGAGTACGGCACTGTATGGGCTGCTGCCGGGAAAGTTAACATTCCAGCCAGACCCAGTACACTTCTCCTCAGGGCTACTTTCAATCTATTCTCTGCCCAGCCTGATCCAGATGTTGGACCTTGCACTTGGCCTTGTTGAACCTCATGAGGTTTAAATGGGCCCAAATCTCAAGCCTTCCCTTCCCTCCAGCATGTTGACCACACCACATGGCTTGGTGTCATCATACATAGAGCACAGTTCTAACAGGAGCTGACTTAGTATAACTGTCCTTATCTTCACCCATGTCCCAGGATTTGTTTCTAATTAATTAAAACTGAAATTCATAGTACGTCTTTGGTCTTGCTAGGTAAAGCTAATATACGAAAATGCGGTAACAGCACATCAGGTGGCTAAAAATATTAAACCACAATTATGCAGAACATAGAAGTGGGACAATTTTTAATGCCAGTAGACAAACAAAATATACTGCTTCATATTTTTGAGAAAGACTTTTACATTGTTAATTCCCTTAGTCCATATGAGAAGCTAGAAAGAGTACAAAACATGTCTGTATTACTACTGTAAATCAAATGAAACCATGGAATATGGGAAAGGAAAGATGTGGAAAGGATAAAAGGCCTCAAACAAGTCAAGCCTTAGCCAAGAGGCCCAGTAAATATGGTGCTGTCACCGCTATCACCAGGCCACAGACTTAGCATTAAGCTAACAAAACAGGCCACAGACTATTAGGTTTTTCTGGATTTATTCTAGTAGCCTGGAACTTGTTTTAAATTGTCACAGCAATTGTATGATTATTGGGTAGCTACTTACTACTTCATTTTAGCTTTTGCTTAACTTTTTACAACAGTGTGATGCAACAGCTAACATTATATCTCTATATATTTTATGATTAAAAGGTAGTGCTGGCAAACAGGTTTTGAGTACAGAATGAACACCTTCTCCTGGATTATGACCCCCAAACTTAAGACTTGTATAGGCACTAAAAGAGTTGAGTGTAATGGCAGAGAAAGGGGTAGATATTAGAAGTTTGTGTATATCATTCTAACATTACCTGATTTGAAATATTAGTATCACTGTAACTGGACTAATAATTTGGTTAGACTCTTACGATTTTCTTTGTACTAAAACTAAACTTTTGGCTTTGCCTATATGGCATGTTCCTTTTGCCTACTGCAAATTTTGAGTGTAAGATTGGTGAGAATTCAAGCAGGCTATTTCATAGCATGGTTGCAGCAAATTCTTACCAATATAATTTGAATCACAGAATCACAGAATCACAGAATTTCTAGGTTGGAAGAGACCTCAAGGTCAGTGAGTCCAACCTCCAACCTAACGCTAACAGCCCTCCACTAAACCATATCCCTAAGCTCTACATCTAAACGTCTTTTGAAGACTTCCAGGGATGGTGACTCCACCACTTCCCTGGGCAGCCTGTTCCAGTGCCTCACAACCCTTTCGGTAAAGAAGTTCTTCCTAACATCTAACCTAAAACTCCCCTGGCTCAACTTAAGCCCATTCCCCCTCGTCCTGTCACCAGGCACGTGGGAGAACAAACCAACCCCCACTTCACTACAGCCTCCCTTGAGGTACCTATAGAGAGCGATAAGGTCGCCCCTGAGCCTCCTCTTCTCCAGGCTGAACAAGCCCAGCTCCCTCAGCCACTCCTCGTAGGACTTGTTCTCCAGGCCCCTCACCAGCTTCGTTGCCCTTCTCTGCACCCGCTCAAGCACCTCGATGTCCTTCTTGTAGCGAGGGGCCCAAAACTGAACACAGTACTCGAGGTGCGGCCTCACCAGAGCTGAGTACAGGGGGACGATCACCTCCCTAGCCCTGCTGGTCACGCTGTTCCTGATACAAGCCAGGATGCCGTTGGCCTTCTTGGCCACCTGAGCACACTGCTGGCTCATATTTAGCCGACTATCCACCATCACTCCCAGGTCCTTCTCTGCCTGGCAGCTCTCCAACCATTCCTCTCCCAGCCTGTAGCTCTGCTTGGGGTTATTGCGCCCCAGGTGCAGGACCCGCACTTGGCCTTGTTAAACTTCATGCAGTTGACCTCAGCCCATCGGTGCAGCCTATCCAGATCCTCCTGCAGAGCTTTCCTACCCTCAAGCAGATCGACACACGCACCTAACTTGGTGTCATCTGCGAACTTACTGAGGGTGCACTCGATGCCCTCGTCCAGATCATCGATGAAGATATTAAAGAGGACCGGCCCCAGCACCAAGCCCTGGGGGACGCCACTAGTGACTGGCCTCCAACTGGACTTGGCTCCATTCACCACGACTCTTTGGGCCCGGCTATCCAGCCAGTTTCTAACCCAACGAAGCGTGCGCCAGTCCAAGCCAAGAGCAGCCAGTTTCTTGAGGTGAATGCTGTGGGAAACGGTGTCAAAAGCCTTGCTGAAGTCAAGGTAGACCACATCCACAGCCTTTCCCTCATCCACCCAGCGCGTCACTCTGTCATAGAAGGAGATCAGGTTCGTCAGGCATGACCTGCCTTTCATAAAGCCATGCTGACTGGGCCTGATTGCCTGCTTCCCCTGCAAGTGCTGCATGATGACTCTCAGGAGGATCTGCTCCATGAGCTTCCCTGGCACTGAGGTCAAACTACAGTTTCCCGGGTCTGCCCTCCTGCCCTTCTTGTAGATGGGTGTCACGTTTGCTAGCCGCCAGTCGATTGGGACCTCCCCTGATAGCCAGGACTGTTGATAAATGATGGATAGTGGCTTGGCCAGCTCCTCTGCCAGTTCTCTCAGTACCCTTGGGTGGATCCCATCCGGCCCCATCGACTTGTGCACATCTAAGTGCCGTAGCAGGTCACCAACCAGTTCTTCATGGATAATGAGGGCCACATCCTGCTCCCCATCCCCTTCCACCAGCTCAGGGTACTGAGTATCCAGAGAACAACCGGTATTGCCGCTAAAGACCGAGGCAAAGAAGGCATTGAGCACCTCCGCCTTTTCCTCATCTCTTGTAACTAAGTTTCCCCCCGCATCCAGTAAAGGATGGAGATTCTCCTTAGTCCTCCTTTTTGTGTTGTGAGGAATGTTTTAACAATTCGTGTCCATAAAGAACAATTCTGTTTGAAATGTTTGAATCCTGTCTGCCTCTGGGCCCTGCACTGGCAATTCAATGCTTGAACCACAGCTGCAGTGTGTCCCAGTCTCCCCCTCATTCCTCATTCTAGCCAATTTATCACTTCTTAAATTTATGAACCTTGTTTGCTTTTGTTATTCCGGACTTCTATTTCTAACACTGCTATAGATGTGTCTGTGAATGGCTGGGGAAGAATGTTTTAATTACCCGTGTGTCTGGGAGTTTCAGAACAACTGATAACAACTAGTGACTGTTATGGGATACTATGTGGATCTTTGGTATCTGGTTAGGGGGGGGCCAAGAAAGAAGCTGAAAAGCGGCTGGGAAACAAGATTTGAAGAAGGTGTTTTGAAGAAGGTGTTCTGTAAACTTGGGATGGTGCCCAGTAAGTACAAAGGGGAAGAGGAAGACTGCGAGCCTTCAGCATGGAAGACCCCTAGAGACCCCCAGAAGAGACCCCAGAGGAGACTGCGCATGCTCCAGTAGGAGGGACTGCACCCCGGAAGCTAATTTTAATAATCTATTTTTTTAGAAGTAGTAATGAATATGTATTAGTCTAGGAGCATAAAAATCAGCTGCTTGATGTAACTGGTGTGCGTCCTGGTGGAGCGGAGACTCCCGGTGCACCCAGCGCTGTTTGCTTACCTCTATTCCTTTATATTCTTTCAATAAATCCTATTTTTATTTTAATCCTAATTTGAATCCTGAGCCATTTATAACAGTGTTGATGTATTTATAGAAACGTTTTTTGTTATCTTTAACGGCAGTAGCCAGATTGAGCTCCAGATGAGCTTTGGCCTTCCTAATTTTGTCCCTGCACAGCCTCGCTACTTCTTTAAAGTCCTCCTTAGTGGCCTGCCCACTTTTCCAAAGCTTATAAACCCTCTTTTTCCTCCTAAGATCAAGCCACAATTCTCTGTTAAGCCAGGCCGGTCTTCTTCCCCGCCAGCTCGTCTTTGGGCATGTGGGGACAGACCGTTCCTGCGCCATTAAGACTTCCCTCTTGAAGAGCGCCCAGCCTTCCTGGACCCCTCTGCCCTTCAGAACCACCTCCCAAGGGACTCCACCAACTAGTGTCCTGAGCAGCTCAAAGTCAGCCCTTCGAAAGTCCAATACAGCGGTTTTACTGGTCCCCTTCCTGGCCTCGCCAAGAATAGTGAACTCCACCATTGCGTGGTCACTCTGCCCAAGACAGCTCCCAATTTGGCACCAGTGGAAAAGCAAGAACACCTAAATTTGGCACCAGTGGAAAAGCAAGAACACCTAAATATAATAATAGCAGAAATGCTGCCATGATGATTTTGTTACTTGAAGAAAACAAAAAGAGAAATACCAGGTGTCTTTAGCATTCTGGAATCATAGACCTGTTGTCCACATCTCACTCACAGACACTTCAAAACCTTTCTTATGAATCATTTATGAGTGACATATTATCGGATTTCCATGGGGCAACTGCACAGACAGCCCAACCTTTTCCTCTAAAGCAGTTTCAACTTCCCTTTTTGAATCACTACCACATCCCCTTACTTTGCTTTCTCAAGTATGTGGAATCTTCTGTAGAAAAGTTTTGATTTGAACTTCTAAGACTGGCCCTAGCTAGAAAGGTGATTTCATTCTTCCATTGATTTCCCTCTCAGACCCACTGCCAAAATCCAGGGATCAGAGACCTAATAACCTCTTGTTTTCTTTACTGCAAAAACATTTTTATGCAAAAATAATTATTTTGGCAGTGCTAGACTCGTCTTTAATGTATAGAAATGAATGTTCTACAAAGCAAGAAATGTGCTGAGCCTGAGAAAACATTGCTTTCTCAGACAAAACTCTAAGAAATCTGCAGTTTAGTCAGAAATCATAGCTATAAATGTACACAACTGCAGACATAGTGGAGATGCATGCATTCAGGCCTCAGCTGTGAAGAGCTGTGCAATGTGGGTGCCTGTGGGTGAGTTTGACAGGTAGGATTGAGGTGCAAAGAAACCAGGACAGACATACATTCTGAAATACAGACATGTCAGTAACAGAAAACAGTTTTGAAGTGAAGATAGAACTACTGAGTTGAAGCTTTCTGGATGGGGGGATCAAAGAGAAAGAATGACTGAATCTTCATGGCATTATCTTTATCTAAAAAAAAAAAAAAAAAAAAAAAAACATATAGAAAATGCTAATTTGTACTATAAAAGTCCAAACTACTCAATATATGTCTTATGTGTCTTCAATATCTTTTAGGAAGTGTTTTTCTCTAGGTAGTAAGAAATAAAAAAGATATAAGGCTGCTATGCCATTTGTTGCTGCATTTATATCCCTACTCAGGAAGATTATATATAATACTGAAGTCCTTTTAAGACTCCAAAGACATCTTCATTTTGTGTTATGTTTAAAAAACAAAACAAAATAGCCACAAACACATGATCTCCAATATCAAATGAACATTTTTAATCACCACCAGACTAGATGAAAACCAGTAATATTCTCACATGAAGAGTGAAAACATTTATTCTGACATTCCATCTTTTAGGGTGAAAGAAATACAGCTGAATAAAGAGATATTTTTTTTCCATAAAATTTAATTTCTGTGCAAGGTAATCCAACAAATTTGTTGGGTATTTTTAAGAAGTCCTAGATATAGAAGGCTTATTTGTGGTCTGTGTTTTAAGACCTCTAATTAATAATTGAAACTAGTATTATGAAATGTACCATTTTATTACTGGAACTCTTTAACCACATTTAATTAGAAGAATTGTATTCAAATCTTGCCCACAGTTTAATGAATGTTGTTTTTTAATCAGAAAACTGTATCATTGAAGATGAGACAGGTGCATAATGTCATATTGTTTTCTGAAACTTTCATAAAACTATACAAAATAAATAAATAAATGTTAAGTTGATAAACTGATGTAGTTTCACAAACATGTATCGATGATGTGTCATGTGGTAATCGCATCTGATATACTTGAAAATACTTCTTGCAACTTTTACTAAGTCTTATGTTCCCTATTAATGTAGATGCCACTCAGTATACATAGAAAAAAAATGGAAGTGCTATTTTGGTTTGCATTCAATATCTATTATATACAGATTGCTGCTAAGCTAATTGAACGTTATTTTTTTGCAATTGAAAAAAATCTCTTGGTTTTGTAATATATATAGTTCTGCATTCTATCACAACATTGTTATTCATCTATTCATCTGTAATTCATATTTTAAAGTTATTAAATTAAATATTTAAACTATTAATAAGGATTTTTTTTTTTTTTTAATATTCTTTCTTTAGGTAATAAATTCTATTCAAAGCTTAATTACTGAGAAAAAAGTGACAAAAGGTCATTGCAGATACATCACCACAAAACTGCTGTCGAAGAAATCAAGATCAGGCAACAGAAACTAACTCAAAAAGCTTAACCAAAGATTTTTTTAAAAAAGAAGGGGCTGGGGGGAATGTATGATCTATATAAAACAAAAACTGTTGAACTTTGGAATTAGGATTGTAGGTTTCTAAAGCACTCTGCCACTTAGTGTTAAAGATTCTGCTTGGCAGTGCCTGGACATTTCACAGGCCCATCTAAAGATGGGTCCTACTGAAGTGCCATAACGCTAGTTCACAAAGCTGTTTAGCTTCTTCTGTTCCTTTGATTCAAGAAAAGAAATGCACTTCCCCAGATGTTCCAAAAGCACGTGTTTGGGATTTCCCAAACACAGTTTATTTGATTAGGAAAAAGGTGAAGCAGCTTATTAGATATAGAAGAAAGCTTTGAATTTCAAAACATAAGAATAAAGAAGATACAGAGTTTTTCTGCAGACCAGGGTAATGAAAGTAACTTGTGATACTGATTTCAATCCTTACTAAGAGGGGAGGCTAGCAGATTATGTCTCACAGACGTGAGAAGATGTAACAGAAACCTTTCTTAACTATTCTCTCAGTTTAGCTTTAATTTATAGAATTTTTTCTCCTAATTTCTGTCTTACTACTACAAAAAGGATCACAAAATACATGCTGCAAAAGACCAAAACTAAGTTAAACATTCATTGTTTTTCTCATTAGAATAGCATCTAGCATAGATTAAAATAGCAGTAGGATTATCTACTGGTAATTTAATTTATTATTAAACCATCAGTTTAATAATAAATAATAGAAATAAAATAAATGAAATATAGCTAGAAATATCCATTATGCTAAAAGAACCATATTCAGTGAACCAATATAAAATACAGTAAGTGTGAAAACAATGTTCAAACAGAACAGAGATTACAAATGGTCTAGAAATCTCAGAACATATGCAAAACAATTTTTTCCCACTGATAACATTTCAAATTACATTTCAGAAATTAACATTTGCTAAAATGCATTTTATTAATAAACTGAAAGGATATTGGGAGAATATGGATTATTATGTACCTAAAATGTCTTTTTATTCTAGGAGTTCAAAGAGTATTGATCAAACATAAAGGGAAAAGAGAAAATATATTCCCTTATCTTTTTAGGTCCTTTAAAGTATTTTCTTACTTTATTCTTATGCAGGATAATAAGGCACATTGTAGCTGGTAGGCACAAGATATTATTATGAGTTGTAAAAATCTGTATCAGCAGGCTCCAAGATTTAGAACCAAATACACCATTATAATTATTTAGGAGAGTAAGCCATCATATCTTACACAAAGGTCACATAAAAGTTAATTTATCAAGTAATTATTTCTTATCTTCCATACAATGTTTAGATTTTATTTTTTTGAAAGTGGAATCATTATTAATAGACAAACTTGTCCCTATGCTACACTTGATATTCTACTTGTAACTCTAGCTGTTCTTTCACCCTAGCAGTGTACTGTGTAAGGAATATATGTTAGTAATATTCTATCAATCCTCATCCTTTACACTTCTATAACACTCTTTAAAGGTAACTTTCACCAGTTTATGTTGAGGAAGAATATTTCATATTTGCTTTCAGTGAGATTTTATTATGGATAAACGTGTATTTTATTTTTTTCAAAACACTGATAAGTTGAATCCCTAAATCAATCTCCTTTGAATAAAATATATTCTTTGGGTAGTCCTTACTCATCCTTTACTCATCTTATTTCAAAATTAATTACTTATTAATTCATGTAATACATGGAAAAATAATTTGTAAAGTACTATATTTTTTTTAATTAGAAAGTCAATTGGAGCTACAGATCATATTCAATGTAAGAACTTATGTACCTAAAATAGGAATTGCAAAGCACTTAAGTGCAAAACTGAAATCTTCAATCCTCCCATTCATTTACTATCTAATTCAGGAGGCATCTAAAGTCAGAAGCCTTGGGAACAAAAGCACATAACAGGGCTATGCAAGTCAGTATTCTATCCTGAAGGAATCCTCTAGAAGAAATTCAGAAGTTAGCTGTAGTAGTCAACTAGCACTATAGCCTTTAAAAGAACATCTCAGAGGATCTTCTAACACACAACTTAAAATGAATGTTACAGACACATTTAGTTACAAGATACAGGATGGTTCCCATCTTTAATTTAAATATGTCAGACATAAAAGTTTTTACCATTGTCAGAAATACATATACACACACACATATATATCCATATATATATGGATATATATATCTCATTATGAGTTATAACCAACCTCTCTGACAAGGATGTGATGCATTATCTCATTACATATCTGTAAGGAAAGCATTAGCCCAAAGAATTTTCATTGCTTATGTAGATATTTTATTTATTTATTTTTTTATTGGTTTTGTTTTTACTTATTCTTGATAAAGTGGGGTCTGTAATAGGTTTTAAATTATTAGTGTACTTCATTTGAAATTTCTGTTTTTTGAAAAATATCTAAACTTTCTTCCAGTGGTTCTGATGTACAGATTAAACTACAGGAAAAAAAAAAAAAAAAAGTAAAATGTGGGAACAGAAGCCACATCTTGGCAAGCACTTAACGGTAAATGTACCCACTGATCGTACATAAGTCACACATTCTCTTGTATGCTCTCATACTTTACTGGGTTATGCAGCAGGCTTTTGGTAAAAGGGGAGCCCCAGGGGTGGCTGAGCAGAGCCCAGCAGCTGCCACATGTCAAAGCAGAGCCAGCTCCAGCCGGCTCCAAAAGGACCCTCTTCTGGCCAGAGTGTGTCAGGGACAGAGGCTGGGTGGGTCTCTGGGAGAGCCAATTGAGGAAATGGAAAAAGCTGATGCACAACAGCAGCTGGGAGAGAAGAGTGAGAAATGAGAAAGAAGCAGCCCTGCAGACCCCAGGGTTAGTGCAGGAGGGCAGAAGGTGTGCCAAGAGCTGGAGCAGAAGTTCCCCTGAGGTCTGTGGAGAGGCTCCTGGTGGAGCAGGCTGTCCCCCTGCAGCCCATGGGTCCCCCATGGAGCAGATCTCCACAGTGGAGCAGGTGGATGTGCCCTGGAGGAGGCTGCACCCATGGAGAGCCCCCGCAGGAGCAGGCCCCGGGCTGGAGCTGCAGCCCATGGAGAGGAGCCCAGGCAGGAGTGGGGGGTCTGGGGAGAGCTTCCACCCACCCATGAGGGATCCGTGCTGGAGCACTTTGCTCCTGGGGAATGGACCCCGTGGTATGGAGCCATGTGCGAGCAGCCCTTGAAGAGCTGCTGCCTGTGGGCAGCCCCCGCAGGATCAGTTTGGGAAGGATGGCATCCCGTGGGAGGGACCCCGTGTGGAGCAGGGGCAGGGAGTGACCATGAAGGTGCGGTGGAGACGAAGCTTCAGGGACTGACCGCAGCCCCCATTCCCTGTTCCCCTGCGCCACTTGGAGGGAGGAGGTAGAAGAAGGTGGATGGCGGGAAGGTGGGTTTGGTTTGCTTCTGGTTTGCTTTTGGTTTGCTTTGGCTTTGCCAAATGTTCTGTCCTGAGATTTCCTTCCATTGTCTTTTCCAGGACAAAACACTGAGAGCTGTTCACTTCATTTATCTTTACCTAAAAATTTATTGCTCTCTAATGCAGCTTCTCATAGTGATGTTATGCTGCCCCATATGATTTTATTGGATCCTTAGGGGCTTATCAAAAGAGACAGGCATGAAACACTGGTTCATCTTCCAGAATATTTTTAAGTAGAAAAGCCGAATGTCTTTCACTATTTCCCACAGGCAGAATGCATCTTTTCTTTGGGTTATTTAGGAAGCTAATCTAATTCATAAACACACTCTGGGAAGAAATTCTTCTCTATTTAGGTAGAGCCAGCAATTATTCCTTTCCATACTGAGACTTGGGGCTTTTTTCCTTTAAATTATGGGAGAGCGTTTTCCCAGATCAGAGAGATAATTCAAAGAGAGTGAATCTCTAGTCCTGTGTCCTCCTTGTAAACTAGCATTTTGACTTAAAATGTATCGTTCTATTTTTTTTGTTATTCATGTCAAACCCACTATCTACTGATATAACATTGTGAATATTACATTGCATATATTTTTGTGTTTTGGCAATCTTGAACCTGATGATCTCTCGAGGTCACTTCCAACCCCTACATATCTGTGATCCTGTAACTCCATGATTACCCTGAACAAATGTCCAGTAAGATAAAACCCCAAAACTGGATGTATCCATACAGGGAAAACAAAACTATTAACATTTTTAAAGCTCTTAGTTCTTCTGAACTATAACTTACTTTGCATTCTCAGTTGATTTCTTCCAGTCGTGATCAGGTGTTAAATAAATGGTACGTGACATAGCAGTTGGTAAATGTGAACTGCCCAGCTATTAACTTCTCTGGATCCCACTACCTAGCTAACAATTACTCAAGCTTCTTTTCCAGAACTGCCTCAAATGACTGTGTCTTAAACACACATCTATTTCACAAAAGCTTGAATCAGTGACTATGAAAAAAAAAAAAAGACAATTTTCCCAATCAGACTTGAAAATAAGTTAAATAATGTCTCATGAGGAGCTGAAGAAGCAAAACAAAAGACACGTGCATGTCATGTCCCCATAGTGCTTCCTCAGAGGGGCAATATTACCAGGAATGTATCTTTCATTAGAACTTGGAATTATCTAATAGATTTATGTTACGCCAAAGATAGCCAAGGTTGTTTTAAAGAATTTTTCTGTATTTGAATCAGTTAAAAATCTAAGTTTATATACAACATTTTCACATTTTTACAGAATTTCTTTTGTTTCAACAAACAAAATGGAAATGGTATAACTAAAACTTAACACATATTTTTAAGGAAAAGGAACTTGTTTTATTCAATTTAAGAATTACTTTTTCAGAACTGTATGACTGCTAGAGGGTCTTTACACTATAACTAATATTAACGGTCTTCTTTTTTGACAGGTTTACCTTCAATATTTTTTTTTTTTTTTCACTTTGAGGTTTCTGTAATAATCAGTTCTCGCTTTGGCCAGTAGATCACATTTATGACTTACTCTTGGAGCCTGTTAGACCTCTATGTCTATTTAAAACATAGTTTAAATTAAAATGAAACTTGGGTTAATAATTCAGTATAATAACTCCAGTAATAACAATAATACAAGTGATATTTTTGAAATGCATACATTGGGGATTTAAATGATCTTTATGCTTTAATACAAATCTCAAAGTTTATGACAAAGATTAATATCTGTGAAAACTTCATCCAGAGAACTCATTTTAGTCTGTATTTCTTCCCCGTAAACCCTTTGCAGTACAAGAAATAAACAATACTTTCAACCTCATCTCTATATTTACCCTACTAGATTTCTGATCAATTTATGTAAATTTGCATAAACTATTACGGAACTAAAACATAAATTCATAAATTTTATGAATTCTTGTAACACTGAACTTAAGCAACAAAATAAGAAAATAATACAAGTGTCCCTTTCCAAGTGCATACACAAAACTCATGTGCAATATACTTAGATTGACAGTGAAAACCTTTAGCACCATTACCTCTTGTTATCACGGAAATCAATCATTTATTTCAATCTGTTTTAACTCTTCATAGCTGATTAGCCATGACAACACTTTAGTTCTACATAACGACCACCTCATTTCTTTGTAGCACCTTATAAAAAAACTTTACCAAAGCCTCTAATGGAAATGTCAGAAAATGTTTCTTCACTTGCATGTTTTAGATGAAAGTCCAAGTAAAAGCTTCACAATGGAAAAAAATTATAGGCTACTCTGTTCATTGTCCCCACCCAAAAGAAAACACATACACATACAAAAAAGCAAAAGCAAAAAACACCACAAATAGACTAGAATTAAAAAAAAAAAAAAAAATCACATGGACTTAAGATCATTTTTACTCAATAAGACTTTGAAAGATACTAATAAATCATTATGAGGAACATGATTCATAATATTACACTCAGGCTTTGGCTGCTTACATTACAGATTAAGATAAAGGTGCAATTCTTCACTAAAGGCTGCATTAAAAAAGTAAAAAAAAATCATAAAGTAGTGTGAGTTTTGAAGCACACTGAAAATTACCTTCACATCTAGGGAAATGGTAGTTCCAATTCCTGTTTATTCCATGTTGGCATGTGAGAACAGACTGACCCCTCAAAACATATCCAGGATAACATTCAAATGATACTGACTGACCCACGCTGTAATCCGAGTTGACTATATATCCATTAAAAAAAGGAGGAGGATCAGGGCAGTTCTGTAACTCATAAGCTGGAAGAGAAAATAAGTGCTTAGCTCTCAACACAAGAATTAACCATTAATTTAAATTCTGTACTGGATTCCATAATAGGTTAACACAAATGCCAAAATTCAGGACCAGAATGGTTAATACATATCAATAATAAATAATTACAGGAATAAATCATTCATTTGAACAATTCAGCTCTTAACAAAGGAATGAAGGAATTAGTTTCAGTAACAAGCATTGGAAAGATCAAAATCTGGAATAGATTGAATTACTATTACTATACTAACTATTATTACTATTACTAAACTATTACTACACTACTATTCTCAAGATTAAAATTTTCCCCAGAAATTTTCAAGTGTATTTTTCTGTTTTGATATATGAAACAATTCAATCCATTCCAAGTAAGAAATGGTCAAATGATTTATGAAAAGAAAATGTCCACGATGACTGAAATTAAACTATTTTTATAAAAAGTGTTCAAATCTATTGAATAGTTCATAGTGCAATTTCCAAATTTGGAAGTTTATATTTATTAATATTGAAGTGTACAATTATAACACCATAACAACTTGAGACTTTTTTTTCTGATAGTATTCATACCAATCTATGTGTCATACACTAAGACTGAATGTAACTGCATGAATGAATGAATGAATGTAACTGCAGCACAACAAAAATGAAGTTTTTGCAGCACTGTGAACACTCTGTAGCAACCCAAACTTTTGAAATTGAGGTTAAGCATGTGTATTACTATGCTGGCTTATATTTATTTGACTGGCGATATTGCAGTTTGTTCATTACCTCCACTGATTAGATAGTGCAATGGCTTCAACAATAAATCAGCACATAATCACAACAATTGTTCAAATGATTCCACACAAACAGTATAGTAAGTATTCTAATAATGTATAATACAGTCATTCATTACAATTTTATGAAAATTAACATTTTCACAAGCCATTGAACTATTTTGTACACATTAAACTATTCAGAATATCACCCAACCAAAAAAAAAAAAAAAAAAAAAAAGTAAATAAAGAATTAATGGAAGATTATAAAGCCAGAGAAAAGCAAAAAATATAAGGAAAATGTTCCTTCTAGATGTATCTCCAAACAAAAATTATACTAATGACTCACCATATTTAACGTTGGTTTTTATGTTTCCAAATACCTCAAAATATTATACATATTTAATTAATACAACATAGTGCAATGAACATTCAGAGAGAACTTTCACTAATGACATTCACTGAGATACAAAGATAAAAGTATGTGCTTGCATATCAGAGATATATTGCTATAGAATGTTTAAATGATAAATAGTCTCACAGGAAGAAAAAAAAGGGGGGGGGGGGGGGTTATAAATGACTTATTATTGAAAAAATGAATGCCCTGATTTCTCTGAGCATTCCATTTAGTTACAAAATACTCTTGTCAGAAGATAAGGAAGTTAAAACAAGAGCAATAATTCCAGCGTGCTTTATATGCCTTTAAGTCTAAGCTCTATATATACAGTAAGATGAAGAACATATGCATGAAGTATTTTGTTATTTTTTCAAAGTGAATCATGACAATATGAATATGTTCATTCTGGGAACATATACTTGCTATTATCAATTAGATTCTTAAACTAGCCATTTCAGCAAGGTAAGGGAAAACATAATTCTGTTGTGCTTACTTAAAGTACCTACTTAAAGTGAAGTAGTAGGGCTATGCCTACTTAAAGTGAAGCTTCTACTTAATTGCTTCGCTGAAACAGAGCTATGATCATAGTTTTTCTCAGTCATTGCTGATTAAAGTCAAGCTACAGAACAAAGACAAATTTTATTTTGAGGCAGCTTCCTCCATTTCCATGATTCATTCAGTGAATCCAGAATGCAGTGTTTGTAAGAGTACAAAGATGTGGAGAGAAACAGAATTACCAGAAATATTCGGAAATCATCTAAGAAATCAGACACTCCTTCTTTCAAGTAACAACAACGAAAAAAAATCAAGAAAAAATGAAAACTTAACAATCAGAATTAATTGCTACTGGCAAAGAAATAAAATAATAATAATAAAAAACAACTAATCAACTTTATTCTACTTTAATTATGGTTCATTAAAATCTTCTGCTAAATCCTAGTAGTGGCTCATTAATTTTTGATGGTATTATTACCCCTGATCTCATTATTCATATAGCACCACTACAGCTAATATCATTAGCATCAATAGGAATTATTACCAACATCTTTCTACAAAATAGAATACTAAAAATATTAAGATTATGGAATTTATTAAGACTAATATATAAAATTATATAAAAATCTACTTAGCAAACTATATAAAAAAAAAAGAAGCAAAAACAAACAAACAAACAAACAAAACCAATAAAATACTGTTCTGAACGGTTACAGGATCTCAGAGATTTATTTGAAAAGGTGCACTACAACTTTGTCCAATAGTTAAAAAGACAGTATTTTGGAACAATGACAATAAGTACTGAAACTTTTTAACTTTGATTGTACAATATTTTGAGATGAATGTGCATGAAAAATACCATTTTGTGTTGGTTAATTTGTTGCAATAAAGTACCTACAAGGAACATTTTAGACATGAGTGTGGTCTCAGACTTTTCCAAGTCTTAAAGAGACAGCACTGTGCTCAGGTAGCCAGCAAGGCCAACAGCATCCTGGCTCTTATCAGAAATAGCATGGCCAGCAGGACTAGGGAAGTGATTGTCCTTTTGTATGTGGCACTGGTGAGGCCACACCTCAAGTACTGTGTTCAGTTTTGAGCCCCTCAGTACCAGAAGGACATCCAGGTGCTGGAGCATGTCCAGAGAAGGGCTACGAAGCTGGTGAAGGGCCTGGAACACAAGTCCTGTGAAGAGCGGCTGAGGGAACTGGAGTTGTTTAGTCTGGAGAAAAGGAGGCTCAGGGGAGACTTTCTTGTGCACTACAACACTACCTTCACACAATACAGTGTAATATGCAGTACTACAGTACTACGACACTACCTGCACGACCTTGTTGTGCTCTTAAAGGAGGCTATAGCACTTATCTCACTGATCTACATGAGAAGGAAACACAGGAAAAAACTCAGGCAAAAGAAAAAATGCTGAAATAACATCAATATCTACCCCTCTAATTTGCACAACATCCCTAAAATCCTTTGGAATGGTAGTGGAAAAATAAAGCCTATCTTCACAGAATCACAGAATTTCTAGGTTGGAAGAGACCTCAAGATCATCAAGTCCAATCTCTGACCTAACGCTAACAGTCCCCACTAAACCATATCCCTAAGCTCTACATCTAAATGTCTTTTAAAGACTTCCAGGGATGGTGACTCCACCACTTCCCTGGGCAGCCTGTTCCAGTGTCTAACAACCCTTTCAGTAAAGAAGTTCTTCCTAACATCTAACCTAAAACTCCCCTGGTGCAACTTAAGCCCATTCCCCCTCGTCCTGTCACCAGGCACGTGGGAGAACAGGCCAACCCCCACCTCGCTACAGCCTCCCTTGAGGTACCTATAGAGAGCGATAAGGTCGCCCCTGAGCCTCCTCTTCTCCAGGCTGAACAAGCCCAGCTCCCTCAGCCGCTCCTCGTAGGACTTGTTCTCCAGGCCCCTCACCAGCTTCGTTGCCCTTCTCTGCACCCGCTCAAGCACCTCGATGTCCTTCTTGTAGCGAGGGGCCCAAAACTGAACACAGTACTCGAGGTGCGGCCTCACCAGAGCTGAGTACAGGGGGGCGATCACCTCCCTAGCCCTGCTGGTCACGCTGTTCCTGATACAAGCCAGGATGCCGTTGGCCTTCTTGGCCACCTGAGCACACTGCTGGCTCATATTCAGCCGACTATCCACCATCACTCCCAGGTCCTTCTCTGCCTGGCAGCTCTCCAACCATTCCTCTCCCAGCCTGTAGCTCTGCTTGGGGTTATTGCGCCCCAGGTGCAGGACCCGGCACTTGGCCTTGTTGAACTTCATGCAGTTGACCTCAGCCCATCAGTGCAGCCTATCCAGATCCTCCTGCAGAGCTTTCCTACCCTCGAGCAGATCGACACACGCGCATAGCTTGGTATCATCTGCAAACTTACTGAGGGTGCACTCGATGCCCTCGTCCAGATCATCGATGAAGATATTAAAGAGGACTGGCCCCAGCACCGAGCCCTGGGGAATGCCACTAGTGACTGGCCTCCAACTGGACTTGATTCCATTTACCATGACTCTTTGGGCCCAGCTATCTAGCCAGTTTCTAACCCAACGAAGCATGCGCCAGTCCAAGCCACGAGCAGCCAGTTTCTTGAGGAGAATGCTGTGGGAGACGGTGTCAAAAGCCTTGCTGAAGTCAAGGTATATCACATCCACAGCCTTTCCCTCGTCCACCCAGCGCGTCACTTTGTCATAGAAGGAGATCAGGTTCGTCAAGCAGGATCTGCCTTTCATAAACCCATGCTGACTGGGCCTGATCGCCTGCTTGCCCTGCAAGTGCCACGTGATGACTCTCAGGAGGATCTGCTCCATGAGCTTCCCTGGTACTGAGGTCAAACTAACAGGCCTGTAGTTTCCTGGGTCTGCCCTCCTGCCCTTCTTGTAGATGGGCGTCACGTTTGCTAGCCGCCAGTCGACTGGGACCTCCCCCAATAGCTAGGACTGCTGATAAATGATGGATAGTGGCTTGGCCAGCTCCTCTGCCAGTTCTCTCAGTACCCTTGGGTGGATCCCATCTGGCCCCATCGACTTGTGCACATCCAAGTGCCGTAGCAGGTCACCAACCAGTTCTTCATGGATAGTGAGGGCCACATCCTGCTCCCCATCCCCTTCCACCAGCTCAGTGTACTGGGTATCCAGAGAACAACCGGTATTGCCACTAAAGACTGAGGCAAAGTAGGCATTGAGCACCTCCGCCTTTTCCTCATCTCTTGTAACTAAGTTTCCCTCCGCATCCAGTAAAGGATGGAGATTCTCCTTAGTCCTCCTTTTTGATCTTCTAAAATTCTGGTTAATTCAGAGATACATATCTTTTCCTCCTCATTGTAAGTAAGGTAAATAAACAGATACAGAAATTTTGGGGGGTAGTTCCGGTATTTCATTTAATAAGAATGAAAATCTTCTGCCTAAATCCGATTATCATAAATTTTTCAGTCAGACAGTGGTGAAAGCATTTGCTGGAGAAGAATGTAGTAAGAAAAATGATGGTAAATGTGAAGATACTCTCCGCATGTGACTTGTGGTATAAATCCTATAAGTGATTTATAAATTTGTTGAGTAACTGTAAGTCAGGTGATCCATCTATCATCTCATAATTTATAGGCCACTCAATGAATTTGTTTTATAGTTTTAATATGAATGTGAATTATATTGTTCTCTGTACTTCTGATACATGCAACAACTATACCTGATTTAACAGCGCAATTCATTATTCAGTCATCACTATTAAATATTACCCACAATTCTGATGTCACACCTCACAAAAGAAAGCTTTTTTATTAGTGTCATGCCCAAAGATTTTTTTTCTTATTGAGCTTTACCAAATGATATATTGTTTCACAACAGAAAAAAAAAAAAAAAAAAAAAAAAAAAAGCACCCTAGTGAGAGCCTGAAATGAAGCCCAACATAAAGAAAATCTGAGAGAAAGATTTAATTCTAGCCCTGGTAATAGTCAAATATTTGAATTTCAACATGATATCTTGTACTGATATTTTGCATTTCTTTGTGCAATATATTTTCCATTGGTGAGAAAAGAATGTAAATCACAAAAGGAATATAATTGATTATCCACTATCCTGCTTTTATGATTTAATATATTGATTTTATGATTTAAATGTATTTTCCCTGTTACATTAACACTAGGGTGATTTACTCTGCAAATACTACATATATCTATAACACTTCAACATAGAAATAATTACTGCATAGAAAAATTTTATTAGCAGACAGCAGAGTACACAAACACTCAAACATTAGGAAATCTCACAATTAAGACTACTTAAAGAACATTTCTGCAGATGCATTGTGCCAGGATTAGCGTTACAAAACATGGATTACTTTTGTCTAGAGTTATAAAATCATTTTCCATGAGCCCCCAAAAGATATTATTCACTTCCACTAGTATTACTCCCTTAGGACAACTTCTGAAACCATATTTAGAAATATAGCAGTTTTTCAACAAATCCCTTTTTCTTTCCAGAATTTCTATGTCTCAAAAGCTCAATCATAGTCATCCTTTTGATAGATAAAGGTCATCAGATTTAACACATTTGAAGTATATCGTGTACATGCATGAATGTGCTTGAGGAAGTAAAAAAGTGCATCAGAACTTTTTTCTGTATTTTCTGTAACATGTTTCTCTCCAAGTGTAACAGAGTGAGATTCTCACTTCAGCTTTATGCTACACTGAAATTCAGAACAGATTAAAAATGCTGTTAGAATTCCAGTCATAGGAACTATGATTCCTGTAGTAACGATTACATAAATAAAATATTTACCTGCTTCCAATAAAGAAGTTCTAGCCCCAAAGGGACAGCTATGTAGAAAAAAATATGTTCCAGAAACATTAAGAGGCTGAAGTAGTAGTTATACTATAGCCACGTATTAAAACCCGCAAAAAAAAATTTTTACAACTATTGCTAACTGTGTCCTAAATTCTGTAGTGAATCCCTCAGAAGCTGTAACAGACATTTATTTTTCTGACCTAGCATATATCTTGAGTCATTCCAGCTATATGCAGAGTATCCTCAGCCTGTAATTAGTCAACTTGGCTTGCCAATCAAAATTCTGTGACAGTCTTCTGTGTGACTTCTTCCCCTCAGATATGGTATGCATACACTGCTTGCATCTCAGATACTGAGATTCAAAAGACGTGGGAGTCTCAGTAAGTCCAAAGAGATTTAGAAATGTTCTTCTAAGCATTTCTGTTTGCTTCCCATCTTTGCTGCTTATCATAGGTGGCAAAACCACAGTGAGGATAATAAAAAGCCACAGTTTCTTAATGCTTCTGGTTTTTGAATTAAACAGTGGAATAGTTATTTCAACAACAGAAAACAGAAACACACAAAATAAATATTACTCTTTTGAAAATCAGGAACTGTAAAGTCCTCTAATTATCTTACAGATCAGTAAAAATAGTACTTGATAAAAGTTATCTGAACTGCTACAGAGAGCTAAGACACAGCCAATATGAATTTCCCTCTTGTTACTGATAAAACAAAATGTCAAACAACAGACTTCATTAACTCAGTTTTGTAAAATCATGGAATACTCTTCATTCCTAATGTAATGCAATTGTGAAGGTGAAGTGATGACAAAACCTGAAAGCATCAAAGCACAAAACAATGAAGATCTGACCATCAATGGTATTCAATGGTTTTCCTCCAGTTAGGAGGAAAGATGAAGTCAGTAAATTACTTTGTCAGCTGCAGAACAAACAAAGCTTGTATTTATATATTTTATTTTATTTACCTAAATTTAAGCACTATGTTCTTATAAACAGACACCAAAATGATTAAGCCCTTTCTAGATTACCTTACTGTATTTACAGTATCTTCAAACCCATGAAACACAATCAATACATTTTCTGTAAGAGTAAAATGTTATAGGCTATACACCATTTATGCACCTGATAGTGCAAAAGATCTGAGATCAGTCTGGTCATGCCTTGGCCTGAGCTGAATTTAGCTCATTTTAACAATTGCTAGCAGCCAACTGATTATTAACTAATACGTTATACTCTGCAAATACCATGTATGATAAAGGTCCGGCAAGACTTGGCAGTCACTGCTTAATAACAATAGTCACTTATAAGGGACTTAAGAGTCCCTTTCCCCTTGAAGCTGGGGAAAGCAACTTTCAAAGTCTGGCTAGGAAACAGTAGGAAAGAAACATACTGTGAGATAATATAGTAAATAAATAAAAAATAATAATAAAAGCCAATGAAATATAGTAAACACCCAGAAGATTCCATAGCTTAATCACTGACTGATTTTTTTTCAATGTACTGAAGTTTTTTTTACAGTGGATTTAAGCATTAATTGAAGTTGAAACCAAGACTGAACTGTAAAAAATCCCCATCATGAACATCATGCTTTTCCCAGCAAAGAGCTGAGGACTAAAAATAAATTCCTAGCTTTCTTTATATGATGTGCTCCCTTTTGTCCATAAGAAGATTTTGAATGTGACATCCATGCTAAAATCTTATATTTCATCTCCCTCCTGTGTCCCGGGACACAATGTGCATTAAAATATGCTGCAATAAGGAACATTCCAACTGGTTAGTCAGCAAGCTGAATTTACCTCTATAGACTCTACCTTCTCAACATGGGCATTGTTTAGGTTTTAGGTGCATCTCTTTTCTATTATTTAAATAGAGGACACAATTTCGCACTGTCAATGAGTCAGTCATGACATAACATATCACACGCTGACAGATTGAAATTGGGTGAAGCAGAAATAAGGCAATGTCTTTGAAAAGGGGGTGATTTTAACATAATAGGGTTAAAGTAAAACAAAAGATATCAGTTTATTTTTTATGGTGCCTTCTTCATCACATTGTCATTTACTTCTGAACAGTCATAATAATCCTCATGGACATAGTGGGGAAGGGGAGAACAGAAGAAATGAGTAATTCTGAGCTGAATTCACCAACCTTTTAAAAATGTGCAATAAACTTAATACATTAATAATAATCCAACTTCTCCAAGCTGAGTCTGATTTGCCTGTGACAGGTGAGATATTTGCCTGAGATATTAGGTGAGATAGGTGTTCTTACCTCAACTCATGAGTTGTTTCATTGTATTTTCTCCTCCTGTCCTGTTGAGGAGCAGGAGTAAGAGAGAACTGTATGCTCAGCACCTGACAGCTAGCTAAGGTCAACCTACCTCAGTGCCATCGTGTACTATCATTTCCATAATCATTAACAAAAATCACTGTCATTGCTAAAATCACAGAACACCATGTACACCAATTACATTTGCACCCCGATACACAAGAAGAGATAAAGATACAAAAGGTATTTTGATTAAAAAGCAAATAGAACCTGTTTTCTTGTTCTCTTGTTCAAAGCATCATAAAACACTGTGATTATTAGAAATGAATGTATGCTTTCCATGAAACACAAAACACAAAATCTAGCTGAGCAAGATGGAACATTCCCTCCAGATGTGAAATATTATACAATCTTACAATCCTATACAATCCTACAAGCAATTTAAGATTTAACTATTAATTTATTGTTAGGAATTCCTGTTTGTCAGGAGTTAGTCACATGTAGTTGAGCCTATAAAGACTCAATACCATTAAAGAAGGGCTTATTACATTACAGAAAAAAAAAAAAAAAAAAAAAAAAAAAAAAGTAATTAACAAACAGAACAGAGAGCACTAGGGAATATACAGGAAGCATATCATATAGCTTTGAATTTTATTTATTTTGCATTTATACAATTTGCCTCTTTTCTGTCTTTCCAGAAATTTTGAAAAAGAGCCACCTGTCCTACAATTACACTTGGCCTGGAATAAAAACCACACTAGGCAAGTGTGATGTTGTGACAGCATTCCCTATTTGACATCTAAGACTATGTGACAGAACATGACTAGATCATCTCCACAGGCAATAGAGAGATGAGACCTCTTCCTGGGAGTGCTTTATCTGCTTTATGTACCTAATTTGGTGAACCAAATCTTTGCTGGAAGTCTTTTACTCTTTACCTATTGATTCTGTAGATATGATTTAACTATAAGTATATATTATAATTATATATATATTTGTATATATATATACAAATTCATACATATTTATATAAACATATAGGCTTATATACGTATATATGAAAACCTAAATGATCAAAATTAGTAGCCTAAAACAAGGTGACATTCAACCAGCCTTAATATTTTGCAGGATCTGTTCAGATCCTGCAGTGAGTTTTAACCGCTTTCAGTAAGAGTATTTCAGAATTTCTGAAATACATGCAAATTAATGACATTTTTGTGCCACTATTGTAGATAATAAAAAAAAAAAAAAAAAAAAAAAAAGAAAAAAAAAGCTATTCAGATGAATAAAAAAGCCAATAGTAAAAGACCACAAATTCAGATATTCAAATCCTGAATATACTATTTGAAAAAACAGATATAGAATGTTTTTCATTTTCTTTTTTTTCCTACATATAAACTGAAAAAATATAATAAAAAGAATTTAATCTATATTTAAAATATTTAATCTATATTTAAAATAACATGCTATATTTCAAAATTCTCATTTGCTTTATTAAACATAAAAAACATATCTAAATTGGAAAACATGACACTGAATCGTAACAGCAGCATTGCCCAGTAACAGCACACCGTACTTGGATGAAAGGATGTATTAGCTATACAGACTTTGGCAAATGATACTACCTTGGCTTCAGGCTTTTACATCAGTAAAAAAAAAAAAATAAAAAAAAAAATCAATTCCAACACAGTCTCACTGTAAAGGAGTTGGATGGATGAAACATACTACAGATTTATTTATTTTTTTAATCTATGGATTTAAAAAATTACATGAGTAAATTATCCTAAAAGTAAATATATATATATATATATTGTAAATTTTTATTTTTACCATAATTTTCACTGTACTATTTCAAGCTTACCTTGGTACGTCAACTTAAATCCTTGCCTGTTTTCTGAGTGATCACTGTAAAAATGGACAAGTGTTTCATGAGTAGTACTTAGTAAAGGTGACGGGAGGTCCGTTCCACTAAACTGACCAATCATAGAGCTGGTGTGGTAAGGCCCATTCTGAATTTCAAGGAAATCATGATTTGCTTCAGTGGAGAAATTTAGAAACTGAATATGTGCACCTGCAGCAATAGAAAGAAAGAAAGACAAATTCAAATTAAAAAAACAAAAACAAAAACAAAAACAAAAACATAGTAATTGTTATTATATTTATATTCCAGTGACCATTCAAAGTGGCAACCTTAAATTTATGAAAAAGCAGCTTTTTTAATGAAAAACAAATAATTAAGCTCCTGAATAAGAAAACTTATTCCAATGCTATCAATAGAGAATCATACAGAACATATTAAAGTCAGCCACCTTCTGTATGGTGTCTGATATGGTTAGTCTAACTTGAATGAAGTCACTGTTTTTACAATGCTTTTGGGATATAAGATGAGGTAGAGCACCAAGCAGCCTGGAAACATCTTGTCTTCAACATCAGCATTTAATGATTTCTATCAGACAATACCAGACATATTAACAGCATAGGAATTCTAAAGATTTGAACAGACTATTAATATTATACTTAAGATGCTTAAAGTGACAAGCAGGTAATTCCAATGAACATATGTATATAGGCCCCAAATCAGTGTTTAGATATTTAAATACAGGAGTCCAATTTTTTGAAATAGTCTCTAATGATCCACAGAGTACCTTGAAAATGGAATTTCCCTTCTTTAGTTACTTAGTGAGTTACTGAGAAGGAATTCATACTACTAGCATTCAGTATATAAAATATTTGTATTTTAGAAGTAAAAGTAGATTTATCACTAACTTAAAAAAAATTAAACTCCTTAAAATAGACACTTATTACATAAATGTAAACATATCTTGTTTTTGAAAAAAATATTTTGAATGTTAATTCCAATCAGAGGACACATAATGTGTACCACTCAAACCTGAATTTTACATATATAATTGTCAATTCAATGTGTTAAAGAAAATGGTTTCTACACTAAATCATTACTTACATAAAATTATTCAGAATAAAACAGCTACAGAAAATAAATTATTATCCAGTCAAAAAAATAATTGTATTACTTCCTGCTCCAATCTCAGAGGATCCTCTCAGTGAGAGAGGATTTCCTTTCTCACTTGAATAGACCCTGAATAATGAAAATTCCAAGCTGAGCCTTGAAAAGACGCACTTTCAATCTGTTTAAAAGATTTGGATTTTAGTAGTGACTTCTTTTAGATGATCGGTATGTTTTCATGTAATGAAGAGAGCAGTATACTTGGGTGACTTTTAGCTCCCAACATTTTATTGTTGAACTTAGTTTAAGCACATCCACGTGCTTGTACTAAATCAAAAAAAATCATCCAAATAGGAAGTCTGAATACATATCAAAAAATGTATGGGAATAAATGGATATTTACTAAGAAAGGAAGTCACTGTGAGATTAACCATTTCAGTGGAATTTGAATCAGTCATTAAATGTTCATGAATGTCCTCTTGCTCAGTTTTTGTGCACGGTATTACTTGTTCAGTACCACATCAAAATACTTGGAAAAAAAAAAAAAAAAAAAAAAAAAAAAAAAAAAAAAAAAAAAAAAAAAAAAACAAAAAAAAACCTGGAGAATTATTCAATTTTGGAAATATTTTCCAGTTTGCTCTGATTTAATGTATTTATTTTGATATGAAAGGATGAATGTAGACGAGCTTATACACATAATTACACAGTGTCCAAGATTTTGCAGTGGAAGTTTTCTGTGAAACTTCACATCAATCATATTGACTAAACCTGGTGTAAAGACATTATCTGTGGGTTGTTTGAGACACTTTGGAAAAAAAAGAAATCCCTGTAGCAACTTTATGGTAAAAAAAATGTCATTTCCCCATGCTTTTGAAAACAATGATAGATCAATGGCATGAACATCTTGTACCTGTTAAATCCCTTGCCAAACAAAATCACAATATTTTCTAGTTATAGGATCATTGCTACAGGGGAATTTCTAAGAACTGAGAGGGATAATAATAGGATACAGCTAACTCTTGTGAAATTAAGCCATTAATATTGTCCACGTGGAAAGGCTTAAAGAAAATTGACTGACAAATATGAAGGACTGATTTTAGAAGGTGGTATTGTAGTAACCTATTTAGGAAGACATCAATCCAGAACAGTTGTGCATCATTTATATTTTCTACGAATATAGCCTTAGAATGCTAAAATCAGCCTAAGGTTATCTGTAACTATGACGGATCAGTTTTACCAGGTACACATTGATAAAGGGTACTGTGTTAGCAGTTAGTTTTGAGAGGCACCTGCTGCAAGATTTTCCTTGAACTATTTTGAATAATTATTTTTTCTCCATCTTGCTATAGCTCCTGATATACATGACATCAGATTTGTACTACAGAACATATGTTTCTTTTGTAAAACTAGACCTTTAAAAGGTTATTTGCTTTAATAAGGTCGTCTGACTTAAAATCAACAGTAGCACATGTCCAAATTCAGAAGCTCAGTTCATATACACAGGTATTGACAGAATTGCAAATCACTGAACACATTCTTTTACACTCTTTTAACTCTTTGTTAACATTATTTCAACTCTAAGTCTCTGTCCCACTTTGTCCACCTCACTCTGAATTCTTCCAGGCAGTTTTTGTAAGAAAGTACAAAATATTGACCAATGGATTCTAATAAAGTTTCTGACTGAAATCTTAGAGTTGAAATATATTAACATTTTCATACTGTTTTCTTTAAACTTGGTTATTATCAAATAAATGTTGACAGCTTTTAACATTTTTTTTCAAATAATCAACACTATCCGAAGAAGATAAGAGGACCAGACCTATTGCACTTACTTACATCATGCAATGATCTACCCCTAATTTTGTTTTCATAGACTTACATCAACCGCTCTTCAAAATATTCACAGTAGCACAGTATGTCTACAAATTAACTTAGTATAATATACTTGATGTAAGTAGTACATCTTACTACATAAATGCCTCTTATGAAAGCAAACGGAAAGCACAGAAAATAAAATCATTTCTAGAGTTGGGTATAGTGAATTTAATAATAAGCTTTTAAAATTAAATTTCTTATTTGAGAACGAGCATTGAATTCACAGTATGGGGCATAATGCTTCACAGCAAGAAAACTTACTCCCCTTTTATTTCTGATAATGATAGAAGGTTGTTTTATACATGCAGTTATAGATCACTTATTATCCATGATTAGCTTCTCAACCTAATTATTATTATTTTTAAGGCATTTTCAGTATGACAATAGTTGTAAGGCAAACCTGTAAAGTTTCTAGGTTGGCACTTGTTACCTGGGATTTGGAATACAGTTTTAGAATGTTTTTAACCAAATTCACAATGCTAGAAATAAAATTTTGTCCATTATCTTAGAACATAAAAAAAATGCTGTTAAAAGGTCACTTTGAGGACTCTAAAGGACATTAAACAGAAGACCTCTAGTTAAATTAGAAGTTGCATTATGTATTTCATCTGACATCTTTGTGCAGCAGATTTCATTTGCTTTGAAACCAGTTTCTGAGACACACTGAGTTTTACAAGTAACAAGCTGTTTTGCCAAAGACACATTTCTGAACTGCCAACCATTTTCAGCTCAAAAGATAGTGCATATATATGTAGTAGGTTGACAATACATTCAACTGGATAAAATCTATCTCATACTGGAAATTAGAATATTCTTATTTATATTTAAATCTGATTATTCCAAATAATTCCTTTCCAAATATAAGCTTACTTACCATATCCAATAGGCAATGAAATTTTCCATGTACAGTCCAAGTTACTAGGATAATTTCCAGGAAAACCGGGGCTCAGGATCACACCACCCATGTTAGTCAGAGTTCCACCACATTTAGCTGTTAAAAGTAAAAAGAAAATCACTGTCTGTTTAGTAATGCTAATTCTTAATATCTGGCATATGATTACTTCAAAAACTTATTTTCCATTTTATCCCCATGATCCCCAAGCAGTTAAATTTATCACAGTCAAAATGCGCCTCATGAAAGAAAGAAAAAAATAATTCAAGTTAGAACAAAATGCTTAATCCATGCAATATGTTCACTGTGATTTTACTGCGAATGTGTAGTTACATCTGGATAACCCATTGTCCAAGCCTGCCAGTTATGGTAAAAATGTCTCATGCTATGTAGAGAGGCTCCATATTTGGTGAAACAGATTTGGAATTAAACTGAATTATGACCATGATCTATGACATGGTAGTAAATCTACTAGCCAATATAGATAAAACTATACTAGAACTAAAAGCAATCAAACAAACCCCCCTCCCCCCCAAAAAAAAAACAAACAACACGGTTCTTTCTTTATTTCACAAAGAGGATTGACTAACTGCATAACAGAAGTTTGCTTTGCTTACTATCTTTGTGTTTTCTTTAGGCAGTTCACGTGTGTAGAGAGTGAAAAGACATTTGCATCATTTAGGATGACGTAAAACTAAATATGCAAAGCAACTCATAGAGGAGTGGCTGACTCTTGTTTGACATCTTGGTTAAGATGACAATATGAAGGAAAAGTTACTTCAAGAAATCTAATTAAAATCATTATTTAAGGAATCATTGCTTTTAAACCCATGCATCTTCACAACAGCTGTTACAATGATGTATCATCTGGTATCAGAACTGTGATACTATGATACTGTGAATTGCAATAATTGTATTGAAAAAATGAAAATGGTCTACTGGTTAGACCTTATAAAAATTGAAAATAGGAAAAACTCCATGAAAAAAAAAATATATACACACATACAAAAAGCCAATTGCCTGAAGAAAATTTCCATTTCTACAATTGTTTTGAATGAACTGCCCTGCCTCCATCATGTTAACTGCAAGTTGAAAATACAAATTAATATGTAGGTAGGCCCAACTCTGACAAGGAATATTTAAAAGCATTTCACATTAGTATTGCTGGATATCATCACAACATTTTAAATTCTTTTTAGATATGAAGCTTTAAAAAAAAAAAAAAAAAAGCTTTTATTAACTGAATATTAATGTTAAAAACATTCACTGACAAATGTATTTCAAGGCTGAAGTAACAGAGCATTATGATGGAGTTCTGCTTCTCTCCCCTTAATTTCTGCTTTTTCTTGAAATAAGCATGAGAACAGACAACAAAATCTTGACTCTCCTAAACTTTGCCTAAACAGAATCAATATTGCACAGAGGGAAAACACAGATCTGCTGAATAACGTCTTTGTGTTCTTAAAGGGGAACTTCATGAGGGAGGCTGACGAGGCGAAGGCGGAGCCAGCAGCGTCAGCGGCGGGCTATTTAAATCGGGACCCACCGCCATTTCACTGCCATTTGCCGAGGCGATCGGCTCCAGGGCAGACACGTTCTGCAGTGGAGCGGGGGATCGGGCCAGGCTGGACTAATTTTTCCAGCATCGAGCCTACTTGAGGGAGCCGCCAGGACCCAGCAGCCCTCGTGAGGGAGGCTGACGAGGCGAAGGCAGAGTCAGCAGCGCCCCCTCCCCAGGCGTTCAAAAGCTGCCCCTAGGGAGCGCGAGCAACCAGGAGCGCGGCGAATAGGGCGGGCAAACAGGGCGTGGCGCGTCAGAAGGGAGTAGCGCGGCAGTTAGCGCAGGCAGGGCGAGCAGGCAGGGCGAGCAGGAAGGGCAGAGCGCTCCCCCTACACACAAACAACACATCCTTAACAACAGCCGTAGCTAGGTGATAATGGTCTCCACCAGGCACGGTGCGCTCTCCAGGAAGTCGGTACACACCCAGACCGACTACCCGTTAAAAAATGCCGCAGTTCAGGTCACCGGATGCAAGGAGTGTCCGAACCTGTTGCTGCCATCGGCGGGAGGCAGAGAAACTGCGTGCGTGAGTTGCGAGCAGGTGGATGACCTGGTCCGCATAGTGGCGGAGCTCAAGGAGGAGGTGGAGAGGTTGAGGGCCATCAGGGAGTGTGAGCGAGAGATAGACTTCTGGAGTAACTCCCTGCAGGGCCTCAAGGAGAGGTACCAAGGTGAGACTCCTCAAATGGGGGTGGACCCCCTGCCCTGTAGCCGTCGGGCAGAGGGAGGGGATCTGGGAGTTCAGGATGAATGGAAACAGGCCCCTGCTCAACATCGCAGGCGACGCCCTCCCCTTCCGGCCCCGCATTCCCAGGTGCCCTTACACAACAGGTTTGAGGCCCTGGAGCTCGACAGACCAGTAGCTGAGGAAGAGGTAGCAAGTGTTCCCAGGAGGATGCCTAGGGCGAGGAGGTCGACTCCACGCCTCAGGACTGCCTCCACCAAGAAAGGGTTATTGTTGTTGGAGACTCGATTCTTAGGGGAACAGAGGGCCCTATTTGTCGGCCTGACCCTACCCGTAGGGAAGTCTGCTGCCTCCCTGGGGCCAGGGTCAGGGACGTTACCAGGAAGCTTCCCAACCTGGTACGCCCCTCTATTACCCTCTTTTGATAGTCCAAGTGGGCAGTGACAACATTGAAGAGAGAAGCCTGAAGGCTATCAAAAGAGACTTTAGGGGGCTGGGTCGGTTAGTGGATGGAGTGGGAGTGCAGGTGGTGTTTTCATCCATCCCTACGGTGGCAGGGAGGGGTTCAGAGAGGACACGGAAAGCCCACCTGTTAAACACGTGGCTCTGGGGCTGGTGCCAACGTGGAAATCTTGTTTTTTTTGATCATGGGGCACTTTACTCAGCACCTGGCCTGATGGCCTCAGACGGGTCCCTATCTTTTAGGGGAAAAAGGATCCGGGGCCAGGAGCTGGCAGGGCTCATTGAGAGGGCTTTAAACTACGTAGGAAGGGGGATGGGGCTGAAGCTAGGATTGTTGGGGCTGTGCCAGGGGGAATGATGGCAAGGCCGGAGGATAAGGCAATGGCCCAGCTGAAGTGCATCTACACCAATGCACGCAGCATGGGTAACAAACAGGAGGAGCTGGAAGCCATCGTGCAGCAGGCAGGCTACGACTTGGTTGCCATCACGGAGACGTGGTGGGACCAGTCTCATGACTGGAGTACTGCAATGCCTGGCTATAAGCTCTTTAGAAGGGACAGGCAGCACAGAAGGGGTGGTGGTGTGGCTCTCTATATTAGAGAGTCTTTCGAGGTTGTAGAACTCAAGGCTGGGAATGAAAAGGTCGAGTCCCTTTGGGTTAGGATCGGCAGGGACAACAAGGCTAGTGTCCTGGTCGGGGTCTGCTACAGACCGCCGAACCAGGATGAGGAGACGGATGAGGAATTCTACAGGCAGCTGACAGAAGTTGCAAAATCGTCATCTCTTGTACTCGTGGGGGACTTCAACTTCCCTGACATATCCTGGAAGCACAACACAGCCCTGAGGAAGCAGTCTAGGAGGTTTCTGGAGAGCGTGGAAGATAGCTTCCTGACGTAGCTGGTTAGTGAACCTACCGGGGTGGTGCCCCGCTAGACCTTCTCTTCACAAACAGAGAAGGACTGGTGGAGGATGTGATTGTCGGGAGCTGTCTTTGGCAGAGTGACCACGAACTGGTGGAGTTCACTATTCTTGGCGAGGCCAGGAAGGGGACCAGTAAAACCGCTGTATTGGACTTTCGAAGGGCTGACTTTGAGCTGCTCAGGACACTGGTTGGTGGAGTCCCTTGGGAGGCAGTTCTGAAGGGCAGAGAGGTCCAGGAAGGCTGGGCGCTCTTCAAGAGGGAAATCTTAATGGCGCAGGAACGGTCTGTCCCCACGTGCCCAAAGACGAGCTGGCGGGGAAGAAGACCAGCCTGGCTCAACACAGAATTGTGGCTTGATCTTAGGAGAAAAAAGAGGGTTTATAATCTTTGGAAAAGTGGGCAAGCCACTAGGGAGGACTTTAAGGATGTAGCGAGGCTGTGCAGGGACAAAATTAGGAAGGCCAAAGCTCATCTGGAGCTCAATCTGGCTACTGCCGTTAAAGATAACAAAAAATGTTTCTATAAATACATCAACACAAAAAGAAGGACTAAGGAGAATCTCCGTCCTTTACTGGATGCGGGGGGTAACTTAGTTACAAGAGATGAGGAAAAGGCGGAGGTGCTCAATGCCTTCTTTGCCTCAGTCTTTAGCGGCAATACCGGTTGTTCTCTGGATACTCGGTACCCTGAGCTGGTGGAAGGGGATAGGGAGCAGGATGTGGCCCTCACTATCCATGAAGAACTCGTTGGTGACCTGCTACGGCACTTGGATGTGCACAAGTCGATGGGGCCGGATGGGATCCACCCAAGGGTACTGAGAGAACTGGCAGAGGAACTGGCCAAGCCACTATCCATCATTTATCAGCAGTCCTGGCGATCGGGGGAGGTCCCAGTTGACTGGCGGCTAGCAAATGTGACGCCCATCTACAAGAAGGGCAGGAGGGCAGACCCGGGAAACTACAGGCCTGTCAGTTTGACCTCAGTGCCAGGGAAGCTCATGGAGCAGATCCTCCTGAGAGTCATCATGCAGCACTTGCAGGGCAAGCAGGCAATACGGCCCAGTCAGCATGGGTTTATGAAAGGCAGATCCTGCTTGACGAACCTGATCTCCTTCTATGACAAAATGACGCGCTGGGTGGACAAGGGAAAGGCTGTGGATGTGGTCTACCTTGACTTCAGCAAGGCTTTTGACACCGTTTCCCACAGCATTCTCCTCAAGAAACTGGCTGCTCATGGCTTGGACTGGCGCATGCTTCGTTGGGTTAGAAACTGGCTGGATAGCCGGGCCCAAAGAGTCGTGGTAAATGGAGTCAAGTCCAGTTGGAGGCCAGTCACTAGTGGCATTCCCCAGGGCTCGGTGCTGGGGCCAGTCCTCTTTAATATCTTCATCGATGATCTGGACGAGGGCATCGCGTGCACCCTCAGTAAGTTCGCAGATGACACCAAGTTAGGTGCGTGTGTCAATCTGCTCGAGGGTAGGAAAGCTCTGCAGGAGGATCTGGAAAGGCTGGACCGATGGGCTGATGTCAACTGCATGAAGTTCAACAAGGCCAAGTGCTGGGTCCTGCACCTGGGGCGCAATAACCCCAAGCAGAGCTACAGGCTGGGAGAGGAATGGTTGGAGAGCTGCCAGGCAGAGAAGGACCTGGGAGTGATGGTTGATAGTCGGCTGGATATGAGCCAGCAGTGTGCTCAGGTGGCCAAGAAGGCCAACGGCATCCTGGCTTGTATCAGGAACAGTGTGACCAGCAGGGCTAGGGAAGTGATCGTCCCCCTGTACTCAGCTCTGGTGAGGCTGCACCTCGAGTACTGTGTTCAGTTTTGGGCCCCTCGCTACAAGAAGGACATCGAGGTGCTTGAGCGGGTGCAGAGAAGGGCAACGAAGCTGGTGAGGGGCCTGGAGAACAAGTCCTACGAGGAGCGGCTGAGGGAGCTGGGCTTGTTCAGCCTGGAGAAGAGGAGGCTCAGGGGCGACCTTATTGCTCTCTATAGGTACCTCAAGGGAGGCTGTAGTGAAGTGGGGGTTGGTTTGTTCTCCCACGTGCCTGGTGACAGGACGAGGGGGAATGGGCTTAAGTTGAACCAGGGGAGTTTTAGGTTAGATGTTAGGAAGAACTTCTTTACTGAAAGGGTTGTGAGGCATTGGAACAGGCTGCCCAGGGAAGTGGTGGAGTCACCATCCCTGGAAGTCTTCAAAAGATGTTTAGATGTAGAGTTTAGGGATATGGTTTAGTGGGGACTGGTAGCGTTAAGTCAGAGATTGGACTCGATGATCTTGAGGTCTCTTCCAACCTAGAAATTCTGTGATTCTGTGATTCTGTGATTCGTTTTCAATGAACTTTTTAATTCAGCACCTTTTAATGACTTTATCAAATGAAAGGATTCAGACTCTTTTGTGTCTCTAGAACTCTGTAATTCCTCTATCCCCAGAAGTCGCTGCTCATACTGTGGGGAAGGCATGTTCTGCAGCAGAGGAGGGGTTTGCAGTGTGAAGGTGGTTCCTGCACCAGGACAGTCCTAGGAAGGGAGCCACCAGGAGCAGGCAGCCCTCATGCGAGCTGCTGGTGAGCTGTGAGCAGGGCCAGGAGCAGTAGCAGCCACCCCACAAACATACAAAACAGCCCCTAGGGAGAGCAAGTGACCGGATTGAGGCGAATAGGGCAGGCAAACAGGGCATGGCACATCATCCAGGGCACAGCATGGTAGTTCGATCATGAGGGCACACAGGAAAGGCAGAAGGTGTGCCACTTTCTTCTATTCTGAGATCAGTAAGAAACAGCCCCCTACTGAAACAGAAATGGTGTCCACTCACTGCGATAGCCAGGCTGAGGCTGAAACCTGGCCTACACCCAAACAGACCTCTGAGAACCAACATAGCTGCCCAGGCCCTCAGTTGCAGAGAACTCCAGAATCTGGATGTCCCCCTCGGGCCTGAAGATAGAAGTGGATGCTGCAGATAAAAGTGTGCCAGCTGAATGAACTTTTTGAGCACACTGCCATGTTGTGAGAGGAGCTCACCATGGAAAAAAAAAAAAAAAAAAAAAAAGTTATCAAGGAATCTGAGCAGGAGATTGATGCTCAGTATTGTGCTCTGACACAGGCTGAGAGACTTAGGTCCTGGCAAGGGGAAGGTAAGCTGGCTTCTAGGCCTGAACTGACAGACTTGACTGACTCACAAGACAAGGGAGACTGATCCCTTGTCTCTGCTTGGAGCAGGTGAAAGAGTCTCCCTCTTGCACCCGAGGTGCCCCTACACAACACATATGATGCTCTGGGGCTGGAAAAAGGAGTGTGTGAGTAATGGCAAGGAGCCAGGAAAGGACGAAGTTGGTACAACCAACCACCTGTATTAGAACCAGTGCAACAACAATAACAACAACAACAAAAAAAAAACAAACAACTCATTAACATATTAACAAATTGTGTTAATAACTGGAGACTCCTCTCTGAGAGGTGCTGAGGCATCTGTTTGACATCTGGATAATCTCTCGAGGGACTTCTGCTGCCTTCTCATTGCCCGCATTTGTGATACCATAAAGAGGCTACTAAGCCTGGTGTGGCCAGAAGACTACCACCCATTCCTACTCTTTCACATATGGTCAAATGAGGCTGCAACAAGGATAATTTGAAATATCATAAGGAACTTTATGCCCCCTGGAAAGATGCTGAAGGGATCAGGAGCGCAAGTACTGTTCTCCTTTGTCCTGCCAGTTGGAGACTGAGACCCAAGAAGAAGATGATAGATCAAGTGTATGACTGGCTGTGTGGCTGGTGCCATGATCAGGATTTGGGGTTGTGTGATCTCAGTTGGGGTTGTACAATCTCAGTCACACTTTTAAGAGACCAGGCATGCTGACACAAGGTGGGTTGCACCTGACCAGGTGGGCCAAAAGCATTCTAGGCAGTAAGCTGGCTGGACTTATTAGCAGAGCTTTAAACTAGAGTAAGCTGGGGAAGACGATGTTCCTCTGAGTGACCGGGGAACCTGGAAACACTGACATTTTAGGAAGCAACAGGAAAATACATGTGAATTGTCCCAAAGGAATTAGGAAGGGCTCCTCTAAAAAGATGATGCAGTTGATAGCCCAGCTGAAGTGATCTTGGGGAATATAAAGAAGGTCCATATGTGCATGATGAGGTTCAACAAGTTCAAGTGCATGGTGCTGCACCTGGGTTAGTGCAATCCCAGACATGAGGACAGACTGGGAGAAGAATTCATGGAAAGCAGACCTGCAGAGAACGACTTGGGGGTTCAGGTGGACAAAAAGCTCAACATGACCCAGCAGTGCATGCTTGAAGCCCAGAAGACCAACTGCATCCTGGGCTGTATCAATGGAGGAGTGGCCAAGGGAGAGGATTGTCCCCCCCTACTCTACCCTTGTGAGGCCCCATTTGGAGTGCTCCATCCAGGTCTGGGGCCCCCAGCACATGAAAGATGTGGACTTGTTAAGTGGGTGCAGAGGAAGGCCATGAAGATGATCAGAGAGGCTGAGAGAGCTGAGGATGTTCAGCCTGGAGAAGAGAAGGCTCTGGGATGACCTCATTGATGCCTTTCAGTACTTAAAAAAGGCTTATAAAAAAGATAGTGAGTGACTTTTTACTCAAGCAGATAATGATAAGACAAGGGGGAATGGTTTTAAACTAAAAAAGAATAGGTTTAGATTAAACATTAGGAAGAAATTCTTCACTCAGAGTGTGGTGAGGCACTGGAACAGGTTGCCCAGAGAAGCTGTGGATGCCTCATTCCTGGAGTGTGTTCAAGACCAGGCTGGATGGGGCCGTGGACCACCTGATCTAGTGGGTGGCATCCCTGTCCATGCAGGGGGTTGGAACTAGGTGATCTTTAAGGCATTTTCCAAACCATTCTATAATTCTGTGATGTTTAGAACATGATGTAAACAAGTAAGTATCCATACCAATGCAGAGAGGAGATGGATAGTTCCAACGTCGAACTGTTCCTGGCATACAGGAAATATGAGAACGGCCCTGTTTGGAAAGGGAAAAATATGAGATTTTAGATACTCATTATGGGACCTGCCAGCAAAGCAGAGCTACAAAGGACTTCCTGCCTCATCACGTACACTTTTCATATATCAACCAACTGCATTATAATCACTTTCATGAGTTTGTTAAACTATTTTCAAATACTTCAGCTTTCATCATCTTTTTCTGCTGGCTAAATGTTCTGAAATGCTCTTCTTTTGATAACTTGAAAACCTCTTCAAAATTTCAGACTAAATGTAAGGATGATTACAAGAGAGAAGCAGCTGACTGTGCATTCATATGGTCAAGTCAGTTCAGTCCCCATTTTATTCCAGGGCCCTGGTCCACAGTGTAAGAATATGATTTCACCTTCAGGCTACAATATGGAATGAGTCAACCATTGCTCTGAGAAGTACAGACTGAGAGAAATTTGTTCCACATCTGCTTGCTACAGATGGTATGGATGTGGACCATGCCAAAAAAGTCATCCACAATTACCAGCAGGCCTTGAACTCTCACATACCCTCACAATATGACCCACTGCACACATGCAATATCTTGGCAGACAGCTATAAAAGGACAAGTGCCTTTTTATTTAGCTGTCATGTTTAATTTATTCTGCCTATTTTGAAGAAATATCCCAAGAACCAAGCAGAATCATATGGTAGCTAGAAGTGAAAAATGTCATGGCTGTAATCTGCAAAACCTACTCCCACATACACTTCAGGGTGGCTGCCCTGAAACGTCTGCAAAATGCTCTAAGCTTTAGTTGCACCAGCAACAGTTCAAGCTGAAAACTTTACAGTAGCACAAACAAAAGCCTTTTTTTTTTTTTTTTGTCATTTCTCTCCTCTGAGAAACTCAGTTTATGCATCTGCTGTTGGAAGGCAAACACTGAATAAACTGGCATGAGTGAAAGAGTCTGATATAGTGAACGAGACATGGACTGAGAGCAAGGCATAGTTCTGGTGTCAGTAATTTGGATATATGACATTGGAAGTCACATCTCTTGTTTGTTTTTATGAAGTGTATTAAGAGCCTGATAGTTAGCAAGGTAGCACATTTTATCAATATGTTATGAAATTTTATTTATATATTATTTGTCCAAAGCAATCCAATTCTCAGAAAAATAAAATCGAGTAAGTAAACTAGTAAAAGAAAATACATTTGATGAATTTGTTTTCATGTTATTTGTTATATTTACAAAAAAAAAGTAATCATACTAATTTGAATAAAGCTCATACAGAATTGTATTGAAATACATGGGATGAAACTTAAATAATCATTTAGTTAAATATATTTATACAACCTCTGACATTCAAACTGAAGCATTTTGGAAAAAAATAGAAAAAAAAAGTAAAAAAAAATTACATTAAAATTAACACAAAGTATTTTTCTTACGAGAATACTTTTTTAATTTAAAGGAAAAAGATCTGTGCACTTATTGTGTGATTTTAGTTACTTGCAAAATGGATGAAGTTTTGAATAATTTACTTAATTCAATATTTCCTGGTTTATTTTATCCTCTCTTTCCCGTCTTCTGTGATTGCATTTCTCTGATGTGAGCTGGGGTTAGGGAAGCCATAATTTATCTACCACAGTCATGTAAAAAGTAAAATGGTCTATAAAAGATCTTTTGAAAAATAAAGTGAAATGATTCCTCTGGTTTCAAGCCTCCTTGCAACAAGAGCACACTCTGATTTCAGTCTTTCAAAGTTCCCTCCTGGGGGGAGACACTTAATCCTACAGCTAGCAATTACCTTTCTTATGCATCTCCAGGCAGTAGTTTAAGCTCTATGACTTTCCTGGTAAGTCTCAATTATAAACTAATCCTCACCTGATTGTTATTGCTAGCTGTGAATAAGTTCTCTAAAGACTGGGGGTAAATTCATATATAGAGTGGGAAGAAAAAAAAAAAAAACACAACACACATACGGAAATGTGTATGGATATGCAAAGTTATGCTTGGTTTATACTTGTTGAATACAAAAGATATTGCACCTCAGAGAACTTTACTTTCCTTATTTATATATTTTTTATTTGGAGCCATTTTTATTCATCTTGGCCGAGCAACATCTGATACATAAATTTGTATCTTTCTTACAGCAGAGTAAGTATAGATATTATACAGTACAGTATATATATCCTCATTACTATCTTGAAAAGTTTCATAGTCTTTCCTATTTATTCATTTTTGAATTTAGTCATTGAAAATTCTTTTTATGCTTAAGACAAGATTGCAAAACCATTTTTTATATTAGTCAGATTCCACAGTTAGAACTAAATTTGTCTGTGTGGAAGTAGAATTAAGAAATCACATTAGGGAACAATATGCAATGAAATTTTAAGTAAGTACTTCATTATAGAATCCCTCTAAGTATAAAAACATAAGTGCAGTTAGTCATATTCAAGGACTACAGAAAAGATACACACAAAAGACATCTTGTGGGTTTGTGATAGTGGTATACACACTGAACTGAGCATTACCACAGATCAGCTTATATGCAGATCTCTTCAATACAAATAAATTATTATTTTATACTAATACTGTATTTTTTTTTTTTGAAATCACACTTTAGAATTTGCTCTAAGTAAAAATAGGTACAAAACATCAAGACAGGGATAACAACGTTCAGAAGGTTTCTGATACACATTCCTACTATTTCTGAAGTATACCCTAACGTGAATGAATCCACCTCAGTATTTCAGTAATACTATTTTCAGTATAGACAGAAAATTCAAAGAGACTATATCTTGAGGGTTTATCTATATCTAATGCATGTCATAAAAAACTGAACCATACCCTTTCTTTTTTTTCATATGCAAGATTCAGATGTTTCATAGCTGAGAAAGTAGGGAGAGAAGATCATGCAATATCATGGGCAGTACAAGTAGGAGTCAATCCATCAAACCTAAACAATGCAATATTAGATATCCATGCTAACCTTCTGACATCTTAATCAGTGAAGAAAGGTGATACTTTCAGAGGAGGTACCTGTCCTAATAATGAACAATCTTAGGATGAGTCATTTTTTGGGCGTGGGTCTACAGTGGGAGCATAAACAGCCAATTCTGATTAGATAAGCTGTTTTTCAGATAGAATAAATTAGATTAGACGTTATTCCATTCAAGAGGAATTCCATTCCTTCAAGAGGAATCAGTCTTAATTAATTTTCTCTCTTTGTTGTATCAGATCACTGTTATAGGCTATACCGAATAATCGGATGTTCAACTGTTTTCTGAGCAGAATAGGGAATCCCATTACATGTCTCTACCACCATGGCTAAAATTTCACTTAGAAGAACTACTTTCAAAAAAATGGAAAAACACAGTATGGTTTCAATAAGCATAGTACTAAAATCATTTTCTAGAAAAAATATTTTAGCCATGTCATTTCCTTGTCCATTTGATGTTTTTTTACTACTCAATGGTATTTTAAGATATAAGACATGCAAGATGTGCCAGACAGTGTATATTCCACAGTGTATATTTTGAAGAAAACAAAAGAAAGAAAAGAAGAAATACCTGTAATGTATATCCTGGCTCACACTGAAATGACAACACATCATTCACCATATATCTGTCTCCTGATTTGATCCCATTGCTAGGAATTACTGGTTCTGGACAGGCAGCAAGGCCTACAGCTGAGGAAAGTAAAAACAAAACAAAAAGCATAAGTAAGTAGACATCTCTTTGTTGATATTTTCTAATTAACTCTTTCAACGGCATAATTTGTTTTTAACAGAACATTAATTAAAACATATTTCAACATTAAGCTGTACTGTTGTTTAAAGCACAGAGATTTTCAGAACTACCCTGCAAAATACAAATGGTATGACTGAAACACAAAGATTATACACTGCAACTGTACCAATTATCATGTCATGTTGATATGATATCCTGCATCATTTTATTGTCTTCAAACAGTATGTTAATTCTAGGATTTTTTTTTTTATATATATATATATATATATATATATATATAACTTCTGCTCTTTTCCTTTTAATGAGAGAAGCAGAGAGAAAGTACATATGTATGCGCTCTCTTTTCAGCAGCAAAAAAGAAAAACTACTGAGGTTAGATGGTTGGATAGCTAGAGACCAAGGGTATTCCTTATGTTTAGATAATTGATCTCGTGTGTTGACTATAAAGAAGTTCAGACATCTGAAATTTAGAACTTTAAACTTGAAACTAAATCTTTGCATAGGTGTAACAGAACAGTCTCTGTTCTTAACTATTTTTAGCCAGGTGTTAGAAGCAGAAGATTACTTTATAAAAACTATCCATGACTGGTAATTTCTCAGATATGTTTGGCAACCCAACATAGCAATTTATTCTTTTTGCTAAGTATATATCACTTTTATCTTTTTATTTTGTGCCTGTCTAAGGATTTAGTCAACACAACACAAAAATTAAATATCAACTCAGCTAACTAAGCTAACATGCTTCAAATGATAAGGACAGTTGACAAGATGTTCATTGGATTTAAAAATCTCATGTTTTTAAGATTTGTTTTGCAAACAAATGAACCACTAGAAATATTTTGCTAGTTTATGGTCTGATTACAAAATTTAATTTCACAGAAGTTTGAAATAGCTCTTATATATTCTCCTGAAATTGTTGTTGCTGAGCCATTTTGTTTCTTTCTGGAAATAGGTTCCATAGTCATGTACACTCTTTCTATGTCCTGTGCCCTTGAGTCTTACTACATTTCATTTTTTTCAGGTATTAGCAGCAAGCTACTCTAATGCTGAATGACAGCTATTAAGCTATGAAGTACAATCTTTAAAACAACTGCTGCAAGAGTCATTAAACTAAACATTTTCTAATTAACACATAAAGAATTATTTAAGTGTTAAAAGCTACAGGATATCTCTGAAGTACTTTTGTAATGCAATGTATAATTTAAAAAAATATCTAAAGTCAATTTAAAGATATTCAGTAATTGCTTCCACAAAATTTACAAATATTGGCATTTTAACAATATCAGAAACTTTCGATGTTTTGGTGGCTCCATGTGGCGAATAGGGACTTCATGGTAATTATGAACTGTAATATTTAACATAGGCATGAGAATAATATCATCGTTAACCTTAATGGTTTTATTTTAGTTGCAGTTTCCTAGTATAATTCCTTTGGTCAACCAATCAGTGTTCCATAATACCATAAAAGTGTCCATGTCTGAACAATTTATTTGGGTATGTATAGGCACTATTTAGCCATGATCTGCACCCATACGAACTGCCTCTTTTCTCCAGTATTAAGTGAAAGGTAGCATCTTATTACAAAAATTACTACACTATAAAGACTATCGTTTATTATAGACTATTTGTTTATTAATTATTGTTATTTATTATGGCTAATTAATTTTTTTTTTGCTTGTATTCATACAGAACTCAAGCAAATCAAGATGCATTTCTGAATTTCCTTAGCCTTCTCACTCTTGAATAGAAAATAAAATAAAAGATAGGCTCCAAACACACCATTATTAAGCAAGTAAGCCCCTAACAAAGACACTGTGATTAAATGCTTTTAGATAGAGATGTACTTGATGAATTCTATGAATATAAATTTGATATTTACTTCCTGTCTTCAAGAAATTCATGCTTTTGTTGAATTCAGAATTGGTGTGTGTGTTGAGAGTTACAGGTCTGCAGTCTAAATTTGTATCAAGTTATTTTTGCAGATTTTACTGAGTCAAGAAATAGTTTTGTAACAGTGAGTGCATGGCAATATTAACAATGTGCTTACAATATAGCTCTTTCTGTCATTATTTAAATAGCATATAGACTAATCAAAATAAAAGCTTTGAAGTCATTTTCTGTTCAACTGTTAATATGGTATGACACTACATTATTTATCTTAATATTTTAATAATTTGATAAAAAAAAATCTTTCTGTTGTTTGCTTTATATTATTGCTTCTATTCCATTGGAATAATATTCATAATATAGAATATTCTATTATATCAAAAAATGGTATGCAAAACCAACTCATAATTTACTTTATTTGATATACAAAACAGTAAGAAGCAATATTACTTCCTCAAAAGAAAATAGAAAGTTGGAAACAGTAAAATATTTTCAGTCCTTAGCCCCCATCATCTATTCATTACATAATATTAACCTATAACATTTACTTTTGAATAAGAGAACAAAAATAATATGCTCTGTCTTGCTCTTTTCAGGAAAACTATTTACTTGGTATAGTAAAATTTCAATTTAACTTGTCATAGGGTTCTGTAAAAATCTATGGTATGAAAACTAACGTTTTCAAACTTAATTGATTTTAAAACATTCTGATTGCGACTGATACAGTCACAATGTTTGAATGTTGTTGAAATAATGAATGTTTCAGAGAAAGCAAACGAAATTCAGTATCTGGGGACAAATGAAAGAACTTAACTATCCATGACTTTGAAATACATTAAATGAGATTGTATGTGAACAGTCAGTAATAAAGGGAAAACATGTAAAATGTCAAGTCTAAGCAATCAAAAAAGGACAAGGATTGCTCAGTGCATGCTCTTCGGAGCTCTGCTTCTGCTATGCAGTACAAGAGAGAACACATCAACGTCAAGAATGATAACCTTCTTCCTGACCTTCTTCCACTTACTGCCTGATAAATACTTTTTTGGCCTCTGCTGTGCCATAAGACAAACATGCCTCACTTCAATAATTATATACATGCCTACAATTACCTCAAATTCTGTCCAAACATCACTGCCATTGATGGCAGAAAGAAAATCCTTGCTGGCATATCTGACAATATGAATGCCCATTAGTGTCCATTTCAGAAAGCTGCAAACTGAGCAATACAAGAATTTCTTGACAGCATGACCCAAAGTCACTGGGCTTTCTTTTTTGACTTCCTCCCTCCCACCCTTATGTGGCTAACTGAACATACTGTTCTTTATTACACTACAAACGTAAAGCTGGAGTTACTTCTTTCTGTTTTGATGCTGGCGTATATCAGCAACCCAAGTTGTTCTTTCCAAAACTGCATGCTTCAGACACCAGCCTTGAAAATGCATTTACCTTACTGGATTACTGCAAGAGAGGTCAGATTCTTTTCAACAGCCAGGAAGGTATATAGATATACTGACAGGATCTGGACCTATTATATTAAAATTTCCTCATTTATGACTCACACCTGATTTAATAATGGGAAAAGATCTAATTGTGTGAAAGATCTTAATGTGGACCACAACAAACAAACAAAAACAGAAAACCTGCTATTTAGAAGTATATGTTCTCTTCTCGTCTGATCTTATCCTTCAATTTGTTGAGATCTTTAAGAAATGCTAAAAAAATATTAATTGTTTGTATTATGTCAGTTCCTGAGAACCTTTAGCACTTGAAAACACACAACTGAAAAGTTTCAGAAAAAGAGAAAGTAATTAAAAGTATGCTCATTTTGTTGCATATATTACATCATCTTGGTATACCTGTAAAACAAAGGCTTATAGGAAGAATGACACCGAATCATGCCATGTGTCTTAATTCAAGGTAATAAAGCTAGATGACATTATTAAAGCACTGACTGCATAAAGCATGATTTTTATTGAACTGTTTTAATTATAATCATTTCGTTTAGATATATTTACACAAACTTTTAGAGAGGTTTGTGGCCCAAATCTATGTGTCTATGTTCACCATATATTAAGCTCCTAGAAAAGCAAAACTAACTTCAACTGAGAGGTTCAAGCAGGGTGTTGTGTGAGCAAATACTCATTATTTTCAGACATTTATTATATTCTATATTTGTTTGTATATTAAATTAAATACTGAAAGTACTAGAATTAATAAAAGAGATTTTAAGACTAGGCTTGAAACATCAGTGCCTACAAATGCAATTGAATTAAACAGACATTTCTAAATCATCCTGTTTGGATAGTTTCTTCCTTTGTTCATTAAAATTAAAATGAATTCAATCAAAGGGCAGGAATATTTATTCTTCCTACTGCTGTATGTACTGGAAATGCAACAAAGCACATGTTTGCTGGTAGTTGTGAAAATGATTGTATTTTTTATTCTACCACAGTTTGGGAGAAAAACATGCATATGAAAGATTAGTTTGAAAGATTATTTTTTGTCTTTCCTACAGTTATCTTTTGCATACATTTTACTGCTTTGTTTGTCATCACAGATTGCTGCAATCAGTTTAACATCTATAATCCTTCTGAAATAACAAGAAACAATGCCACACAGTGGCTCTCAACAATACTTTTTTCTCAACACTTCGATCAGTTTTACATTTTTCTAAGGTACTGACCAATTCCTTCTCTTGACTTGGCTGAGTTCATGTATCTGCCATTCTTAAAAAATGAACAAACAAACAAAAAAAAATGTTATATCATGGCACAAATGTCATGTCATAGCATACGAATTAGGTAAGACCACTCAACTTGGACAACTAATTCATATATGTATTTTTGATGCCTAACATAAAAAACATCCTAAGGTAAATGACTAAATTGTATTAGTCACCAGAAGACTTGTGTGGTTTTGAAGGCTGCAAAGGGAACATGCTGTCTGCCTAGGTTAGACACAATCTAAGATTTACAGAAGCAGACTGACCAGAACATTCTCATGGAAATAAAGAAATACACAGGAAAAAAAAAAAAAAAAAAAAAAAACAACAAAAAAAAAAAAAAAAAAATGGAGATGACCATCTCAATTTTTAAAATTCCATCATGAAAAGGAATTTTAATGATATATGTTTCCATCCATTCCAGAAATTCCATCCATACATAAATTTCCATTAAAATTCCATTAAAGGAATTTAAAAGGAATTTAAAAAGTTAAAAGGAATGCACCTTTTCAAGAAATAAAACAAGGCTTATTAAGTTATTTAAATTAACTTGAAATATTTAGCATATAAATAAGCTGTGAGTAGAAGCTGAATCTTTTATAAAGTATTTATTAAGTTTTATAAAGTTACTTTAAAAAAGCAATATGCAGTGTAGAATATATGTGATCATATAAAAGTAAATTAAGTATATTTTACTGAAATAAAGCTATTTTCCCTAACATAGTAACCTAAATCCAGGCATGCTTATCGCATTTACACTTCTGAAAAATACATTTTTAAGTAGAAGTTCCCCTCCATTTATTCTATTATACAAATGTGATATATAATATCTATTCTATATATAATATTATAATAATAATTAAATAATAAAATTCTATGTATAATAATTATTTAATAATATTATTTATCTATTCTAGATAAATAATTTATCTTCTGAATAAAAATAATTTGAGGACAACTAAGGATACTCCTCTGTTTCTCTTGCTTCTTGGAATTTCTTCTGAGATGAAGGGAATGTTCCTAAGTGATACTCACTTATTACTGTCTTTATGAAAATTATTTTCTTACATATTTCTGGAAATCTGTCCTTCATCTGTGAAACAGTTTTTTCCCCTGTCACTCAATTTCTTTTCTCGTAACTACATAAAATAAAGGAGAAGCCCTACATTAAACTGCAGAACATATGAATGGGTTCAAAATCTATTGCTTTTCCTCTGTCTTCAGCAAAGACCAACTGAAAGAAGATAAGATAGTGGGTTCCTGAAAAGCAGCTACTGACAATTGACAAAAAGTAGGAAAGAAGACCTTTTGATACCTGCAGTGACCTGAACCCACCTTACTAATTCTCAGAAGAATATCTTTGTAAGCAAAGTATGTAGAGAATTTCAGCAACAGGAAAGGAGAGAAACTCTCAGGCTCTCTCTTATAAATTTTTCAAATGTGTTCTGGAACAATAACTGAAAACCATGTACTCCATCACCTACTTAAATATCATGACCAATAGCTTATATTCTGAAGAGCCCAAGTCCAGCTCTGTCCCCTAAAGTACTATTAAACACAGGTCTCTGGACTTATAATGGGGTGTCATAATTTTTGTACAGTTGTGTCCGCCTTGTACATCTGGTCTTAGTGTTCTACTACTTTTGATAAAACACTTAAAAGACAAGGTGAACCCAAATGATTGACCATTTTGCAACTAGAATGCTGATCCAAATCCTGCTGCAGCTGTTTCATAAAAGAGAACAGACTTAAAAATAGATATTGAAGACCCCCACTATCACTATTTTTGTACCTGTAAAACACCCCAATCCTTTGGAATAAAAATGTCCTTTCAATCAATTTTAAATTGACTTTTAAATTGACTTCTGAAAAAGCTATTTTTTTCCAGTGCTGCTTCAACCAGTAGGTGACTGAGTGATCACAGACTTCAGAATTCATAACCAAACATGAGCAATATTTGCACCGTTTTGCACTGAGAAGTATTTTGTTTTCTGCTTATTTGTTGGTCTAAAAAGGAGACCACTCAATATAAAACAGTAACTTCTTGCTGTGGTGATTTGCTGAGTTTCTGTATTCACAGACACGCACAGATATACTGTACTCCTGTTTGCCCTGCAGAGACTATATACCACACAAGAAAGCAAATTATTCTCTCCTGTCAGACTGTCAACAGAATAGTTAAGTAAGCTCTGAATGCTGAATTTTGTTACCTTGACCTGCACTGTTGCTTTTCTAAAAAACATTGACATTGAAATATTGGCACCACTGAAGTCAATAGATGTTTTAGCAGAGCATGGTTGTGAGACTGACAATTAGGAGACAAACAAAAGCATAAATCCAACTGACCTTGCATGCTCCCAAACACTTTTTACTTGTTAACAGAATATTTTTTTTTTCCAGAAATTGCTGGGATAATAAAACCGATACGATAAAAGATAAAAATTGAACTTCAAAATGTTCATTGTACAACAAATTCCTAGAATAATTTTGTACTTGTTCAGAACACATACGAAATTACATTTTCACTGTAGGATAAAGGAGAGGACTGGGTAGGAAAAAGTATCTCTGCCAACACTGACCAGCTAGGAAGGAGGGGTTCACCATGGGAAGGATGGGGAAGAAGATTACAACCTACATTTCTTTGAGGAAAAGTAAATGGTACAGAAGGCAAAAGGTGCATGTTGATGCAAAGAGAAAGACACCTTCAGAAACATAAAAACAGGATGAAAGGACACTTACCTCAAGTGTATAATAGAAATGCATCCAGAATGGGAATTAAGTATGATGAACTAGAGCTCCACATATGGTCACAGAACTGAAAAATCACTGGCAAAACTGAGCTGTGATAGAACAGCTTGCATATTGGGTAGTATGCTGGACAGATAAAAGCTCTTCAGGAAGACACAGGGAAGATCAGGGGATAGCCTTCCATATGAAGAAGTTGAAAGGCATGGTGCTTTTACATGTCAACATACAGGTCAATGGATTGGGTGAGAGTTTGTGGATCAGGATCAGAGGAAACAAGAAGTATGACATTGTGGTAGGAATGTATTACAAACACCCAATTGATGTAACAAAATAGACATTTTAAACAAGTTAAGGAAATCTCTGTATTACAGGTTCTGGTTCTTATCTGACACTCTAACCTCCCTGACATAATCTGGAAGAGAAACATAGTGGAACACAACCAATCCAAGAGGTTTCAGGGTAGGAGGGTAGCTTCTTGATACATAAACACTTAATACATAAATACTGCAAAAACTGTCATCAGCCTTCCTAGGTTCTTCTGCTCATACCACTAGTGATTTACCAAGAGAACTGTAGTGTTTTATTGTAGCTCTGAGATTTTAAAGCTGTGTTTGTTGTTGTTTTTTTGGGGAGGGAGGGAGGAGGCAGAGGGTTGTTGTTTGTTTGCTTGTTTTGCAATTACATCAGTTGTTGAAAGGAATTTGAAGGAATAGCAAGGAAAATAATGTGTTATCAGTTCTGTTTTTTATGATTTGGCCAACGGTGAAACTAACTAATTTGTTTGTTGCTGTTATCTATATTTTAGAATAAACTGAAACATGACAAAATAAATATACATATTAAACCCCACACCTTTTGAACGTTGTCCTGAATTGGCATCTTAATTTGTTGTATGGTGCTAACTGTGAAAGCCGAGTTCAGTAATCTCAAATATCACTTAATTTAAAAAGTCGGTTTAATAGATGCCACTTATCTCAGGCTTGTGCTGAGTAGAGATTGGAAGTCAGGGAAAAAAACACAACAACAAACAACAATATAAATGTTCTCTCTGTCCTTATGCATGCATTCTCCTGAGAAAGTTTCAAAGAGCGAGCAGTCTTACTTTTATATTCCAGGTGAAAACCAGCTGCTGCCACGCTAATATCAGAGTGAAAATGTAGGTAAAGCTGATTGGAAGTGCTATTCAACAATGCTGGCACAGTTGTACCTAGAAAAATAGAAGTTATTGTATAAACTGTTATATCATATTTTTTTATTGAAAAAGAAACAAACAAACAAACAAAAACACACCATAATCAGAACTCAACCAGACAGACTCATTTTCTTCTCATATTCATGGTAATAAGCTTAATTGCCATTTGACTTTTTTACACTTCTATAAAAAAAATAGCAGTACATAATAGAGCAGACAGGCTGGACATTTTGTCTGTATCTTCTGTGTCCAGATCTTCTTCCAACTGTAATATTTCACCACTTATCTTAACTATTAGGATATGACACAAAACTTAGATGTAGGTGCAGTGTGTTTAAAAAAAAAAAAAAAAAAAAAAAAAAAAAAAAAAAGACATACTAACTTTATATAGCCAATTCATAGAATAATAGAATAGTTGAAAGCAAAAAGTATTCAAATAACAATAATAAAACTGTGTGTCACTGAATTCAGTGCATGTGATACAACAAGCTTATTGTAACATTCAATACATTGTTATTAGCATTGCTAAGTCTGACACCACATTTCTTCTGTGTTACCATACGTAACTCACATCATAGAGTCTAATGATGGCAAATCTACTCAGGCTAAAAATGACTTTTTTTTTTTTCATCTATCCTCAAAGAAAGTATCAGGTAGCTAATGAACAGTGGTCATATAAAAAATATTTTCCGCTTCTTGTGGGGCATTTGCTGTTTCTATAGCAACTGTGCTCAGCTTAGGTATGAGCTTGAAATTCAGTCTTGAAAAGAAACTCCAGAAAGAATTAGCTTTGCATTTCTACAATCTAAACTAAGAAAGGTAAAAGCTTTTAAATCTAAAAATGTATTGATAGTGAAGAGCTAAAAAGATTACAAGTTGGTCTTTTAAAACTGTAGCTCTTTAAGGAAGTCTTTACTTGTCTGACATGGAAGCTACAGAAATTCACAGACAGTACAGAGCATTCATGTCATACAATACTTACAGTGGAATACAGAAAACAGTGAAACATCTGGAAGGGAGGATTTTTCATGGTATCCAAACAGCATTTGAAATACATTTAAGGCTAAGGTGTCTGCTCAGTAAAGGTGAGGATATTGACTCAGAATGACTGTCCTCTTCCTTTAACAAAATTGCTCTTCTGGCAGTAATGAATGCTAATGCATTTCTGTTCCCTTGTAAGATCTTCTAACAAAAGACTGACTAACACTAGTTTTTTTCTTCCTGGATATGGTAAGTAAAATTTTATTCTATTTGTAAAAATGGTGACCTTCCCAAATGGAATAATTAACTGGTTTAGAGACAACCTCTGAAAACAGTCCCTTACTTTAAAAAAAAATTATGTGCATAACTTTATTTTTTAAACCCGGAAACATGTCTGTTTATGTAAGATCGATCAATAATAATACTATAAGAATTATCTCTCTCTCTCTTATTAATAACACTGTTTAATTCAAGCATTTGGAAAGGCAACTGAGCTTCATTCATGAATCAAAAAACTCCTATACAAATATATATAGTCTTCAAATGGTATTGCTTTTATACAGTAACTGTTGTAAAAGCAATTACTTCAATGCTCATTTTATAAAGGCAGCATTATTCTCATTTCCTCATGAGACAAAAGAATTCCTTTGATGAACCAGCAATACTGAAAACAAATGTAATTCATAGTTCTCTAATTTTTCTGAATGGCTCCAGGTGTTGTCTCATGACATCTGGAAAATGTGGTCTCAAAAAGAAACAGCCCACTAAAAGGCATAACCTGTCAATATTAGGCACAGGAAACTAACTTTGACACCATTGCTTCTCATGCCACAATGGCACGCTTGAAGAGAAGCCCTCATGGCATTCACAATGTCAGTCCTATTCACAGCAGCACCTTTCCAAGATGGCTGTATGAAAATCCAGATATTCTGCAACCAGGAGGACAGAAGTACAAGGTATCTTTACATCTGTTAACACATGGTCTCAGTATTTTTGTTATGGATTTGTATATTAAGCTTCTATCACTTTCCCCTAAAATAGCATCTTCACATCAAAAACATTACCATAGCATAAAAAGAAGAAAAAAGCCCTAATATTTCTGCCATTCACTGATAGATGATGACCCACAGGATTAATCCAAAAAGGTCAAGATAATGTTTTAGGGCTGCATTAACAAGCAGCCCTTACTGGTCCTACCCAGGGTAGCCCTCTAGGGCCTCCCTCCACCCAGGACCCCATTTCAGCCCCAAGGCTCTCAACCCCTGCCCCAGAAAAGCCACAGCTGAGCCCATTTACAGCTCCCCATAGGCCTGCCCTGTCCACCATGGGCGCTGACAAGCGGGGCCCACCCGGTGGCCCATGTCTCAGCCTGGCTCCATCCCGTTCCCATCCCCAGGTAGGTGTCTGCCTGATGCCTGTGGTTGGGATTGCCATGGTGCCCCTGGTTGCCCTGCTCCTTGATGGGGCACTGGCATAGGCCCCGGTGCCCAGCCCTGCCCCACAACACCCAACCCTAGGCAACTGCTATCCTCTTCCATGCCCTGACCCAAAGAAATGGTAGAGCAACCTATCTTTGAGAAGTCTTCAATAAGAAATGGACTCCAATGAATTCACCTTTTCCAGTCAACTCTCTGATACTGTTTAGCAGCACAGTTCAGTAAATTCTTAGTAATTAGATGTATATCTGTACATTTTGAATGCATATTTTGAACACACATGAATTTTAGAGAGAGAATCAGCAAAATCTGCAGACAATGGTTTTCTGCATGATTTACTGACACAGTATTGATGCCTGCTGAATTTTACTATTTATGAAACTATACCTGGAAAAAAGAATTCAGTTTTAATGTCACATTACTGGTTCAGTTTTGAGAACAGCAGATTTCATGCCATGTTTAAGTACTCTTCACTGTTGTTTTCCTACACACACAAACATTCATTGTATTGTCCAACACTCATTATATGAAAACTATAAATCTACTGTGCTACTCAATCTCCAGTGAAATATTTGTAATAAAAAGAAAAAAAGTCTTTTTCAATTATCCTGGAAATTAGGAAGATTTTTAAGCTAAAACAAGATTACACACTTTTAGTGTAGGATAAGAAAGTACTGAATCTTGAGAACCAGTAATTTTCTCACAAACCTATATTAAATAGCCATGTTAAATAGAACATTGCTAAATGGATCATTTAATCAGTTCTTTATCCACCAGGTATATTTGCCACATATTTTAACTGTCAAAAGCTAATTACATTTCATAATCTCTTTCTTCATTATTGCCAATTTAATATGCAGTGTAATTTCTAGCATTTAATATAAAATGTTAGAGTATTTTAATATTTAGATTTTGAAGTGCAATCATATCAATCTAATTCAATACCCAAATAAATAATATGTTGGGTTTCTTTTATTTGATCATTCATTTCCTTACATACTCCAAATACATCTACTCTCTCAAAGTTTGTGTAGTAACCAGAGAGGCAAATTTCCACAAGATCATTTGGCTACACCAGAATCAGATCAGGCTTGGACTAGTTTGAGAGTTCAGAATGCAATTCATGACTTAAGATCATGAGAGATATTTTTTCTCTTTGCTGGGTTTATAGATCATGCTCTGACTATAAAAAAAAGTCTCATAAAAAAGGAGTAATACCATGTATGCCTAATGTATATGTGAAACGAGAAATGACATGGTTTGTTATGTCCCAGTTGTAGTAGTTTGTTTTGTTCTCTAAGGTCCAGTGAGTTTTGATGAACATAGAACGGTTCATCTTTTTCCTGGAAAAAACATGAGCTGATAAGGATAAGCTAAGTCAAAGCTATCAAACAAAAAGTTCCTTGAATGTCAATACCACTTGCTATCACTATCTCCTCTCTATGGGAGCTGTAGGTGAGAGATTTTTTTTTTTTTCCAGAAGTATCATCACCTAGATCCCTGTAATGAAAGTTAAACAATTTAGTATTATATTTGCTTCTGAAAATCTCTTTGAATATTTAAGCACATTTACAGCACCTGAAGTTTTCTCCCCCAAAATGAGTTTCATAATTATATCATAAAAGATTTCAAACAAATACACTCCTTGTGTATGTGTGAGAACCAGCCATGTTCTCTCACACACCTATACCCTGTACCTATACCCTAAATATACCCTGTATGTTTATATCAAAGCATATCCATACCTGAAAAGCTCCCAAGACGTGGTGCTGTCATATCTCCACCATCATATATTTCAAGAGAGTCCCAATTATGTTCAGTGGCAAAGCTGATGACTTGGATCTGTAAAATACCACCAAATAACTTTTAAAACCAACTCCTCTTATCTGTTTTTAAATGTTCTAGAAACAGCAAAATGAAAGGGGAATATGCCCCAAAGAGAATATAAATAAGAATGTCCAAGCAAACAAAAAAGGTAAATGAAACATTAACTTTTTAAGTTGTCTTAACTTTTAGCAAATATGAATGTGACACTATTTGAGTAAGAAAGAGTTTGCACATATGTTCAATGATTATAAATAATTACTCAAAGTGCAAATGAGAAGATAACGAAGACAGTTGCAGACTTTTCAAGTGCCTTAGTGATATCCTAGCAGACAGAAAGGGCTGGCACTTGCATATCGCATTGAAGGGCCTGCCTTCAGTATTTTGCAGTTAAAAGAGAAACCCACTTGTTAACTATTTCACATTCATGGCCCTATGTAAACAACTAAAATTAAGCTAATCAAAAAACAATACCAAGAAAACCAAAGCACAAATATCTGAAGTAGCCCTGAAATAATCTAATTCATTACTGTTTTCTGGCACTTCTAGAGAAATAAACGTTTACTTTTTAAACTGAACCACAAAATACTTAATATTCCATGCTTGACAGAACATAGACTTGCCTGAATACCTGATCCCTCAGTCACTATGATTTTCCACACACAATTCAAGCTGTTACCATAAGGTTCAGGGTAACCTGGTGATAGAATAGTACCTCTTCGCTCAGTAAAATTCCCACTACATGGCACTGAAAGAAAGTATTATTATGAATTATTACAAAACCTTAACCATTTCAAGGAACAGAAAAGTAATAATAATTTTACTAATAAGAAAATTATCTTAATTCTCTTTCGTAGTACAAACTCAGAGACATTTCTGAACCAAACTCAAAAAGTAATGTTATCTAAAATATAATAATGACATACAGCATAAGATACAGGCAGCATGAATAAACAATCCAAACTGAACTTTGAGTGAGCTCAGCCTTGCAGCTCAGCCTAGTCATGTCTTACCAGTGTGTAACTAACAACTGCAAAGTACTAACTTTAAATACAACCACAATTGACAGAAATCCTGTGAACTTACCCCCAGCTTAAGATAGTTCTAACATTGGCCCTAGCTAGTAAAATGGTGTGATTACATTAAAAAGACGTTTAGATGTAGAGCTTAGGGATATGGTTTAGTGGGGACTGCTAGCGTTAGGTCAGAGGTTGGACTTGATGATCTTGAGGTCTCTTCCAACCTAGAAATTCTGTGATTCTGTGTGTGATTTTTTAACATAAAAGGAATTGCTTCTTTAAGGTCAAAGAAAACACAGCTAAGCTAATCAAAACCACACTACACAGAAAATAGGACACCTGTATTTATTCATAAAACATTCCAACTGATCATAGGGTAAATTCCTATGAACAGCAATTAGTTTGGGATATAAATCCAAGGAGGGATGAAGAAATACTTTTCAATATTTACAAACAAACAAACAAAAACAACAAGAAAACAAGGTTCTAAATAATATCCTATAGGAGGTCTGTTGATAAACTAGAAAATTAGCTATACTTGACAATGCTATCATTACTAATTGTGCATTATGCTTCTACTTGAAAAAAGACACCATAATTCTATGGAAGATAGAAATATACAACAAAGACTGTATAATAAAACAGGTAAAGACTCTTCTGGAGAATTAAAATATGTCCTGTGTTTCAAGCTGTAGATGAGTCATGAAAATAATGAATGTTCAAGAAAATGTGCACCACACTTGTTCATATAATCTAAGTAATTATTTGAAACACTATACTGCCTACCAGCCAGCTGGTACTCAATTACTTTTTGATATGGAAAACTGCTCTTTTAAATTGGGCATGACTGATATTAATCGAAGGAGAGTGAATATATGTGTTAAATACTATTTTCTGAAACAGTTCCTGAATTCTGATTCAGAGACGTGTGACAAAACAAATGAGTTTAAATGCAATTGCTTACCTACACAGCTTGGTACTGTGTCATTCCACTGAGCTAAGGCATTAGGTACAGAATGACATCGGATAGCTTTTGAGCCTTGCAGCAGATAGCCAGGACTACATTCGAATCGAACAACAGAGCCTGCTGAAAACTCAGAGCCAATTCTCCTTCCATATCTAGGCTCTGGAACTGAGCTACACTGTGTATCACTTGTGCGTGGTACAGCTGCATAAAGAAAGAAGAAAAATAATTTAAAAAAAAAACAACCATGAACCCAAACGACAGTCATCATCTAAAAAATAAACATACTAGTAAAAATGTGTATTGTTTCTTGTAGTAGAGAGCGCAGTTCTGTTTGTTCCTTTTATTTGTTTTCCTCCTGTCATCTCAAAGATGGGCCTAATGCTTTCATGGCTGTTAGTTGGATTATGGTTTTGGCCTGTGACAATGCACAGCTATATGACAACAGCACTTCATTGCATGTGAGTGCCATGGCTCAGATGGCCAGTGGCTTTGGAAATACATCCTTAGGCATGAGAAGATTGGTGATATTTCAGTTGCCCACTTTAATTACAAGATACTGATACCTATCAACTAATTTACTTATTAAATATGGCAACTTTGGCTTCTCATGAGGAACCAAGAGAAACATTATGCTGTAAATAATCAGATTAAAAACAATGTAATATTATACCAATATTTGATTTATCATATTGGACTATATTCATCAATTACAATGCACCCTGAAGGCTATTTAAATGTATACAGTTGACAGCAATTATTTTTACCAATAATTTTGGAGAATTCACAAACCTGATGTGATATGTGAATAGTTAGAAGACTGTAAGCAATATTTTAAAAGCAAAATGATAAAATTCATTAGAAGCCCATGAGTTTATTTTCCATTTAGTTTTCTTATTTATAAGCACTTTTTAAAGCAAACGTTTTTGTACATACCAACTTTTGACACTATGCATGTGTTTGTGTACCAAACTTGTTCTTTCTACTTTAGATTTTGCAGTTAGCTATTCTTAAATATTTACAATTTAAGAACCAATACATATATTTACAGAAAAAAAGGATAAAGTATCATTGTGTGCAACATCATCTTTACATTTTCATAAAAATAATGCCATTAAATATATATAAGTTTTCTGTGTAAGCAACATCCTCAGAAGTCAATTCAATTCAATTTGTTTTTGTCAAGAATTAGTTACAGGGAATCACTGCATCTATATATGAGTTCAGTAACACATACAAAAAAATTAAATGGGGTTTAGGCTTTAGTTCTGGCAGATTCTCCGACATGGTGTTTCCAGCTTACTAACCTTTCTAAAAAATAGTGTAAACAGAATCACAGTTATATTTGATTTTATTTTATATCCTTCAACTTTTTTTTTTTCTCTTTGCTGGCCTGTAGCTGAAGAACAATATTTCTGTTTATTCTCCCCCCTTCCCCCCCCAACACCTGTTCAGCTACCCTGGCCACTAAGTAAAGCACAAGGTATGTGGAACCTATATATAGTTATTTACATATTATTAGCTTCATACTTTTCTTATTTCTTGTATAGTCATTTGCTCTAATCAGAAGCATAATTACTTAAGTGCAGTAGTTTTAAGTACTGGTATATTCTCTAGAAATTAACATTTGTTGTCAAGTTGCATATAGAACGTTAACTGAAATCAATCCTGTCTTAAATCTAGCATTAAATATGCACCACATTTCAGTGGAATATTGGCAGTTCTCATTTATGTTTACATAACATGATGTTCTATCAGTTTACTGCTACGAAGAATAAGAGTTAAGTTTATGCAACCACTGTGTAGAGAAAAGATTTTTAAAAGAAGGTTTAGATATAACTGGTTCTAGTAATATAGCATGTGTTGTACTGTTTTTTATTTATATGCAGACAAGGTCATAAAGATACAAAAACATATTTTCTTCTAAATCAACATGTTAGATTGCTGCAGAAGATTTTTAAAGCTTAAGTTGTAAGTTTCATCCATGGCTGAAAAAAAAAAAGTGGTCAGGTGTGGAATACTAGTATGCTGTAATGATAATTACACAATAGGTTACTGCAGAACAAAAGCAAATACATTTTTCAAGTCTTGGAAAATGGTTAAATACTTAAACTAGTAAAAACAAAAAACAACAATAAAAAAAAAAACACCACCCAAAAAAAAAAAAAAACCAAACAAACAAAAAAAAACACCACTTTTCCATTCAGTAACTTTAATATACTTGACTTTGTTTAAATCAATGGGATTTTGTGATTAAGGTTTCAACAAGAGCCTGTTATCACTCAGCTGCTCTGTGAAACTTGGTCATGCATACAATTCTAACCTTGGCAGGGATCTGTCCTGCACTTGTGGAAGAATAATGAAGAAACAGTAGTTTAAGGATTTTGAACAATCACAGTTCTTCTTGATAATGACCTACAAACCAGATGTAGTCTGCCAGGTCAATCCAACTGACACAGCCTGCCCTTTCTAGTTCTTTTATTGGGAATAATTGTCTATTCTTTATCAAATGGTCTACTGTACAAGCACAATTTTATTATAAACATTTTTTTAAATCATATAATGAATTTACAGCTGACAACATGATTATGGCTGCTTACACATCCATCTTCATGACTGTCATATTTACCACATGACTAGGAATGAATAGATTCCTTGGCTGGGACTGATTGCTCATATGGGAGTTTTTGTCGAGACAGATTGTTTCTGATTATGCGATAAGAAAACTTTCCATACATTGTCATGGGCAAAACAGTTTTTACTCAAGGAATTTATAAGTAATTTATTACCAGTTAACACAAACCTCTGATCACCAATTCAGGCATTCAGTAAAAAAGAGAGTATGAACAGTCAATCAATCACCTAAGTAAACAGTTGTCCTTCCTCCTCTTGGGTTCTACTTCAGTCAAACACCTATTATCCCTTTTCCTTCCCTCAACTTTCCTTTTTTTCTTCAACAAGTTACAGACAGTCCACCCTACTTTCTCCAGTAAGGTGAGAGGCAGAGCAGGACATTGGAGTCATGTGCTCTCTTTTTGTTTCTTGCTTTTCTTCTCCTGCCCTTTGTGTTTTACTCATTTTCTCAACTGTGTTTTGCTTCTTCAAGTTTTCCTGTCACTATGTTTCTTAGTATCCCTGCTCTAGCAGGGGCATCCATGGGCCACACTCACTCAGAGATGTCCACCCCACTGCAGGGAAGGACTTCCACAGGCTGCCAACCCCTCTGAAATATTCTCACCTCATTGTGGGTCCCTGACAGACCACAGTCCCTTTAGAGGGGTAGGCCTTTGGCATGGAGAGCCTCTTTCTTAGGGTGGGTCTCCAACAGTCCCTCCAGCAATGCCTCCAGCAGCATGTCCCTAGCAGCATCTCTGGCCTTAGGAAGCTGTTACTCTCTTAAGTATCTTTGAGCAGAGGGGAGGAAGTTTCAGGATAAAATCTTTGCTTAGATCCCTCTCCTGGAGTCCACATCTGCAGAATTCCTACAGCAACTGTTCAAAGGTAAAGGACTGTTCATAAGAACCAGATTGAAGAATATCCTGCAATTGTCAGTCTTCACAGCTGTCAGTTTGCATACATACATTTGTAATTTAAACAGAATTTTTGTGTAACTGGTATTTTCATCACCTATGAACAAAGGATGTCAAATCATCTGGTTTCATTACAGTACTGCCTTTGTATAGTTCTTTTCCTGTGAGCAAGCCTACCATTATTGCAAATGTATGGACTGTTTACTAGCACTCTTAAATTAGTTCAGGTAGCAGAAGCTCTGCTGTATGCTTCCTTCCTTTTTGAAATGCAAGCCACCATTTAACAGTCAGCAAGAGCAGTCAGCAAGCAAAACATCTATGGCTAGAGTTGTGTCAGATTATTTCATTCATTGCCAGCAGGAAACTTTCAATGCCATATTAGCATTGACACTTTGCTATTTTTTTTCCAGTTCTATTAATAAATAACAAATGCTGAAGATGCACAAATGAACAATACCACTCACTATAAGAAACTCTTTTTCTAGTGTTTATTTTTTTCCTGCTTTAAGAAGAACTGCCTTAAGAATAAATGTAAAATAAGCCAAACAAAACATCAAAGCAAGGTACTCCCATAACTGCTTGAAGTTTAAAGTTGAAGTTTAGATTTAATTACGCAGATATAAGTAATCTGTTGCAAAATGCAGTACAGATATCCATAAGATGCGTTGTAAAACAGAACATAATATGTCATAGCATATGGGAACTTTAACGACCTTAGCTCTGTTCTCTAATTATATTCAGCAGTAAGCATGTGGCTACATATTTTATTCTTGTCACAGATTAGGTCAATTTAATTGTTAAAGTCATAACCTTATTTTATTCGTGCTCCCCTTCATCTTTCTTCCACAGTCTTTCCTCATCCTAGTATGCTACTTTTCTTAATAGCTCTCTTTAAAATCGCACTTGACCTCATAAACTAATTCATGCGTCTGTAGGCAGAGCAAGTAAAGGAAGACAAGCATTAAAAAAACATAAATGTTGGAGTGATAGAAAGGTCACTTTGCTTTTTAGGGAAAGAATTCTCTGTATTGCTGCAGCCTAAGCTATATAAAAATATGTACTATTGTTTCTTAGGTGATGTTGCAACAGGAAAACAATTCCCAGTCTTCTTAAATGTGATTGTTCCTAGCATCATATTTCCACATACCTGAAGCTAACATTATAATGTAATGGAAACTCATTCTGTCTTATACCACAGATACGCTTTACCTGGTTTATGAAATGCAAGGAAATGTGGTCATCTGAGAAAAAGAACTGAAGGCACTGGTGAGATATGCAGCTAAAAAGTTTCTGACAAAGTGGCATTGCAAAAACCGTTAAGTCTGAATCAAACCTCATCTATTACTCGCTCAAATAAAAATGTGAAATAATGCAAGCTGTATTTTTTATCCCCTCTAGACTTCCTTCTGTATTTTGCCTATAGCATTGGCAACCTAGACTTTACAAGCTGTATCACAGAGGCATTCTATTTTCTGTAGTAATTATCCTACATCTTTTTAGTAAATGTTTCATGCTGCTGTGAAACAAAATTGAAATCAGCCCAGTGGAAAAGTGAACAAGGAAGAAGGTCAACCTGGAATAGAGGGCGATAAATAAAATGATCGACTTTGCAGACCAGATTACTCTGTTCAATGTGAGAGTAGATGATATTCTCTGGAGTATTTAAAAGGCTAGGCAGCAGGCAGTAGTGGAAATGCGATCACATATTTCAAAAGAAGATAGAAAAACCTCAGAATTTTTATTAACTATCATTAACTCATTAGCTTATTAAATATCATTAACTTATTAAGCAATATACATGTGTGTGTATTACATAAAGCTACTAAGATATGTTTCAAAATATATACAAAAATTTGATGCTGAAATAGCTCATGATTCTCTGGAGACAAATAGAGTGGCTTTGCTATATTCATTTTCTGCAGAGAATATTTCTCATTTGTTAAAATCTATTTCTTACAGTTACTGAAAACTGAGTGTAGTCCAAATAAGTGACTGAAATGATGCATGTCATCGCTCTCAACAGGAGGCTTATTGTTCTGCAGCAATGTAGCTTCAAACAAACTAGCTCTGAAACTAGAGGTGGTGAAAACAAGTTGAAGCACAGCTGATTTTTTTTTAGTATTATGCAGTATGTACCTATCTAGAACTGAGGTTTTCTCAAGTACTTGAATGTATTTTATTTTCCTTTTATTTTTCTTTATGTCTTGAAAAAGTTGAAATTAACAGTACATCTAGGGATGAAGGCTTTAGGCAACAAAGATTCCTATAGCAGTGTGAGCTCTTATACTGTGCTTACTGACCTATGCCCTGTCAGTGTAGAACAAATCCAAAAATATACTATTTTCTATCATTTCTTTTTTTTAGAAAGTAACCCCTATTTAACTGTAATTGAATGGGACAACTGTTTGCTGGGGCAAAAATTATGTACTGAATGTGTTAAGTATAACATTAAGTATAAATATATAAAGCTTTTCATTTTGTTTTTAGTATCTGTTTCAGGCAACTAGACAATTCTTCACCATAACCACAGGACCTATTTTCTGTGTGATAATAATAATGCCTGAATACAATGTCTGAATATAAACAAGAAATTGTCGGAATACTGATATTGTGTAACAAATGCACCAGTTTTGTTTTAACTTATTTATTAAATTCCAAAGTGAAATTAGCTATTTGAGGCTGCATTTGCAATGCCCATTTCAAATGCTACCCAGTGGCTTATTTTCTCTTTCATCTCAGGGAAATGTGTCTTTAAATATGTACCTCCTTTGGTCCATCCCAGTATAGTAATTTTGAGCACCTAACTCAACACAGTATGAAGATATATATCTCCTTTTGCTGAAACTGAAATATAATAGTCATTGTGTTTAGAAAAAGAGTTCTGTGGCATTGTCCCTACTCATTTTAGTCAAACAAAACACTGGCTAGATTTAATACATACTCCTAATAGATAACTAAATTAAGTAGCTACAACCTGGCCAGCTGCTCACAGAGACGAGCTGTTTGTGTATGTGAATATAGATGGCATATTATACTGCAAGGAGCACAAGATGATGAAATTTAGAAATCAGTTTAAGGTTAGAATTTAGGTGAGCAGACTGTGGCATATTCATGAAGTCGGTATGTGGACTTCCCTCGGGAACAACCATGAAGGGGAAGGATATTGGTGACACTTTTAGAGAGATTTGAGACCCTAGGAACAAATGACTCAATTGTGAGGGATGAAGAAAAGCAACAGAGCTTTTCAAACAATTTAAACACAAAAAAAGGAGCATACCAAAAGTGAAATCAAAGATAGGCAACAAACCAAGAACATAACAACACTTCTCATATACTTAAAAATATATATATATATATATATAAGAAGCCTATCTGCAGTAAAAGATAGCAAGAGACATTAGAGAAATGGTCTATAGGTATGCTAATTTCAAAGGGAAGTTCAAAATGCAGGTGGGCTTGTTGATGCATGGGGGGAGGGAGATGGACAACCTCGTGGCAAATGATACAGAAAAGATTTAAGCCTTTTTCACTTTACCTTTAGAGTCTTCACCACAGTCTAGGGAAGACATGAACAGTCAGCAGTAAAGGAGCAAGAGATTATGGTTTCCTGAGAAAGTCGGAACATACATTCATGGGACCAGATAGGATTCACTAAAGGTGACTGCCATTATGAAGCCAGTCTACCATCACTGGATCGCAAGAGGTCCCTTATGGCTGGAAAAAAAGTTGAGACTACACCCAAATTTAAAGAAATACTTTAAGACCTTAGAAGCCTTCAAAATAATACACTATGAAAGACTTGCATCAGTATATTCCACCAAAAGAAGACATGATTTACCTTGATAAACAAAATGGAACCCCCTGGCTGATGCCCCACTCTTAGCACTGAATCGTAGAAGAATTTGATTAGATGTGGCCAAAGGCAATGTCTCTCCTGCAAAGGAAAACAGAAAAGGAATTAAACAGGCAAAATAGAAACAAGTTACAACTCTTAAGTATGTAATCAAATCACTGTTAAAATACAGTTTTATGTTTTCCTCTACAATTAAGGAAAATGTAAATCACAATGTGTAAAATGAAATTTAACATTGGAGATTTGAAAACTGGTCAGATTAAAAAGACTTCATGATCCAACAGCATGAATGTTCTTACACTTATTGCAGCTCTTGGAATTAGATCTCCAATAAACTATTCATCTGGGGACTGCTATTACCATTTGGAGCCAAAATCTTTAAAAGAATTTTTGGTCAAATTTTTCTGTAACTGACAGCTTTATCTTACTTTGCATAACACAATAAACAGTGAAAAATATCATAAAGGTGTTACTATTGATCTTTATATGATGTTTATTATTTAAAAACTAAAATTGAAAGGAGAGAAAATGGATCCAACTTTTTATATAGATGCTTCAATTAAATATATGGCCACACCTTATTAAATTTCTAATAGTATTTCAAATTTCAGTTATAGACTGAAGGATTAGTAAGAATGTTTAATATACTTTGTTAATCTCCTTGCCTGAAATATCTATCCACAGTAATGACAAAAGCTCAGTAATGAATTACTACATACATAACTGGAGTGCTTTTATACTGCAAGGATGGAACTCCAACTGACAACTGTTTTTATTCTCATTGAATTATATCAACACAGATTTTAGGAAATACTATTGAAATGAATGTTGTATTAATTTAAAAGATATCAGGTAACTGTCTAAATAGGATTGATAATTCTTTTACTTAGATTAGTTTTATATTATTGCAACTCTAGTGATTCCACCTAACAGAATCCTATCCTAAGCCAATGTAAATCAGATATGTCACATGGAATAAGTAAAAATCACAAGTTTAAATTCTCTACAATTATTTAAAAATGTTTTCTCTGAAAATATACATTAATTTTTACTTTTTGTTACGTGTGATGCAGTAAAATTGGCTGCCTCTTATTAAAAAAAAAAAAAAAAAAAAAAAAAAAAAGCAAATATTGTTTCTGTTGCTGAATTTTTGCCAACGGTTAAATAATTTTTAAAATAAATTCATGAACCCATGAGACAAATAGCAAGGATTCACCATATGAAAATGATGAGTTGAATTTTTCAAATAATAAACTATTTTGTATACATTGAATGTTATATTTCTTTAACAGCAAGCATTTCTTCAGTTACATGCAGTGAAAACCAAGTTGCAATTAAAAGCCCAGGACTGAAAAAATCTTAAAATTGCATATAAACTCTCCTAAATACTAGGACTGTATGACAAAACACACATACAGAGTTGAAGAAATATTTTTATATTATCCACTTGAGATGAATATAGTCATTATATATGCATAGACTGGAAATTTTTGCCACACTGGAATCCATATAAGTTTAATTATCATTTCACAGGGTCAACATTTTGCTATAGTTACCTGAATGTAACAGCTGGTCTGCTTTTAGTCTAAGTGCATGTTTGCATACAGATAATTGCATTTTGTGAATACAAGTAATTTGTGTTTAAATTAGACATTCAGAAAATGTAGATGTGTAATTCACAGAGTTTAGGGGCAGAGAAGATAATTATACCATCCAATCTGCCCTCTTACATAAAGATCAGAGAATTTCATTCAATTATTTCTCCACTCATCCAAGTGATTTGTTCTTTCCAAAACCATATGTTCAAGAAGAATGTCTTGTTTCAAAGATTTAGTCTTCCAATTCCCTTGGTAACCTGATCTACTGATTTTATTATTATATTTCCAGATGAAATTCAGAGTGTCTCATGAATTCTTTTTTTCCATACTGAACTGTGTAAGAAATGTATACTTCTTTTCTTTATTCCTTACCTGAGTGGGATCCAGACAGTGAACTAAGAAGTCTAGCCTGAGAGTTTTCTCCATCAAATAATTCTGCCACATCATTCAAAGCTGTCTGGAAATAGGCAAATTGTCCAAACACAACTACATTTAAATAAATAAAGAAATAAAAGAAAGATTGTGAGAGAGAGGAAAAAAAAATATAAAGGAAAAAGAATAAAAAGCAGCTAAAACAAGAATCTTTAAAAAAAAATAAAAAAATAATGGTATCATTAATATTTAATGCTATTTTTGCATTTTGAATTGTTTCCAAATTTCAGGAAGGGAGAGAAACTTAATTTATTATCTACTATGATAAAACAAAACTGCATTTAATCAGTAACTGCATTTAACAAAACTGATAAAACATGATAAAACAAACTGATAAAACAAAAAAACTGATAAACTGATAAAACAAAACTGCATTTTAATCATTAAAAAAGTCTGATGTGCTTTTCAGTATTTATTTTTTGTCTTTACTTAAAAACAAAACTAAATTAATCTTTCCCCAAAAGCATGCTCTCTAGTCAAGCAAGTCTTCTTGTTTTTATTGCATAACTATGTATGAAATAAGAAAATAGAATAGCTAAAAAGGATTTTTTTTCATGAAAATTTCACTACCAACCTTAGCAACCATTAGGGAGCATCTGCTAGCACACATGATTAGTGACTCATCCAGACTTAGGCTGAGGAAAATGTTTTAAATTTACTGATTTGACTGCTTTTGTATCTTTTCATTAGTTCTTATTTTATCACAAAAATATGAAAACTGACCAAGTAATAAAACCATCAATTCATTTCTATTTTGATATATTGCTACATTTAATTTGCACTTTAGCTGTAGGTAATTAAAGTGTATTAAAAATAAATCATTTAATTATAGAACATGTATAATTAGTAAATATCGAATTGTTCACTGAATTCAAATATCAGTTAGCAATACAAACATGAATAAACTAGCAAAATCAATAAGAATAATACTTTATTACACATATATTTTACTGGTAAAGGAGGAATCCAGTTTAAATTTATTCCTATTCCAGAGCCTTTATACAAACCACCGATCTCTGATACAGGACTTATGATTTTCTGTAAACCTTGTATCGGCCAGTATTTTCTAACTTTTTGTAAACTTCTTATTTACTTAACTTTTTTTTTTTTTTTTTTTTTTTTTTTTTTTTTTTTTAAATGTGTAGTCCAGTCTCCTTATTTTTAAAAGCAGGGCTAACTTTGAAGTTAGATCATGTTGCTGAGGTCTTTTCTGAGAAAGTTTTGAAAGCTGACAAGAATTAAGAATGCAAAACTTCTCTGAGCTACCTTTGTCATGGTGAAGAATGTTTTCCTTATTATAGAGTCATAGAACTATAGAATGGCTCCGGTTGGAAAAGACCTTAAAGATCACCTAACTCCAACCCCCCTGCCATAGGCCACCTTATGTTCAGATGGAATCTGTTATGCTGTAACTTGTGACTACTACCATTTGTTCTTTCACTGCACACTCCTTCACTTATCTTCTGCAGGCTGAGTCTCCTTCCTTCAGCATTTCTGGGTACTGTGTTTCAGTACCTTTATCATCTTGCAGCCTCACTGTTGAACTTGTTGTATTTTAGCACCCTATGTTTTGTACTTTGTAGACATAAAAGTATAGATGTAGTTCCCAGATACTACTTTGTGGAGGCTAAGAGGAAAAAAACACTATCCCTTAACTTGCAGACTACATCCTTGCTAATGCAGCCCAATGTGCCGTTAGTCTTCACTACTGCAAAGACATCCTTTGTGCCAACTGTTATTAACTAGAAGTTATTACAGTGCTCTTCAATACCAAATTCTATTTAAAAATGTAAAGTTATACCTTTTATATATTAAACAAAAAAGTCTAACAAATGAAAAAGGATTGTTTTTAAGTTGTATCTCTTGCCAGTAAACTCAAGTGAGTTTTTGGTCAGACCCTCTTCAAGTCAGTACTGTTATGATATTATATAATAATAAACAGAGGGAAAATATTTTGTTAGCTGTATGACAAGCATTTTAAATGTTAGCTATAGATTCAACTTGTATCAGCTTATTTATAGTAAATAAGAATAAAAAGATTTATTTGTTTAGTTGACAGGTGAAAGGGTTGTGTACTTTTAAAATAAGATATGAGTAAAATACTAAATGTTGTGCATTACCTATTAAAACCTAAATTGAAAAAAAAAAAAAAATCAAAACAATGTAAGTACTTTAAAGTACTTAAAAACTACTGATATGAACCTAGAGATACTTCACATGATCTTGATTGTGAATTCTGGTGAGCAATATTGTGTAATAAAGCCTGTAATTGGATAAATATGTCTCTCTGTAAAGCTCTAATAGCATTTAACTGCAACTGCTGTCCCAGGTATCTAATCATTCTGAATGATTCGATTGATTCCTTATGCATATTACAGCATCTTTCTTGTTCTACCAGCTATTTCTTGTATCCTATACAATTTGAACAGGAAAAAAAATTACACTCTATCAAATTTCACTTTCAGTTGTAGAAAAGTCAAAACTACAATAAAGAATACAGAACATTTTAAACTTTTCTGTAATACAAATCTCAAGGATTTGTATTATTCCTATCCCTAGAACATTAATAAGTAACTTTTATATGATACAAAAAATGTGGTTTTTAAATAGAACACTATCTAAAATATAATTTATTTGATTATTATTTAACCATAGCTCTAACAAGTATCTATTGTGCAAATGTTTTTGTGGACACAGACTGCTTAGCTGAAGTCTGTTGATCACCCTTGGGAGGCGTAAAAGATGAAAATCCTAGAATCAATTTCTGTGCTGAGAACCATTTGTTTTTGATAAGCAATTTGCAATATATTGAAAATCCAAGGTCACTATTCCACATAAAGGACATTTGAACAGTAGAACTATGATTAATGATTGATAAGTCAAAAGAATAAATTCTTACCAAATTCTTTAGGTACAGTTATTGAATAATGGCACATCTGTCCAGCAGTGTAATTATGAGGATAGCTTGGTGATAAAACCACTCCCTCTGATCCAGTATACTGTCCTCCACATGGTGCTGAAATCAAAACAGAAAGAAGTGTTGTTTGAATTGTAGCTACTCCTATCTGCGTCAGTTCAGTCTGAGGTTGCAAACCTGTACTACAAAATGACAGTTTAGTGCTTTAGTCCTTGTTTATTTTCCTACAGAGACAGATCTAACGGTTCTTTTCAAGGATATATTTTTTATTAAAACCACTTAAAATTGGACTATGAGAGTTTTACCTGACTACAAGTATTTGTATAGGACTGGAAGTACAAATTAATTGAAAGAAGCTGTAAACAGAATTTAAGTGTTGTGGTTTTTGTTTTTTCTTCTTTTCTGTTCTGTTTTCACAAGTTACGTGTATATCTATCTGTTTTTATCTATAGATATATATAGATATTATAGATATTTGTCTATAGATATTTGCCTATAGATATTTGTCTATAGATATCTACGTATCTATATATCTGTATAAAAAGAAAAGTTCAAGAAAAAAAAAATGGTAGTGATTACTACTGCATATATAAGTGGCAGTATACAGTTATCTTTTGTCTCAGAGAAATATGTGGATATGTTAAGAGCACCCTGTGCAGAATGTCATACTTTGTGAACATATGCTTAAATTGCCTTGTTTTTTTCTAACTTCCCAGATGATTATTGTAAGAGCACACAGATAATACATATAAAAAATTCTTCAGTTATTTCCTCTGTAAAGCTAAACTGAAAGAGTAAGACAAACTCTTCACAGCTACTTTTATTTTTAATCAAGGAAAAAATTATTGCATGATGTAAATAAATACTTTCTACTGTAAAGAACAAAGTAATTATTCTCCTCTGTGAATCTTCCATACAACAGATCACATTTTAGCAAGTGCTTGGAAAGCAGCCCTGAGGTCTACCTTGGGTTCCAGGTAGACCAACAAGCTTGCTGGTCTGGAGCTACCAATGCTAGAGCCCGTGGCTCTGCTCACTCTGGTCTTGTTGTGGGACTGTGCCTAGCCAGAGGGCACTGCCTGCGCTTTGTTCACCCTCAGCTCCCAATTTAACTACCTTTATGGAGCAGACCCTGGCAGCAAATGGGTTTTTAAATCACCCTTGAAATATTTCTACAGGTTTAAATTCCCTATCAGGCAGCAATTAGTACTACAAATGTATCTACTTTTAGCTGCTTATATGAATTATTAAAAAATCCAGTGTAATGATAGATAGAAGATGGGAAGTTTAGTCTATTAATAGGCTGAATAGGTAAAAGTCAGGTATCACAAGAAATCAGTTTATGACATGACTTTAAAGCCTTTATTTTTTCTCTTCTTGGTTTGAGGATACCAGAACCTAAGCCACAAAGCTGCAATATTAAATTCTCAAGTCATGAACATTTCACCGGAATGGAAAATATATAATATAAAGTATATACATAAAAGTACATAATTATGCTTAATTTAAAACAAATTCCAAAGTTTCTTGAAGATGTAAACTTTACCAGTGCAGTGATACGGCACTCAAGTTTATCCTAAACAGAACTCTCAGTTTTGCCTATAGAATAAGTATTATCTGATTTTGTGGGCAAAACTATGGTTTGAAAGGATAACATTTAATGTCAACATTAAGGATCGTGTAATGAATAACAAAAACTATTATGTCTGAGACTTGAATTAATTAGTGCAGCTACTCTCAGTTAGTTTCCTAGCTTTGTATGAAATTTGTTTTCATCATATCTGCCAGTAAAATACTATCAAAAAAAAAACTTCTTCACTTGTGTATTCACTTATTCAGAGTAATTGATTAAAAAAAAAAAAGCAGATCATTTTCAGACATTTTCAGTATTTCCTATACAATACTTATTTTAGATTATTTTATATTTTTCATGCTTTAAACTTTGCAATGTTCAAATGTGTCAACCTGTACAATTCAATCTGTAGTTCAATTCAATCTGTACAAGTTCAATCTGTACAATTTCTGTTCATGTAAGTCATACCTACTTTATTAAACAGTTATTTTATGACTCAATAAACCATTTTTGTGCCTGCTAAGATTTAAAAATACCTTTTTGAAATAAAGTCCAAAGATTTATTAATTCTTTAATGGAAACACCTGTATAATTCAACTTCAGAATTTACATTTCTAACATATTTTGCTTCCTTTTGTGTGTTTTTTTTTTTTTTTTTTTTTTTTATGTTTGCTTTTATGTTTTAGAGAAAGGCGACAGAGTTTTGTAAACTAACTTTTCCATTTTTCTTGAGTTCTTTGCCTTACTGAGGGTAAAGACCTTTCAATCCCTACCCATGCAATGGTATATGCAATGCAATACTTTGCAGGATGTATATATATATTATATATATATATATAATTGTTATATACTACTAGGTCTTTGCTAATTCAGTAATTATCACTTCTGATTCATACTGGATTGAATAAACATTAGTTTTCAGATCTGAACTTACAATAATAGAAAAATTCAAATTATTCACTTTTATTAAGTTATAATTTTGTTAACAACATAATCTATTTAGGTCTCTGACAGAATGCCATATAGTGATGATCAGGGTTTTCTCATACTGTGGCTGTTCATTCCTACAGTATGTTTTGGACATTCTCATCTTTAAATTGCTATAGAAAGGAACTTTTTTTTTTTTTTCACTTTATCAGAGAATGGAAACACATTGATTACATTTACTAGCTTATATATATATATATATATATATATATATATATAAGCTAGTAAATGTAATATATATAATATATTATAAATGTATATAAATATAAATATAAATATAAATATAAATATAAATATATATAAATGTAAATAAATGTAATATATATATATATAATTTTTTTTCCCCAGTTTTATTTTCTTTCTTATATCACAGCATTAGACATACCTACAGAACAAATCTGTTTGCATGGCTCACTGGTATCTTCCATTCCATTTGGGCTCTTATATAAGTTTCAATTCCAACACTGATCCTAAAATATTTGGCATATGGTCACAGGCATATCATCTTTGAATACTCCTCATCTTTCATGTTCAACTACAAATGATCTAGCTATCTTGTAAGGAACATATTTTCTCCAACAGGCTGTGGGAGGTTGTGGGTTTGTTTGTATGTTTTATTGTTTTATTGTTTCTTCCAAACATCAGACTAATCTCTGGTCAGTTTCTGTAAAGATTATTAGATCAATTCCATCTCTTGCCCTTTCTTAGTATTTACAATTGACTTACAAAAAAGTCAGCTTTTTTGGAAAAAAAATCACATAGAATACGAATCAGGATCACTGGCTAACTTTTTTTTTTTTAAAATGCCTTTCTTACTCCTTATAACTTCTGATAAATTGACGGTCAAAACAACTATTTAACAATCTTGCTTCCAGTATCCTTAACTAAACTCTTTTCCATTGTCTTTAGAGTAATCAATTCAATTTAGTATAGAAATTCTCTCTTTTTAGCATAGTTTAAAAATATTAATAGTACAAATTTACAATACTCTTTGATGCAACTTTAACAGCATCAAGGTACTTGATCTTTCACTTAGTAATTTCTGCTTCTTTGGACATACAGTGTTAGAATAGACACAACAAACAAATTTAGAATAGACATTGCAATGTATTAATTGTCACCTTGGAATAAGAATTATAATCACTGAGGCAGAAAATTAAAGTGATGTCTCAGAGCTATGGATAACTAATTCATCCTCTATCCCTTGCTTCAGCATTTATGTTGAATAAATATAGAACAATTCTAACAAATCAGAAGAAAGTTATATATATTTGTTATTATTGGTTAAGTACTGAAAGGTTTAATTTGGTTGAAAAATAATATTCTGTAAAATTTTAAATTTTTAATTATCTATATTATGATCCTTGAAATGCATGCTGTATGAGACATTGTTCTCTATTTTGCCAAAATACATTTTTTTAGGAGCTCTGTCTGTCCATTCTAGAACATTATTTCTGGGTGTAAAAATAGAGGATTCAAAAGAAAATTTCCTTTAATTTTTAATGTCATATTTTATACAGTGTTATAATTAAATATATTATTTTAATAGCAAATTACTGTTTAAGAAATAAGATTTATTCTGCTTTAAAAATTAAGGAAAATTAATGTTGCTTTTTAAATTTAAGTTTGAATCTTGTGTCAAAGATTCTACAGCCCCCAAAACACGAAAAGCATTCCAGTTTACAAGGTGAAGCACAGGTTATTAATTTTAGTTCTACACTACAATTCAGTGGTTTATAACCATTTCATAACTGCTTAAGTTATACAGAATGTTGTTGTACTACAAGTGTAATTCATAAGGCATTAAAACTAAACTATTGCAATGCCATAGCAAAAGCTTCATTCTGCACTTTTAATAAGTAAAACAATTCATCCTGCTGCTATGGGTGCTTCAGATATTCACCACATGGAGGGAAGAAACACTTGCTATTTTTCTTGCACATCTGTTTAAAAAAAAGGTTACTGAATCAAGAACCTCTGAGGGGGAAAAAAAGTCCATCTTAATTCCTCTTTTGTGTTGATTTTATATTGAAAAATATATATACTTTTAAAAATCAGGCATATTATAAAATGCTGTTAGGCTGCCTGAGGTCATACAATTAAATTTTTAATCAACCAAAATGAAAACAATAATGTGATTTGTCATGAGTGAATATTACATTTGCTTTTAGCTGATGGAGGCACTTCCTTCCTCTGTCATGTCCTCTATGTGATATGGTAAAGAAAAGGGATATAAAACTTTATTTTGCTGGTAACCTGTTTGGTATCTCTTGCAACCCTGTTAGTCAGACTAGCATTTGACCATAGAGGCAATTGATTTTGCTTTGATGCTAAAATGCTAAATGCTAAAATGATTTTTTTTTTTTTTGCTAAAATGCTAAATTTTAAAATGCTAAGTGCTAAAATGATTTTCTTTTTGTATTTTATATTTTGGTTTAATTTCTAATATACTTTATGGCTTTGCTTAAATATTTGTATTTGTTTGTTCTGTTAGATTCTGTTCTTTTGTAACATAAATGCTATTCAAGCCCTATGCATTTTCTCCTTTTTTTTTTTTTTTTGTGTGGGGGGGATCTGCTTCTGCTTTTTTATTTGCACCTAGGTGTATGGCTGTGGAAAGAAATATACTGTCCAGGGATAATACTGTGCAGGGATTATTTGTGTTTTGACAGCCATGATCCACCTGGAGTTGAATCTGGCAAGGTATCTGAAGGGCAACAAAAACAGGTTCTAAAAGTACATTAACAGGAAATTGAAGATTGGAGAAAATACGGGCTTATTGCTGAATGAGGCAGGTGACCCGGTGAAAAAGAACAAAGGAAAGCCTAGGCACTTAATGCCTCCTTTGCCTCAGTCTTTACCACTAAGACAAATCTTCAGAAATCCCAGACCTCCTTCTGAGACCATAAGGAAAGTCTGGAGCAAAGAAGGCTTATCCTCAGTAGTGGAAGTCCAGGTTAAGTACTTAAACTGGGCAAACCTAAGTCCATCAGGCCAGACGCTCTGCTCCCGCGATTCCTGAGGCTGATGTCATTGAAAGGCCACTCTAAATTATCCTTGAAACATCATGAAAATCAAAAGTTCCCAAAGACTGGAAGAGAGCAAATGTAACTCATATTCAAGAATGGCAAGAAGGACTATTCAGGAAACTACAGGTTGGTCAGTCTCACCTTAGTCCCTGGGAAGACAATGGAGAAACTGATCTTGGAAACCAATTTCTACACACATGTAGAACAAGGCAATCAGAAATACCCAACAGGGATTTACAAAGGGGAAATCATGCTTAACCAACATGATGGCCTTGTACAGAGAGGTGACTAGCCTGCATGAAGGGAGAGAAGTAGATGTTTACCTCAATTTCAGTAATGATTTGGACACTGTCTGCCATAACATCCTCATAGTCAAGCTGACAAAGCATGGGTTAGATAGTGGACAGTGAGGTGGATTGAAAACTGACTGAACAGTTAGGTCCAGAGGGTGACCAGGGGCAAAAAGTCCATTTGGAGACCAGTGACCAGTGGTGTATCTCCAGTGATCAACAGTGGGGCCAATGCTGCTTAACATCACTGTTAATGACCTGAACAATGAAGCACAACACACCTTGAACAAGTTTTCCAACAGTAAAAGAGTGGGTACTGTTAAGAAATTTAACTCCATCCCAGCTGAAACGACGACATCCTTAAATCAGCATAATCCATAATTCTATCTGCATCTTAGATTAGATTCTGTATATGTGTTGGGAATTGGCATACAGGACGTGGACATGTGCCCGTGGAACAATTGTTCAATTTGAGCTTGCTTTAAGCAACAAGGGGTAGGCCTTAGAAAATCTCAGGGCCTGCTGTAGCTGAGCAAACCAAGCTGCCAGAGTAACTGTGAGAAGCTCCCACTGCTATGACTCCCACATCGCCCAATTAAGGAACTCAGAAAATACTGTTACCAGCAGCTGGCTTCAAGGACAAGGTTTACGTGACTGCTAATCACAAGGGGTTCTTTTCTTGCAGGTGGGGTTGTTTTCTTGTAACTGTTTGTCTGAGTGCTTTTGACCAATGACCTTGTGTGAGACACTGTCCGCCCCTGTTAAGTTCACTATTAAAGTTAGGCTATTCGGGCAATAAAATTGAGCTTGCTGATCACTCATATTGAGTGCGCTTATCTTCCCTCCGTCGACAACATATATGTGTGTGTATGGATGTACATGTACATCTATATATCTGTATCTGTGTGTATACTCCATATGTGTGCGTATGTGTAAGTATTCTATATGCATTTGAAAAAAAGGCACACAAAAAAAAAACCCTCAGTGTTCCAGCACCAAAAAAAAAAAAAAAAAAAAAAAGAGAGAGAGAGAGAGAGAAAGGAAGAAAAACTTCAAATATGGTATAGGTCTGTAATATTAGTTCCATCAGCCTGCTTTGTTTATGTACATGATGTCATCAGCCTGCTTTGTTTATATGATGTGAACACATTCATGTTCATAAAGCAGGAACTGATGTGCCAAACACAAACTGCTAACTGTAGCTTTCATGACTGTGGTCAGTTTCACTCAAATAAATAAAATTTCATAGAAGCAAACTCTCTTTCATTCATTCTAAAAAATTCTGATACTATATTTAGGCATAGTTCTAAAAAAACTCAGAAGGGAAACATTGTTAACTACAATTTGACAAAAACTACAGCTACTCCTCTATATCTGACCTGCCCTGCACAACACAGACTGCAGGACTACATGTTTTGGGGTACATTTCTACATACTGTATTGGTTTTGGCTGGGACAGAATTAATTTTCTTCATAGTAGCTCATATCATGCTATGATTTGGATTTGTTACCAAAACAGCCTTGACAACACAATGTTGTTTTAGCTATTACTGAACAGTGTTTATACAGCATCAAAGCCTTCCCAAATTCCATTTTTCATGCAGCCCTGCCAGTGAGGAGGCTTGGGGTGCACAAGAAGTTGGGAGGGGACATAGCCAGGACAGCTGACTCCAACTGACCAAAAGGATATTCCACACCCTATAATGTTTATAGTTCAGCAATAAAAACTGGGGGGTAGAAGGGGGGGGGGGGGGGGGGGGGGGGGGGGAGGAGGGGAAGGATGTTTGGAATTGTGGTGTTTGTCTTTCCAAGTAACTGTTATGTGTTATGAAGCCCTGCTTTCTTGGAAATGGCTAAATATCTGCCTGCTGCTGGGAAGTAGTGAATGAATTCCTTATTTTACTTTAATTCAAGACTCAGCTATTGCTTTACCTGTTAAACTGTCTTTATCTCAGCCCATGAGTAGTTTTCTCACTTTTACTCTTCTGATTCCCTTCCCTAGAGTGAGCAAACGGCTTTGTGGTGCTTAGCTGCCTACAGGGATTAATCTACATCAGGTACCGGTAGTTTTGCATCATCCTGAGAAAAACTAATAATTCCTCTTTGTCTTTATTTTAAAAATACTTTCCACAGTATGATAACAGAAAATCAAACATATTTTCCAATTGTAAATGAAGTAGATTTATTAGGAATATCTGCAAAGTAGAATAAACCCACTTGTGTTCTTTCCCTTTTCACTGTGTTTTTTGAACTGTTATTGACAGAAAACAGTGAAATAGGTAAGACCAAATCCAACCAGAATTAGAAAATTCCTAGTATGTCATTCACCTCCTCTAAAAATATCTTGTCTGCATTACAGTCTTGAAAATTAAGACCTTGGAGGAACATCTCTGAAAGAAAAGATATTCTAAGAGTTCTGATCAATGTTCGAAAACAAACATATATTCATAAATAGACAATTACATTCTTCTTCTTTTTTTTAACCTACTGTATTCATCTTTCAGCTAGACATGAAAGGGAACATAATGTATTTTGTATACCTTTCATTTTTACTACAGTAAAGGATAAGCTGTCAGACAGGAAAGTATGCAGAAATGTTGCTTAGACTAATTGTCATTTGTCAGGAATTGTGTTATAACAGGATAAAAACATGTTATGTCTTGCAATTTAAGTATCACTTATTGACTTGCATTAATTCAGTTTTAGTTGGCATAGTGAAGCTGATTAATATAAATCAAAAGAGGTAGAAAGGTGGATTTTGTGTGTTTTTATTAAAAATATTATAATTTTTTAATTTAATTTAATTTTTTATTTTATATTGTATTTTTATTTTTATTATAATTTTATAATTTGATCTATTCATATGAAAATACATATTTGATATAAGTATAATTTTTAAGCATACCTGTAGTGTACCAAGTTCCTATGAAACCTTTTTCTAAGTAGTCCTATTTAAAAATAGGACTAAGGAGACTTTTTTTTTTTTTTCTTTCTGCTTGATAATCCAGGTTTATTTTCCTCTGAATATAAAGCAAGTCCAGAAAGTACTGTCAGGATACTGTAGCTGAAACCTTTCCCATAAGTAACTTTATTCACTAGTTCTCTCTTTGTATTTAATACGATGTAGTTGCAATCAAATGTAGAAACAATCAATATCAGATATTTAGAGAAATCTGTAGACTTAGATTGACTGAAATTTAACAAATTATCTGATGACATATTGTTTAATATGCTGTTCTCTTTACCACTAGCTGTCTTCAAGACAAAGCCTAGGTTCCAGGCCTGTGCTGGAAGGATACCATGAATGAATCTTAAAGGTCTGTCTACCTGTATTCTACACCAACACTTTCATAATTGTGTTCCTCCTATATTCTCTGCATGTGCAATTATCCCATGTCCTAAAACACATAAAAACGTATAATTAGGTATCCCCAGGAGGACAGGGGAATTGGTAAGATACCATTGGTACATACCATTACAAGAAGGCAATGCTCTGTTCCATGCTGGCTTTCCATCTGCACCAATTACACATGTTATAGTTGAAGGATCAATAATTTTATATCCAGAGTCACACTGGTAAGTAATAGTTGAACCAAGCTTAAAGTCTGTTCCAATTCTTGTCCCATTCATGATGTTTCCAGGATCAAAACAAGCTTCCCGTGGCTTTTCTGTTAAAATGAATGGAATTAAATCTACATGCACTTTTAACTTAATATATATATATTAACTATATATAACTATATATATTAACTATATATATAACTATATATTAACTATATATATAACTATATATATATATATCTCAAACACTGAAAACAACTTTCAGAGTGTGTTGGGTTTTTTTTTGATTATTTGTTTGTTTTCTAGTCAGTTTACATTTTTTCACCAGATAATTAAAATATTTTTCTTGTTTCTGTATGTTTACAAGATCATGGATGTTTGCATTAGATTAGTTTTTCCAGCCAAGGAAATTATACAGAGAAGACCTAACTTGCAACATTTTCTTTCTACCTTTTCTTAGTAGAAATGCCCACAGGATGAATGATTTCAATGACATCTAGTAATGTAGAAGAAAAGCTGATTTCTAGAAACTACAACTTAACACTACTGTCTTTTTTAACCAAACATCATTCTCAGTACAATAACTTCTGGGTAGAAAGCTGCCATACTATAGAATAACTTTAAAATGTATTTTTACTTTATGTTTCATACTTAAGAAGATCGAATAACTGGAGCTTGAACTCTAATGATATAAGCACAGCAGTTATTTTCTGCCATGAGCTAAGTAGTATGAAATGTTTAAATCAAAGTGAGTGTTGACATTGATTTTAACAACAGTGGGATTTCACTCATAACATATGGCAAGTTAAAATACAAAGAAGAGGGAAGGGAGAAATAATGTACATTAGAAATGACTTTGTTTAAAGAATATGATTGAGGTGATCTTCAAATAGGTGGGATTAAGGGGTAGAATATTCTTTATAAAAATGAAATGAAAACTAAGTATTATTATACAGTTAATAGCTATGCCATACTTTTTTTTTTTTTTTTTCTTAAAAAAGCAGTTGCTTTACATTTATACAGTTTATACAACTCAGTTACTTTACAATTTATGAAAAAAAAATGTTACAGATTTTTTTTAAAGAATATTTTGCTAAATATCTGAACTCTTTAGGAGGCAAGTACATGCCTAATATAAATGGGAGGCAAAGATTTCTTACTGAAAAATTCTGGAATCAAGTTCATAGTCAAATTTTACTCCATGCCTCCTTCCCTTATTAAATGTTAATAAAGCATGTATTTTAATGAAACACTTAAGGGAAATTATCAGAATGCAAAACTTGGTGTCAATAAGCAGAAATGAAAATAAATAATTTTTATATAAAATATTAACTAGCGTAATTATAGTATTGAATTACTAGGCACAAACTTCATATTGAACATAACTTTTCAAAATATGCTGTTCTGCTCATATATATATTTTATATTTCATTTAACTTACAGTTGCGTAGAGGTACATACATGTATATCAGCCTATGCTGAGAACAGAAAATACACACAGCTAAAACATATTTACTTAGCATAGTTGAACATTTGTAGAGATCATCTTTTATCTCCTTATTAAGTTCTGCTCAAATTCCCATTTTTTCCATGCAGGCCTACATTCCAAGCTAACGGTTTTCCCTTATTTTATTATTTTTTTCATTTTTTCAGATACGAATGGAGACTACATTTTGACAATTGAAATGACAATGACATTGGGAAGAAAAGCCATGCCAATGTGTAGAATAATGTGTGATGCTGAATGAAAGATGCAGAATAAATACAAGAATGATGTAATAGTTATTTTTAACCTCCCTCTATTGGCACCATATCTCTATTCTCTTTTGATGTTTTTGTTCTTACATTCTTGTATTGGGTTTATGTGGCAATGTTTTGGTAGCAGGGCAGGGGGGTGCAGGGGTGGCTTCTGTGAGCAGAGCCCAGCAGCTTCCACATGTCAAAGCAGAGCCAGCACCAGCCGGCTCCACAAGGGACCTGCTACTGGCCAGAGGCAAGCCAGGGAGCAACGCTGGGTGGGCCTCTGGGAGAGCAGACTGAAGGAAGGAAAAAAAAACCTGTTGCACAACAGCAGCTGGGAGAGTGAGGAGTGAGAAGCAGCCCTGCAAAGTGAGTGCAAAAGAAGGGCAGGAGGTGCTCCAGGCATGGAGCAGCAGTTCCCCTGTGGCCTGTGGAGAGGCCGCTGGTGGAGCAGGCTGTCCCCCTGCAGCCCATGGGTCCCACATGGAGCAGATCTCCATGCTGCCAGTCCGTGGAGGAGCCCCTGGTGGAGCAGGTGGATGTGGCCTGGAGGAGGCTGTGGCCCATGGAGAGCCCCCGCAGGAGCAGGCCCCGGGCCGGAGCTGCAGCCCGTGGAGAGGAGCCCACATAGGAGCAGGGGGCTGTGGGGAGCTGCCACCTGTGGGGGACCTGTGATGGAACAGATTGCTCCTGGGGGATGGACCCTGTGGTACAGAGCCATGTGGGAGCAGTTCTTCAAGAGCTCCTACCTGTGGGCAGCCCCCGCAGGCTCGGTTCGGGAAGAACGGCATCCCGTGGGAGGGTCCCCACGTGGAGCAGGGGCAGGGAGTGACCGTGAAGGAGCAGCAGAGACAAAGCATCAGGGACTGACCGCAGCCCCCATTCCCCATTCCCCTGTGCCACTTGGAGGGAGGAGGTACAAGAGGGTGGATGGGGAGAGGGTGTTTTTAGTTTCTTTCCTTTGTTTCGCATTGCTCTAGGTTGTTAGTAATAGGTAATAAATTACATTAATCTCCCTATGTTAAGTCTGTTTTGCCTGTGACGATAACAGGTGAGTGATCTCCCCATCCTTATCTCAACCCGAGCGCTTTGCATCATATTTTCTCCCCCTTTCATTTTGAAGAAGGGGAGTGAGGGAGTGGTCTTAGTGGGACTCAGCTGCCCAGCTGAGTAAAACCATCACAATTCTTTACATGTATGTTCTGTGGTTTACTTCCACTGTCAAGAACAAGAAGCTGAGGCTGCAACTCTGCTTCTGAGAAACAGCTTGATAAACCTGAGCAGAGATAACAATCAAGCCAGAGACAGCATGTTGACCAGAAAACAAACCATCATTTTAAGTGTGTGAGAATGTGTGTCTATCCCTAATAAAAATAAAATATAACACATTCTCTGGTTAGTAATATATACCACTAGCTCCCTCCTTCCCCCCACCTTTTCTCTCCTTTTGTCCCCTGAAAACAAAAATGCAAAGGGTCTCCTGCAGTAGTAATTCAGAAATGTGTATGTAGATTCAACAACAAAGTGGAAGGGAAAATGTATTGGTATGTATCAGCAAGGAAGCATCAACAATCATGTATTCTAATTGGGTGAGACAATTCCATTATTCTACAATTCCTTTGCAAATGCTACTTTCGATGTGTATCTTCTATTGTTACTTTTTTTTTTTTCTGGAAGATGAAAATATGCATAAGTAATATGAAAGAGATTTCATGTAAGAGGATTTCTGTGTTACTCAACACATTTACAGAAAATAGTTTTTAAAACCTACATTGATGTAAAGGAGTACTTGCCAGTTCAATATGAATACATCTACAAGTAAACAGGTTTGAATCTCAATAAACCCTAAGTAACATTTCTTTCCTTTAATATTTTTCCACAAATTATGGTGAGAACGATACCTTTATAGTCAATAGCAAATCCTGACATTCCAACAGAAGCATCACTGCGAAAAGCCAGAAACAGACTGTTACCACTGCTCTCTATTCTTTCAGGAGCCTGTGAGCCTTGAAAACTGCCAATTAGAGGACTGTTGGAATCTTCTCCTTCATAAATATGTAGAAAATCATAACTGGGTTCCATATTGAAACTGAAAATAAAGGAAAAAGAGAATTAAGTCTTAATTTCTTTTTCATGAATTAAACGCAACTATGATTGTGGCTGCCAATCTTCTGCCTTACACATTTTCTTCTCCAGAAATGAACGTATTTTAAAACATGAACATTTACGAGCTTTAGATGGAGTTCTCCTTACCAACAAAACAAACACCTCCAGCTTTATGTAAGATCTACTATAAGGCCATTGTTTAGGCTCTGTCTACAGTAAATGAAAACAAAGCATATGCTCCCACCTATCTTAAACACTGTTCTCAAGATGGGATGAATCACAACTTGCTTAAATTAAAAGTCAAGCTTTTAGTTCGCTAAACTACATGATACTAACTCCACCCATCATAAACAGAAATTCACTACCTGAGAAACAAGATGCTTTCATGTGGACAGATCTCTGTCCTGGAGCTTGTCTTTGTTCATACCCAAATTATATCATAGAATTATGATAAATTACAATTAATAATTAATATTCTTACCACTCACTAAACCACCTATGTCATATTTTATGACATGTATATATTTATACAACACGATTATGAATATAATACAAACAGGCTGTCCTTCAGAGGAAGGTAATTGAGATGAGTTCTGAGACAATATAAAGATAAAAATATGGGCTTTTATACTGTAAATGTATACAGAGGTAGATAGAAAGGAAGTATTAGGAACACTGAGAAAAACATCTGAAAAGTAAAACTAAATTAAAAAAGCAGAATTGAGTGGATATTTTTCTTTCTAATTGCCTTTGTAAAATGAAAGAGAAAATAAGTATTTTGCTTTGTTGCAAGTATGGTGGTCAGATTTGTGTTTGTCTTCCTATTATATCAGTTAGTACTGTTATACACAAGATATTCCAAATCATTAATATGTATTACAATTTTTTTCAGCTTTCTGAAAATATTTACAAGATTAACAATGCCACAACCTAGAGTTTAAAATACTCTATATCACCATCAGCTATAAGAAGGATGAGAATATTCCAAGAATATTTTGTAATATCAGACAGTTTGGGAAAGGTAGCATTAAAAACTTGGGAAGCAACTGCATAATCTTTTATTTCAGATTTCTGAGGAAGATTTCTATCTTGAAATCAGAACATCAAAATAAGGAAAGACTTTAGATGCCCACTGTGTGCTACTGGACTGCAATTTTTTGTAAAATGTACTGGAACTGCAGCATGAACTCTAAGTTTCTTCCATCTTACTTGAAATGAAGCATTTGAGCTTAGGCAGTCCAAGACATATACTGCTTATCATGAGGTACATGTATTTTCAAATGTGTAATTAGTGGGCAACTAATGCTACTTCAAGAAATACCCAAAGAACAGAATGTTCGTATTATTGATTATATAATTTTCAGGTCTCTCAGGTTTGATTATTTCATTTATGTCATTGCAATATTTTATTAGAAGTCAGCCAATACAGAAAACTGTGTTTTCCAAAAAAAAAAGGTGCAAAATTTACACAACAAAATTATCAACATCCCATTATCTTTTACTAAAAGAAGCATAATTGATCTCCATACTGCTGAAGCAGAGAGCAACGTCATCATTAGCTTAACAATCAAGTTCAGGATACAGAACCAAAGGAAGAAAAAGTTGTGCACTTCCATCCATACATACAGCAGCCAAGATGATTATATAGGCCTGATTCAAATAGAAATGATAAACTGAACACATGAATATGACTACATGAACTTCAATTTGTGTTAAAAATGTATACAACAAATATAGGTTGATGATGGTATGTTGAGTAAATAAAATTTCTTCAAAACAATGAGCCAACATTATTGAAACATCTTTTTTTTCTTGACTAAGTAGACTAAAATATTACCTTTTTTTTTTTTTTTTTCTTTTTTTTTTTGCTATGGTATATATCTGAAATCAAAAGTAACATATAACTTGTCACTTTTCTTTTTCTGTTAAAACTTTTCTGTTATTTTGAAGCAATGATATAGCACATATTATTGGTATACTCCACGTCTCATCCATGAAATATAATTAGAAGCGTTAAGAAATAACAGATGATGAGAAGTGACATTTAAAATCCCATTAAACAGAGACATTCATCTAGAACTTGTACCTTTTGAATATCAAGGCAATGACAAAATCGGGGTTTACTTTTATTCTCCAGTCACATTCTTTCCCAGGAGGATATGCCTGTGGATAGTTAGGTGATAAAATAACTCCTGCTGGGCCTGTCAGGTTTCCTCCACATGCAGCTGTCACAATGTAAAAAGAAATGGGAATATGGTCACATGTTAAATTTACAAGTGTTTGTTAGCTGTTAAATAAGAGTAAATAAACATTTGAACATTCCCACTTGTATTTTCCAAAAATAATATGTGCTCTCTTCATATTCAAAAGCACAAAAAAAGCTCTTCCTAAAAGAACAAAATATTAAGCTGAATAGGAATTCCTGTATATTGTTGCTGCTACTTAATCCCATCTTTATGAAACTGGAGTATTTGTTATATACTGGAAGAGGAGAAGCATTACACCAACCAAAGAAGTGTTGTTGAGCACCTGGTGCTCACCAGTGTGTATGAACTCATGAAAGAGGTTTAGACTGGAGGCAGTCAGGGCAGTAACAAACATGCCCTGGTTGAATTTGTGATCTCAAGTAATATGAGCCTGGCAAGGAGCAAAGTCAAGACTTTGAACTTTAGAGAAGTGAACTTACAGCTATTTAAATATTATTTTAATGTTTTAATATTTGTTAATATTTAATTATTTTTAAAATAATAATTTTAAATAATTATTTTAATTGTTTCTGTCAGACATTGTTAATTTCAAATGTTCATAAAGTTTAAAGAATAGAGTGAGAAAATGACATCCAAAAATACTGTTATTATTAAGAATGTGGTTGTTGGTGACCAGAAGTATGAAATAACTGGTTTCTATGGAGAGCATTACTCCAGCGTTAGCCTCATATGCCCACCAGTTGAACAAGAAATATGATCTGTATTAATTATAAACAGAGAATAACATTTCAGCTAATTACCTATGCATGTAGGAGGATCCGGTTGCCAGAAGAATCGGTTATTCAGTTGTACACATGTAATTTTAGCTTGTCCTTGAAGCTGATAGCCAGGGTCACATTGAAAGGTGGTTGTATCCCCAGGCTCCCTGCTGTCTCCATATCTAGTGCCATTTTGTGGTGTCCCAGGATCATTACAGGTCGATGCAATAGAAGCTGTTAGGGAATCATTAAATAAAAGCTTTAAGATGTAGATATTAGATGTAGACACTCTTTACTTAAAAGCACAATATTTTTACAAGTGCATTCCAAACAAGGCAATAGTATTTACTTATTAGTTAACATACGAATGCTTTTTGATTCTCTTTTTCTATGAGAATTCGCCCACTGAGATACATCATGATTATGTTGGCTTCCTGCCAGTTTTCTTAGTATGAAATATGGCCTGAGAGGAAATAAACACAAGCTTTTCTTCTTCTTTTCATTTTTTAATACACCAAAAGAGCTAGTAACTCATTTTCTCATTTTAATGTTCCCGTTATCAAAGCAAATTTCTTTATGCACTTTGATGCCTTTTTACACAACATGGTAAATAACACAATGTAAATAATATTGTTTTGTAGTCTTAATATTCTTCAGCATGCAAATGCTATGTTTGCCCAGCTGGATGAATCAAATAGCAGTTTTATGTAGCCCTGTATTTCCCTTTCCAGGGGCAAGAAACAACTTTATCAGAGTATGCTAAAACTCAATCTAAGCAAAACATCTCATATGTTCAATCTCTTGAGTTTGTATATAGATTTTGCTTTTGTTCTTGTTTTGGCTGGGATAGAGTTAATTTTCCTCCTAGTAGCTGGTTTGTTACTGTGTTTTGGATTTAAAATAATGCTGATAACAGACCGATGTATTAGTTGTTGCCATTGGACCTGGGAGGGGACAGAGCCAAGGTACTCTAGATTGCTCCACCCAACCATGTCCTTTTTAAAGAACTTAGCACACCTGTGAGCAGGTAGGTCTAAAACCTAATGTCACAATGGGTTTTGGTGGGCACCTACAGGTAAGACCATCTACTATTTTCACCGTCTTCTTTCAGTTAAGTTTAAACTTTGTGAACCCAGATCAAAGACATTTTAAAAATCTACTCTCCCACATCCTTCTGCTCATCTGTACCAGAAAGTACAATCCTTGAAAATTGTGAAATATCAACAAAAATTATTTATTTATTTATTTATTTATTCTAATATAAACTAGGTATATTTTCTTGCATGCTCACACATCAGACAGTTGATTAATTCTTAAACTGGTTCACAGCCACCTCAACTCTAAATTTGATGTCCTTTGAAGGTGTAATTTTGTTCTGATTATCAGACCAATAAGGACAATTCAGAGATAAAATGATTAAAATTATTAAAAGTGCACATACCATGTTAAAACTGTTTTTTACTACTTTATTGGTTTATAAACTAATATTAGAATTACCCATAATATCTGGATGTACATTCTCCTACACTCTGGGAAAGCAGTGGCTATGTCTTTCAGTATTTTGAGCAGCACCAAGCACTCAAGTTATAGGAAAGTACTACAAATTACAGGTCAAAAACACTAGGGACATAAATGTAATTATACATGTATTATGCTTCATTAATGGCTTCTATTGCTACAAACAGAGGTGCAAAGTCTCTTCCAAACTTCATTATATAGTATTAAATGACTGAGAAAAATCTTGGCCTTTCTTTTTCACATTTTTTTTTTTTCTCATCTCTGGAACTCCTTTAAGCAAACACACACACAGAGTGAAATGAAATGCTTTGACTTTTACACAATAGTAATATGTATCCATATAATTGGAATTAGACTGAGGCTTTCTTTGCAACATGAACAAATACATTAACACAAATAAAATTATAAACACAGAAGCACTAACGAAAAATAGTTTGTGGGCAGTTTTCTGACACTGAGAATTGGCAGTCATTTTTTTGAGGTTTGGTCTCCTGTAACAATCATTGCCAATTGTTTATGCTGGAATGAGAACAAATTGAGAATCTTTATTATTAGAATTAACTTGCAAGTCAGTGCCAAAAAAAATGGCTTATAAAACAAGTGAAAGAGAAATAGAAAGGAATATGTCTGCTGGTAATGGATTCCAGCTCTAGATTTCCACTGACCGCAATGTAGTACACACATGGACATTTGCACACTGACACATAAATTTAGTGGTCTTCATCTAAACTTGCATTACATCTCAAATTTTCTTTAGGAAAGAATTAGAATTTACTTTGGTTGCACTATTAAATTAATTCTTTTTCTTCATTTTTAAAGGATTTGAAGCACTTTTTAAAATCAAGGAATCAAAGAATATACCTCTTATAAATTATGTAAGTTAGTAGTCTGTCCATGCTTCCTGCTCTGTTTATTTATTTGTTTGATTGTTTTTTATTTCCTTTTTTAGTTTTTCTGTTTAAATCACAGTAAACATTATTATTTCATTAAAATGATTTTTTAACTCATTCTCAGAAGAAAAGATAAAAAAGCTGCTGATAAAAAAAACTACTACCACAATGCAACCTTTGTGACCAGAAAAAAAAAAAAAAAAAAACACAAAACAAAACAAAACAACAACAACAACAACAAACCAACAGCAATTAAACATTTAAAAAACTGAAACAGTTACCACGTTGTACAAATGAAAAAATCTTTTTTTTTTTAACCTGAAAAAAATATATATTTTTTGTGGATTTAGTGTTTTTAGCCCTTTGAAATAAAAAATGTCACTTGATAACGGCCCAATAAGAAAATAAAAATCTTACTGAAAAATACTTGCAATAAAACCCTTAATTTGTATTGACCTGAGGTGATCTTCTGAAATAATGAAAATATCTATAATTTTGTTTACAATGTGCTCTAGTATAATTGTGTTCTAAATTTTCAGTAGAAAGAAAGGTTGAAAAATTAATGAGCAAGATGAGAAACAAACTGAAAAAGAAGAAAAGGTGAATCTTATTAAAATGGTTTTATGTGTACTCTAGCAAATAGGTGGCTACTTGGACAAATCACAGAAACTGTAAAACATCTCTATATTAAAATTCATGAATTATGATAACTAACATATTACAAATACAGGACTCTGTTTATCATTTTAATATTTGTTATTCTTGACTTTGTTTATCATTTTAATATTTGTTATTCTTGACTTTGTTTCCACTCCAAAGTAACACACCTTAAACACCTTGAGATCATTCCTATTTCTAAATGAAGCAAAATACAATGGCAGTGTTGCATTTTTATTTATTTTTTGACAGTGTGAGACTTTTCCACCAGAATTTATAAGCATTAATTCAAGAACTAAAGTAATGGCTATTACTGCTAATGAGTACTGTGTAAGCACTCCCCAGGCACCACTCTGACAATTTACCTGACATCCCTTATTAGTGCAGTTTACTAAATGTATACGTGGCCACAAGGGAAGGAAAGCATGACCATGACCTCAGAGAAGTTATTTACTATTTGACAGACAACAACAACCCAAAAAAAAAAAAAAAAAAAAAAAAAATTGGATCACTAGCGCATATCTGTTAAAGAAGCAAAATTCTTTTAAGTATATAAGCATATGACAATCTCATTAGTTAGCTTTTTTTTTTTTTTTTTCAAGAAATCTTTGACTACCTTCATTTTTTCATTAAAAGGTTATGCAAAATAATACCTCAGCAATCAACAAGTATTCCCAGTTCAACCGTGTCAAGTACGTACCAATCATCAAGGACTGATGCCTTTTAAAATTTATTTTTACTGTTAGTCCCCATTTCTCACATAGAAAGTTCTAAATTTTAAAAATAACCAGGCATTTAATAAGCACCAAAACACTCTTTACACTTCTGTTCCTGCAGCCTCAGAAGTTATTTTCTGTATTTGAAAACAGCAACCTTTTCATCATGCCAAATACACTTGATCCTAATTAAACAAAACATCAGACATTTAAGCACTGATGTGTCATCTAGTAAAGTGAACATTTAGACAGACTGTCAACTTTTCAACATTTCATCTCATTTCTAAGTTGTTTTACTTCACAAAATTCCCAAGAGTGTAACTGCATGAAAATTACAAATCTGTTCTCACTTTACTTGGTATTGTGAAAATATCTAAAGAGTATAGGTGTTATATGCTTTAATAAGTAATCCAGACATTAAGAATCACTAGCTCTTCTATCTCGTTTAATAACAGGCTTTTTTCTTCTCGATCCACATACTAATATATACCCATGCAATTAATATCCATCATACATACTTATGGGAAATGGCATGTTCATTCTGTGACGTGACAATGCCATATAAAATTGTAAAAAATGTGAGGAATTCAGAGACTTGAAGCTGAACACAATTAGAACTGCAGAATCATAGGTTGAAAAAGACCTTCCATAAAGTCCAAATGTTAGGGCTGACCTGTGTCCCATCACTAAACTATGTCTCTTGCCACATCCACACATCTCTTAAATACCTTTTGGTATTTAATGATGTATATTCATATCTATTATTATATTTTATATTATATGATGTAGGTATGTAATGGTCCTCCACCACTTCCCTAGGTGGACGATTCAAATGCCTAACCATTCTTTCTGTGAAGAAATCCTTCCTGATATCCACTCTAAGCCTCCCCTGGCACAACCTTCCTAGTGTTCTATCGCTTGTCACCTGAGAGAAGAGACCAACACCCACCTCACTACAACCTCCTTTCAGGTAGTTTGGGAGTGTGATGAGGTCTCCCTTCAGCCTCCTTTCCTCAAGACTAAACAAACCCAATTCCCACAGCTGTTCCCCTCACATGTATTTGATAAAATCAAAGATAATTGATAAAAATGTTCAGCAAAACTAGCCATGAAATTCCACCCTGTGGAACACCACTGGCGGCAAACAGCTGCCACTGGATTGGGTACCATTCACTATGACTCTTTGAGCCCAGCTATCTAGCCAACTCTTCATCCAGCAAACTGGACACCTCTCCAACCCACGAGTAGCCAGTTTCTTCAGGAGAACACTATGGGAAACAGTGTCAAATTAAAACATATATGACGTAAAACACGAAAAGCAGCAACTACATTTATGACTTAAGGATGCTATAGTCAAAACTAAGCTGCATAGGTAGACTGTTTTAGAAATGACTGAGAAAAATTAAGGTATTTTCCAACCTAAATGGTTCTGATTCTAAAATGGCAAAACCAAGAGAGGGGATTTGACTTCCATTAACTGGCGAATAACTCAATTGCTGTGTGCAAGTTCTTGCACATGTTATATGCAGTAAACTACACAATACTCCACATTTATAGTCCCATTCTGTACAGATTTCTCCTCTCCTACTCTCTGTTTCACCTCCTCAACAGAGGACGTGCTTTTGTGTGCACAGTCAATAGAATCAGAAAGTGCCAGAAGAATGGGCAGCTGGGAAAAAAAACAAAGGTGCCTAGGGAGTTTTCAGACCTCCATATGTCGGCAGCCACTACGTAAAGCTTCTCTATTTTGAATTTAATAATCTTCCAGAATGCCAATTTGGATCTTGTTTTGGATTTGGCCCCCAAACTACATTTTCTACAGTTAATTTAAAACTTCACTGAAAATCAATAGGATACTGTTTTTGAGAGTATGACCCGCTGTATATATTTGTGTGTTTGTAGCCTTGTGATTAATATGTTAGAGCAGTGCCTAATTTATCTTTCATCTGAAGGACACTTCATCTTTGATCAGTTTGTTTAGCCTGTAATCTGCTGTACAAGAAAAAAAAAAATCATCACCTTCATCTATACTGTTTGTACCATGCCTCTGGTAAGCCATTTGCTTCAGTGTTTTGTCGCAGACTCTATTTTTTGTACTCCACATAGTAATAAAAATAATGAAAACTTCTCCAGAATTAGGTTTGTAAACTGCAGGTGATGCAGAAGCTTCATGTGTTTTGACACAAGTGATCGCATAATAAATTTGAGAAGGATTTTGGCATATCAAAGCCGAGACATTGTACATAGGATTTGCAGACTAACAACCACTTCCATAGGTGAAAGAATAGTGTTTAGTCTCTAACAAGCATCTTATGCAACATATGTAAATGTGCATACTAGCAACTGCAAATCAATATTAAATATAAATGTCTTGCATTGTTCAGTAGCGTAATAAAAAAAGAAATACAGATGCTAATTCCACCTGTTTTGCAAAGGCTGAAGTACAAAACACCACAAGTTTAAAGGAGGTAACCAAAGTGACCTACAAGCTTATTTTCTGCGTAGTTCTACAGAAACCAAATGAAGAACTGCTGCCTCTTAAGAGGCTGAGAATACCTTATCCAGGCTATGGATTAGATGATGGATACAAATTATTTTCCATGCTAATGAAACTGTGTTATTGTGGGCATGTAATGCAACATTTATAGCAACACAGAAAGCAAAAGACTGAACTATGGAGTATGATTAGATTACAGACTTCAAAAGGGTGTCCAACTGTTTAACTACTTTAACAAGAGATGTCTAAATGCATTTTATTTTCTTTGAACTCAAAAATTAGTATATATGCATATTTAAATCTATTTTAAAATGTATTTTTGTGCTAAATCCCTTTGTCTTCTCATGACGAACCCTAGCAATGAAAATTTTGTCATTGAAATGCTTGTACTTAAATACAATTGCTCGACTCACTAGGGTAGTAACTAAAATTTATCTCAGCAATAAATGAACAATTTACAAGGCAAGAGTACCCTGACAGTTCAAAATATGTAACACAGTTACCATAAAAATTTCTGTAAACAGACAAGTGATCAAATGGAATTACAAGCTGGACATAAGCAGATATTATTGCTTAAATAGATGTCAAATTAAGCACAATGTTATTAGGAGCTATCAAAATTAGAACCACTGATGCTTAAGCTCTTTTTCAGGGGAAGAAAGATATCAACAGATGTGTCAACATTAGAAACAGTAATTTCCAAATAACTATTTTAATTGACTGATTGGTATGAGGTTTTTTATTTTTATTGCCATAACTGACTATTTGTATTGTTAACAGAATGATTTATTCAGGAATGTTTACTCTGTTAAACTGTTGGAGAACAACTGCTGTTAGGTATTATTAAAATAAAGCTGAGCCTGTAAGAATGGCAATACGACTAATCTGACAGTGGTGTTCCTATCATCTCCTACTTCTACTGGTACTTGTTAATATCAGGTAAACAAATTGTATGGTTAGATAAATAAGTTCTTAGTGAAACAAGCTCCAGGTCAATAAAAGCAATGTGTGAGCATCGGATCCAAGTGCTTTCAGAAGTCTAGAGTTTAAGCAAGACTGATTTGCTTCAATATAGATGGCTAGTCTCATTTGAGATGCCTTACCAAGGTAACGGGCACAGGCACAGGACTGAAAGATATGACAAAGGACTTATGACCTTTGACCTTTTGAGTGGCAGATGGACACCAGACAGGGTGTCCATCAGACAGCACCTCAAAGGGAATTAGATACCTGTGACAAAGCAGTTAATCACAACCTATTGCATTCTATGATTTTATAAGGACTGGAGGAAACAGCATGTAGCTGGGACAGGGGAGGGTTAGGCTGGGTGTTAGGAAAAGGTTCTTCACTGAGAGGGTGGTCGGGCACTGCGACAGGCTCCCCAGGGTAGTGGTCACAGCACTGAGCCTGCTGGAGTTCAAGAAGTGTTTGGACAACGCTCTCAGACACATGGTCTGATTTTGGAGTGGTCCTGTGTGGAGCCAGGAGTTGAATTCGATGATCCTTGTGGGTCTCTTCCAACTCATATTCTATGATTTTATGAATCTGTAACCTTATGGTAGGATTCATATAATTGACCCTTAGATGTCTAGAATTTTGAAATTTAATGCGCATTACTGTAACTAGACTTACAGCTGAAGGAAAAAAAATATTAAAAAAAAAAAAAAAAAATTTACCTTAGACACTTAGGACAAAATTAAACCAGGTTAGAAAACTTCTTTCTAATGATAGGATTTTTTTTGCTGCTTGTAATTGTGTTTCTTTGGAAAATGGAAGGCAAGTATCAAATATGTCTATACCCTTCTTGTGTTCACTTTCTGTATCATGACAAGAAAGAGTTGGTTGACATCCCTGGCTTGTAATACATAGTTTAAATGTATTTAACCCCTAGAGTAAAGGTCAATTTTGTACAGTGAACTCCATTTTTTTGTCCTTTTACGCATGATTAAATGGTAATTAAGTTTTAATGAAAAGCATTAGGCTGATTACAATTAACATAATCATTCTTGTCAGTTCATGTCCTCATGTTCTGCATGCTGAGCTGATTGGGCAAGACACGGCACTTTTAATAGTATTCAAATGTTTTATGAGCTTCAGCCATTTACATTTTTCCATTAAAAACACATCTAAGTACATACACAATCAACAGTAAGTAATTCATAGGTGATTGTTTTCTCATCTACCTCAAACTATACTTTAAGAGTGCATCATTTTTTTAGACAGATGCAACAATAGCACTCTTACTGCAAAGTATAGAAAGGAGGTAATCAGCACCTTTGCAGCACTGCAAAACAAATTCTCAACTGGAGGCTAGCAATTCAATGCTTTGATTTTAAACTGTTCATTTGGCCTGATACTCTCAGAGGTATATCCTTCCTGTGATGCTCTAAGTGGATGTTCATTGGCATAGACACTCATTCCAATTGCACAACAGATGAATGCCATTTAACATGCCATACCAAAGTTGCATGTGTCAGAATTCCAGATTCTTGAAGGTTTTCCAAGCCTGTGCAATTCTGCATCTGAAATTTACTTTTAGGTTTGTAATTCATGTTTAAATACAATAGGCTCATTAATAAAAGCATCACCTGAAAATCTATCAAGTGACAGACACAGAGACTCAAAACTTAAGCAGTTACCTTCATAAACTTGTAGTGAAATATCTGCCTCATCTGTTATTACCAGAAGACTTTAAGCAATTTAAGACTTTTTTTATTCATTCAGTCAGAAACTACTAAAGTAGTAAATTTTCAACATTCTTTGCAGATTTGCTGTTCAAACTGACATACAGTTTGAACACATGAATAGTAAAGCATGCAAAGATCCTACATATCCATAGTTTAATCAGTTCAAATCCTTTACAGATCAAGGCCACAGTAGTGTGCTTATTGCCTCAAGGAGACTGAATAAACTAAGTCCTGGTTTTTAGATGAAATAATTTAATATTGACTTTAACATATTCCTTAAATCCTATTTTTCACTCTATACAAACAAAAAAATAAGAAAAACATTCTGCTTGCCAAGCAGGGTGAATGAAACTTTAATATCATTTTCCCTTTACTTGAGCTGAGACTTTCAGTTCTTCACCACTAACTCCAATTAATTCCGGTAAGACATACACTGCAATTGCCAGAATAATCACTGAGTGCATCCATCAGGCATGCTAACATGACAAAATCAGTTCTTCACCCTTAAGGCATTAAATTGTTTCTTATTTACTATAAGTATCATTGAAGGTCAAAGAATACATACTAACTTGTTGGCAAGTTGAACAGCTTAAATATTTTCCTCCTTTCAAAATTTATGCATAAAATTATATATATATATTTTTGATGTAATATGTTTGCTAACTCTAACAGAGAAGAAAGAAAAAAAAATAACTTAATTTCCATAAATATCAAATTTAACTTTTTCAAACAATACGGAAAGCAGCATATTGTGTAGCACACAGGTCAGAAATTTTAGAAACATTTATTCTCTTCTTTTCGTTTATCTTAATACGTATACCTTTAACTAGGTATCTTAGGGTGAAACTGTCTATGGTTTGGAACACAACATTCAGAAAAAATAAAATAAAGTAAACAGGAAAGTTTCAAATGCATTATTAAAAGTCTAGTAAACTCTGGAAGCAAATTTTCTTATGCAGAAATAATGATTGAAAGCTTATTAGTGCCCTTTATTTCTGAAAGACATCACTTACAGAGAAGGTTGAGAAGGTTTTAAATAATACTCCTGCTCACATATGTTTTATTAATTCATACTTTTTTTTATGTTCATGAGCAGATACACCTTACATACTTAGGGATACAATGACTGAGTCAAAGACAACGGTACAGTGGCACAACAGTACAATAGTACGATGGTCTCCTTGCAGTCCTTCCCCTAGTGTTTAACACTTCAGTCACCATATCATGTGACTGAACACACATACTCAGTTTTACAATATTGATCTTATTATACTGCATACAGGGGGGTTGTTACTTTAGCCCTGAAAAATCCGTGTGATCAGTTCCATATAAATTGTTTTTTATATATTTCATTATATTTAGATATATTTAATTATTCAGTGTAACTGTTTACACAAACAGTGGTTAAGGTCATAAAATGATGCATTAGGTGGTGTGAGTGAAAAAAGAAAAATAAACGGAAAAAAATAATCAAAAAATATGAACACTAAATAATGTAAGATATTAATAGGTAACACTGGTGGGAACACTTAAAAGCCCTAAAGGAAACTCATGCATGTACAAACCCATTTTGACTTGTTAGACAACAGTGATTAGATAATACTGGACATGGTTTTGCTATACATAACACGGAATAAGAAAACATATAGACACAAAGCAAGTCCAAAAAATTCACCTTAGTTGTAGTTATCTCCCTAAGTATACAGACTGGAATAATATAATCTTTTGGTAAAGACTGAAGAAGTTGTAAAATGAGAAACAATTCACACATATAAGAACAATATATATAAATATTGCATATAATATTGCATTTGAGATACAAAAATATTTACGTACTTGAAAATTGAATGGAGAAGCCTGATTTGCTGATGAAGAAGTCACTGTCAAACTGTAATGTCAATGAGTTGAAAGTGCTGTGAATATCCTCTGGAAGGGCTGAGCCGCTCCATTCTTTAAGCAATATGCTGCTTTCAATGGGCCCATCCCATACCTTCAAGATGTCATGAGCAACTTCAGTGTCAAAAACAATAAAATGCAGGCTGTAAAGAAAAAGAAAAAGCCCTGTACATTACTGATTAAACACAATTACATAAAACTCCAAGCAATCATTTCCAAACTGTTCTTAGTTTTGAAATGCTGTTTCTGTTTCAGGACTCAAGAAGGCTTGGTTGTCCTGAAGCGTTATCTATTTTTCCTGTTGGGTTAGCTGATCTCATAAGAGAGATACTGTTCAGTCCTTTAAATGCTTTAATTACAAAAAACACCATTATGACTTGTTCTATAAATTAACCTCTTTTTATCATAGATATTTTAAATGTTAAGAACTATAATTTCATCAAAGATTTCCTTAATTTATTCAACTGAGGATACAAAAAACACAGATTGAACTGAACTATATGCAACTGAAAAAAGCAGTAGCTACTAGACATAGCACAGGAAATTCAGTCAGTATGGTATTTGTTTTTCTTTACAAAAAGTAAAAAATGCATCAATCCATCTTTGGCTTATGCCAACATTTGTAAAACATTAAGTTTCTATATTGGAATACTCACATTTTTATTTATCTTCAGATGAAATACTAGATTTAGAAAGGTGTTCAGGAATGCTATGTTATTAGCCAAAACCTGTACATTGACTTCAAGTTCTGACTGTATATTTTTAACTTTGAAGAAATCAAATAGCTAAATATATAAACTCCTTTTTTAAATACTCATGTGTTGATATTTCTTAATTACATTTGCCATTTGTCCACATAAATTAAATACTGAAATAGCTTACTATTTGTTAACTTTTTGCACAAAATAACAAAATAGCTAATGTGCTCAAGTAATACATCTCAGTTATATAACATTAATTATATTAGTATCAAGATTTTTTTTTAATGACAGCAATTAAAATTATATTGAGTAGATTTTTTTTTGTTTTGTTACATTCTTGTTTTAATCGCAACTTTCTGTTAGCAATGGACAAATCAGCTTGAATATTAGAAGAACTGAACATTTCAAAGTTTTGAATGTGTGTTACTACAGGAAATCTGAGCTGAAAGAATCTTTAAATATTCATATTCCTTCCACTTTGACTGATTCAGCTACATGTCAGCTGCAGAGTATGAAAATCTTTCTTATTAATATAAACCGATGAGCAAAAACTGTTTTAAAAGTTCTTATATTACCTTTTCTTATGCCTGAGTTGTTGAATCTTTCCATTAGTTTCCCATAAATTATTACAGAAATAAAAATGTAGATTATTGGCATGTCTATGCAGTTCTTAGCATGTACTTTTATTGTGTTCATTAGTCATTGTTTGTGCTTCCCTTTTGTAATTTTCTTATTTCTTCTGTTTTCTCTTATGCTGTCTAGTCCATATGGAGAAATCTACCAGTCCTTATGTATTAAGCATTCTCTCAGTCCTGTGCAAATTTCTTTTTAAAGCCTTGTTATTTCTCTTAAATTTGATTATTCTCAAAGTCTTCTGAGATGTCTTACTTTATCTGATTATGGGGAAAATATGATACTTGTATACTTCAAAATGTTATAAATGTTAGTAACAATATGATAGAAGAGAGCAGGAATAAAAGAAGAAAACCTGTCAGAGTTGTATACAAAGGGTTTATCGTCTCTTATGCTGCTGTTAATCGACAAATTCTCATCACATCAAAGCATCCATGACAGTCTCCTACTAGATAACCAACAATGTCCAAGATGCCTGATGTCCAAGCACTCCTGGCAGAGACTCAGGCACTTTAGGTTTGCTTGAAGTAATTTATTCAAGAAAGAAACTGTTGAATAATTATATTCTATTTACAACAAATTATTACATTGAATGTGACAGTAAAATATATAAAAAAAATGGCATTACAATGACTCAGGGGAAGAATTTTGAAACCACAGCTGACAGCTTGGCATTTTAGCTTGTTTACAGTTAGAAAAAGGCATAGCAGTGCAACACAGGTGATTTATAGACTGTACTATCTATTGGAATTCACAGTTAAAAATTAGATGCCTAGGTGTCCCTTGTAAAACTTAGTTACTCAGGTTCCCTAGAGGTGTGGTGTTCATAAATGCCAGCATGACAAGCATTGACTTTATTACTATAACGAGGAATTAATAAACGAAACAAACAAACAAACAAAAAAAGTAAAAGAGTGTGAATATATAAGGCATAGAATATAATTTACAAAATACTAAAGTCAACTATACATGTAAATACTGAAATTAAGCATGTACCTTATTGTCTTTCCTGGATCTGCTTCAATAATCCAAGTGCAATGAAGGTTATTGTCATACGGTGCTGGGTAACCTGGGGACAAAATGCGCCCCGATGTAGCAGCATGAATTCGGCCACCACACTCAGCTACAAAATAAATAAGGATTGCTTTATTTTTAAGAAGACCATAATACTTGCATGTCCTTTTTTTTTTCTTTTTTTTTTTTTTCTTTTTTCCTCTGTTTCATATCTCTGTTTCTTCTAACAAGGTCACAGGTAACATAATATCTCTGAAGTAACATTAGAAACCGGTACATATGCATACAAACCAGGATATGTACAGAAGTTAAAAATGCATATATAATAATCTCTTTCTTGACTTGCAATAAAGTAATAAATCGTACTTAAGTGATTATGATGTTTTACATACAAGTGTATATCAATATAAACTGAGCCTACAAAAGCACAATTTTAGCATCAGCAAGACAGCAAAAAAGCAGTGTTAGGAGGTCTCAAAAACATCTCATTGAACATGTTTGTCTTCCCTAGGTAACACTGAACACTGAAACTCAGACTTTACACACTTTCAAATTGTAATTAAAATCACTTTCTCACTTGTTCTAATATCAAAATGCATTCGGTTTAATGGTTTGAACTTATTTTTATGTATCTTTAAATGTAATTAAATAAGAAAGCAGTTAGGTATTGCCTTGCAATTTCCTTAAGTATTAAAAAATTTAAATGCTGTATGCCCATAGGTGAGACAGTAAGTCAGACAATTATAATTTGAAAGTATGAACTGTCTGGTTTTAACCATTTCTACTATCACTACTGTCTTAACTTTTTGGAGTGACCTATTGCATCACAAAGAATCCAGAATCAAATGATGCTTACTTTGCTTGTTTAGAGAATCATGCCATTATCTGGCCAGTATGAAGTTGTGCCCTAATGGAAATGGAACTCTGTGTAACAGTCAGGTGCCATTGAATGAAAAATCAATCAGTAACTCCACAGTTAAATAAGGTCCCTGAAGTCCAACCTCAGCTACCCTAACAGCTTTGCTTCACAAGTAATGGCACTAAAAAACACTGACGGAAACTGTTCAAGCACAGCTGTCTATCACAGTGTAATACAAAGATGATGGAACAAACATGGCAGCAGAACCAAATAATTTATTAGCAACAACTCCTAACAAGATACATGCCACTAAGTCATTGCTGACAACCATATTGTTATACAAACGGAAAAGAACTGCCGAGGAAACAAGTTGAGTGATTTACTTAGCTATCCTGCTGTTTTGGTCACTCAGATCACTACATATTATTTATGAAACCACAGCAGAAAGCTATTTCTTCAAATATCTGTTCTCTAAGTTTTCAGGTAATTTCAATTATACAAGTTGCAATAATTACCATGACAGATAACTGCATATAAAGAAATTACTGATACACTATTGTATTTACCAAAGACCTCAAAATATCTCAGTGAAACCAAACTTATTTAAACTCAAACTAATTGACATATTTGTTTTAAAATTCTAAGACTTTTTCAGAAACAGAATACATGTTGTGAACTTCAGGAGGATATGTTATGTTCACAGTGAAAAAAAAAAAAAAATTCAAACATGATTCTGACAAAAAAAAAATCCAAAATGATAGTTTCCAATATGCAGAATTAGGCATACTGTAAGATCACCATCTTAAAGAATATGCTATATAAAATAATTATAAATGATAGAATTGAACTATCAATCAAAAAAGACCTATAATTGTCCAAAGATGGAATTACGGGAATTCATTTTGTTTCTTTGATGTGGCTTAGAAAATGAAAATGAATGCCAAGATCAATAGAGCTATGTATCATTGAAGATTACTAGGTGTAGAATATGCTGAATATATGCATTTAAAGACATATATTAAAGACATGATTGTAAAGACAATGATGAATGTAAAAGTCACTGAAGACAGAAGCAGGTATCAAATGTTGATACAAGATACAGCAAGCAAAAAAGAATAGATCTGTCTAACAGGAAGACATTAAGAAAGTGTGTCTAGGTAAGAAAGCAATCTTTGAAAGTTCATGACAACTCAAGGAAAAGGATGAAATGGAAGCCTGTCAAATCAGAGAAGGAAAAGAGAACAATTAGCATGGGATTAAACTACAAAAAGAAAACATCACATATGTAAACCTTATTAAGTAAATATAAATAAAGAGAATGAAATAATCTGAAGAAGCCTAGCTGAATTTTTAGGAATCTTCATGATAATTTTTCCTTTTCGCAGAACAGTAGAAAAAAAAATATGTAACAATTCAATGCAGTTAACAGACTGGTTTAGAAAGATACATTCTTAGAAGACTTTCAGAGAGAATTCAGAGACAATGGTCAACATTTGACTTCTTAGGGAGCTAATTAACATGTTTCAGAGGTGTTTTATTGATTGAGAAACAGGAAGAGTGAGTCTATGCAAAACTCTTGAAATCCCCTTGTTTGACTTTAAAGAAAGGAAAAATAACAAATAGATATAAAGAGAGAAAGCTATGTAGGAAGATAGCATTGTGGTTGAATGAAAGAAAGAACAAACTCTAACCCCAGATACTAAATGAAAAGTGATTACTCTATTGATAACAGGACATAATTCCACTTAGATTTGAAGTGAGATCCTCAAGAAATAGAAGGTTTTCATATAAGTAATTCCAAAAGCTCAGCAACAAAATACAGAAAACAAATCTAGTAATGCAAGGTACAAAGTCAAAGTATAATAAAAAACAAAGATAGGATAGCAATAGTAAGTGGAATATAGAAGCTTAAAAGCATCCTGTTATCAAGAAAAGTGGAAATAAAGGTAAAGATATAGGAGTGCAGAGAGCATTTCATTGCAGTAATGCAGTAAAATAAATAAATTCTCAGCATAAAAAAAACACACGTATTGGTCAAAAAGATTTTGGAAAAGGGGTGTGAAAGGTGTTCTACCAGAGAAAATATGGGAATCTTCTAGATTCACTTGATCCTAGGTTCTCCCATCTTCCTCTTTGTCCAGGTCAGATTGGAATATACACATTTTTTATTGTTCTTTTGTTTAGAAATATTTTATGCTTGAGATATCAACACCCCAAATATAGATCATCATACTAAGAAGTGTATGATTGAACTGATTTAAATTCTTACCTGTTGGTGAAAACAGACAGAAGATTACAGAAAATTACCTTAGAGTCATTATTTCATTTAAATTAAATGGGGAGATAGACAAAGGTAGTACTAATTAAGGCTCTTCTCTAAAAAAGGGCAAATTTAGATGAGAAGGAAGCTAACCGATTGACCTGAAAAGCTTGAGAAATTGAATACATAAAAAATCTGGAATGTCTTTTGATCAAAACTGGAAAGAGTTACTTTGACCTGTCATATACATATATGTATTGTCATGCATATATTCTCATATATATGAGAAGCTTTATATATACGAGCATATATATAAACAGTTCTAGAACCATTTGGAAAAAAATAACATCTCTACTAAGACAGCAGAAATGCTGTTCACTGATGTTTTTTTGGCACTTATCCTCTGGGTAAGCTGAACTTTTGAAAGGAAAGGAGCTTTCTCCTTTTCAGACTGCAGGTCTGTGAATGTGTTCAGCATGAGGTAGCTCCTGGAATGGAGACTGTGGCATCCAATACAGGAGAGAGACAACAATCAAGGATTCTGCAGGTCAGCTAAGTTCACTGTAAGTAGTCAGTAGCCTACCTACAGCAGGCAGCAGATACAAAAGTTAAACGTTAGTAGGCAAAGAAAGAAAGAAAAGCTTTCTGAAGCTTTTACATATGGGAACTCCATATGAAACTTGTTGAACTCAGAAGTCACTGTTTTTTGTGACCTGGACTGGAATCCCAAACCAGATGATACAAACTGCCTAGGGAAGGTACAATAGGCAACAGCTATACTGATCAGATATTTTGTGCATCTCACTTAGTACTTATCCGTTTAACGTTTATGATGGTTATAATGAAACACAGCTTTGAGACTTGAAGACACATGATCTTTAAATGGAAATTCTACCTCAAGGCTGAATATCCTACCATAGCAACAATGTATCAGGACCAAACAGATAAATAATCCACCAGTGTAGGATGACATTAGCTTCACAGGAATGAGATTCTGAAACAATTTCTGATGTAAAAAAAAATAAATAAATAAATAAATAAAAAGGTAAGAAAAATTAATTTGTTTTAGGACATGGCTTGCTTAGCTTGTGAAATATTTAGATAATGCCACTGGCTATGACAAGATATCAGACTCGATGACACACAATATAATCAGAACCAAAGCTTTTATCAAAAACTGCCCTATTGACAGAAGTGCTGCCCAGCAATTTTCTAGATTTTACTAGCTAGCCATCTAATTCAGAGCCAGAAAAGTCATAATTGGATGGTCACAGTAAATGGTTTCTTATATACAGTTATACCATTATCATATAAAGTACAGGAAGAGTTTGTTGTTTTTTTTTCCCTGAAACTACAGCAGAAATCTTTCACTGTCACAATCCATATTACCTATGCAAGCAGGCAAAGGTTTGTCCCAAACTCTCCGATCTCCACTTAAGCAGGTCATAAGACCACTTCCATGCATTGTATAGCCAGGATTACAGCTATATAAAATGACAGTGTCTATGAAATGTCCTTCATCTCGGATCTTGTAGCCATAATTTGGTATGCCAGGATCTTCACACTTCACTAGATCAAAACCTGAAAACAGAAGTGGGAAGGGAAAAGAAGAAATAAAGACACATAGATATCAAATATAAAACAAAGTATAATGCCAGTGAACTTTTTTCTAGTCTTGATGCAAATAATATTCTCATAATTCACTTAGATTAGATGCACCCACAGTGAACAAAGATAAATTATATACAAACTGGGGAAATCAGAAAATTGAAATACCAGTAAATAATTATTGATATGATATTGATTGCAGCATTATTTTATTGAAGAAACAGTATTATTTGCACTGTCCTAAAAGAGATTGGTGAGAAATTAATTATTTTGTATCACTTTATTCTTGAAATTTTATTTATTTGCTTTTTATTCAGAGGAAAGGAAGCAGTATTGACCCTGTATTTGGTACTGAGTAGAAGATTCTCCTCTTTATCTAATCTCCATACCAAATCCATCCCACCATAGTGGAAATTCAGGAAGCTAAAACAAAGGTTGCTTCATCCATTCTAGTGTCCAGATACCACGTTTCACCTCTGCTGAAAATGAATAAATAATATTATACTCATTTTTGACTAGCATTCCCCTTTTTGGGTCGTTAACATGTGAAAGAGATAAATGGTTTCCTCTGTGCTCCCTGGCATAAGCAGTTCTACTCTGAGCAGGTACTTTCCCTATTTTACCCTTTCTTATCTGTGTTTTCTCCATACAGCAGTGCTAACTTGTAAAGGCAAACCTCTTGTGCAGTTCTTCACCCCCCCTTTAAAGCTCACAAATAAATTATTGAAATTTGGCCTGGAAAAAAAAGGGAAAAAATATCACTGAAATCATGACTTTGTTCATGATGAAGTCAGAAGGTTCTCCCTCTCCTCTCCTCACCTCAAGGTATAATTTGTTTATCTGAATTACAGAATTTCCTGCCAAAAGAAAGGAATCCTACAGGCCTACTGTACTCTTTCCATCTTCTAGGATTTGGGTTTTGATGACAGCCTTTATAAACAAACGGGAGTCTATAGCTTTCTGGGGACTCCTAGAAAATACTGGGATATAATACTTTTTTTTTTTTTTTTTTTTTTTTTTTTTTCCCCAAAGTACCTTACTGCTTTTCTATTCCTAAATTGGACAGAAAGGTTGGAAGTATTTACTTGTTAGAACTGAGACTGCTAAAGATCAGAGGCCTAAATCGGAACTACTTAGCTTAGGCTATTTTCATAGTACAGAAATAAGAATCTCAACACTCCAACTCTTATTTAGATAGTTGTCTAAGATCAGTCAGTACAACCAGCTTCTGGAAAAAACTATTTTCAGCCTTCACTGTAAAGTGAGTCTACTGTATGAAAAACCTAGGCTATCTGAGAATTTTAATTATCTAGAGAAAAGGGATCCCACCCAAAATGAAAGCTGTTCTATCACCTAAACACTGTATTTGTATCTGCTCCAATATGTTAAGAAATGTCAAGCACCAAGACAAATTAGTATGCTCGGACCACAACCATGCACTGTTAATTACCCTTCAAAATGGCACGGATATCAAGCTATTTCCTGGGAGCTGCCTTTAGCTCACACTGTCTGCTACCTTGTGCTTGAGATTGTCTGGGAGAGTGCTAGATCCAACTAACAGCACACTAGGATTTATCCTAATATTTCATAAGTCTAGACAATCATTTTCCTCATTCACACTCATGCCCTGACAATATTTAGTTTACTGGCAGAGGTATAGCCTATGTGTCAGAAACAGTATGTATAATCACAGGTTGTTTTCATAAAAGGAAAATTACATCTTATAAGTACAAACGGATTATAGAGATTTAGCATTATTCCCTTGCTAAAAGATTGTCTCTGTGTGAAAATTTGTACATCCCTGTAATTTCACTTTGCTGCCAAAAAAAAAGAAACAAGCAAACATACTCAGTTTACAGACAAAAGAAGTGGCATTCATTTTAACTAGCTCTCAACACCGATTATATAAACAGTCTTATCTAAACCAGTTGTCTTTTAGATTTAATAGTCACTTATAGAGTGTAATTAATCCCATCCTAAAGTAAATGCCTAAAATAGATTGGATGAACTGTGCAATTCTAAAAAGCTCTATTTCTCTTCATTCACGATAAAAAGAGCCAAGGTGATTAGATCATTCAGATGAACTGAACTTCACAAGAAATAGCTATATTTCATCATTCCATTAAACACACAAAGACATTTATTTAAAAAAATGGAACATGTGTTTTGACAGATAATGTGATGATATTTTAATGCCAATTTGACAGCATGAGCCAATGTGACATTATTTCTCTGCCACTGATTTTAGATCCTTTCCCATTCTTTAGCAGGTGTGACATTTGGTTATCAGCATGTGATTGGCAGAAGAAGATTCCCTGATCAAAAAGCCACACATGAGACTGATTATTCTCTGCCTTCTACCACAAAGAATAAATAGTTAGGGAGAGGTACTTCTTTAAGACCAGTAAACACATTTGAGAGAAATGAAAGAAACTGTTGGACAAACAAGCCCATCTGGTCTGCTACATAGCGATCCTCACCACTGAAGAGGTAGTCAAGGCTGGGATAAACGTATTCTGACTTCCTATCATTTTATGCATTCCATTTAGCATTCATTTTTGTACAAATGCGTAAATATAAATGAAGTGATGCCACATTTTTTCTCCTCCTTTTTGCCGTGCTGCTTCTGTAGGATGAGAATTTTATAAAAAGCACCAGATCTCTTCATTCATCAGAGAAAGGGCTTCCTGTCTAGTGTGCCTTTCTCATTTGCAATAATGATCCCTGAAGACTCCTGAAAAAAACTCATTATTGCTAAGTTAAATGAAATCCTGCCCCAAGCTTCAGTTTGACAGAAGACTGCCTGCCATCACTTTCTCTGTTCTTACTTTGGAATTGGACTAAGTAGCATGAAAGATCTGTTTTTCATTTAGCTTATTAATACTTCGCATTATTGTAATACTCAGTTGTACCTCTATCTGTTCAACTATCATAGATAATTTCAACCTACTTTGCTTTGGAGATTGCTACAAGCTTTCCAAAGCGAGTTACAGTACTGTAAAAATCTATTCCTGTTGAAAATAAGCATGCTTCTCTCCATTACTTGGTCAGACTCTGTGGAAGAAGTCCATGAGTCCCCATAGTCTGCAGGTTGAAATTCACTTCACTTCTACGTTAGAGGACTATAATTGAATTAATATAATCTGATACAATGATATGAAATTAATCATGAAATGAAATGTCCTTGATATTACTTACTTACATTAGAAAAAAATGTTCTAAAACCGTACTGTTTTGAAAATAGAAATTCAAAATACACATAGAGGTTTGACATTTAAGGAAAAAACATGTGGTTTTGTTTATTTTAAGCCTAAAATACTTCACCTGTAAAAACTAGTTTCTAGCCTTTGGCATTGACTTGACTAACGTGGTACTGAAATTACTTCTATTATAATGTTAAATATATATTATGTATGTATCATGGTATTTTTATGTATATAACATAGCATACACTTGTTAAAATATATTGATTTTCATTACAAAAGTTTGTGTATGTTTGTATAGGTTTATAACTATATACAAAAAAATAAAGTATCTTATACCTAGAACTTCCATATATAATGTAAATTTAAATTAATGGGGCAATAGTGGGAAACTAAACGAGATACTTATGTACTGACTCTTCCTCTTTCATCTCAGGCTAGATTAATCAGATCAAAAATTAATGAAAATCTAGTAGATTTCCACATTCATATTTTCAATGTGAATGCCATAAATGTAGATGAAGTCTCTCTAAATCTAGCATACTTTCAGAGATCTTAAAGAATCATGCTCCAAAAGCGTAAAGACTTTTTCATAGATCAACAGCACAAGTCACAGGTGAATCTGCTTTCTTAGCAGCCTCTTACTCTACAAATACCTGCTAAGAATCATACAATGGTTTGGGTTGGAAGGGGCCTTAAAGAGCACCCAATTCCAACTCCCCTGCCATCAGCAGGGATACCTCCCACTAGACCAGGTTGCTCAAAGCCCCATCCAACCTGGCCTTGAACACCTCCAGAGATGGGGCATCCACAGCTTCTCTGGGCAACCTGTTCCAGTGCCTCACCACCTTCTGAGTGAAGAATTTCTTCCTAACATTTAATCTAAATCTACCTTCTTTTTTTTTGTTTAAAGCCATTAGTCCTTGCCCTATCATTATCTGCCTGAGCAAAAAGTCACTCTCCATCTTTTTTATAAGCCCCTGTTAAGTACTGGAAGTTAGCAATGAGGTTTTCCAGAGCCTTCTCTTCTCCAGATTGAACAGTCCCAGCTCTCTCAGCCTTTCCTCATATAAGAGGTGCTCCACCCCTCCGATTAGCTTCATGGCCCTCCTCTGGACTCGCTTTAACAGCCCCACATCCTTCTTGTGCTGGGGGCCCCAGACCTGGATGCAGCACTCCAGGTGGGGCCTCACAAGGGCAGAGTAGAGGGGCACAGTCCCCTCCCTCCCCTGTTGGCCACTCCTCTATCGATGCAGCCCAGGATGCAGTTGGCCTTCTGGGCTGCAAGCACGCACTGCTGGGTCACGTTGAGCTTTTGGCTGGCTCATGTCAGAGGTATTTCTGTATCTTTAAATGATAAAATACCTACACAAGTTATACATATGCAAAAACATCTTACCAAAGACACTGTGTCTGTCTACACAGCAGTACACACAGGAATTTCTCAATTTGTGCATGTTTCATGGGGCATGAAATCCCTTACAGAAATATACTGCTTTTTAAAATCTTATTTTGAGGCTGCGAGAGCATTTTTATCAATAAAGGAGTTAAAATTTTCTGTCTATTTTCAACTCAAATCCGATCAAATACTTATTTAGGAGTAAAGTGTTATTTTATAAGCTGATCGTAGAGAACATAACCACTCACTGTCCTTGGCATCAGAATTCTATTTCCTATTTCATACACACCCAATAGAGAAAAAAATCAACATGCAAATAAAAATATCTAACTAGAAGCAAAAACATAAGACCTGAAGTGTAAATATCCTTGGAACACTAAACCCTCCAGTACTTGCTGTTTTGTTTATATTTTTCAGATATTCATAACAGAATTTACCTTGGAAAATAAATATTGATTTTAATGCCTTCTAGTTATTGCTAATTCAGGAACAGTCCAGTGGTACTCTCTTTTTTTAGGGTTAATTTCACAATACTACACCTAGAAAAAAATACTGGGTACATTCATTATGACAAAACGAAGAGTAAAATTGCTTTATGTATCTGAATAATAAGTTATTCCCTGTAAGGTTAAGTAGTATAACAATTGCTGGCTTTCATACCAAATTTTCAAAATGCCACTTCAGATACTGTAGAAAGAAATGTAAGGATGGCAGTTCATAACTCGTGGCCAAGAGTTCACTACACTTTTCCACAACCAATTCCTTGCAATAATTCTATACAAATGTAGCCCATATGTTTTCAGGCAAGTTGCCTTTCCAAGTCTTCTCATCCAATTTCTTCCCCTTCCCAACAAGTACAAAACATGCACCTTTCCATTCCCTTTTTCACTGATGCTCTTGTACAGGACCTGGTGTCTGTCATATTGTTCTGAAATCTGATGAAATGTGGCAAACAGAACTTCAGCATTAAAGCAGATACTGCAAACATTTGCAGAAGGAAATATGGTCATAGACTCACAGCATTCAGGTTTACTTGACATTGAAACAAGCCAGTTGACAGAAATTCTGCCAATAATTTTAGTCTTGAGTAGGCTTATTGGATTGGCAGATTGCTGCCAATTATCTTATTCCTGAAGTTCATTATACAATCATGAGAGCAATGAATGGATATAAACCACCTAAATTAAAACCAAAACAGCCAGAATACTTCTAAATGATTGGCTATCACCTCCTGACACTGTTTATCCAACGTGATATGTTCTGTCATATTTGATACCAATGATCAGGAATGTAGAAATAGACATTGTCAGGGTAAAAATTACATGTCTGTAATTTATGTAGACTATTAATTATAACTTCTTTCAACTCCATTTCATTATGATGGGTACTGTGGTTGTATCTACATTAGTGAGTAGTGCAGGACAGTACTCCTCCCCCTCTGCTTCAATCTCTTGTTCAGACTCAGTACAGTTATTTTTGCCCTTACACCCATTCTTGTACTCCCTATCTCTACCGATACTAGAGTTGCTATTACCAAACTAATTTGTTGCTAATACCAACTAGTTGTTATTAGTTTGAAAACACACCAGTGGCTTCCTTGTGTAAACCAAGAGCTAAATATTTTTCGGAAAAGTTATTTTAAACTGGAAAAAGGTTAAACTTTTTTTTTTTTTTTTTGAACAAAACAAACATTAAATTATTTGGTGTTAAATATTAATTAGGGACTAAAATCATTACATTAATCTGATTTGATCTAAACACAGTGCACAAAAATAAGGTAAGCCCCTACAACTAATCATTTGTTTTACTAGCCTATACTTTGAAGAGATTCAAGAATCTCCACTCTTGATTATTTAAATGAATGCCACAGTAATAAACAGTGGCAAGAGAGTTAATACATTTTCAATAAGCAACACAGAGATTAAATCTGTGAGTTTATAGATACATAAAAATTTTGTAATACTGTCTTGAAAATACACCAATCTTGTATTAGAAAGTATATAATAAAGCTTTTAATGAAAAACACTGAAAATAAATGAAAGATATGAAGGGCAAGATAGGGTGCAAAAAATGAAGATTGAAATATTACATTTTGATAATTAAAAATAGCAACAAGAACTAAAACATAGCATGATAAGAAAACTAATATTGAAAAAAATGAATAAATTAGAACAAGTCCTGAAAACATGATACACAGCATATCAATATAGCATCTAGCATCAACGTTGTTAATGTTCTCCTATTATATGGGTAAATTTATGCTAATATTAATATTACTGTTTGTTTTAGAAGGCAAAGTACTGTTAAAGCAGCAATGCCATGAATACCCATAAAACTTTACCACAAGAGAAGCCATGAGAGGCTAATTTTTCTGAATGCAAAAAAGTTTTTGTAAATGTTAAATTAAGCACTACAAGATTAAAAGCACAACACATGTGACTCACTATTTATGGACTATTACTCACTATGTATATATACATGTATTACTATATATGTATGGACTGGGTGGGGCCTAATCAGGAAAAAGGCAATGCTGTCTTTTCATTTCAACTGGCTACGACAGAGATCATGAATTATGTATAATGTATCTGCAGTTTGTCAAAGAGATGTGGGATGACTCAACATTTGGGGATGACTCAAAAAAGGGGGGGAGGGGGCAAAATCACATATTTAAATCCTAAATATATGGGAGTGTATTAGTAGATACATGGAAATAGTAATGTAGTTATAACAAGTGTTTTAATATTAAGAAAGTAAGGTAATGTGAAAACATTGGAAAGATCAAAAACTCTGTTAGGGTTATCTAAATCTCAAGTAATTTAATCTCATAAACACAATCTATATGTTTTACACGGGAATCATTTTTTAACTACCAAAGAGTAATTAAAAGTATGAAATGGTACTTCAGTTAATGTTCAGAGTCCATAATGGCTTTCAAAACGCATGTAAATGTCAGCAAATACTCATTCAGCAGTTGTTGCATCTTAAACATCCATAACATAATAGATTTAATTAAATCAATGCAATTTCAAAATGAGAGTTTCTGGCTTGCTCATTCTGGCTTGGAACCATTTACATGTTATCGAAACCTAGAGTTGTAGAGAAAAAAAAAAGTCTATATTATGTACTAGAAAATGTGCCAATTACAGAATCTCTACGTAACTAGAATGATAGGAAAGTCTATAGAAAGTAAAGTGTTTGGATAACGTGACTATAGTGACATATCAGACACACAAACTTTCAAAGAGCCTAGGAAGACAACTGAGTATGGACTAGGACAAAAGTAGATCTGCTTCTTTCTGCTGGATCTGTAACAATTTTGTAAGGCAGACTGAAAAATGTTACTGTCTTTGTGATTGAATACTTTACATTCGAACACAGATCATCTGAGGGAGATGGAAGGAACCATGTTTTTCAAGTACACTGATCTAACTCTATATGCTTGTACTGCAGAGTGAGTTCACAACAATTCTAACTTCAAGTGCCTGTAGAGAGATCTTCAAGAATGCTTCATGTCTAAGCCACATCTGTAATCAGTGGGGCAATGGCTGTTACAGTCACTACTTTAAAATACTCTGTAGGTTACTGGTAAAAAGAGCACTGGTCTTAGATTTGGGCAGGGGGTAAAAAGGAAAGGAGAAATAACATGAACACAGAAATTTTTTCTTGTGTTCTTTAATGCAAAGTACTTTGGTATGTCTCCCATGAAACCCTTCAGGTATTACAAATGCATTCCTTTCCAAATGAATAGCCTTTTCTAAACTATTCATTCTTCATTCATTGAGGGTGACAGAGCATTGGAACAGGCTGCTTAGGGAGGTTGTGGAGTCTCCTTCTCTGGAGATATTCAAGGCCTGTCTGGACACCTACCTGGGCAGCCTGCTCTGAGGAACCTGCTTTGGCAGGGGGGTTGGACCCAATGACCTTTCGAGGTCTCTTCCAACCCCTACAGTTCTGTGATTCTGTGATTCTTAAATGAAGTCACCATGAACATGCAGGAAGGATTGAAACATGCAAAAGGATTTGTACAAGCCTATAAAAAACAATGTGACAGACAGGACTGAAAGTTGAAGACTCCCATCTGCAGCTGTGCTCATTCTTTCACACATTGATGGAGAGACAACTTCATATAGGCTCATGGTATTGATGCCCAACACTTCTGAAAATAAAGGTTTTAATGTACTGTGGCAAACACCTTAGATAATGAGAAACACATAAATACTGTCTACCTGTGATCACTGTCATAACCAACTTTCCCTACCTAGGAAGTTTACAGAAGTGGAAGGAATAACAATAAATAGGATTACAGCATTCATCTTCCTTAATTACCTGTCTTCTGCATAGTCTTATTCTCTCTGCTTTCTACATGCATCCCTAATTCTGCTCATATATCATATACACACAGATTTGGCAGGGTAATTTTAATACTATGCATAAAGTTTTAAAGAATAATCTTATTTTTAAATAACTTTCTTACACTTCTAAGTAATTAGAATGATTATTTTGATTAATGAAAAATTTGTCTCCTATTTATTGGTGATCTTTAGCCGTAAAAAAACATAACTAGATTGTAGGGCAATAAGCTTAATCTGTTGAAATGTAAACAATTCTTTCACATAATGAAGAGAAGGGAGAAAACACTCATATTCCTATGTCTGAGCTGTTAAAATCATTACAAGTAAATTCTGGATAAATCTTTTATTATTTTTTTTCTTTTCTTTTCCTGAACCTGATTTTTTTTTTTTTTTTTTCTATACCCTGTTCAATTTCAAAATAAAATAAATGGATAGAATTAACACATATTGGTGTTGCTTCTGTCTAATAGTATGAGAAGTATGAAACAGAACAATATGTTTACATTTGTGTTGCTTAGATTTTCTAATTAGAATGAACAATGAGGCACCAAAAAGATCTTACAACTTCACATTTGAAATGCAGCAAGAAGAGGTTGCAAGAAAGGTAAATCATCATAAATTCAGATCAACTACCTGACTTAAGGAACTGCTTATCAATAAGACAATTGTCTGGATAATAATGGCAGAGGTTGCCCTTTTGTCATACTCATTAGCTGCAGTTTATCAAGAGAGCTGAACCTAGAATTCTAAACTAAAAATAAACATAGGCAGAAAGGTATTAGGAAAGAAGAAGCAGATAATGGCATTTTTGTTCAAGTGTCCTAAGCTTTCAGACAGGAACTTTTTCTGGTTGGAAAATTCTTATAATTACATCAGTGGTAATATATATATATATATATATATATATATATATATATATAAATACATATGTGTGACAGGAATACTACTTTCTACTCATGTGAAACTTCAAAAAGAGCCTCCAACAGGAAATTATTTCTAGGGTAAGTCCCATGTGATGCTGAAGGGCATTCAACATTACAAGCCAACAGTCCTTCTATGAAAAACAGGGGAAAAGTGAAAACTTTTGGAACAAATCCCAGCTAAAAACAGTAAATCCAAGTGCACATATATATAATGGCAAAGTCTATGTGTAATGGCTTCATAGAAATAGATTAGGAAAAAAAAAAAAAAAAAGAGAAAAAAATCAGTTTGAAGGTTTAAAGAAGGTAAAAAAAAAGTTCTGTCCTTCAAGACACTTCACTGAAGTATTCATTGAAAATGTATGTTCCCATTAAGCTCTCAGAAATAATGCTTCAAATATGATCACCTTTGTAATATTAAAGTAATATAATTTTTAGGCCAGCACTTCTGAGATTGTGAATTTAGTTGAAACCTGCTAGCAAATTTCAATCGCATGCTAAAGCTAGAATGCATACAGACCAAAACCAAATATTCTTTAGAAGCCTACCACATTACCACAAATCTTACTTTCATATCCTAAAGATATGATTTGAATATAAATGTAAAACAACACATGCATATGGACTTCTATGGTGATCTCTGCTGAACCATCTCTTTTTTTTTTCATCTTCAAAGCACAACAAGATTTTAAAAAGCGGCTCCTTTATTGATAATAGATGTGAATTACAGCAGGAAAACTTAGTGGTTTTACATCAGATGAGAATCTGGCCCATACAAAGAAAAGTGAGGAGTCCTTCAAAGGGTTACAACTGGCAATTATCAAAACAAACCCAAACAACCTTTATCAAATTCTATTTTTTACATATTCTAATACCTCTTACAAAGTCTCTTTTTTTTCCTTAATTGAAAATGAGAAACAGTAACCTTCTTCATTCTAATTCTATGCACAGAAGGGTAATACAGTGATTTAATGATGATAACACATAACTGTTGGGTACGAAATAGAATGCTTTTCTTTTGAGATGTTCAGAAAGCTTTTTCTTTTTTTTTTTTTTTAATAGGTTATTCATGTTGTGCATGTATATTTACAATACACATATTTTAATTCAAAATTGGCTTTTACATCAAGTTTTTTGGAGAACCCACTTTAATAATCATGGACTATCCTGCCTGTACTCCTATCACAGTATCAGTCCTGTTCTACTTGTTATGTCTCCCGTTCCCCATTGCTTTCCAACTTTCTTCTTACCATCAGCCACAGTTTCTCACTTCATAAGCTTGCCATGTTTCTTGGGCAGCTTGTCATGCTCTCTTCCTCACCGTCAATGGAAGGCAAGGCAAGGCAAGGCAAGCTGCCCTGGCTGTGCCACCTTGTCCACCCCAGCCTACTTGCTGAGAAGGTTTTGATGACGTGCAAGCATTGTTCAGTAACAGACAAAACACTCATATTATTAGCACTGTTCTAGACAAAAATCTACCACACAGCAGCACCATGTGGGCTACTACTACTACAAAAAGACTCCAGCCCAGTCAAATCTAGTACAGATAGACAAACTATCTCCAAGCCAGTCCAGGACTGCTAATTAAAGTCCACAGGTGCTAATTAAAGAAAAATATTTTGGAACGCTCATTAGTTGTGCTTACTCAGCTAATATCCACCTGTCTAAAAATTATATCTTCACAAATTCAAGGAGATTTTCCTGAGATTGAAAAAAGGCAAACTGCAGAACAAATGTCAACATACCAGCATTTTAATCTCCAAAGCATGGGATAATATAACTCTTCAGATAAAACGTTAACACAATGCTTAAATTCACTAAACAAAATATTTCTCTTATTTCCTGACACAGACAAAACCAAATAAAAACATAAATGCTAAATTATTTGATACCTGTTTTGTTTAATTTCAGAAGTCTCATAGATGATCAAAACATCTTGTGGTGAAAAGTGGTAAATGACCTTATGACCTTAATAATAAGGACTATTATAAGACCAACGTATTCTAAGTTCATATGTTTTGTTGTTGTTTGTTTTTTTTTATTTTCTTCCTTCTTTAATTTGGGGTTCTTGGAACTTTGGTTGCAGGCAAAAACACAGCATGGGAACAAGCCACTCACTATATATCTCTCCGTATACTACATGTGTACACAGGAACGGGTAGGTAATAACCATGTTAACCCTTTGTTTTTATACAGCAATTTCTTATATATTAATTGTATCAAACTGCTCTCAGATCATACAATTGTATACTTTACCTGTTCTATGAGATAGAACCATGTAGAAGAGTAAGTAGTTAGTGAACAGGTTAAGAAACTGAAAAATGAGTTTCATTCTGCACTGAAGAAACAAAACAAAAGTAAAGACAATAATGCTTTGAAATTCACCACAATAGAAAACCCTAGAAAAGAAATCTGTACTGAAAATCTTGAATGATTATTTCAGAATTTTGTTGTATGCTTTGAAACTGAACGAATGCAAATTCATGCTCATCTTGTGAAAGCTTTGGATTTTCACGGAGTACAATTTTTTTTTAAATGCTTCTTTATCATGTTCATATGAATGGATGCATTATTCAGTGCACAGGAAAAACATGGCTTTGAGAATGTGGCTGGTTTATGTCAGTATTGAATGAACCGAAAGCAAAAGGCAGGTACCCTTCAGGAAGAATAAATAAATAAATAATTAAATAATGACAACATAAACATTCATGTTATTGAACAGGCTATCATAGTTCAATTGCAAGAGTAAATTACAGTTGAAATTGAACCTTTCTTTTAGAATTTATCTTTTTTTTTTTTTGGTCTTGATTATGCAACTTTAACTTTCTTTTCAAATATTTTTTTTGTGGGGTTAGTCACATGACTGTGCTTCTTGAAATTACTTGTGAAATATATGCATAGGCTGAGGTATGTTCAGTTAGGTATTTTTTAGCTTTTGTTTGTTTCATTTAATTTTATCTTATGTTTTTAGTGCAGTGCATGAATTCTTTTTGGAAGAGATCTTATACACCGATTAGTTACTGAAAGGAAACTAAAGAGCCTCTTTTCATTACTGGATTGTTCTGCTCAGCAGACACAATACAGCCTGAGGCAAAGCCACTAGATTTCTGAATCTGAGCCTGTTTGCATGCAAGGATAATTGACTGAGTTTGCAGTTTCAGAACATTGTTTTCACTGACAGTCTTTTAACATTTTCAATTACTGTAGAATAGGAAATGAACTGAATTAAATTTCAGTTGAGGATTCTGTTAAATTAATTTCCAGATTTAAAACATTTATATAAATTTAGATTATGCTAATTCAGACTCACCTTCCATGTTCCAACTTTCACTGTCCCTTGAAAGATAAAGAAATAGCTAACATTTATAATGTAGAATTTAAACTGAAAATAAGAATGAAGCTTTTACCAGCAACAGAATTATATGAGTGCAAAACCAGTGCATCATGTGAGACAAATATTCCACAATTTCACTTTTCAATCTGAAAAGTCTATCTTCAGACAAATTAAAGGAATACTGTAATAAAGTTAAAGGATACACATTAAAAATAGAGGATTATAAATGCAAATAAAATATTAAAAATTCATTGAAAAAATAAAAATCTATCCATGCACAATCCTAAGTCTGTTTTCCTTTAGGGAAACTACATGTAAACTGATGCAAATCCCATGGAATTGAGCACAGTTTAAGGGCTTGAATTTTGCACACTCTTTTGGCTGACATGATATCCACCCAGAATTCTTTTTTTGGTGAGAGAAATGGTCATGAATTCAAAACTGATAGAAAGCACCATTAAGTTAAGATCTAGGTGTACATAGCATCCACTCCAAATGTTTTCCTCTGAAGACAAATCCCAGCTGAGAATTTATCTAGCCCTCATTTCCACTGTAGCAATGAATTGCAGGAAAACATCTAATTTGAACTCTTCAGAAGGATACAAATCCTCCTGCCAAATGTTCAGGAATTAACACAGAACTTCATTTTTAATCCAAACAAGGGAATGGGGAACAGAAAAGTGAAAGACCTTCAGAACGTTAAAATCTAGCTACAGAGTATACCACAAATCTCTGAATGGTATACATGGTCAGACTTTACTATAAAATTTGTAACTAGTTCTGCATGTATTTTATGCATGCAGAAGTCTGCTGTGAGGTAGATCATACTGCTGAGTGACCCAGTGCAGCCAGGCATGTTCCTAAAGATAATATGTCAGTATTCCTGGGCCAGATGGACCCTTCCACTGGCTCAGCTCAGTGGACTCCAAGGCTTACTTTGCAGATAAGTGAAGCTTTTCCTTCTATTATATTCTGCACAGGACTGAGGAACCATGAAATTGCCATAAAGAGGTAGATAAGCTGCTCCTTAGAGTAGATGCATGGATAAGAACAGACAGCAACTTCATGTTATCTCAGACAGGCAACTGCCAACCCACAGAACTTGGTAAAAACCCTCAGGTCTCCGGAGAGTCCAAATACCACTTCTACATAGTGGTAATGTTCCTTACACATCACAGCTCAGGGATACTTCCTGAGGACATGGGTGGATGATAACATGAAAACAAACACCTATCTTCAAGCACCATAAGAAATTAGTTTTGAGAGTTCTAGCCAGTACTGTGAAGACAGTCTTTACTTCTCAACTTTGTGGGAAAACACAGAAAAATGTTTTACTGATAAATTGATAGACAGGGATTTGGACAGGAAACAGTCTTTTTCACTGCAATCTTTGTTTTGAGATGCAGGGATTGTCTGACGTGCTTTACCTATTTGCTAGGAATTTTGGATATGTAAATAAAACAGCAATGTCTTTAAAAGAAATTGTGAAAGCAATTTTGGTATATACATTAAGGTGCACCAAATATGACACAAGTGAAATTACTGTACAAGTTATCTTCTCAAGGGTTAAGAGTGACCATTGTGAACTGTAAAACTCCAAACAAAGCACAGAGTAGTCAGCATTATACAGTACTCAGAGTGTCAGAGAGTAAAAGTATACCTCCCAAAGTATACCTCCTATACCTCCCAAAGTATAAATCTGGAATTATGAAAGAAGAATTGACATGTTGTCATCCAAACAATTAGCAGTCACAAAAGTTGGTTGTGGCTACAACATTATGTATAAACTTTTATAAAATTTTATAATTTTTTACACACAGATTTCTATTGATGTCTTAGAGATTTAAAACCATCTTAAAAGCCCTTTTTTTTGTTCCTTGGATTTTTCACAGACTTCCCCTGATAGTTAAAAAGAAAAATATCTAAAGGGAGACAAAGAACTTAGCTATTTGTGCAAACTCTGTTTAAAAGGAGTAAGAAACAAAATAAAGGAAAATTTGTACAACTTTGGCTACATTTTTAAGACTAAAATGATGGCTTTTATTAGAAGACAGTCTTATTTCCATGTCTTTGGTATATAAGACATGTAAACCAAAATAATCTATCGAAACCTGACATTAACTTAAGGAAAAAACAAAACAAAACAAAACAACAACAACACTTTAGTGTCATAAAGCTTTTGTTATAATTTCTTCAGCACTGAGATATGAGCATTCACCAGAGTCATTCCCTCTGACACCAGTGTAGCTGTTGTACTGAACAATGAAAACAGTCTCTATTATTCATTACAACCTACTTCCACCCTAATTTTAAGGAAGCAGCTTTATACTGACTTGTCTTACAGGAAATAGACAAATTTTCTTCTTTGTTCCTTTTGTTCCTCTGGTAGACTCAGATTCAGTTATTGTGCAAATTACAGTTTCATTGACTCTCATGGAGATATGGCCTTTTCCTACCAATCTCAGGCTAAACTATTAACAAAACGTAACTGTCTCAGTCTTTTTGAATCAGAATTTCCTTAAACACAATTACTATTACTTTATTCCTCAGTCAAAATATTTCACATCTTCTCCAAACAGTTCAGAAAGATTACAGATTGCTTCATCATCCAGTCCAGTAAAAAAATTCTCTCTGCCCACTGTGCTAAATCTATTTCCTTGAAATCTTCTTGTAGTTATGGATCACAGAATGAAATTACAATAATTTTGTTTCCATTCAGTATTGTTTCTAGCTTGAAGCAATCTTATCTATACATATATTGCACATTTCATTAGAAATTGAATCCTTCATAGATTTTCTTTTAGTATCTTATATTCTAATTTCTACAATTTTATACAAGCCACTCAGACTCTGGATTTATAGAATTCTGTTTTATTATTTCAGTAATGAGATTCTGAAAACAGAAATGAAGATTTCTCTATGCACATTTCTGTTCTCATGGATCATTAGCTTTTTCTACTGTCTTATCTATACATTTAGTATCATCCACAGAATTCAGAATATTAAAAAAGATAGTATTGTGCAGAACTACAATAGTAACCTTTTAGTAAGTCTCTTTAATAACACGTTGCAATTGTTCTAAAACCCAAACTTCACAGCTGCACTAATATCACTTTCAATAGTATTCATGAGAAGAAAAGCACTATAAAGGCAAACAATTAAAGGTAGCTGATATAGCCCCTCCAGGCAGCCAGAACTAAGCAACCATATAGACAATGACCAGAATTGATTTACTACTAGCTTTATTACACCGTCACTTTTCCTAACACTCTTCAGCCTTACAGTATTTGTTATTCACCAGAATATATATCCCTTATTTCCTTCAGTAATTCCACATTTTAATAGTCCTTTATTTTTTTTCTTTGTTTAGTAATCATAAAGTATCTGGAATATTCCTATCTGTTAAGCGATGGAATAAACTGCAAAATAATCTCTCCGGGAAGTTAACTCCAGATATAATCTATAATTTGATTAATTCAAACAGATAATTATCATTTTGTTTGATGTCCAAACACAAAACTAATGTTTGTTTAGAAACTGCATTGGAACTGCACCAAAAGATTAAATAAATAAATAAATAAATAAATAAATAAATAAATAGAATCCCATCCAATAATGAATATAACTTTCTGTTATAATCTTCAAAATATTGCTTGGAGTGGAATCTTTCCAAAATGGGAGTCAGCACTGCAACCAATTTTCAAAGAACCCCAAAATAATAAATCTTATGAATCTTATGATGGTGAAAAGCACCACACTACAGTGTTTGGAAGTAACACTGAATATGGGTTGTTTTTACAGTCAATGTAATCAGATGGTTAGATGGTCACTACCTCACCAATGTGTTGTCTTGAATTTGACTTCCTGAAAATACATGTGAAAAGTAGGTAATTACATTGTATTTACAAATGGGGATCGTCTCGTGTTAGAACAGGCAAAACTCATTACAGATAAACATTTCAACATGAACTGCAGCAAAATGAGCATAAATGAGGAAAAACAAAAGGAAGAAAAGGAAAAGGAGAAAGATATATCTCATTAAGATCTTCCCTGTGTATGCAGTTTTGTTAAGATTACTGTTAGAAGACTGTATCAAATTCTGTCTATGCACTTGCAGATGTATGAAAACATTTGATAGAACAGAAAAGAAGAGATTCAAAACTAATCAAACAGGCATGGGAAAAAAAGCTCAAAGACATGAAGTATATATTAACATACATAGAAAAAAATGGTACATGACAGTAAGAGTTAGAATACTAAACTGAGGCATAATAAAATCTAGCTACTGGATGCAGAAATTAAGCAAAATTCTATCTTCAAATAAAGTGCTATTTCTAAATGGTACATGAAACTGTAGCAGGATTTGAAAGAAACTCATTCATCTCCCTTGAAATCAGAACCCTTAAAATATTGTTTTTAAAGCAAATGGCTTAACCCTTGGAAAGATTCTACAGTCTGTATAGACAGATCAGAGTAGATATGCCTAGTGGTTCCTTCTGGATTCTGAAACATAAAATGAAAGAAAAATACTTTCTAGATTAAAACAAACATACAAACAAAAACCACATGAAGGATAGTATGATACTATCAAATTTATCAGGCAGAGCAGAAAAACAGAAGAGAAAGTGATTTCTGCTTATTTTACAGCTGACTCCAATCCAAAAGGAAGCCAGCACATGTATGAAAAAGAGCTATGATTCCATTTCTGTGCCATAGCTCCTTCTAATACTGTAACAAATTTGAAGTACAAAGTGATTCTCTGCTCTGCAGTACAGAAGATGATGTAAAAGGCAATAAATTGAAGGCAAGGGTTACTTGGAGATTCCTTGAAGTCTCAACTAAACAGCTATTTATATGTATTGGAAACAAGCTAGTTATCCTCTAAAAATTCACTGTTCTGCCAGCTTTAATAAATTACCCTCAGTCTGTGGGCTGAGTGTATGACTTGTGCAAACTTCACTCTGGTCCTCACAACCAGTCAGGACATTACGAGGTTAAGAACCCAGGCATACTTAATTGTAAGCTACTTACTTGTATAAGTGAGCTGAAATCCTTGGTCAGTGTCAGATCCATTGGTATTAAACTCTATCCATAAATGGTTAGAGGTGCTGTTTAGGACAACTCCCATCATGTCATTTTTGGTGAAGGCTCCCAATGAGCGGGAAGAACTGTCTTTTCCATCATACACCTTGTAGAAACGAAATAATAGTATGAATAGTATGAAACTGGATACTTAAATATTTTAATCTAAATATCTGAAAAACTTTATACAACAATTCCAAAGTTAGCTATGCATTGGAAAAATCTTGCGGTGTATATATTGTGTTAGCAAATACATTTCTTCGTTATGAAATTCAGTGAAATACAGAATATTGTCACCCTTACAGTGTTTCTTTATTTTTTTTTTTTTCTCTTTTTCAGTTTTGTTAGTTCTTCTTGAAGGAAATTAGTATTTATATGCAACTCTGTCTTCCGAGGTTTCATATCCTCACATTATTTTTCATGATAACTCACAAAGGTTAATAGAAGTATAATTTCTAAAATCACTATTGAAGTAATGCTGAAAGAGGCAAACCCCATTCCACTTTGTTCTTTCCTTCCTGGAGATATCAAAAAGCAGAACTGAAGTATTAAAGTCAATATATCACTTTTTATTTCAAACTATGAGCCTGCAACATTTTTTGTTTTACTGTAGGTTTTAACAAAGAAAGATAAGTTTTCAAAGAAATATGTGAGTCTCTTTCCAAACTAAGTGCAGAGATGTTCTTATTTACTATGTTACTTTATCTAAAAATGTCAATAGAGGACAAAAATAACAAATTACCCCCTGTCATTTTGATTGTTCACCAATACAAGACAAGAACGAAGAGCTGGTATTGATTAGGGAATGGAAAATTACTTTTGCTTATTGGAAAACCTTAAAAGAAATGAAGTCCCAAAATAGTCCTCTGTAGTTTTTTGTCCCCAGATGAATTTAAAAACCTGATTTCTTCTTTAATTTAATTAAATCACCTATACTTCCTTATGGAAAAATAGACAAATACAAACTGTTTCACCCTTCAAGGCATGTAACACTCGTGGATTCTTCTGCAGAAGTAATGAATCTGAACAGTTGGTTTCTAATGTGAAGTGAAAGATAATTTACTCTGACCACAAATGTCCTACAATGACTAGATATTTAAGCTTCAATTACAGTAAACATCTAAGCTCTGGATCTTCATCTCTTCATTCTCAGACCTTGTGTTATACAATAAGGATTTATCTTTATTCCAAACAGAAGTCAGTGACCCACTTAACAATCCAAATTCCTGCATTCAAGTCACAGAAACTTCTTCCTATTTTAATGTTCAGCTAGATGTAAAAACAAAATTTAGAAACCCGTCTTTAGAGATGAAAAACAATTTCAACTACATTTATGGATGATAACCAACTGTTAGAAGCAGAGCTATCTTCCCAGTGTAGAAAATATGTAGAAAATGTCATCAATATGTTGATGTCTTAAAAGAAGCCTCATTCAAATCAATTGCTGCAATTAACAAAATAAAATAATAAAAACAACATGCATAAAGATTTTTTTAATATGAAAGCACAAATTTTGTTTCATTAATATACACAGACATAAATAACAACCTTCCTTCAAAGAAGCTTCTGAACAATAATAAATTGCACTAGCCATTGTTAGAACAATACATGTTGTCCTTATTACTAAGGCAAAGATTGTCTTATACCAGGACAAATAGATGAGTTATTGCAAGTCACAATCAATTGTAATTAACACATACTTAGCATACATCTCTTAGCAGAAATGACTTCAAACTGTGCTAGCAATATCAAAAAAAAAAAAAAGCCTTCAAACTCCTACCACTGTCCTGGGCCATAACTATAGATCTATCTCACTGATTGATTGCACTTTATTTATCAGAGCTGGAAATCTATTTTATAAAATAATTATTGTATAAAATAAAATAATAAAAAAAATCACATCATTTACTATGCAGAAAACACAGATATTTTACTTTGTTGCAGAGATTTACTAGTTTCAATGGGATGATGGACTTTTAATTGTAATTACTAGTAAATGCTATCTGAATTAAAATAAAATTGATTTTCACTTGTTTTTAAAAGACGAAAAAATACCATGAATAACTACAATTGTTCCTTAGACATCCTGCTCCAATGGTGTTCTACCTCATTGACTTTACAGATACTCTTGATGTGTGAGGATCAGCAAGTTAAATCATATTCTCTCTCAATATTAATCCAGATAAAAATGAAAATGCCATTTTATGAAATAAAAATAAGAGGAATCATGTGAAAGCAGCTGTGAAAAGGCAGGGACTATTTTTAACTGGTAACACTTGTCCTCCTGTTGCCAACATTATAGACATAACTCAGTACATCTCTATACTACTAACTGAAACTATCATTGAACAAGTAACAAGAATTGAATTCAGCTCAACCATTCATACTGATAACTTGTTTGAATTGTCCCTGGAAAAGTTTTGCTTCAAGCCAGGCTGCATTTTCCCTAACAGTTCTTGGTCACAGTTTGGCAATTAGCGTGGGCCAAGGTCTATTCCCAATAGGCAGCTTGTGTGCTGCCACTGTGTTCTGATGTATGGAGGAGATAAACCATGTGCGACTGCCTCCAGAGCCAGAAAACATTAATAACTGGTACAGACATTGCCACTATAGGGCACATGCTTAATTCATGTAGGAGAAACAATTTCAAATATAACTCACAATTACCAAGTACTGCTTTCTGTGCCATGGAGGAAACTCAAAGATATTTGGCCACATAGCTTCTGAAAGACATGAAATTATACCCTGGTTTTAGTGTTGCCTCTAACAAATTCATGGTGATTGAATGATAAAGATATCACCAAATGAAACCATTTTAAAGAATTAAAAAGTTTCAAGTAGTCACTGAAGCAGAAAGATGAAGAATCTGAAGTGTCAGTCAGAAAGAATGAGCTTTAAAATACTCAGCTGACCCAGACACTCAGCTTAGCTATTCACCTCAAAATGGTGCCTCCGTTTCTATTTCTTTTAGAAATATATATATATATATTTTTTTAGAAGTCAGAAGTTCTGACCTCTTTCCCCCCAGTTCAAGTTCAAACTTTTTTACAGCTATAGGAAGCTTTGCCTATAACTTACAGTTATTACCCTTGCAATACATTGCAAGTACTCTCCTTGGAATCATTTATCTTGCCCCTTCCTCATGTACATAGCCTTATGTCAGAAACACTTTTGAAAATTATGTTATTCCCTATGCACTACTTAACTTCAATATTTAAATGACTCTTCAGTTCATACTTGTGCCAAGCAAACCTAGCTAAACACACACAGTTGAAGCTGTTTTTACATTTTAAAAGCATGTAGGAGACAGAGCACAACTCTGTGCCAGAGCAGGAGACAGGCACAACTTGATTGTCCACACAGTATTTATTGTTAGTACATCCTTGGCACTCATTTAATACAGGCCTACTACCACACTCACAAATCTTTTCTGAGAAAGTGATAGCCCAGGAGATGCATAGGCCAGGGACTGTTTCCAAGAGGAAGTTTAAGTGAACCACCTTGTTTTGTAAGATTAGAGAGTTTAATGTTATGGATGTATTCAAACTGTAGAACTTGGCCTCGGGGGCAGTAGAGAACAATCGTGGCATTGTTTAGTGCACTAAGATAAATGAAGCCAGGACATTCAGGGATGCTCCATTTCACCTAAGTATTTGTGAGGAGCTGAGAGGTACATGCTTGCTCTGCTGCTAGGTTGAAAATATGCTGGCAAGAAGAGAGGACAGTGCCACTGTTACTCACGAAGTACAATCTCCCAGTAATGGCGCTAATGTACATGCATCTGCTGTGGGATGTAAAAACAGATACCTGAAGGACAAACAAATGCTGGCAAGATTTTCTTAAAATCCAGTTTCTCTTTTTGATAATAAGAATAAATTACTTATAATTAAACTCTGCAATTTTCTGCATCTTCCTATATATGTTCCCAAACTTTTTATTAAATCCTCATGGAATTCTTTGCCTTCTTACCTCAAACAAATAGTGATATTACATACTTTGTAAGACATTTGTGGAGTATTGACCTTGGCATTGCCAGGTTTGTTTCTCAGATGTTTCTTTTTCCCCTCATTACTCTTTCTCACACACTGCTGAGCAACATTTTTTATCTTTTCTCAAATACGTTTCCCAGAGGTGCCTCCATCTCAGTTGCTGGGCCCAGCCGTGCCCTGTGGTGGGACCATTGGAGCTGGCTGGAACCTGCTGTGTCCAGCACGGGGCAGCCCTGGCTTCTCCTCACAGAAGAGCTCTGCAGCCCCCCAGCTGCCAGTACTGTGCCACGGATGCAAAATGCAATAGTATATAAGCACTTATTTTCTTCAAAAGTAGAAAGATATTCAGGTGGGAAAATGTTCTGTGGTTCAGCACAAGGTTTATAAATATTCTGAAGACTCAGTGCATCCCTTGCAAGCTGCTTGAAAGGCAAAAGTCTTGGGGCTTTCTTCTGTGCAAGCACAAGATAATGTCTGGTGATTATACCATACTTTGCTCATATTTATGTACACAGAGGAAAGGAAGCAAACTTAAGAATTCTGCATCTCTGCCAATGCTTTGGGGTAGGTAAGCATTTGGAGAGTGTTATAATTTCCCAGTTGCTCAGACTGTAGATCTGGTCAGAGTACATTAAAATTTATTGCTGTCACACATGCCAAGATCTACCTCACAGACAAACCACAAAAGAAAAGGAAAGAGACTAGATGGTATGTATTTGCCTAAACCGTGCTATAAGCAAAACAAGTAACCACAGTAAAGATACAATTCTGAAGCATCTTAGGGAATTAAAATAGCATGTTAGCTGAGACTGAACTCATCCATGCTGAAAAATGAGGTGCTGTAGTCCATATGGTATCTCCCTTTTTCCTCACCCATATTAAAGAGACAGATTTCCTTGGGAAAAAAATAAAATAAAATAAATAAATAAATAAATAAATAAATAAAACTACTTCTTTACATAGTGAACTTTCAGGATTTATTGTCGCAGAACAGGTATGTACTATCAACTGATCTAAATGGCTAACAAAATTAAAAGACAACAGGTCCATAACAGATAACGAACAGAGCAAACAGTAAAATGCAGTCTAACTTAACCCAACAGCTGTGGATGCTGGGGAAACCTAAGGGGAACAGAGCACAGAAAGTGGTAAGGCTTGCTTATTTTACCCAAATAATACCTTCTATTACCATTACTAGAGAAGGAATACTGAGCTAGATGGACCACTTGGATAAACTCAACTAGGTTAAGTTTCTAAGATAACTGGCATTGTTTTGGAAAACAAAATTCTTGCTGGCTTCCTCTGCTAGGTTGCTAGAGTGTTCTCTGCTTTCAGCTAGCAGAATTTAAATAATCAAAGAATATCTCTTCTTAGTGATAATCAAACAGTCAGCATCATCTCCTGATGCATGACAAAAGCATTTCCTTCAGTCTTGAAGGACATCTTACAAAGAATAGCTAAAAAAATAAGAAACTGCATGGACAAGTTTTCATAATCTGAACGCTAGTGATACCTTAGCCAGGCTGCCACTAATATAAACTAAGCAAGGACGAACCCCCAAACATTAACATTCAGTTGTATGCTCTATTTAACCTTCAGCACATTTTTAGTTAAGACTTTGGCCTGCTCCAATTGTCAGTCTTCCAGACAATGTCTGGGTAAGGTTTGGGAGCTTGCATAGATCGAGGACTGATTCCCATGGAAGTATATACAAGCACATCCTCGCATGGGAGTGGAGACAAAATAGACATTAGTTATATAAATGCAGGCTATGGAGAGGTTATTGGGGAAGACAGTTTAGTTGTGTAGATGGAGATTGTGCTGTGCTATTTGCTTCGTATTGAGAGAACAGGCCTTGCAGTTCAGACATAACCATAATTTTGCTGTTGCTTGCTTTGGATCCTCAGGAGTAATATGCTAACAGATTTACAAAAGAAGAAAGTATGTGACGGATTGCCCTGAACAGCTTTCTCTCCAGCAAATCTTTCTTACATCTCCAGGGAATAGCTCTAAGTATGCTTGACATAACTCATGAAAAGTTCTGAAGAATAATTGAGTTTCTTGAATTCTTGTTTAGGGTTTTCTAATCTTTTTTTTTTTTTTTTTTTTTTTTTTTTTTTTTTAATTTTATTGCGGTTCAGGTAGTCTCTTAAATTGTTTATAAACAAAGCTTCTCAGAGACTTAAGTATAGTATCCAAGCAGTTCAGTGGTCAGTTAAGTTCTTCTGTGTCTGCCGCATCTATTCATGGTTTTGTGGGATCTGTGCTACCAAACCAGGGAACATGGGAGCAAAGGACAATACAGACCACATATTTTGCCCACTTACTCAATTTTCATTGATCTAAAATGACACCTACAAACTAAGATCATAGAATCATAGAATATTCTAAGTTGGAAGGGCTCCGCAAAGATTAAGTGCAACTCCCAGCTCCACTTAGGATCACCTAAAAATCAAACCATGTCTAAGAGCATTTTCCAAACACTTTTTGAACCTCAGCATGCTTGATGCCATGACCACCCTGGAAAGCCTGTCCCAGTGTCCAGCCACTCTCTCAGTGACAAATCTTTTCCTGATAGCCTGACCCTCCCCTGTCCCAGCTCCATGCCATTCCCTCAGGTCTTGTCGCTGTCCCCAGAGAGCAAAGCTCAGAGCTTGCCCATCCGCTCCCCTCGTGAGGGAGCTGCAGGCCGCCATGAGGCCTCCCCTCAGCCTGCTCTGCTCTGGGCTGAACAAACCAAAGGAGCTCAGCTGCTCATGGGTCTTGCCCTCTGGATCTTTACCATAGAACTTGCAGTGTTTCATACAGAATCACAGAATCATAGAATTTTCTAGGTTGGAAGAGACCTCAAGGTCATCGAGTCCAACCTCTGACCTAACGCTAACAGTCCCCACTAAACCATTTCTCTAAACTCTACATCTAAACGTCTTTTAAAGACCTCCAGGGATGGTGACTCCACCACTTCCCTGGGCAGCCTGTTCCAGTGCCTCACAACCCTTTCAGTGAAGAAGTTCTTCCTAACATCCAACCTAAAACTCCCCTGGCTCAACTTAAGCCCATTCCCCCTCGTCCTGTCACCAGGCACGTGGGAGAACAGGCCAACCCCCACCTCGCTACAGCCTCCCTTGAGGTACCTATAAAGAGCGATAAGGTCGCCCCTGAGCCTCCTTTTCTCCAGGCTGAACAAGCCCAGCTCCCTCAGCCGCTCCTCGTAGGACTTGTTCTCCAGGCCCCTCACCAGCTTCGTCACCCTTCTCTGCACCCGCTCAAGCACCTCGATGTCCTTCTTGTAGCGAGGGGCCCAAAACTGAACACAGTACTCGAGGTGCTGCCTCACCAGAGCTGAGTACAGGGGGACGATCACCTCCCTAGCCCTGCTGGTCACACCGTTCCTGATACAAGCCAGGATGCTGTTGGCCTTCTTGGCCACCTGAGCACACTGCTGGCTCATATTCAGCCGACTATCCACCATCACTCCCAGGTCCTTCTCTGCCTGGCAGCTCTCCAACCATTCCTCTCCCAGCCTGTAGCTCTGCTTGGGGTTATTGCGCCCCAGGTGCAGGACCCGGCACTTGGCCTTGTTGAACTTCATGCAGTTGACCTCAGCCCATCGGTGCAGCCTATCCAGATCCTCCTGCAGAGCTTTCCTACCCTCAAGCACATCGACACACGCACCTAACTTGGTGTCATACACAAGCATAAAGACCTTTATTATCAATGATTTGTGGGTAAAGATGGAGGAAGTGTTTTTCTTTTAACTGCAACATTCTAATACTGTTGGTGTTTTCTTTAAGTTTTGCTTAATTCATGTTTTGATCCAGTCTGTACTTGCTACAAAGAACAGTATAGTAACAAAGATATGAATGTTTGTATTAGGAAAGCCAGTACTTAAAGAGAAGCCCCTCCCCTGCCCCCTTTTTTTCCTTTGATTTTAAAATTCTCACATATTTACATAAGGAGACTCTTCTGATGGAATAATAGATAAAAGAATGGAAAACAAAAATTGCTCTATAATAGGGATATCTTTAAACTACTGTGGGAAGTGCACATTAAAATAGTACAATCAGGTTAGAAATACTGACAATTATTTCTAACATGCTAAATGGGTTGCTGTGATATCCCCAGATAGCAAGTTGCTAACTGAATTCAGAGTCCTCAGTGATTTGAAGTATCAATTAACTGAAAAATTAGAGACATAAACTTGAAAGAGTAATGTAATGTATGGGAATAAAACATGGCATTCATCTGAAGTGTTGAGCATATAAGAATGTAGCAGCCATTATTTAAAAAAAAGATTATGAACATACTGTAGAGAAGTACATGTTAAAATCTGTTCATATTTGTTTCAAACATTAGCTACAGAGTAAGAGTGAAAGAAAGAAAACCAACTTTAAATACTGCTTTAGTCAATATTACAGAATCACAGAATGGTTGAGGTTGGAAGGGACCTATGTAGATCATGTGGCCCAACCCCCTGCTCAGGCAGGGACACCTAGAGAAATAAAATACACCTAGAGCAAAAACAATAACCCATATTACCTGGCATCTTTGTATTCCAATGAGAAAATTAATTAATTTGAAAGAAATGCCCACTCTGTGCAAGATAAATAAGAGAATAAAAATGTACCAATAATGTACCATCTGCAATTAAAAACTGTCCTTTTTTAAGCAATCCCAGGGCTTCACTTACAAATATTCTTGTGAACAGAAAATGATATCAACACTTTAGTTTTCAAAATTCAAGTTTACATTTTAGGTTTTCTTTTTACATTTACATCCACTGTAAACGGCCTAATATTTCTATAAATACAATTGAACTTTTAATGTCACCTATATTCAGACAGAATTTACATTCAGTATGGGAAAGTGAAATGAAGATAAAGATATTTGGTATTAAATTCATGTAGTGTGAATGTTGAGCATGACATAAAGTGAAATAATTTTCTTTTTACCTTAACAATATCTCCCTCACGCAGCTGAAAACTCCTGGCTCTAAGATGGATCCCTTTTCCAGCCTCTGTTTCAATTTTATAGATACATTCATGGTTGTTGTCATAATTAGATGGAAAATTTGGAGACAACAATGTTCCTTCATTTCCAGAGACAGTTGCTCCACATTCAGCTAAAGGAGACAGACACATTAAAAAAAAAAAAAAAAAAAAAAAAAAAAAAAAAGGAAAGGAAAAAAAAAAAAGAAAAAAGTGAATTATCCATTTCAAGAAAATGTAGGTTATTTTCAGTAATATTTAGTCTCTATGAAAACTCTAACTAACTTGCTATGACTATCTAGGAAAAGTACATTTCTGTTGGATTTCATCTATAGGACAAACATCTAAAAGCCCTACCAAAGTTGCTATTTCCAGCATTTCACTGTGTAAATATGCACTTAGGTGCTTTTATCTAGTTCCCTTTACCTCCATTTTATCCCTTGGTCTTCCCATCAGGCTAACCTGTAACACAGCTTGGCCAGATTCCATAAAAATTAGAGGTTCTGTTGAAATATATTTATTGTTGTAACATTTCAAATAAATGTAACATTGATTTCACCTACTCGCTTGCACAGCTTTTACAAGTACTAGAAAAAGCCGACAATAATCTGCTGAGATAAAGCAGTCTGGCAATAAATCAAAAGCAGTCACATTTTTTCCACCAGGTATGAAAACAAAACAAGAAAAAATGTAGAACAAACCAACAGTTATTGATATTTGTCAGCATCAAGCAGACAGCTCCCTTCCTTTCCAGGGAAAAACTAGGTGAGTCTTTTTCACAGCCACCTGTAGTAAGAACTGACAATTTCAGGAATAGAATTTTTTGTCATTACTTCCCAGTAAAGTAAAGAAATATGTAGGAAAAGTGGTGTGTTTCAGCCTGTGGGCTCAGTTTGAATTCTGAATAAAGACTAATAAAATTATTCCAAATGTGCAATGTGAATTTCAGCATGTAAATGAACACTGAAAGAGATAGAAAATAATATTGATATACTGTTCAAAAAAAAAAAAAAAAAAAAAAAAAAAAGAATTTAAAATGCTTAAAAATGGCCTAAAAATGCCTTCTAAAACCTCCAGTCAATATATTAATATTGATTTATGTTTTTTTTGTTGTTGTTGTTGTTTTGTTTTTTTTTTTTTCAGGCAGATTGGATTGACTAATATTTATGCTTCATTGTTCAATCTAAGGATAAAATATATTATGTAAAATCCAGATTTTGACCTAAATATCATTCAGACTTTATTCATAACAGGTTTGTGCCAAACTCTAACAATTAACATAAGAACAAATAAATGTACAATCATAAACCAATAGACACATTTTACAGATTTTTTTTTTTTTTTTTTTTTTTTTTTTTTCCCTGTAAACTTTAAATAGACTCTTAGGGCTCATAGGACATTCAAGATATTCATTTTTGGAAGTGTGGATTTTACAATTTTAGAATTGTAAATTTTTTTTAGAAAAAAATACATTTTTTTTTTCTTACAATCATTTTGAAAATACAGAGTAAAGATAGAGCAGAAAAATAAATCAGGAACACATTCGGGGTATAATGCATGTTTCATATTTATATATAAACTATCTAAAAATCCTACATTTAAATTTCAGAGGCCTTAACAAAGTTATGTGCTTTTGCTTTTGAAAAGGCCAAAAACAGTGAATTATTCTGTACTTCTTCCCTTCAATAAAACTGAAGAAAGAAAGGAAGGAAGAAGCAGAAGGAGAAGGAGAGGGAAACTGGAAGGAATGCATGAAATGGGGAAGGCGGGAAGGAAAGATTAAAGGAGAGAAGAAAGGAATTTAGGAAGGAAATAGTCACAGTCTTACTCAGAGTCTTCTTTCTGCTCTACATTTGGGATCTCCTTGGGCAAGGTGAAGAAGGAAATCAAAAAGGATCTGGCTCAGGATCCTTGATTTAACATGTAAATTAGAGATCAATTTATATTTTAAAGTAGAGCTATGTGTTCTCTTCCTTAGGTTACTTTGACCATGAGCTGCAGTATATTTGATAGGCAGAACACTGCAAGTTAGCCACTGCCACCAAACCTCAGATAGCTGAACTGTTCCTTTGTGGGCCAGTCTAAAGTCATTTTATATTGTTTAAATGTTGCAAAGAATATTAGAAGACTGACGAATGAACTAGATACTATGATACTTCTTTGGTAAAGGATCTCTCAAATATGGGATACTACTACATATGGTTATATATAAATATCTTTACACATTTGTGTGTGTGTGTGTGTGTGTGTGTGTGTACATGTGCATACATAACTCTTTTTGTAATTGACTTTTGGGAAGAAAGTCAAGTGCCTTATGCCCTAAGGACTTCAACCAAGTATTTTTATAACCATTCCTGCACACTGGAATCCAGAACTAAATGAGGGTTTAGAAACTCTGAACAGCATCCATGAATAATATGAAGCTCATGTCAACAGGAAAAAGGTACTCAGTCAAAAGGCATCTCTCCCCTTTTAGGCCCTAGTATTCTACTGAGCAATACAGGAAACTCCATGTGGGTTTTTTGTTTGTTTGTTTTGTTTTAAAATATCTACAATAGAGGGTACCATTAAAAAAAAAATCGTACAGTAATTAACACATGCAGTCAGAATGTATGACACCAAAATTCAATTCACTTTTCTGCCTCTGGGAATCCAATATGCATCTCCTACACCTTCTAATTCAGACAAATTAATTAGAAAATGAGCAAATGTTGGCTAACATCTTTAGCATAATGGGTAGGGCATTAAACAGGGAAGAGGAATACTTCAAGGAAATTCATGCATTAAACAGTCAGGAAATAATATTTTGAAGTGACCCATTCACTATTGCCCTGTGACTACCAAACCAGTAGACTTGAAAAACATACTCATGTTCACTTCCATTTTCATTACTTCCAAAAAATCTTTAATTCTTTATGCAAAATGAAAAAAAAAAAAAAAAAAAAAAAAAAAAGCCAGTCACTTCTGAAAGATTTAATGCAATGTTCTTTATCTAGCACATGTGCTTTATGAGTAAGTACTGGTTTTAGCAACTCCAGTTAAACAGAGAAATCTTATCAGATGATTCTGAAAGAGCTCTTTGCTTCTTCCCTGCAGAGGACTTTCACTGTCTATCACAACACTATTTTACTTCAACACTTTACGGATTCCTTTTGCCCACTCCCTGGGAGAATGATCTGCTTCCCCAGCCCATACAAATGAAATAGAAAAGATTTCTTATATTACCTACGTATGAAAAAAAAAAACATTTCTGCTTGTATATCTGTTTATTAAGCACTGAATTGCTGTGCTCTATATAGATAGTATTTTCAGGACTAGGTCCTCCAGCTGTATCCTTTAAAAAAAAAAAAAAAAAAACACAACATATTTCATACTGCTCTTTGTGAGATTATATGATGTGTTAAACTAGTATAATGGTGTGTATATGAGTACAATTTAATAAATATCTGCATACGATAAACTTCAAAAAATTCTGTAACACAGATGTAGCACACACACAGAGAATCATCTAGGTTGGAAGAGACCTCCAAGATCACCGAGTCTAACCTCTGACCTAACACCAACAAATCCTCCACTAAACCATATCACTAAGCTCCACATCTAAACATCTTTTCAAGACCTCCAGGGATGGTGACTGGACCACTTCCCTGGGCAGCTCATTCGAATGCCTAACAGCCTTCTCAGTAAAAAAGCTCTTCCTAACATCCAACCTAAAAATCCTCTGGCGCAACTTTAGCCCATTCCCCCTCGTCCTGTCACCAGGCACATGGGAGAACAGACCAACCCCCACCTCACTACAGCCTCCTTTAAGGTACCTATAGAGAGTGATAAGGTCATCCCTGAGCCTCCTTTTCTCCAGGCTGAACAAACCCAGCTCCCTCAGCTACTCCTCGTAGGACTTGTTCTCCAGACCCCTCACCAGCTTCGTTGCCCTTCTCTGGACTCTTTCAAGCACCTCCATGTAGTGAAGGGCCCAAAACTGAACACAGTACTCAAGGTGCTGCCTCACCAGAGCTGAGTACAGGGGGGCAATCACTTCCGTAGACCTGCTGGCCACACTGCTTCTTATCCAAGCCAAGATGCTGTTGGCCTTCTTGGCCACCTGAGCACACTGCTGGCTCATATTCAGCCGACTATCAACCATCACTCCCAGGTCCTTCTCTGCCAGGCAGCTTTCTAACCACTCATCTCCCAGCCTGTAGCAGTGCTTGGGGTAAAATACTTGATTTTATTTCTACAGGAAACAAAAAGAGAAGGTCATATCCATGATGGACACACAACCAGTACAGCTCCTTGCAGAAGACTTAATCACAGAGACCAGAGCGAGGAGAGGAAAAAAAAAATAATAATAATAATAATTAAAAAAATAAAAAAACCACTAATCTCCTGAATAGCAATCATGTGCTTAGTTTTGCATATTGTATAAGACAGTAAAAGTTAAAACAACCTGATTAAAAATCAATAAGACCAAGGGGAAGTGAGAAGCTTATGGTGATGATGTTTTACACAGCTGGGAAAACCAACATTCTCCACGTTAAGGGAAGCTTCATTTTCTTATCCCTATCTTTCCCTTTATTCCACAAATCCCACTGAAAGTGAATGTATTTAAAACAATTTTTACCACTTGCATTAGCTTGCTGGTATTAAACTTTCTCAGTAAGTTTTCCCAGTAAGTTTTCCCAGTTTTCATAGCACTTAATTTCATTAAGACCAGCCATAACCTTGCCTGATCTTTATCTGCAGGAACGTTCTCTGAAAAAGGTAAACAATGAACCTAAAGGCCACCAAAAGAAAAACATGGGCAGCCAGCCTTAAGCAATCCTTTTACAAGACTGTTCAGATTCAAAAGGAGATTATGGTTAACATTGCTAACAGCAGCTATAAATCTAAGAGAATTGACAGAGATGTCTTCATCTACCATGAGTGTAAAGAAAGCGTGAATAAAAGTTTGAGCTAATTCCACTTGAAATAGTTTCAGTTACGTACTTGGTCATATTGCCCTTTCAATATTCAAAGCTGAAGCAGAAGGCATGGGAATCATTGCTTCTAAAAACAGCACAGTTCTCTGTGCTGTGCTTCGCACACTGTTGAGCTAAGCCAGACAAAGAAAAACAACACAGCTGCTGCTCACTTCTACTAGCTGCTGACTTCTACTTTTTTTTTTTTTTTTTTTTTTTTTTTTTTTTTTTTTTTTTTTTTTTTTTTTTCTTTACCCTGCCCCTTTCCCAGGTGATTGTTTGGGTGTCCCACCAGAGAGCTCTTTCTACCTGAGTGGCACTTTGGAGGTGTTTTGTTTTTCCTTCAGCTTTTCTTTCAGCCCCTTGCAGGCTTCTTTAAGTGGGTCAGAGCATATGGGCTGAGGTGTTTCTAAGTTGAGAGAGATAAGCATGCCTTTTGAGGTAACAACTAGTAGGATCTTTCAGAATAAAGCAAACTATTTAGTAGTAGGTACCCTTACTGCATGCAGCTCTTCTTCAGGTGAGTAATGTTTAGAACATACTTACGGATAGGAAGATCCATAAGATCCAAACATTACTTTGTATGTTTGCTTTGTGGTTCTAGGTCTCTTCTGATTTTTTCAGTTTCACAGAATTATGGGATTTATTGTGAATGTGACCTTATGTCTTTATGTGTGTGTCAAATATTATTGAAGTTCTAACCTTGGTGTTAGAGTGATGGAGCAGGGTTTAGGGCAAATGTATCATCTGAATTCCCTGTGCCAGTAAGTATCTGAAAGCAGCAGGAGTAGGCATGTAAGGTGTAGTCTTTTTCAGGGCTAGGGACAGTTTCTTATATTTCTGGAGCTTTTTCTGCTGTTTTGTTGGCTGTAAACATGTACACATGTTTCTTTCTTACTATTCTTTTTTTCTAGTAATCTTTTTTTTTAATGTTAACTGTTTACATTTTTTATTATTAATGTGGTCAGTGGCACCTAAATCTTCAGATTAAACAGAAAAGACCTATTTGTTACTTTAACCTGAAATCTACCTCCATTTTATTATGTATTATAAATATGTTTTGTGGAAAAAGCCAAAAAACTCATGAGATTTCTCAGAAGTCTGTTTTAAGCAAAAATAGATAAATAAAGGAAACTGTAAGAGTTATATGGAAAGAAATGGGGGGAAAAAAAACTTCCATTCAAAAGTATAGGAGAGATCTCTTGAGCTAGAAAAGACATAGGGGGGTTGTCATAACTCATAACTCTTGGACAATTCTTTTGAGGTTGAGGGAGGAAAAAAAAGTACATTCTTGCAGAAGTAACATAAAATAGCACCTACTGTGCTCTGACAGGGTTCATAAAATTAAGAGATCTGTTTTTATATTGAAGGGGTCTGTTTAATTGAGAATAGGCTATAAATAAAAAGTGAAGATTTAAATATTAAACATTATTTAATCTGGATAAGAATTGTGTTAACTCACATTAACTATCACAGCTAATCTAGTTCCCTAATTTGAGAACTACAAAAGAAACATTCAGATAGAAAGGAAGGAAGATTACCATTATAAAACACTAAACATCAAGCATCTATTTTTTAAGTACAGGAGATATTTTTCTGATGTCTTCAGTGAGTAGCTGTGTGTTCTTAGCTGAGGATGAAGAGCAAGAGTTAATGACCTTCTTTAAGGATATGCCATTATTTATTCACTAAAATTGTGTTTGATTTGAATTGTTATGCATACTAATTTCAAGTAGCTAATTTAAATAAAAATGTGCTCACAGTGCTACAGGTGTTTGTGCTTTTGTATCTAAAAGAAGAATAGATTCTCTAAAATCCAGACTTCCAAACTTTCTACATAGCTTGGTTACTAGTTGAGTAAAAAGTTATTGTCATCACATCTAAATGGCTTGTTACATCGCTAAAACTAGCATATACCAAAACAAAACTTGCTCTGCATATATAAGTTACTGGTTCCAATTCAGATTTTTCACTTTTCAAATCTGCCAAACCATAAACATCTGCCAAATGGCAGCATGTAAAAGCCAAGACCACTTAAACTTTTAAGAAAAATTCAATATAGCATTGAATCTCTTTTTCAGGATGTGACAACCAGATAAAAGCAGATTAACCTTCTTCATTACTATAACTTTTGGACCTTCGGTGTTTTTTAAAGTTAATTTTATGTATTAATTATGAAATCCAAAATACCTTAGTATCCTGTAGGTATACTATTAATCAGTGTATACTACCTATAACTATAGGCAAAAGGTTTTAAAGGAGAAACCATATACCTTATTTTCACTGTTTTCTGAGTAGTCTATTATAACCTTGTTGAGAACTGCAGCAGACTGGAAAAAGCTACCTTATTAAGCTGTTCTTTTATTCTCTTGCAGTGAGAGCAATCTGCCTGGAATAGACACTTGACCCCATTCTTTGTTCTTTTGCTTAATAAACTCACTTAAATTCCATTTACATAAGTAACTTTTTTCTTTTATTGTCTGTCTTGAAGTAGGATAAAAGGAAACTGTAGAAAGTATTTTTTTTTTTTTTTTTTGAAAATCATTGAACACTTCCTGAGTATGAACATGGACTTTATAAAACAAACAAAATTCAGGGACTCTTTACATGCTTTGAAATACAGTTCATGTAAAAATGTAACAACTTTATTTAATGGAAAAGTTAACTTCATTATTCTTCCACACATCTTGCTAAAAGGTTTGACAGGATTTTAAACAGATCTTCAATGCAGAGATCAAATAAAAGTAGTATAATGTAGGTTTAAAGTATTTTCTGCTCTTCTACTGAGTGCAGAATATCTTTGTATTTACGAAATGGTGCAGCAGTCCATAAAATACGAGAACAAGTTGAGCTCAGACAGTTGATGCTTCTTTGCATTTCTATAGGACAATATTGTTACCCAGTAGGATGATCATCCAACATTATCACAAGGGCAAAGGGATCGTGGATGAAGTGGAACCTGCCATTATATGATCTATCTTCATATAAAAGCAAGAACTTAGGTTTTCTCCACAGGCATTGCCTGATAGATCTCTAAAGCTCATAGCTGTGCATATGACTTAGATATAGACACAATATGACTGCACTCAAGCACAGTTTCATGTACAAACTCAGGTGCAGTGCAGGGAGATGCAGCTTCTGATTAACTAGAATGCCACATCCAGCCAAGGTGCACATGAAATTTGCATGGCACCTTTGCTGCACAGTGACCTAACTTCTGTAATACCTTTCATTTCCAGTTCTTCAGCCACTCTTTCACCTGTAAGCCCTGTGCAGGACACCTATGTGCTGCTCTTGCTTTCACCTAGCACTGGTGAATTCTGAATCACTTTTATTGCGGGGTTTCTCCTGAAAAGTGGCTCCTATGGACATTTAAACCATATTGTTCTTACCCCACTTCTCACTCATTTGTCCTGTTGCTTTTAGCTTGTTTGTATCACTCCCAGCCTGGTGGCTTTTAGCTTGTAAGTTCATATTGGAATAAAGCCTAGTAAATATGAGCAGATAGTGTTTTTGTTTGTTTTTAAGATGCAATTGACATTGCATAATTATATACACACGAAGCTTAACTACTAATCAGTTTGGAATGCACATGCTATTCATTGTAACAGCTTCCACCACCTTATTCAGGGCTAATAGCATCATAAACTACCTACAGAGCTTGAGTGGGTCTTCAAGAGACATAGAAGTGTATTACTGAGAAAGCAAGAAAATGTTGGCTTCTTCATCATTACTATAATCATCATTTCTGCCACACTCTATTGGAGAAGTATTAGTGTGGTGACTGCCCTTCCTTTTCCCAGCTGCTGCCTAAGGACCGACTTTCCTTTTTCTTTCTCCTTTCTCTATCCTTTTTTTTTTTTTTTTTTTCTCCTCCCTGAAGATAGATTTCAAATCAAGGTAGATCATCAGCTATGGCCCTCATGTCACTCCTAAAACATTATAAAAAAGCTAGTAAGCTTTACTATGTCGTGTGACATAGAAATCATAGAATCATACAATCATTTAGGTTGGAAAAGACCTCTAGGATCAAGTCCAACCCTTAACCTAGCACTGCCTAGTCTACCACTAAACCATGTCCCTGAGCACCACATCTGTGTGTCTTAAATGCCTCTAGAGATGGTGACTCAACTACTTCCCTGGGCAGCCTGTTCCAATGCTTCCCAACCTTTTCAGTAAAGATTTTTTTTCTAATATCTGATATAAATTTCCCCTGGTGTAACTTGAGGCCGTTTCCTTTTGTCCCATCACTTGATGCTTGGGAAAAAAAAATGATCCCCGCCTCGCTACAACCACTTTTGAGGTTGTTGTAGAGAGTGATAAGGTCTTCCCTGAGCCTCATTTTCTGTAGGTTAAATAACTCCAGCTCCCTCAGCCACTTCTCATAAGATCCGTTCCCTAGACACCCTTCATCATCTTGGTTGCCCTCCTCTGGACATGCTCCAGCATGTCCCTATAAATTTAACAACTTACATTTATGTAACCTATAAATTTAACAATTGAAGTATGACAGCAGTTAAATACAGATTTTCTAAATACAGTGGATCTTGGATACATGCAGAACCTTAATATAATCTAAAGATTTATATATTCAAATGCTAATGCTGTAAAATTTTCTGCTCATGAACATCCAAACATAACTTAAATGAGGGCTCTCTTTGCCTAAACACTAGCTAAAAATCAATAGCAGTTTTCAGACTTAGTTTGACTGCTCAAAGGTGAACTAAAATTCAAATTTTATGCTACAGAAAATTTAAAGAAAATAATGTACACCAGATCTCAAGGGTCTCAAAGAAATCCCCATTACTATCCAGGCTAACAAGGTTCCCACTTATGCTTCAGTCTCCATGGAAATTAAATCAATGCTACAACATGACAAAGTATCTTAATTATAATTGCTGATTTTGCAATTAATACTAACTAAACTGTTAAAAAGAAACAACTTCTTAAGGTGTCAGCAATTTATTTTAGCACCCTATAATTAATTATTCCTGTATTATTTACTATAACAACTGAACATGATAAATTAATGTGATATTAATGTGAATATCAGTGAACAATACCTCAGTGAGTATTTTACTCAAAGTATAATGCACCATTAAAAATCAAGTGCCATGCAAAATTTAATAAAGGAGCAACACCACTTAAGTATGAAATGGAAATATTAGTAGCTGTTGTTTTCAGCTTAATTGTTGAAGTTTGTCACAGCTTGTTTCAGGAATACTCTATACAATTGAAATGGTTAATGGGGGACAGGGAAGCAATGCAAGTTAAAAAGGGAGAGGAGAGAAGAGGAAACAATAACAACCAAAAAAAGAAAAATAAACAAAAAAAACCATAACCTCTTAAAACCAAGTTTATTAATATGTCATGCTTAAACTCTATGCAGTGCCTACCATGAAAGCCTACTTTGAATTGAACAAACCACTGTACAGATAATATTTTCATGATATATCCTACATAAAATTTATCACCATTTCCTAGGGAGACAGTGAACAGAGAAAACCAGGCAAGTAGACAAAAGCAGCATGTAAATCAAGTAACAGAATGGAAATTAATGTTAAGACAATCTAGGAAAGGGGAGTTGAAGGACTAAGTCAATGTTTCCTAACCATTATCATGCGATGACCTAATGCCTAAAATCTAGAAGAGGTGACTAATGTGATAAGTTATTTGTCTTATTTATCTTCTTTATGAGCAGCAGAAACCAACCATCTCTTATAATAAGGGTAGCTTTTCAGCCACAATGCTGAGTAGAGAGGCTAGGTCATTCACATCACTGAAGGTACAAAAAAGCAGGTACAAAAAAATATGTATTTTTGCTACTGCTTCAATTTTGCAATTAAAGTTGCAGACAGAATATGGGACAAACTGAATTTATTATTTTTTACCTAAACTTGTTTTAGATCAAACCTCTATCTTCCGCAATCTCATAAACATTGCATTATATTCCTCAAAACAAATCAAGCAGGGTGAACTAGAAATTTCTGAGATGTCTTTTGTAAAAAGAGGAAGTTCCTACACTCAGGCACTGTACCTGCCACTGTAAAGGTCTCTACAGCCATCCACTGCCTTCAATAATCAGTGGATAGGAGATCTTTGGAGAGTAGGAAGGAAAGAATGAAATGTCTCACCTTTTTCAGAATTTCATGACACACCAAAAGAGAATACCAAAACTCAAAGGCTCATTCCTTACCTGTCAGAGGATCACTGTAAATAATAAAGTCACATTTCAAAAAGTACTTAGGAGATGGTTTAAGTGTACATCAGATTAACGGATTCAAAACTATTCACCAGCCATCTATCTCTGGAAATGTGTATGCTCACTGGGTATCTATTGTTTAATGTCACATTTCTGCTTTGGCTTATATCCTATCCCCCTGCCAAGTCTGAGAAGATACTTGCCACTGATATTCAAGAAGGGAAGCTGAGCATCATCTAACTTTCTCTCGGTGCTGACAAAGCTTTGCCAGTGTGCAGAAGAAAATATAAAATTCATGAGATCCAGGGAAAGAATTCTGTACTGCAGCATGACAGTGAAATCTATGGATGATGACACTGAGCTGGAAGAATGTATTTTCTAGGGGGGGAGTTGTGGGGGAGAGATAACGGAGTATTTTCTGGATTCTAGATCTACTTCTAGTGTTATTGGTTCATTGAATTGCTATATTCAACTAAAAAATGAAATCACTTACAGAAATGTTTTCTATGAGTCTTCCAATTCCTTTTTTTAACAATAGAGCAACTTTAAAGTACAGTATGTTAGAAAGCTCCTGACTAATTTGACTTAAAGCAAACTGAAAAGTAAGAAAAGTATGATTAAAAGCATAGTCCTGGTTTTCTAGATGAGATGTAGGAAATCTGCCTTAGTAACATATTTCCCAGACAACTTGTGTGGTTCCTGTTTAAAAAATTGATTGAAGACAGCGGTCAAAAACCTGATTGCTATGGTCTCCCCTTGGCAGACTTTAGCCTTGGAATCAACAGATTTAGGAGACATTCCACCTCATTTCGGGACCCCAGTATTCACCAATTTCCTGAGGTTGGCATATTAGTGGAGATAAGCAGAAGAGCTTAACTGCCTAGGAGCATTACTCTTGGCTCTGTACTCTAGGGGGACTAACTCACTAAAAGCTGTGTATGGCCTCAAGAAAAAATAGTCAATTGTGAAATGTAAATGAAACTGTAACAGAATTGTATAATTATAGCCAGAGAAAAAAAAAAAGAGCTATTGCAGGAAGAGTAATTGCAAAGAATATGTATCCACATCATTGGGCAGTTGTCTTCACACAGACACAGAATAAATATAAATGTATATATACATTTTTAACTATGTAAAAACAAGCGATAAAATTGGAATAAATTATATATGTGAAGTAGTGTCAATAACCATTCATAATCACAATTAGTAATCAAATGAATGTTTTTGAAATATATACATTTGTTTCTAGAAAACAGTGGAATAATAATTAAAGCAATCCTAACAACAAAACAACAAATAATAATACAAGATGAGATGTCAACAAAGGAGGAAAGGAAGATTATTGTTTTCTCTTCCCAAATCTCAACTAGACAAAAGATAATCAGGGAAGCTTATCTATATTCAAGTAGCTTGTTTTTTACCCACATAAAGGGATACCAACAAACACCGAGGTCATTTTATACAATAATTAAATTAATTCAGAAGTAAATTTGGAAAATTAAACATACAACACATAGACAAACGTACCTAGTATAGCAATGTGCCAGGTGGCAATATTAACAAACTTACAGGTAACCAGCTGTTTCAAAGCAGTACAAAACCACCTTTTGGTCAGTACTACCAAACCTAAAGATATGGGTTACTTCAGTGATATTTCTTCTTCAAGACAAAGTAAGTGCACATGTGTTTTCCTAGTAGTCCTGTGCTAGGATTGCTAGGGGAGTATTTTCACCTTGACAGTATCTATAGGAACGCACTCCTTATTCTATTAATTCTGTGCATCACACAAAATTACATAGAAGCAGAGTATTTCTCTCTATTTCCCTCAATCTGACATTCCTCTCAGCTACACTAAACTTTGAGGAAAGAAGTGAAAGAGAACACTATGAATGCACTTTTAGACAATGTATCTGAAAGAACAGTTACATAAAGGTAGCCAGACAATCTTTTTCCTTCAAAAGACTGTCTGTGTCCTTTATACAGTGGGTAACTGCAGAAAGTCCTTGCTGTAGGATTCTTGGAGTCTTTTCAGAGTCACTAGATAAGTAAAAATCACAGGACAGCTCTTCCAAATGCAATGACTCTATGTAGAAATCTTGGAAATACTTAGTACTCTTGTGCAAAAATTGATTGAAGTGTACCATCTGCAGATATCAACTACTAGTACATTTGACAGAGAAACCATCATTTTTACTTGAGTGCTTCTGAGTAAGTTCTTACAGAAAATGGTATTTATTTATGGATGACTCCACGACCTCTCTTTTAAAAAAAAGAATGCAGAATGTGAAAATTTCTGTGAGGAGATAGGCAATCCCAGTCTTTCTACAGTTAGTTTGAGGGTGGAAAGCAAGGGATCCTCCTGAAAAACCACATCATGACAATTTAAACTCAGAGGATTCAGCAGACAGATAAAGCATGGAGAGTTGTTTTCACAAGAGAAAGTGTTCCACAAATGTACTGGTTTGGGCTGGAATAGAGTTGATTTTCTTTGTAAAAACAATAATGCCATGCTTTAGATTTAAGAAAACAAGTGTTGATAAAACAGTGATGTTTTGCTATTGCTGAGCAGTGCTTACACAGAGCCAAGGCCTTCTCTGCTTCCCATGATGCTCCTTCTGCAAGTAGACTGTGGATTCCCAAGAAGCTGGGAGGGGACACAAACAGGACAGCTGCCCCCAGATGAGCAAAGGGATATCCCATACCACATGATGTGCTCAGCAATAAAAACTAGGGTTAAGAAGAAAGAAGGAGGAAGGGGGACCTTGGAGTTTGGAGTTACTTTCCAAGTAACTATTAAGTGTGATGAAGCCCTGCTTTCCTCAAAATTGCTAAACATCTGCCTGGCAATAGGAAATAGTGAACGAATTCCTTATCTTATTTTGCTTGCACATGCAACTTTTGCTTTACATATTAAACTCTCTTTGTCTCGACCCATACATTTTCTCACTTCTCCTCTTCTGATTCTCTCCCTCATCCCACTGGTGGGAATTGAGTAAGCAGCTGGGGGCTTATCTGCCTACTGGGGTTAACCCACAACAACAGCTGTAAGAGGGGAAAAAAAATGAAGAAGAATTTTAATCTTCCGAGATGAGGAAATTGGGCACCACCTTGGGTAATTATCATGTCTGTTCTTTAAGCAGTAACAAGGGAGTCAACCCTAAGGCCTTGAATCTCCTCCACACTTTTTAATTATAAACAGCAAGGCTCTTTTCATCAGTAATTATAGTTTAAGTAGGTGGCTGGAGGCACAAACTGCTTTCAAGCCAGAAGGGAGAGGTCCTACTGGAGGACATGGAAATAGAGTGATGATCAAGATGGAAATTCTAGCTAGTTTTCAAAACTGATTGTTATGAGCTAGAATAATGCTGTATAACCACTTGAGATACATGGCTGAGATAAACACTAAAATCATTGTAATTGAAAGTTCAGAATGTAAACAAGGATAAGAGAGAAAGGGCTGACATTGGGAAATAAGATGTACAAGGACACCTATTTATGAACTTCTATGTGATTTTGTAGATATATGTAGACCTGGCAGTGTTCTTTTTGCTGTGTAAAAGCAGGTTCCTTACTAAAGAAGGGATTTTGCCTTATTCTGAGAACCAACCAACTTCCAGTCACTCAGATAAAAACCTTTGAAGATCCAGTTCCTCCACAGCATGGAAAGGAAGTCCAGTGAAAATTATGATATTGCTATCCTTATGGGACTCAAAGTCTTTGACTAAAAATGACAGGGTCATGATGTTAGGCTAACCAGAACTCACAAGCTCTGCTTTTGCCTTACCTGAAAAATGACTCTTTAAAGGAGAAGAAATGAAGAAAAACCACAAATGGTTCTCTAACCATGAAAATTTCAGAATATATTAGAGATGAACCCTGAAGGAAAGATTTGAAATTACTTACTTGGATATAGAAGGGTGAAAGTCAACAGCTTTGGAAGTTCTGATGGTTTATGGTTTTGTGTTTTTTTTCTTTACCAGCAGATGTCTGAGTACACATTCTGCGACAGAAATCAGTATTTGTTTGGGTAAATGTTTAGTCTATAAATTAAATTCAATTAAATTTGAAGGCCTTTTATCCTGAATCTGATTAAAAGAGTCATTAAAGTAAATATTACCATATGTCCTAAAAAGACCTAAAAAAAAAATTGTTGATATATAAAGCCGGGTGTGCATATAGCATGTAGATGAGTTTGGACAGTGTGGAAATGATAATGAAGAAGAAATACTCTAGAGACTATTGAACCCAGTAATGTACTTGCAACTTTGTGCCACTGAGTTAAGACTAGATTTAATTTCTGAATGTATGCTGTAAACCCAGCAGATATCAGGGCAAGTATTTTCTTCTCCCCCTTTTGAGAAGGAAGTTGTCTTTGTGTAAACTACACATCAAGATAAGAGGATATCTACATCCTTAATGTTTTACGTGTCATAGCAACAAGTAATAAGATCTCTGTAAACATTCTTGGTGCTGAGAAAAGTATGAAAGTAGCTTGAACTGAAGGGCACTGACTGCCAATTTTCACCTCAGTTCCACTAAGCTGCTTGGCAGACTGTCTTTCCTTGTATTTTTCTTAGTAGTATCATTCCTTCCTGAAAGATCTCTTTTAGTACTCTGATTTCCTGCATTTATAGCTTTAACTCCTCTTTTGATTGATCATAAGGGTGGCTGAAGAATTATTTTTAGAAAATGTTTTTCTCGCTGGATGACTCCCTTACTTGGAGGGCTGCAACCTCACTAACTGGTGTTAAGAATGTAAATAGACAAAGATCTAAATGGAGTATCAGAAATACCTTCAGGTATATTTCTGATATATATTTCTAACAGCTATAGAATGGCAGAGCACTCTTAAAAATCAGGAAAACTAAAATGTTACATTCAAGGTGAGTATGTGAATATCCTTATAGTGAAATCTGTACATTTTAAATTGATATATGATGATGTGCACTTGGTTAGCCACCATTCATAGTCAAACAGTGTTAAGAAGCTAGCTGAAAATAGCCTAAGAGTTAAATTAAATGTGTAAATATACACAAACACACATATATTTATATATATTACAAATATATATATATTATATTATAAATATATTTAATATATATAATATATATTATATCATATATATATAATATATGTGTGTGTATATGTATTTAAATGGTAAATGCCATGCAATGTTGGCTTCTCTCTAATTGGTTTAATGTCATTAGGTCATTAAAACATAATTACAAATACTTTCCTTTTTGCCAGAAAAAAACTACATATATGTATTCTATGAGTATTTACAATGTAGGACTTACAGCTTTTTTCAGATATAGATATATGTGCTTTTATAATAAGCAAAGCAATCATGCCAAAGGTGAGTGTCTCCCTTAATGAAATAAAATTTTATTTAAATAGCGCTCTTAATGCAATCCATTTACAGGTAGGTGTGTGAAAGTATTAGACATTTCAGAAGTCTTACGTCAATAGTAGCTATCAGATTCACTTCATATACTGGTAATAAAAATCTCATCAAATCAACTACAGCAACTGTACAAATTTTATAAAATCCAGTCCCAACACTGCTCACAAAAAAGACCTATTTACCCACTTTGAGCTTATAGTTATGATTTTTAACAACAGTGCATTAATTTAAAAATTACACTTTACTATTGTAAATACATAAATATTGTAATACAGTATATAGCTTATAAACTGTGAAAAAAAAAAAGTTTAGAGTTACAATAATAAACGCCCTTAAAATCATTGGGGTACTGTTTCACCTAAGAGCTCTAAGAGCTGTTCTCACCTAAGAGCTCTAAACATTGTTTCTTTACCCTGAAAGACGAAGTATGAAATTTGTATCTTAATAAGGGCACATACAGCTCAATTAACGTTTTATCTCGCAAGACATTCTGATATTACTTTCTATCATGGTTCTTAATATTCCTCTTTCTTCTTTTTGCTCTCTAAGTAAAAAAAAAAAAAAAAAAAAAAAAAAGACATGGAATACTTGTCTTGCACTGACTAAAGTTTCTACAGCTTGGGGATCAATCTTTTCAACCCAAGTGCCCAATATTCTGAAACATGCCATGTGCTAATAACGACTTGATGAATGAAATGAAAGCATGTGACCACCTACCCACACACCTTGGCAGAGGTGCACTCCATACACGCCGACCACCACCCAGACAGGTAAGTTTATTAGCACCTTCCAAGCGATATCCAGGGAAACAAGAAAAGATCAAGGAATCTCCAACACCAAACTGAAAGCCAATTCGCCTGCTGAAGGCAGGAACACCAGGATCATCACATGGTTCCAGATCATATTCTGCAGACAATAAAACATAGCATGTAATATATTGGACAAGTTGTTCACATGGGGAAGAAAAAAAACCTTGTCAAATGAGTTGCATTTTGTCAGTATGCATCACTTGAAAAACATGTATTTCAGAGCTATTTTCTCTATTTAAAATAGCACCATTTCTATATTTTTATTATGGCTATATATACAGTAATTATGTATCTATTGTGTCCCACCTACACTACATTTATTTTCCTAATTTTGAAGGGCTATAATCAGCTTGTACTCTCACTGGTTTACTATAATTTTCTTTAATTACATCCTCTATATTATTCTTGGTTCATTTGATCTGAACTCCCAAACAGTTTTAGAAGTGAGACTTACAGTTTAAAAATTCATTATGTATGAAGAAAATCTGACAAAAAATCAAATGAAATGTCAGGTGAAAAAAAAGACATATGACCACATTTTCAAAAAATGTACTTCTGTTTTTCAAGTAAAGCTATACTCTTTAATTAACAAACTCTATTTGCATGCCTTTTAGAAATCAAGCAAGTGTCACCTAACTGAAATTAAGTATATATATACATTTTAAGTCTCAAAGTGTCTGAATTTATTTTATCTTTTGTAACTATGAATCAGGAATAATTTTACAGAATTTTCAAATCTATAGGAATATAAAGTAAAAAGAAGTAAAACTGAAGTCCTCAAATGCTTCCTTAAGTGTGTAATTGTTTTTTTTTTCAGCATTACTTACATAATCTGTTTAACTGACAGTACATGTATACAGAACAATACCTGTCCTGGAATTGTTATTCTCAGAGGAGATGTTATAGTAATATCATAATACAGCTTTCAGTTTGTTTTACCCTTACAAGAAACTGGGAATCAAAAAAAAAAAAAAAAAAGAAAGGCTGTCTTTCTCTATCCCTTTGTACTGGATATGGAACTACTTTGTACTTTCTCCTGTATATATTGTTGTCTCTATATCATAGGAATAACTAAATCATTATTTTTGATTTATTATTTTTGTTGGTATAATAATACTAATATAATATTATTTAATATTAATATTCTATAATTACTATATTGTATAACTAATATCATATAATACTAACATAATAATATTTGTATTATTTATTGTTATTTATAACATTATTAAATTATTGCTACATATTTATTTTATACATTAGATTAAAATATATATATATTTGCGTTGCAGCATGGAATGAAGAGCACGTAAGTGCTATTCACTTTCCCCAGGTGGTGGGAAGATGATAGACAATAAGCATAAGTTTAAATACTTAATAAAACTGTTTCCAACTGGATGCAAGTAAAAACATGTTTTCCATAAAAGTAGTGCAGTCTTTATCCCTGGAGGTTTTCAAGATCCTTCTTCATAAAACCATTAGCAACCTGGTCTGATCTCATACCTGATCCAGCTTAAGAGAAGGGTGGTTTCAATCACCTGCTGAAGTTCCTTCTGATACAAATTGTTTTTATAATTCTATGATACACAAACATCACTAAGATACGCTTAACAAAGAATGCACAGTTACATGGAAGATATATTAGTCAAACGAGATCTTTTCACTGATGGTCATCAACATCATACCATATCTTACCTGAAAATGTAATGTTGAAGCCTTCATAAGAAATTGAAAAATCAGATATAAATCGAAGCTGTGCAGTAAAATTTCCAAAGAGGCCAGCTTTAATAGTAGGGGGTAAGACTGAGCCAGTTAACCTGGCTACTGGTTCTGTGAAGCTGCCATCTTCAGTTATGAGCAAGTAGTCATGAGAGCTCTCAAGATGAAAGGTATGAAAAACCAAATGTACACCTTTAAACATATTAAAAAGGAAGAAAATAAAAGGATTTAACAGTTTTATTTTCTATTTCGTTATTAGTTCACACAAAAAAAAGTAAAACTTAAATGATACAGGAAGATTTTTAGAAAAAGTCAGACATGGAATCAAAACCTGAAATTCAGAGAACGCAAATTCCAGAAAGCAAATAGACTCAACCAATCATTTTGTGCACTGGGGTATTTGTTTAGCTCACCATAAATCATCAACTCCGGTAAAATAATTCATAGGATTCAGTGTTATTTGTATATAGCACTCTGAAAATCTAAACTTTTATTGTACAGAGCTTACTCAAGCTTCTGTATCTCTTTTATTTCTAATCTCTATCATCATCTCACTATTAAATTAGGAGTCCTACTTTAATGATCAGTTATATTTTTGTATTTATGCTTTGTTTTTTTTTCATTTCCTCAGATACAATTTTGCTTTTTACTCTGAACTCTAGCAAGTGCCTATACACAAGGGCCAAGATGACACAAGTTTTATGTACAGTCTTCAATATATACAGGTTAACATTAGCTAGGTCGCTATTCAGGAAGTGACTGCTTTTCCAATTGCCAACTTCCAGTCCAGCAATGAATTGAATTTTCCATTACACTTAACTTTTAAAATATGATTATTTACTGTAGGGAGCAACAGTCTTCTTAGAAAATCTCACATACTTCAAATTTGAAAATGCCATGCAAGCATTAAATAACAAAAACAGTCTGTAAAATTTTGAATAGTAGAAACTTCCAACATACCACTCAGACTAATATCACACATAACAAAGACTTTTCTTGCCATAGAAGGTTGATAGATGAATATTTTCATTATATTTTGATTCAGTGATATATAGCATCATCTGTACTTCCTAAGCTTTATTTATTTATTTATTTACCTTGCTACTTTTATCCATTTCCCCAATGAATAAGCAGCTAAGCACACTCAAATGTTACACCACTGTGTATACAACATAAAGATAAATAATTTTTAATAATTTAAGCTTTTAAGCTTCATGATTTGAGTCTGAAATCTAAGGTTTTTAATACCAAATCTAGATATCAAATCTACTGTTTCATGATAAATATTGGAGAAGAGCAACCAATAAGGCCCTGGAAATTTTCACTTAGTTCTCTAGTTTCATTTAACAAGCAACAATATTATTTTCATATATTTTGGCTCTTATACTTTCTGCCAGTTTTTCTAAGAGAAACTAAAACACATCACCACAAAAAGAGCATTTCTTTTCCAAAATAAACACAAATTAAAAAGATTACAACATTTGAAGGCATTCATTTTGTGAAATTAAGCTTCCTCAAAAGAACGGCAGAAAACAATGATTTAAGTGGATTCATAAATGACATTTTGCTTGTTTGAATTTATGAAACACAGAGATTACATATAAATATGCAATTCATATTAGGTTCTTACCCTTGCCATGTGACACTTCAATAGTCCAAGTGCAGTTTAAAGAGTTTGGATAAAAATCAGGAAAACCTGGAGAAAGAATAGTTCCACTCTTCCCATGAATGTATCCGCCACATAGTGCTTAATAGAAAAACAAACAAACAAACAAAAAAAACAAACAGAAGTCATACTGTTTTTAATTGAAAAAAAAGAAAAAGTTCACTTTTTAAACTACAAAAATTGAAAAATAGGGTCAAGTATTAAACTAGGAAGTTAATTTGTCTGAAGCCATGACATTCATGTGTGACAACAATTTGTTTATTCTTAAAGTAGTCTTTTAACAAAATTTTATTTTTCCTCTACAACCTCTTCTGTTAGTTGGCGGGATACCAGAATAAGTAAATCCATGTTCCAGAACATACAAATTCCTATTGTAGCAGTATTTAAGAAGTAGATTTATTTATTTATTTATTTATTTATTTATTTATTTATTTATTTATTGTGAACTAACTCAAAAATCATATATCTTACAGCTATTTTTCTTGGACTATATACTTATATAGTTAAGTATTTAATTCCGTTTCCATCAAAAAAATATAAGAAAAAGTACGTATTTTTCTTCAAAGAATAGAAAAACGCTTTTGCTATTTGATTTCTTTTGTGACATTCAGGGAAAAAAAATAAGGTTCACACAAGTATTCTCACAAGAACTCTCACAGGTTCACATAAGTATTTTGAAAGACACAAGAACTATGCTAGAAAAATTTTATGCATATAAGCATTTTGCTAAACTAGGCTGATCAAATTTGCATGGTAAATTAATTAAAGTAAAATAAAGATTTGCATTGCTGAATTACTCACTGATCTCATAAATACAGCATGGCTGTTTGTTTCTTTCATCTGTTGCTGTTCAGCTTTATATGCTCTTTCAAATTTTAACAAACTAAATATTTTAAAATACATCTATAAAGCATTAAGATGCTTTTAGTCTTCACACAGAAGGATAAACCTTGTCATGAACTAGATAGCAAATATACATGACAAATAGTGCTTTCAGAAGTTCTACACATGTACATGAATGCACACCTATAATGGTAGCATTATGACTATGGTTCTGTTTTCATTTCTTATCAGACTAAGGTGTTTGTTAAAGTTTATTTATTTTGAATTTATGTATTTTATACATATGTTTATAAATAAGTAGAAGAAATGTTTTAGCCTGGTTTTGCCTGCATAAATATACTACCGCACCTAAGCATGAAAGAGAATGAATGGATAAAACCACAATAAATGTATGGTTAGTAATATTACTTAATAAGTAAAGTTAATATAGATAACACATTCTTAATGAACTCTAATATGAACTCATTCAAAATCCTTCCTATTCTGCAAACGATACGGAAGGAAGAAAAATATTTGTCAGTGAAACATTCCTTAAAGAAGATGTTAAATAGGGGGTAGGGGGTTAAATAATTAAAAACAAAATTAGAAGCTGAAATACTTTGTTGAATCTAACTCTAATTTTGGTCTCTGACATTCCACTGTAATTAATGGAAACCTTGGACCTGAAAAAGGGAGTTAAAAATTCACTTATGTAAGTAATTTACTAAAGCGAGGACCTTTGTTGATGTGGGCTTGGATATTCATACACTGAACTTTTATCACAGTTATATATTAACAAGAAAGAAGCCTGACCAAAGCAAACAGGATATAACAGGTAACCATTTAGTAACTAGAAGGAAGAAGATAAGAAAATTTATAAGAAAGTTTTAAAAAAGGAGCTTACAGAGAATTGCAGGTACACTGGGTTCAATTCCTATTGAAATACTTTGCTACATTTGGATATCATTTTCTGTTGTTTCTGTTAGAGGGATTTTGAAGCAGCTATATAAATGTTCCATGAAAAAATGAGTTGATTATGTAGCTCATACCAAAAAACAACTTAGAAAAAATCCAATGATAAAAAGAACACAGAAATATTTGCTGGTATACATGTAGTTCAGCATTTACTATTTTTTTTTTTTTTTTTAAGAAAGATGTGGATAGCTTCCTATTGCATATCTCCCAAAACATTTCTACTACAGTATTTCTACTACTTTTCTAATCAAGATAAACCCATTTCTACCCACCTATAAAGAGAAACTTGTCTTCCTACAATAACAAGAGCACATGCATACCCATTTTCCAGTTTTACCACTTCTGTCTACGACTAACACTAGACATTTTAGAAGCACATAAAAAATAGAGCTCTAAATATAGTTTTATTGTTCCCCAACTTTGCAATGTCTTGCTTTTTCTGAAGTTACTAAACTGCAGACTTGTAGTGTTTCTATATATAGAAACATAATTAATATATATACCTGTAAATTTCACTGATCATTTACAGTATTTGAAAGTTTATACAGAGATGTGAAGTATTGCTTTTATTAACAATAAAATAATTTTTAAAAATATGGATCTTGCTGTGATTGAAGGTAGTTAGTCATAAAAATAGGTTTAATTAGATCTTGAAAATAAGAGATTAACTTTGTTGGACTTTAAAGATGCCACCTGAAGAACTTGACACTTACCGTCACAGCTGGGTAATGCATGATTCCACTGATGGTTTCGTTCACATATGAGTGGTTCTTCATCACTCAGGGTATATCCTGGATCACAGCTAAAAGTTACTGTAGAGCGGATATTAAAGTTGTTGCCATGGCGATGGCCATTCACAGGAATCCCTGGGTCAAGGCAGGAATCTGATTCCAGAGTAACACCTGAAATACACAGGTTTAATTTATTTCCTCCCCTTTTTCAGATAGTAAACATGAAAAATCATAAACAAAACGCTAAATGAGTAAGACAGAAGGAAGAAATGGTCCCCAAAAGACACTTCTTAGCATTGCCTGAGCACTGGTGTGGGACATAAAGGACTGTTTCTTTGAAGAGTACCTTTTCAATTTTCAATCTCACAGAACAGAGAAGCCCAAATTAAGGAGGAAAAAAATTGGAGCTGTATATTTGGTCAAACAATGAAAAAAAAAGCCAATGTATGCACTGAACATCTATCTGCAACTACAGGAAGATATAAAGGTTCAAAGTATTGATACACAATTTTGTCTTTTCATACAATCATAGAATATCCTGAGATGGAAGGGACTCACAAGGATCATTGAGTCCAACTCCTGGCTCCACACAGGACCAACCACCCAAAAATCAGACCACATGTCTGACAGCGCTGTCCAAAAGCTTCTTGAGCTCCAGCAGGCTTGGTGCCATGACCGCTTCCCTGGGCAGCTTGTTCCAGTGCCCAACTACCTTCTCAGTGAAGAACCTTTTCCTAACATACAATATCATATATAAATAATATTTAATTATTCCATTTCATCTATTACATTTCTGATACTGTGGGACTACACAATTTTTTTCTGTTGGAGTAATGGTTATTTGACTTAGCAAAAAGCACAGTATCAAAAACCTGTAATGGATGAACTCAGAAACCACTTGTTATATCTTACACATGCAATCCAATGCATCAAAAATAGAAAGATAATGAACATAGCTTATACAGTTGCATAACTGCTTATGTGACAGAAGAGGTGGTTAGTAATTATGTCCTATAGAAAAGTTTGAACAGTGTATGACAAATAAACCTGAAGCTACACACCGAACAAGGAACAAAATAAAAATAAATAAAAGAACTTAACATCAAATGGAAGTTCATTATTTTTCCAGGACTACCACATGACCTTAGGAATTAAGTAGAAGCATTAAAAAAATAAGGAAAAGACTGATTTATTAGGGCATAAAGTAAAGGTTTTAGAATTATGGATATGAAGGTTGGAAGCAGGACTACAATCAAAAATAACATAAATAATGATTCTACCTTTCTCAGAGTAATATTCCCTTTACCCTTCAGCTATTTTTTCAGTTATGAATTCAGATTTGAAAGCTTATGATCTAGTTTTCATGAGGTATCCCTCCCATAAGATACCTCCTTAAATTCTAAATAAATGTTTCTTTTAGTCTTGACTGCAGGTTCTTAATGCATACAGTACATTGCAGAAGGGAAGCCTGATTCCCTTCACCTGCCTTAAAAGGCTTAATACAGAATCAAAGAACCTTTTTAAGTCTACAATATTCTGCAGTGTACGTGGCCTAAATAAATAAATATTGATTGTGGATGAAATTTTAACTTTAATAAACATTATTTTTTTGAGACAAACTATATTTAGTGTTTTGAGGTATGTTACAGTAGATGGAAGTCCACAGCAGCACGCTTAAAATTCCTTCCTCTTTGAGCATCCTTCAACCTTCACCCAACACATCAACTGCTTTAGGATTCTGAGTCCCGTAAACTCCTATTGGTTTCATTTTGAAACTAAACTGTAACTTTTCAGGTTTTTGCAAGGTGACCAAAAAATGTGGCTACCCTAGCAACTTGCAACTTCTGGCTTGAAATAAAGGTGATGTGCAAATAATGAAGTTAGCTCAGGCAACAGAACTTCATTCTGAAGGGGAGATATTTAGTATTTAATGTTTAGCAAACACCTATAGCTGAAAGTAAGTGATTTTTATTTGCTTTGGACAAAGATTTTTTTCTTAATGGGAGATAACATAAGACACACTTAATAACTGACAGTGCTGAGAGTCCTGACTACAAAAAGACAATCTTAAACTATAAATGAGAAATCTTGACATCATAGTGATAAATTGTGGGACTGGGGATTGAAAAGGTTGATTTAATACTATTTATAACAATTGGATGAATAAATATTAAAATCTGTGAGAAATGCATGTTTTTCCTCTCCCATCCTACATACTGCAGTACTTCCCAAGAAGAGCAGGGAGGAGCAGCTCCCTCAAAAAATGCTCCTTCCACTTCATTCCATGTAGCAGTAAGAATGACTTCAGCAGATAATATTCTACCCTATAATTTAATCATTCTCTTTTCAAAGGAACATAACACACAACCCAAAGCTAACTGCAAAAATACAATCAAAACAGATGTTGCACCTCACTGAATAATTGAAAAATATGAACAGGCATCCTTAAAAACTTCACTCTGTCAATACTGACATTTCATCAAATGTTCATCAACTTTTTAATATGTTAGCTGTATTAGATGCTTCATTTATTATTAAAACGAATATTTTGTAAATGGAACTACAAATGATTTTTATAAACTGGTTTAATTATTGGATGTCATTAGATCTCTAAAGAGGAAATGAATCTTGCTATAAGGCATGAAAGCAAACAACAGTTATATGGTTTCATATACTACATACCTGTATATATTACACACCTATATTTCCCCCTTCATAGTTCAAGTAGTTAAAATCATTAGAAAAACGGAATATTAAAGTGTAAGATTGTTTAGAGATTTTTTAAATAGTACTCATTGCATGAAATGGATGAAGAAAATAAAACAAACAAACAAAAACAGAAACCAAAACATGGCTGGTGCCATAACCATTGCTCCCCATTAAGGCTAGATACTTAGCAGTCACTGTGTTATTCAGAGAATCTCAAAAAATGTTTTGAACAATGGAAGCACTTCATCTGGAAGCAAGAGTGCTACTCTTTGCTATCATTATAACTTCATCCAGAACATCGGTATGGCAGATGTCAGGATGTGATTTCAAGCATTGGAAACAGAGGCCACACAATTAAATTAAGAGGGACCCCATTGAGGGGGGCTCTGGCATCAATTTTAATGCATGAATCAACTAACATACATACAGCTAAAATCTCATGCACCTTGAAACAAAAGGGGCTTGTCCCTGCTGTCTTTTGAGAACAGTTTTGGGCCCCTCGCTACAAGAAGGACATCGAGGTGCTTGAGCGGGTGCAGAGAAGGGCGACGAAGCTGGTGAGGGGCCTGGAGAACAAGTCCTATGAGGAGCGGCTGAGGGAGCTGGGCTTGTTCAGCCTGGAGAAGAGGAGGCTCAGGGGCGACCTTATTGCTCTCTACACGTACCTCACAGGAGGCTGTAGTGAGGTGGGGGTTGGCCTGTTCTCCCACATGCCTGGTGACAGGACGAGGGGGAATGGGCTTAAGTTGCGCCAGGGGAGTTTTAGATCAGATCTTAGGAAGAACTTCTTTACCGAAAGGGTTGTTAGGCATTGGAACAGGCTGCCCAGGGAAGTGGTGGAGTCACCATCCCTGGAAGTCTTTAAAAGACGTTTAGATGTAGAGCTTAGGGATATGGTTTAGTGGGGACTGTTAGCGTTAGGTAGAGGTTGGACTCGATAATCTTGAGGTCTCTTCCAACCTAGAAATTCTGTGATTCTGTGTGATTCAGTCTGTCTGAAGTTATCCCTAGAATTATGCCCAGGTACTACTATATAGAAAGATGATAGTTGGCATGGGTGAAAATCATGCCAGGGTTTGGGCTTAAACTGTACAAATGACTGCAAGACTCAAGCATTTCTAACTTACTGGATCAGACATAGCTCCAGTGACCAGAAATGCTTCTCTGTAATCTTAAAGGGTGAATTAGCTCCAAGTGCAAGGCTGCATGTATACTTGTAAATGTCATCTGTTCCATGTTAAGCTCCTTCTTTTAAACAGGATCCCAAAGTAGACACAATATTCTCTGTGGTCATCAAATTAAGTGAAATATTTTCTAAGCCCTACATACAAAATTGCCTATTCTGTAATTCTTTTTGATGATTCACTACAACAGCGAGAAGACATTTTGCATCAGTCACATTTTTCTCTGGATTGCTTATGCTCTCTCTAAACACCGTATCCTTTCTACTGTATTTCTATTTTGTATTTGTGAATGTAATTTCTCCTTCCACATGTATGCTTAGAATATTTATTTATAGAATTTGTAAGTGTACTCATTACGCTACCAACATTGTTAATAAAATTATCAGATTCTATTGAAGCTAGGCCAGATCAAGGTAGGATCCCTATAAATTCAAGTTAGACAATGAAGTACTAATACTTGTTAAAAGCTCTAATCAAATTTCAAGGTTTGAAGTGCACTGATAAAAAAAGATAAAGAGAGAATATAAAAATGCTGTTCTAAATAATTTCATAATTAGACCTACCTCTTTAAGAACATGTAGAGCAGATATTGTATTACTATTTTTTTTATTATTATTTTTAACAGGAGACAACATGTATTTGATACCAGGTTTAAAATAAAAACACATTATAAAAAAAAATGGGGACAACTGTACAAAATATAACAGCAACCATTTAGTTCAAACACAATAAGGGAAAATCAGCATCTGCACATAACTCATTTGGCATCCTACATTCTGTTCCTTGTCTTTGCATTGCTCAGTGCCCTTGTAGTTTATCATACTATTATCTCCTCAGCCATTACCACATTGTCTGCATCAGAGTTAAAATATTCAGAATTTCCAAATTTTGATGTAGCTATGTAATAGTTTGGGCATTCATACCAGATTCAGTGTGACAGAAAATTCACTGCAGTCAGGTTAGTTTTCAGATAAGACTGCAATAACCGACAAAAACAATGTTATTTGCTTAGCCTATCCACACTAAACATGTGTTCTATTCAGTATTTAAGTGAGTGGCTACACTATCATATAAACATCAGTGACTTCAGAAAGTTTAATATATGCAATTTTATACAACCAATTTAAAGAAAATAGTGTTATAGTGATTCCGGAGTTCACAGATCAATATTATTATGCACTTATTTGCATTTTAGAATCACCACGGATAAGGCTCAATTCTGCTCAGAACTACAAAGTGTATTAAAAATGTAGAAAGATATACACGTAGAGAGAGGCTGGGGCAGGGCAGAATAAACAAACCCAACATATCTTTAAATCCAAGGGTGATTTTCTAAAATTACTTTCCCATAAGCAGTCTGAATAACATACAAGAACTCATGAAGTAAAATTTTACAAAATGACTTAATAGTTTCACAGTCAGTACAATTTGTTCTGATACAAATATAATGACTACAGTTTATTAGTTCCTACTTGTTTGCTATTTTCCAATTGAATGTTATTTTCAAAATTAAATGAAAATCAGAGAAATATCAGACTTACTCTCATAGTGAATTAGAAAGCCAACACTGGAACGACTGTTGTCCGTAGTGAACAGCAGATACATATAATTGCCAGTACTAATAAGGAACTGGGGTGCTTGTGTTCCATGGTATTCTCCAATTAATGGTGATGAATTAGCTGGCCCATCTCTGACTTCCAAAGTGTCATAATTAACTTCAGTCTGAAATCTGAAAAGGAATACATAAGTCTGGTAGGCAGAAGAATGCTCTTAGAAGTTTAACTCACGTTGATCAAAAATGTCAATATATATAAAAATCAGTATATCTACAGCTCCATCAGTGCATTACTGTGAATAACAACTAAGGAAGTTTTTACACATCTTTTCTCTTTTTTCTCTGGTATCATATAAAATTTATAAGGTGTGTACTATACTTCAGATCAACCATATGACTGGGCTTCAAAATGACATCTAGTGAGGAATCTGAGTAGAAAACTCCGAATTGTCTCATAGAAAACTGCATTATGAAGATCCAATAAATTTCTTGCCATCAGATTAAAAAATATTTTGACATTTTTGGAATATCTTCAATAATGTTTCATTATTTTATTTCAACAATTTCCTTATTTGATATTTGGCAAAAACTGTTTTATATATTCAGCTGCTTAATGCTTTAGCCAAAGAATTGTTTTCTATCATAGTTCACTAATTTACTTTTAAATAATTAAATTTTCCTATGAAAGAAAGAAAAAGCATTACAAAAACATTAAACTGAAATCAAGCCCTCATTTTGAAATTTGTTACAGAATTCCTTAGCCTATCTAAATGTGTCAAAAAAAAAGATAGTAAAGACAAGAAGGGAAAAATAAGGAGAGTAACAAGATTTACAAGAATAAAAAAAAAAACTTAAAATCAACAGAACAATCAATATCTGTGCCAATTACTAAGCCACATCACATTTGTCCAGTTCATAAAGCATGTCTGTGTGTGCAGTCATCCACTACTAGCTGTTCTTAAATCAAACAGCTCAAATCTGCTCTTTCTGTAGATGAAACTTTGACTGGCATTTTTCACATCAAATGTATTTCAAGGCAGTTTGTACTTATCAGATACTCTTGTGAACTGCAGCATCTAAACATCACACATCCATTTTCCTATTGAAAAAGTTTCTACTATTACACAGATATCCACACTTGTCTGAATATATTTGCCTGCAAACACAGTATTCTTATTTTTGTAAAATGCTTACCTTTCAGAGCAAGTATAGAAAATGTGTGTTTTGAGATTGTCTTGTCTTTTCCCATAGGGCTTACTAAACCAACTTCTGAGCATGAAAATCTCAGTCCCTGTGCACTTGTTTCATAATGAATGCCCTTAAATTGTCTTGCCAATATGGGATATGTACTTAGTGAGTCTGGAGGTAACAAACTGTGTTCTTGTAATTAAAGACAACAAAGGGGAATTACATGGGACATTCCTTCAAAGTCTAAATAAACTTTATGCTATGTAGGTAATGATGACAGAACGAACGGTTTCCCAGCCAAGCCATTATATTTTACAGACCAATAGCATTAGTATTAAAACCATTTCCACATACATATCAGTATCAGTAATGGAAAGTGAAGATTTAGCGTGTATTCAGTAATCTTTATAGTTCTCATTCTCTCGTGAGTCCCTGAAAACAAAACCACACCCACAAATCTGAAAGTATTTGCTTAACTACAACAGCTAACTACACAAAGCTTGGAAACTCTGATGTGCTCTACATATAACTCTTCTCTCTTCACCCAGGAAACTCTAGATCTGTGGTGCTTTTGACCTTTTTGGGTATGTTGGCTAAAATCCAAGTGACTGCTTTTGCTGCTATCTGCCCTCTCTGACAGTGGAATATAAAGGTTGCATGCATTAAGCATGCTCAAGACCAGTCCCTGGCACTAAAGTCAGCTATCATGGAAGGACATACTTCAGACTCACAGACAGAAAGATATTACTCAGATTTTCTATTATGAATAGTTGCCTACCAGTACTAACTCCTGAACCATGCTTGATAATTCTAATTGGCAAGCATAAAAAGTGTGTTAGCAACTATTTCAACAAGTGTATAAATACAGACTTCTCAAGTCTGGAAAACTCTCTGGTACTGTTTAATTTAGCAGGATAGATAGTCACAGAGAGCATCACTCAAGAACCTGACAGTTATTCAGTACTTTTCCATAATTTCAAAGATTATACATTGATTTACCCTGCAGCTGAATAAGGAAAACAGACACACAGCGCTAGCCTGGTTTTAATACTTTATTTGTACTCATAATGAATGGACTCAAGATCAATACTTCAATATTTAATTTAACAGTTATGTTTGTGAAGAGAACTAATTAAAAATAAAGTGCTCCTAGCCAGCAATTGCAGTTTTCTTAGTAGGGCTGTGTGTGAATGAAGGGTTGCAGACTCTTGCTAGAAAGACAAATCTTTAAGTAACTCCTACAGCAACAGCTACCAATTACAATGATTTTTTTTTTTTTTTCCAGTAGATTCTTATTCATCACAAACTTAGTTCACTTTTCTGATTTTGAGTATTTGGGAGCGCTTTTGGGGACATTTTTTTACAATCTGCATTATCACTGAAACAATACACAAAGATAAATGAATACTGGAAATAATGCATCCTTACTAAGTAAGAAATTTCTTTAGAAATATTTTAATGTTTATTAGCACATTTATGTTGTTAAAAGGTAGGACATTTTCCAAATATTCCCAGAGAATTTTAAAAACTCGTCAATATTGCTATGTAATACTATTTTTCATGGATAGCTAGGTTTTGAATGAAGAGGATTGTTTTATCTACTATTCAATGAGTTTTCACCAATATTCAAAGTACCAAAAATCCTTCAGTCCTGTTGCCTTTCCAGGCATTTGTCATGATGTGAAATGCAGAATGTTTCAATATAAAATGTTCATAGGGTTATTTGGTCATTTGCTGCTATTTCTGGAAAGTTTCTAAGAACTGTAGTAAGATGCATTTGTCTAGCAACGTGAAATCCTCATTAGCTCAAGAGTGAGCTAATTTATATTACAAATATCACTCTCATGGTGCAAAATTTAAATCTGGCAACTGTATCTGTGATGGCAAGACATAGAGCAAAATATAAAAGAGTCCTATTTTTCCCAATCTTGACAAAATATGACAGAATATTGTGCTTGGCAATTAATAGATCATTTTATTTCTTTATTTCATACTGATTTTGCTTACTGCTTTGTAATTTGCTAATGTAGCAAATGAAGCAGATAAGCTTCTTTTAAATTAGAAAAAAGTATTTACCATTCAAGGTAATCTGGGTAGCAAAGTTTTCATGCTAGAAGAAAATAAATACTTTATTGAAAAAGTCATATTATTACCTTATCATACCAAAAGCACAACAATCTTAAATAAATTTATTATATGATGTAGTAAAACTATACAATTTTCTAAACCTACCAGGAACACTGGCATGAAACTCCAATAGAAGCTTCTCTACTATAAGTACATTAGTATTGTACTTAAGAGTAACGTGTATTTGTAACTGTAACATTTAGAGAAAGAAGACCAAATCCTTCTTTTAATAATGCTGATATAAAACTGGATTAGATTAACTGCCTGCCTGCTGTACTTTGAAAATTATACTGGATCAGATTTCTCAAGTTTGTTTCAGGGTAACTCAAAGCTCTTGCTTAATTTCATCACAGTTTGATTTGCACACAATACTCTACAATATTCTTAATTGAATGTGTGTGCATCTGCAGAAAATTCAGTAAATGTAGTTCTTGAACTGGACCATATGGCACAGGAGCTGATGTTTCCCATTACTTTCCTCAGAAATATAATGGTCAAACTGTTAAGGTCTACAGCTACAGGCAGCCCATTTCCTTTAATAACATTAAAACGCTCCATTTTACAACTGTTTGCTTCCACTGAATTCGTGAAGACTTCCTGGAATCTCAGGTTTCTGATAACTAATTTTAAAGAAAAAGGGCAAAGATGGCAAGTAAATACAATCCTATAATTTATATATTGAGATTTTAATAAGAAAACAAACAAACAAAAAAACAGTGACTTAAATTCTGTAACTTCCTGCTGAATACAATGAAAGCAAACAACTTTTATGAACAGCTTTTAACAACACTGTTCACCTTGCCTGTATATTCCACTGTCCCCACTAATGGCATGTCAGGCTGTAACAGTGTCCTGTATTTTTCCCAAACTGAAGAATGTTAATTCTTCAATTGAAATGAATGTTAACTTTACATGGAAGGATGAGGACACCAAACAAATCAATCAAAGTGAGAAATGCAGAAACACACTAAACACATTAAAAAAAATAAAAAGCTTTCAGTTCAAGAATGCCTTGAATTGCAAACTGGGAAAGCACTTTGGGGAAATACAACTGTAGTGGGTTTACGTGGCAAGGTTTTGGTAGCAGGGACCCATAGGGGTGGTTTCTGTGAGAAGGATCTAGAAGCTGCCCCATGTTTGGTAAGGGCCCCACTGCTGACCAGAGCTGAGCCAATAAGTGATGTTGTTTTGCACCTCTGTGCATATTTAAGACAGGGAAAAAAAAAAAAACGCTGTGCCACACAGCAGCTGGGAGAGTGAGAGGAGTGAGGAACGGCCTTGCAGGCGCCAAGGTCAATGAAGAAGGAGGGGGAGAGGTGCTCCAGGCGCCAGAGCAGAAGTTCCCTGCGGCCTGTGGTGAGGACCATGGTGAAGCAGGATGTCCCCCTGCAGCACATGGAGTACCATGGTGGAGTAGGGCTCCATGCTGCAGCCCGTGGAGGAGACCACAGTGGAGCAGGTGGTCCTGCACCGATGGAGGCTGCCGCCTGTGGAAGACCTCTGCCGGAGCAGATTCCGGGCTGGACCTGTAGCCCGTGGAGAGGAGACCACGCAGGAGCAGGTGACCTGGCAGGAGATGCTGCCCATGGCGGACCCAGGTTGGAGCAGTTTTCTCCTGAAGGATGGACCCCGTGGTACGGACCCATATCTGGAGCAGTTCTGGAAGAGCTGCTGCCTGTGGGAAGCCCACGCCGGATCAGTTCATCAAGGACTGTATCCCGTGGGTGGGACCCCACAGCACAGGGGACGAGAGTGACCGAGAAGGAGCGGCAGAGAAGAAGTGCTGTAGACTGACCATAACCCCCATTTCCCTGTTCCCCTGCGCCACTCGGGGGGAGGAGGTAGAAGAGGGTGGGTGGGGGGGGAGGTGCTTTTGGTTTCTTTCCTTTGTTTCTCACTTCTCTAGCTTGTTACTAATAAGCAATAAATCATACTGTCTCCCTATGCTGAGTCTGTTTTGCCTGTTACAATAATTACTGCATGATCTTCTTGTCCTTGTCTCAAACTTTGAGCCCTTTTCATCTTATTTTCTCCCCGTTCCTCTTTGAGGAGGGGAGTGACAGAGCGGTTGTGGTGGAGCTCGGCTGCCCACTCAAGCGGAACCACAGCAATAACACACATTTATCTGTTACAGAATTCTCAGGATTCGGCCCTCATGCTTGTGGTGTAATTGCCTGAGGTAACTAGGAAAATAAAACTTAAAGAAAATGTACAGCATTGAAGAGGCTTTCAGGGTAGGCCATAGCTGCATTATCTGAGCGTTCCCTAGGCTCCCAACCTTAGATGCTTTTGCGCTGGGGAAACTTGGTGTGCTAGCCCTAAGGAACAGTATGGAGCATAGAGTGGAGTGGAGACACCACGGCTAGGCTCTGTAACCAGGTGGGGACTCTATTGTTCTTGTGCACACCGAGACTGATAAGCTGCACTTTTTGCCACCCTGAGCCAAGGACCTGTCATGTTTTGACAAATGCTGTACCCTAGTGTACTTTTTGCTCATTATAATATCATTATAATACCAAAGCACACCTCCATCCCAAAAGCTACCCGCCTCCAAGGTGCGACCACCCCTTACTGAGCATGCGCTCTGAATTTCTTGGAGCCTATTACTTTAAATGGAGATAGGAGAACTTTTCATGAATTATAACTAAGAAATGCTTGACTAGAGTCACTCAAGCTCCACTTAAAAGATAGAAAATAATATAAACTGGCCTAAGAGAGAGGGGATGTTAGGGAAGATACCACCATCAGGGGAGATACCATCCCAAGGGAATACAACATCCATCCAAGGACCCCCTGACTCCTGGGACCAGTCGATGGGCTGAGCCTCTCTTCACCCCCCACCCATTGGGACGCCTTTGGGTGAGATTTGAACACTTGGTTATAAATCTCTCTAGAGTCTTTGATCCTTTTAACACATTTATTTCTAGGCTGTGCACCTGTAACACCTGTAACACCTGTGTATTTCATGCATGCTAGCTTGCTTTTGCAGACAGTCACTATTGCCGGCAATCCAAAGAACCTGTGTACCTGTTGCTGTAATAAATCACACTTGATTGCATTGTTATAGCTCTCATTAAGTGCAACTAGGGAAAGGTTGGTCATATGTTATTGGTGAATCCGTGACCGTGATAGAATCCAACCAGAACCCAGACGGTTAACACGTTATTGGTGAATATCCAACCAGACCCCAGACGGTTAACGCGTTATTGGTGAATCCGACTAGTTCAGTACCCTGAAATCGACCGGGCCCATAACGGTTAATCAGCTACACCTCTTAACGCGACAATGCTCTTGTCCACAATTCTGCATTTTTTGTCCCCATAAGGAACACAATACTAAGTAAGATGTATCTTAGGTTTGACACAGTAACAATCACTTTTACATTCTTCTGCTCTTTTCATTCATTTTCATACATTTTTGTCTCTGCTCTTAGACACAGAAGGCTTGTAAATCTGTCACTGAATCATTTTACTCATCACTGTTGGCTCTCGCTGCAAAGATCAAAACTAGACATAGATTATTGCCTCTGCTTGAGTGACAGAAAAACAGGAAGGCCTGTACAAGAAGACACTGCAGCTTAGCTCCAGGCACTGTCTTTAATACTATCCTGCGCATCTTTGTGCCAAATTGAGCATCTAGTGTGATATTAGTATCAAGTAACTAAGCAAATGGAGATTTTTATTTATTTTTTTTAAAATACTTATTTTACAAAGATGTCCAAAGGTGAAGATTTTCAATATTTTAATTTAATTTTAAAGAATTTTTCTTTCTTTGAAAACTACAGTCACAATTTTGAAAGATTCTTGTATGGTTAGTAAAAAGATCTAATTGAGGTCACAATACTTACAAAAAGATTAAACATGCTGCAGTTCACATTCCTGCTGCTTAAATGTAGTCTCACTACCTCCTGACTCCATGTAAGACTGGACTGAAAATAATTCCCCTTCAAAAATAATCATTATTCCAGAAGAACCTGCATGCTACACAGGGACATAATCCCCATTTGTTCCAGAAGGTCTAATTTAGGTCCACACTGGGATAACATCTTTAAAAATTAATCAGGCTGACCATCTCAGTTGGATTATACTTTAGAATGAAACTGTGTTAGCATATAGCATTCTAATATACACTGAATTTCTTGTATTTTAATAAAATAATGTCAAATATTTTTCTTCATTGCTAGAAAAGATAATTTGTGCTCATAAGTTACTTGATATTTGCTATTATGATTCTCACCTGTCGAAAGTGATCTTAATGGAATGTCCTGGTCTTGCTTCAATCACCCACTCGCAATTAAGTGAATCCTTATAATATCCTGGCCACCCTGGTGGCAATATAACACCACTAGATGCTGTCAAATGTCCACCACATGGTGCTGGAAGAAAAAAACAAAAAACAAAACACATGTATACTTGTATCACAAATGCTATTTCTAATTCAATATTGTAAATATTCAAAAAAAAAAAAAAAAGATATACGAAAGTCAAATAATAAAAAAAAAAAAAGAAAAAGAAATTTAATATATAATGCTACTATTTTTATACATTCTGTTGTGTTATGCTCTTTTCCTGAGCACTTACGAGCACCTTCTTTTCCTCAGTCTCTTAAGTCCTGAATTATCATGGTTTATCACTACACATATCTTAATACACAGAGCATGACACTTGAATCTGCCAGCCTTCCTTTTGTTGAAAAGCACATATTTCATTAAAAATAATATACTGACATATTTTAGTTCTGGTATGATTCCACAGTTATGTGGAAATATCATACAAATTGATCCAAGTCATTTATAGTGAATTATTTTCATTATACTGTGCCATCTAATACCTTATTGAGTGTATTATTATTGGTGTAAATATTCCATTGAATCACAGAACAGATGAAGTTGGAAGGGATATCTGGAAATCATCTACTCCTGCTCAAAGCAGGGTCAATCACAGTAGATGGCACAGAACCATGTTGTTAGGGCCATGCCCTCTCTCCAAAGGCAGAAAATCCACAGGCTCTCTAGGCAATCTGTTCCAGTGTTTGATCACTCTCACAGTAAAAGGTTTTTCTTATGTTTAAAAGTAATTTATTGTATTTCAGTTTGCGTCCTTTGTCCTGCTACTGGACAATTTTCTTTGCATCATGGAATCAGGTATTTATATACTTCAACAAATTTTCTCCGGAGCCTTCAGCATTCTTTTTTTAGTCTAGGCAACCCAAGTTGTCTCAGCCTTTTCTTGTATGGTGGATTCTCCAAGCTCTCAATCATCTTTGTGACCCTTCACCTGACTCACTGCTGTGTGTATATCTTGTTTCTACTTGGGATCCTAAGCTTCTGTATGCAGCTCTGTAGGCAGAGGATCACCTGCGCTGAAGGAAGGACTTGGCATTTCCTCTCATTGAACTCCATCTTGGCCCAATTCCACAGCCCATTAAGGTCTCTCTAAACATCAGGACAACCATATCATTTATCAGCCACTACTCCAAATTTCCTGTCACCTGCAACTTGCACTCAAGTTGCACTCCGTCCTGGTGATCAGTAGTGATCATTACTAAAGATTTTAAACAATGTTGGACCTGATATTGATCCCTGGGGTACACCACTAGGGGCTGGTCTCCAGCTGCACTTTGTGCCACTCACTGATCACAACCTCCTCAGCTCAACAGCTCAGCCAGTCTTCAATCCACCTTGTTGTTCACTTGTCACCATATTTTAACAGTTTGCCTACAAGAACCTTGTGTGATAGAGTGCTAAACACCTTACTAAACCAAGATTTCAAATATCCATTACTCTCCCCTCATCCATCAGGCCAGCCATCTCATTGCACAAGGATGCCAGGTTGGTCAGGTATGATTTCCTCTTCATAAATCCATACTGACTCCTCCTAATCTTGTCCTTCAGTATTTGAAAATGGTTTCCAGCAATTTTGTTGCATCACCTTTTGCAATGATCAAGGTGAGACCTGTAGTTCCTCAGATCCTCCTTCTTTCCTTCCTTGAAGATGGGACTGAAATTTCCTTTTTCCAGTCCTCTCAAACCTCCCCTAGTCGTAGGACCTTTCCAGTACACTTGAGAGTGGCCTTTTTATGCTACTAGCTGGCTTCCTCAGCACTCTTCAGTGCATCCCATCAGGCCCATTCTTGCACACCAAGTTTGTTTAACCTAATCCTCCTCCATAAAAGGAGAAGTATTGTAACAGGGCTATGAAAGTAAGAAGGCTAGGCAGGGAATATTTTTCAGAGCAGGATCAGAGGACTTTGGCACAGGATTAAACAACATCAGAAAATACCAAAGACATTTTGAGAAACATGAGTCCATTAAAAAATTAAGCTGTTATAGCACAGAGCATTGGGATCTTATAGTTTAACACAGGCTATGGAGCAGTCTAAAAGAGGAAGGCTTTCAAGGTCAGGTAAATTTGTCTTAGTATCATTTGTATTACACTCAAGTAGTCAGTGATATCATTATCAGCAAGTTCCATATTGCTGTGCCCGGAATCTTTTCACTTGTCTTCTGTTTCTCTAAGTAGTGACAGGCAAACCTATTATGCCATATGGAAATTAATAGTAAAATGAATTTGTGAGTAGTAAATGAATACTTCCAGTTTTGATTCAATGCTTTTTTATGAAAATTGAACTCAGATATATTATTTTAATTTCATTCATGACTTGCACTTATCTCTGAGAAGTTTTTCCAGATTTAAAAAAGTGGGGGAAAAAAGAAACACATAAAAATGAAACATACACAGTTCATTGTCTCTGGGGCAAAACGATCACCCGGGAAAATGGCTTTTATTTTATAAGTGTAGATCATCTGATGAAGAATGAATTGTATTCTATGCCTTTTATTTTTAATTAAATTTGGTTGCATTAGAAAAAAGAACAACCAGAAGACTGCTGACCTTCACCTGATTTTAACACATCACCTACTTCACATATTTCATGTATTGCTTGTTAAAGAGATTGTTAAGTATGAAGAGACACAAAGCAGAGCAACGAGAAAAAACAACAGTTGCTCAGAAATCTCAGACAACCAGAAGTAAACTTTATTACTTCTAAACAAACTAGTAAGGATGCTTGCTCCATACTATAAACAGAAACTCCTTTAATTATCAATTAAAAAGCAAATCCACATCAAAACAGAACAAATCTTGAACGCAACTTTAAAGAACCATACTTCCTTCTGCATCAAAATGAAGAAATAGACAAAAATATACTACCCCCAAAAACCATAAATAAATAACTAAATAAAAAGTCGAATCCTTTTGTTACTAATAACTAGGTTAATGTCTAGTAGGGTTCACAAGAAGGATAACTGAGTTTAAGCTGTGCCTATGTATTTTCTTACAAAGTCATTTTTGTGTTTTTGTTTTCTTTCGCATTTTTTCCCTCATAGTGGCTCCTTTATGGGTTTGTAGAAGAAAACTACATGAAGATTACATTGAATATTGTATTAGTTATATGTATAAAGTTTCAGAATGAGAAAAAATTGTTTGATGAAGAACCACCCCTTGCTCTGTGCCTTGGAGTGGGATGATTTTGCTTTAAGAAAAACAACAACAACAACAACAACAACAAAAAACACCCTTGCTCCACAGAGTAACTCATTACATGGCTTAATCAGGTGAAGAAATCTTTCTAATACATCTATATTTGCAGGCACCCCACCTACCAGACTAACATTTTTTTCCATTATCTCTATATTTTCTTAGAAATACAGTCTTATCAGAATTGAGTTACCAAATTGCCCAAATAACAAAAACAAAACGAATGCAAGAAAGGGTAAAAAAATGCTGCACAGCAGGTACCAGAGACAGTGAGAAAAAATGTGTGAGAAACAACCCTCCAGACACCAAGGTCAGTGAAGAAGAAAGGGTAAGAGGTGCTCCAGGTGTTGGAACACAGATCCCCTGCAGCCCTCATTTCATTGAGTGCCTGACTGCATAACTATTGTTTACAAGAAGACATACAGCTTTCTGAACGTTACTTTTAACAGAAACACACAAGGTGTTTATTAAACATGTCTTGCCATAGTATGGAGTACTTGCCATAGTATGGAGTACTGTCACTGTTAAGCATCAAGGAATCAGCCTATTTTCTCACTTTTATCTCACTGTATTTCATTCTACAGAGAAATATAACGTTAGTCTGTTTACTTATGTAGGCAAGAACAAGCATATAAATTCAGAATTTTTGGATGAAATATTTTGGGAATATAATGAATATTAAACATAGCTCTGATTTTCACTGTAACTCTAAAGAAAAGAGGTACTGCAGAGTAGTATGTTACATACAGAGTTTCAGGTATACCTTTGCTGTGAGAAAATTAAACGTGCACATTTTTAAAAATGAATTTTAAATAGAAACTCACTTCACATTTCTATGTGATAGATAATTATGTTCTTCAGTATGCTACAGCCAAAACTGCTATAGCAGCTATAACTCACAACCAGGTAATGATGGTGACTGTCAGAATTTGAAGAGAATAGCAACCGGATTTTTAGAATGCTAATTTATTCCAAGAATATAAAAGCAAGCTATCTTGTTTCTATTATTGCTCTCTCATTTGACTAGAAAAGTGTTAAAATAAGACAAATAAATAACTTCAGCTACAGCAGTCTCATTTGTGTATGAAATGTGAAAAGCAAGCTAAAATTAAATATCTTAATTATTCAAACTGTAGGTGCAAACTAAAGATTGTGCCCTTACCTTCACAACGTGGGACAGCAGAGCTCCACACTACATTTCCATCCTGCATAATGCATGTTATGGATTCAGAGCCTTGGGTCTTCACAAAGCCATCATCACAATGGAAAGAAACAGAACTTCCCAGAAGGAACCTGTCTCCAAAACGCTTCCCATTTATAGGGATACCTGGATCATGGCACTCATTCTGACCAAATGCTTATTAAAACAAAATAAAACAAAACAAAAGAACAACTAATAATAGTAATAACAACAAAAACAACAACAGTAATAATACAAACCTTCTAAACTCTGTTACCTTGGGGGGACAAGAGGAGGAGGGAGAGAGAGGGAATAACCTTTGATAAGCAACAAGATTACAATATAATTGAAAGTTCTGGAAATGCCCCAGTACAAAATCTGCATTGGATCTGATGATATTCACAACAATGCAACATACTTCAGATTCTGAATCTTTTTAGATGTGTGTGGTTTAGATAAACAAAAACACTGTGCTTAAATTTCCCAACTGTTTGCCTCTCACACATCTCCATGTGGGGGGTGTTCTCCTCAGTGACTTGTTGAGAACAGTATGGGTGTACAAAAAGCTAGAGGATCTATATGTCTTTCAGGAGGTGTGTGCAAGGGAACCCACACTTCAGGAAAAGGGGTGAGTGCTTGTAACCCGTGCCCTGTGTCTGTAAATCTTTACAGGGCAGGGTGGAGATAGATTAGAACAGAAAGGTGTTTACAGATTTATAGGTGGTAAGATTTGTAAGCATCTAAAATTGTGGTTTATCTGTTGTATCACTGATACTGATCATGTCTGAACATGAGTCAGCAAAGTAACCTTGCCACTAAGAAGGCTAACAGTATTCTTCGATGTGTTACACAGAGTATCAGGACAAGAGAGTTGATCCTCCTTCCCTTCTACTCAGCATTGGTGAGGCCTCACCCGGAGTACTGTGTCCAGTTCTGTCACGTGTCCATCCCCCCATTCCCAAGACATACTGGGAAGCGTATGTCCACCTCTTTTCAGTGGTGCCCAATGCCAAGACAGAGTTACACGCTTTGCATTTATAGCAGTTTCAACCAAAATGGGCCTCAAATAACGAAGGGAAATTCTCAGTGCTATCACAATTAAATAAATAAATGATAAAATTTCAGATAAGCTAATAAAAGGAGTATTAGAAAGACAGCTGCAAGCACTGCAGTTATACAAGTATTACAATTTTGTATGTTCCCCTTTTCTGGGGCAATTCACTTCTGCATTATAAATACAAATACATTCTACTTTTCACTGTTATGATGAAAGACAGCTTGACAAGACATAAAATAAAAGCAGAGTTTCTTACTTGTGTAAGTGATATTAAATCCTCTTCCAGTTGTAGAGTGATCTGACTGAAATTCAAGTCTTACTATGTGCCCACTGCTAGCCAACTGAGAAGGTACCTCATTTCCAGAAAAAGTGCCAAGAGGTGGTAAATCTGAAATCCCATCATCTTTCACAGTGAGATAGTCAAATTGAGGTTCCACATCAAAGTCATTGAAAATCAGATGGATTCTGCTTCCTGGCTCTGAGATAATCAGCCAAACACAGTTCATATTGTTCCCATACTCCTCAGGATAATTTGGTGAAAGAATAATTCCAGACGGTGTGGTGAAGTTGAAGAAACATGAGACTAAAGAAAACAACAATATATTCTTAAAATACTCCATAAACACTACGAACATTTGTCTTTCTATTCTTGTGGAATAGAGTATTTTTGAAAACTAGATTTGAAAACTACTACACATACAGCCTGGACATAAGATTGTTAGAGCATTGCAGGTTTTAATTCCCCCTACGGTATTAAGTGCCTGCACAAGAGCTTGCAAAATATTAAAAGAAATACATAGAGAATGCCAAAGAAAGAAAAAGTACTGCTTGGTGTGTCAGAATTCGGAAGAATTGGTAGGTTAGTTTGTTCCAAAGTGAAAATGCAACCTCCATTTATTTTATTTTATTTTATTTTATTTTATTTTATTTTATTTTATTTTATTTTATTTTATTTTATTTTATTTTATTTTATTTTATTTTATTGTATTTGCTGTTAACAGAAAAGAAATGTGTTCGAAAATGTATTTAGAAATCCGAAAGAATTAAACAGAAGGGCCAGTCTGTGTCTGTAGCACACCAAGTTCATGCTGATGCAAAGATTAGTACAAATGCTGTGCCTTAGTCAAGTACTCTTTAAAAGTATATAGCACAAACTTAACTTCCTGTTTCCCTTTGTTAGTATAGGGTGATTAAACAGAAATGATTCCTAGCTTTCCACCTTTTTCACTCTTTTGGGTCAATTTTCACCAACACAATTCCTAACTATCTTGGAGTCATGATCTTGAAGCTGTTACTCTAGTAAAAAGAGCAGTACATTCAGAAAGACGAAGGCTTACTGCACGGTAATTAACACAAAGGATAACTATTACTCAGCTCTTGAATTGCATCAAAATTGAGTTTAATGTTATAAATACATGTTGTAAATTCTGGTTCCATTACCTTTCATAGGGCATGTGCACATCAAACAGCAGAGCAGTAAAATATTCTAAACTATTGTCAACTAATATACCAACCCAACGCAGCATAGTGCTATGCCAAAACACAACTTCTGTTTTCAAAAGGATTGCAGCCACGGCATCTCATGGCCAGGCTTTATGTGCTTACACACATTCCAGCATTATACAGGCATATAGAGGCTGCTTCCATTCACACAGAAAGCTCACTCAGCTTGCTAAGTCCTGTAACCAATACAGCTGCAAAATACATATACATCTAAGCAGAACAAGACACCACACTCTGTTTTGAAAATCTAGTACTGAATTGTAAGACTCCTTATAGAAAAGGTAACGCTACCTGGAGAACTAAGTGCCTAAGTGTACACCTGTGTACTTAAAAAGATTTACTCTATTTTACCATAGAAGAAGGGGAAAAAAAAAAATGTTATCTATTTAAATCCATCTACAAGCTTACCTACAAACATATTTTATCTTTTCAAACAAAATTCATGTTTAATAATCTCAGCCCCCTTTTTCCACATTGGATATCCTCATATTCCTTAAACACATATTCATGTTTTGTTAGGATATCAAGAAAACAAAACAAAGCAACATAAAACATTTTTTTCTTATAACTGTAGACTGCTTTGCAGTGCGAGAATCAATGCATGTGCCACAGTTCTTTTGAGAACTTACATGCTAAGTGTTCAATTAGAGTCTTTTGTATGGCACTCATTTGTATTAAAAATGTTAAATGATAAAAATAAATACAAAATGAGGGGATGAACATTCTAAAACTGTCTATGTGATGGTAACCATAAATGAGGTACTATGAAGCCAACTAAGAAAAATACATGACAGTTAAATGCCTTCAAGGTCTTTGAAATGTTTTCCTGCTGGCTAGTAAAAAATGCTAAGAAAAGCAAGAGGTCAGAAAATGATTACAACAAAGAAATAATAATAATAATTCTTACAAACACAGCTGGGTTTGTTGCCAGACCACTGGTTGTTTTGTTGACATGTAATCGTTCTCTCTCCCACCAGTTCAAAAGCTGCTTGACATTCAAAGGTAAGTGTGTCTCCATGCAGAAAACTACTGCCAGTCCTTTTCCCATATGATGGAATTCCAGGGTCTCCGCAACCTCCTTTCTCAATTTCTGAATATCAAAAAATTCAAACACAATAGTAAGGAAAATATATTTGTCAACAATTTACATGTCAGTAAAAGAGGTGCCTTCAAAACATTTGACATTATGCTTTAAACTAGTATTTACAGTTGAAAATGAACGAGAGGTAGGTTCTTTAAAACCACCTACAAGATGGCTTAGGATCCTATGTCTTTTCACAGATCAATAACTTCCATACCTGCATCGCTGAAGATACAAAAATCCTCATGTTTAATGGTATGACTGCACTGAAATACATCTGATTTCATGGTAGAATTATAAATTCATCTATAGTCTCCATTCTATCATGGACATATATTAACATATACATCTTATTTCTGTAATGAAGTACTAGTAATAAAGAATCTAATTTAACTTTCAAATCTGCAATTCATTAGATAATGCTATTAGCAATAAAATTAAAAGTACATAATTTACTCATAAATTATATTGATTTTATTTAAAGCACCAAAATACCATAAACACCAAAATATAATAAAATTGAAGAATTATTTTTAAATCTCATACTTCAAATGAGAGCCATTTTTTTTGCCAGCTGTGTTCAGCTACACTGAAAAAAGATTAACAATTTAGATCATACTTCCTAGACACCCTCTAGAAGATCTGCTATTTAAATAATATTTATTTTGTTGATATGGAATGCATGTGTAGATAAGAATATAAAAATCTAGTCTTATGAAACATATGAATAACAAGAATATTAAAGACAGGAAATGTAAATATTAAGTGCCTGTGCTAGAAATGCTGTATCATCTTGCAAATTACTCTACAGTTTGCTGCCCATTGAAAATGAAGAATACATTTCTTTGCCATTAAATTTAAAAAAGTTTTGACATTAATTTCCATCTATGCAGCAACCATAATAATGAAGCACATCTGGTTCTATAAACTGTGTTGCTACATCTGTAGTAAAATGATGTGAACCTCATTCAAATGAACTCAGCAATAAAATTTTGAAGTTATTTAAACGTTTCACAGTTTAATTCAAGGTATGAAATTTGAAATATTCAGGATATCAAGAAAATTCAACTCTCAGAACAGTATTAAGTATTAAGATAATTTAACATAATTAAAAACGTCTGCTGTCATATATTGCTAAAACTATTAATATTAAAATCTGGCAGAAGCATTCAACCTGGCATGCTAAGTCCAAAAGAAATTTTAATATGCAGAATGGCATTATTATGGTACACATATTCATACTCTATGCTCACAACCTTGAAGAAGTTCTGAACAGATTGTTGAGAAGCACGTATGGTACATTTCACAGCAGAACAAGTTATTCATCAGGGTAAAGAGAGGTACACTTTTTTTTTTTTTTTTTTTTTTTTTTTTTTTTAATATTAAAATAAGACTTTGAAAAGAAATTTGTTCCTTTTATATCTATGAATTCAGAGCAGTCCCAGAGTCAGATGTTTTACTGAATAATTGTCTTACCAGAAAGCCAGAATGTATCAAATGAATGAAAACATCTTACAAAAGTCCACTACACAAATATATTAAAACAGCAGTGGAATAATATCAGAAATAGTCTGATACTGGAAGAATATCTGAAATTATCAAGGATTGCATATTTTATCTTTAAAAATGCTTTAAAGTAGCTTCACCTGCATGATCCTAGTGAGACGTTTATTCTTAATAGTACAATGGAGCACTGAAAACTTGTTTGTTCCCAGTTGTCCACACACTACATGAAAATGTGGAGAGCTACAGAAAATTAGAACCCATATTTTGATTTTATTTTAAAAATTCGTCTCCTCCATTGATAGCAGAGCTACATCTAAAGCAGTACGTGTGAATGATCAACACTCTTTTGAAAAACCTGTTGTGTATTGGAGGTCAGGGCAATACTGTCTCAGAGCAGAAGTGTCAGGAGGCAAACTGTCTGCAGGGTCTTGCAAAGTCACTGCTCAAGAATTATCCCTTTAGAGAAAGCAACAAGTGTTTATTTCCATGGATACAGAGGAAGTACCACAATATTTTTAATTAATGAATTTACTGAAGTAGAAGATAGATCAGGATGCTTTCTAACTCAGGAGATACACGAAGCCCTAGGAGTGGGTTATGGATCAATGAACCAAAACTTTTAACAGAAGTTACCTAAAATTAAACTTTCTGACAGGTTGAGAATTCATTTTTTTTATGGGAAGTTAGTACAGTATGTCTTTGGTCAGAATTGAGGTCTTACTTCTAAGTAATTCACTTCTAAGTGAATACTTAGTGTGTCTTAACATATCACCTTTCATACATGAATGACCAATTTTACATGAGGTAGAAATATAACCTGAATTTTTAAATCTCTTATTTGAAAGCATAAATAAACAATTAAAATATAAAAACTAATTTCAGGTGAAACTTTTAAATACTTTTATTATTCAGAAATATAAAACTTTAATAAAATCTGTTTGCCTCAAAAAACATATTTCAGTGTTGCATTTGCAGTTAAAATACATTAGAACAAATTTTTTATCAAAGTATTTTACATTGAAAAGACAAATATCTCATAATAATGTCAAAATGAAATGTATTAACTTTATTTCTATCTCAGCTTCCAGGGTTTGTGTTTGTTTGTTCAACATAAAAACAATTCAGCAAATGTCACAACTTATAAGACACTTTTGAGAATGTTTGATTTGCATTTTGGCAATAAAACATTTGAAAGATTCCATCCAGCTCTAGGAATCTACAGCTTCTCAAAGCTTGGGGTGAAGACCATCTGCTATTACAGAGAATTTATATTAGTAAAAAAAAACCAAATTATTCAGCTTGTCTGAAATCATCTATTTGAATTTAATGGATAGCATTCACTTGTAGCTTCAAGTTTCATACAAATTTCCTGGTATGAAGATTTACTATAACATACACATAATTTCTTATTCATATTAAATTATGGGTGTTATTATCAAGCCCACATTTTTAGATCATTTAATATTCTACCAATTAATTTAACTGTGACATAAAAAAATCTAATTTTCACTCCACGAAAGCAGAAAGAATTCCCAAGTTAGATATAGTAATAGATATATTACTATATATTAGTTAGATATAGTTTCCACAGTTATTCAGTTCAATGTCTTTCCTTGCTCTTGAATTACAATTTACTAATGCAGGTACTAGACAATTTCCTTCCAAAACATTTGAAAAATACTAAATCCACAAAAAGCTTTTTTTTAGCTAACTGAATTTCTCACAGATGCACTGACTGCAGACAGAATGTATGTACTTTTGTCTTTACTGAAGATCTAGCTTTCCATCACATACCTTAATGACAGAACACAACTAGGGAATAAAAAGAAGGTTAAATTATGGATTTTGTATTTATACATATCACAGCATCACAGAATCACATACTATTTGTTTGCATCTAGATACTATAGACATGTAGTCATTTCCACATTTCTCTGTCCTCTGGAATTTGACGCAGCCTTTATTTCATTGTCTCTTGTCAGTCTCAAAAAAAACATTTTTTTATTATTATTATTTTTTTAGCATAAATCATACATGTATTCATTTGTTTCTGGTTTTCATGGATTCTTTTGGTAGTCTGGGGAAAGAGACTTCTCATCTTGTTTGTAAACTAGAAGTATTTACTCAATTTCAGTGAACAGTCTCTTTAACGTTGGAAGAGAGACATGATCAGCGATTTTCTGTCAGGAAGATCATATCCCTCTGAATTGAATCAAAGACATTTCTGGTGCTGTGTTTTGTTTCTTTCAAAGGAAGAAATATGGCAATTCTAAAGTGATATTAAGCACCTAAGTACGTACTAAAACTAATACTTGAAAGGTTTCATGTTACAGTTCTGGTCTTTTTAATGAAAAGATTTTGTGTTACTTTGATCCAGGTATCTGAAATACATAATAAAATGCTAATGGATCTTAACATTTTGCAGTCTTTAATTTATTTTTTAGTCATGGTAGTAACTTGCTTTTTTTTTTTTTTTTTTTTTCCCTTGTTACTACATTACAAATGCACAGTTAAAATCAATTCCATAATACCATGATATTTTCATTCACGCTATCTGATATTCTAGCTTAGATGATCAGTGAATCATAATCAAATCAATAAATCTGTAACTAGATACATCTTTTCTCTATAGAGCATTAATAATATCCTCACACATAAATAGTCAAACTTCAGTAGCTCAAGGTCTGCCAGATAGTCAAAGTTAATACCTTTAAAGTCTAAATTCATGAATTTGACTACATATTTGACTACATTTTGTAATTATCATCCAAGACAATTTAAGGGAACCTATAATCTGAAAACTGGCAGGTGCACATTTAAAAAAAAAAAATAATAATAAAAAAAAAATAGTTTGGAAGTTTATTTCTGCATCAAATTGGACCTTTTCAGTTTAACATCTAAACTCTTATAACAGGTCATAAATGTTTGTGTTTAAATACAAGAAAAATGATGACTTTGTTTATATCTTCTTTTTACCCTAGAATCAGAATGGTTAGGGTTGGAAGGAACCTTAAAGATCATCCAATTCCAACCCCCCTGCCACGGGCAAGACACCTACCACTAGATCAGGTTGCCCAGGGTCCCATCCAACCTGGCCTTGAACACCTCCAGGGATGGGGCATCCACAGCTTCTCTGGGCAACCTGTTCCAGTGCCTTGCCACCCAAAGTGTAAAGAATTTCTTCCTTACATCTAATATAGAATATCTACCTGCAGTGACATTTAGAATACCTGACACAGCAGACTCTGACACTTGAAAAACACTTTCCTAAGTTTAGAACAGACAGAAAAAATATTGTTGTGCAGAACAGACTTTGATATAACAGATGCTGTGTTTTAATTATTCCCACTTATATTATTTATTGTATACCATAATGCTTTAAGGTGATCTTTGCATTGATCTCAATAATAAAATCTATTTGGAGCAGTAACATATTGTATTTGCCCTACATCTTTTATCTGAATGTTAGAATTCAAATCTGAGTCCCAAGCAATGTCATTTAAAGCCTTCTTAATGAAAAGGAAGTAATATATAAAAAGACAAAGTCTGCAACTGTACTGTGACATAAATCCAGTATGTTTGTTAAATCCATCATATTTGACAGGCAGAAGAGTTATGAGTAGACACGTTACAAATGAGGTAAATAGACATTACTTCAACCTACACATACGTTCTTCCCTGTCTTCTTAGGGAATACCACAATTCTTCAATACAACAATTAAATTACACAATAAATATTTTAAACTGTAAGTACTTCTTCATTGGCAGGAACAGAGAGCTTGTCTTTCTAGGACTTCAGCACAGGAAAAATAAAAAGCAGAATCAGCAATGGTTTTACCACTCCTGAAAAGATTTACAGATTGCAGTTGTAAAAGATTTGCATAGCAAATTTATGATGGAGCAGAGAATTCAACTAAGTATCCCTAAATACTTTATTCCTCTAAAGTACATTTTTCTTGTTTCCACAGGAAACCATGGTGGTCTATAGAAATAGACCATCTGCAAATTATGCAGGAGCTTTCAGTATTATAAAACAATAGTTTCAGTATAGGAAAAGGAACCAGAATTTACAAAAGGCCCCTTCTGTTTAATATGATTTTTCTTTTTAACGAGGCAGAAAGCTAGCCTTACAAATACCTGAGGAAGCACAAAAATGCTACTGTTTATATGGAAAAATGTTTCAGCCTTCTTTGAAATGCATGTGTAATACTGGTTTCCCAAATACCAATACGTTGTTGAAAATTATGGGAATTTGAAAATACTGACAGATAAAGAAACCCCTATACAGAGAGAGAGAGAGAAAGAGAGAGAGAGATTGTGAGAAAGATAGAGAGCGCGCGTCAGGAATACTGAAGAGAACAGAGAACATAGGTAAGAGAATGAAATTATTATATATATATATATATATATTTTTATATATATATATGATTCCTGCAAAGGAACATGGGAATAACTACTGAAAGTGAAAAATAAATCAAAATTAACAGAAAAAAAAATATATATTTCAAATAGCACATATTTAGACTGTAAAGCTGGCTATTAAAGCTAAAATGTGGTTGGCCTATAGCTAAAAACAGAGTGGCCTTACAGGGTAATTTCATAGGTGATAACAATTTTAATATTATTCCAGTAAATTCCTTCAAAGAAAAGATACAATACAATTTACTGTAAATCCCCAACTATAAAAAGAGAAAGCCTCCTTCACAGGTCATATAGTTCCCAGCAGCATTCTAAGGGATGTCTCACAGTTTCTCTGATTTTTTTTTGTCCTTGTTGTCATCAAAAAGGCCACAGATCATATCCACTAGATCAATTTTTGTTGCTTCTATTTTGTTGAATTCTATATCAATATTAAAACCAAACATGACCTTAGAACCAGATAGATGGAAAGCCAACATGATTTTATGATTATTTTTTTTTTTAATAGGAAGTCTATTTAAACTAACTGCCTGTTATCATAGCATAGAGATGGCTTGTTGGTAATAATACAATACCATATATATATAAATGCTTTAAAGTAATCAAAAAGAAAAAAAAAATAAATCTATTTGACAACTTTGTTAAATTTAATATTTGCTGTGTACTTAAATATTCTATCAGAGAATAAAGAAAAATCACAAAGAAAAAGAATTTATTATTTTTTTTAATGATCAGTTTTATGATTGTCCAGGGTAGATGCAGATGAAATTTGAACAGGAATGAGTTCAAAGTTTTCTGTTACTCATTGCAGAGAAGTTTATTGTCTCAACTAACTGACTGATGAAATAACAATGAAATTCATTATCAACAACTGCAGAATCATAAATATGGAAACAATTAATTTTGAGCTTGCAGGTACAATGACAGGTTAATTTTCCAGTTTTTCTTTCCCTGCCTGTTTCCTTCCCATTGGTGTCCAGCTACAGTCTGAAAGTTGTACAACTGCCTGCCCCAGCCTCTACTAATGCAGCAATTACCTGGGCTTCTCAAGCCTTTATCATGTGTGGCATTCATATAGCCATGTTTGGCAGTAATTACTTGAATACAGACAATATCAAAACAAACTAAAATCAGACTCAGGCAAGGGTAGGTCCTGAGATCCTACACTGTTGCTTCAATAAAGCTACAGCCTTTAACCAGTAATGATAAAATCACAGCATTGGCCATATAATTCAACTTTAAAAAGAGATGATTGAGGAATTGAGCTATAAAACCTATACATATATTAAAGAACAAACAAACAAACAAAAAACAACAACAAAACATATAAGAAGTGAAATAAAAAGCATAAATAGGAATTGACTCTTCACTGTCTCACAATAGAAGAACTAAGGCTTATCAAGGTAGTCAACGGGCTTAAAACATCTAAGGTGTTCTTCACACATGGATTTCTCCGTTTGTTGGGTGAAATTTAGGTGTATCACAAAAAGTGATACAACAAATGCATGAAAGAAAATCTTACTAAGAAACAAAGAGGAAACACTTGAACTATGCATGACTAGGGAATTGCTCTTGGATTGTCACCTTCTCTTGATTTATCACTGTATACTCTTGTGTTTTAACCCAGCAGGCAGCTATGTACCTGTGGTGGTTTTACTCAGGTGGGCAGCCGAGCTCCACCACAACCGCTCTCTCACTCCCCCTCTCCTCAAAGAGGAAGGGGGAGAAAATACAACACAGAGAACTCGAGGTTTGAGATAAGAAAGGTTTAATTAAAGGGAAAGGGAACGGGAGGAAAAACAGAGACAAAAGAAGCAATCAGTCTGCGCGGAAGCACAGAGAGAGGAAAAATTATTCTCTACTTCCCATCAGCGAGCGGTGTTCGGCCACGTCCTGGGAAGCAGGGCCTCAAACGCGTAGTGGTTGTTCAGGAGGAACAGCCCCCTCCCCCACGAGAGCCCCCCCTTTTATTGCTGAGTGTGACATCAGGTGTTATGGAATATCCCTTTGGTTGGTTTAGGTCAGCTGCCCCAGCAATGTCCCCTCCCCATCACTTGCCCACCCCCAGCCTGCTGGCTCTTGGGGGCTTGGAAGGAGTCCTGATGCTGTGCCAGCACTATGCAGCAATAGACACAACACTGGAGTGATATCAGTGCTGTTCCAGCTACGAGTGCAGAGTACAGCACTGTGCGGGCTGCTGCAGGGAAAAGGTGACTCCAGCTCAGACAGACCCAACACAGTACCACAAAGCCACTCAATCGCTATCCCCAGGTAGGATGGAGGAGAAAACTGGAAAGCTAAAAGGCATAAAGGAGGTTGTAGACAGTCATTAAATGTACAAGAAACAAAAACAAAACAAAAAAACAGCTAGCAGGAAAGGATAACGAAGAACAGGACAGGACTGGAAAACAACAGATTAAAGACTTTTTAGAAAATATAAACATATTCCAGGGAACAGGTCCAAATTAAATTGATATTACAGTACTTAAACTGAAGAGGTCTATAAACTATTAGCAATTATCTTCAAGAACTTATGGAGGACAAGGGAGATCTCAGCTTAGTGGAGAGGAGCATCTGAAATAACTGTTTCAAAAACTGCAGAAAACAGTATCCAAGGAATTATATGCCTGTTTCATTTAAGATGAAAATATATTAGAACAAATTGCTGATGAATTTATTTATAAACATATCAAAGTGAAATGCAGGAAGTTCCATGTGCATATGAGGAAAACTTCTGTTTCCATTGTAATTGTTTCAGTATTCCAAACAAAACCCAAGCTTTTTGAAAACTTTATATATTATGTTTCATTATTTAACAATTCTATATAAAGCAAAGTTACTCCACTGTTTTAGGTATTTTTGAGATGGAAAAAATTAGATAAGTCAGTTTCATTTCTGCTGCTTGCCAGTTTTTGTAACAGTAATAATTGAGACTACCTCAAGAGAGAGATTAACTTTAAAAGATGATTTTAAAAGCTGAGTAGTGGAAAAATGCATTTGCCATATTTCTTGAAATCACAGTTCTTGTTTCTTCAGACCTGAAGTGTAATCCAAGTGATCTCTAAAATGTTAGTTAAACAATATTACAAATATTATGTTAAATATAAAATTTAAGTAAAGTCTGCCTTATTTTAGAATTCCCTATTTTTGTACAGAACAACTTAATATAGTTGCATTAATCATGGGTTTGGGGGTTTTCTTCCTGTTTATTCTTATAAGAATAAACTCAAATAAAATCAGCTGTTATAATGCTGATTTTCACTTACTGATTAGGACCTAGAGTGAAGGACATTAAGTCAGAATAGACATAAAACCCAAACTCTATAGAGATCGTATATAATTTAATATTGTTTTTAAACACCCAACACACTTATTTCTTTTGAAACAGGGAAAAGTACTTTCCATTCCTCACTCATACTGAGGAAGAGAATTCACTTATTTACTTAATGCTAAGAAACTGAAATATACAGAACACAACTTCCTTTTTTATTTAAAAACGTGCAAGAGAATAGTTTAAAAACAAACAAACACAAAATCTCCGGATTTTTCTATAAGGAATGTACTTATAGGCGTGAAAAGTAGATGGAACTTCAATGAGTTGTATTCTAAACAGCACTCATAAATATGAGGTCTGTATCCTCGCAGGGTAAGAGAGAGAGAAAAAAAATCTTTCTTTTCTTGACTTTATTATTAACATACTTCACATTAAACCTTTCCATGGATTCCTGGAAGTTGTAATTCCTAATAGTAATCCATAGATACAGAGAACTGTTCTTTCACATGGCAATCGTGGAGAAAACTGGAAGTACCACACTGGAAGTAGCTGGAAGTACTTCTGCTACTGGAAGTAGCAACTTGTGAGGAAGGATGGAGGAAAAAGTATTAGTTCCAACCATTACTACAATCAGGTGTTAGCAATCATTATGGAAACCCACAAGAAAATACTTCTGCCAGGGAGCTTCTGAATTCATTCATGACCTCAAGTCCAGAAATCTGATACATATTGTCCATAGGACCCTTTTCATTGTGGAAAGTCTTCTGCTTCTTATGCCATATAATGCAAACAAATCAATATTAAGTTATACTCTCTGAATTTGCTGCTAGCCCCTGTAAACCAAAATTCAGGGTCAAAACCACTATATGAGATCTAGAGTTGTATAAAAAATTCTAAAGAAATACGTCACAAAAATCCCCGTCAAAATGCAGGAGTGCCCCTAAGAAAGGAAAGAACAGAATAAAGGAAGGAAATAGGGTCCCTTCTTATCTTTATAACAATTTGTATAGGTTACTAAATAGTTATAGGATGTTTTCTGTAGCAACACAGTAACAGCTGTGTCTACCAAAACTTTAAAAAGCAAATAGAATTTTAACTCTGTACAACCAAACCATACAGTGTTATCCATGTTGAATTGTAATGAGACATGGACCTGTGCATTTGCATGGAAAATTGTGTATAATTTGTTCACTCAAACTGTGACAATGTTATGCATTCTATTGTTTTAGAGCAGAATATCTTTGAACATATTTGTCCAGAAATAAGATATCTTGAGTCCTGGCAAGTAAGATGTGGTACTTGTCCAGAAAGTAACCAATGTGTTACCTGTATTAAAAGTGCAAGCAAATAGACCTTTGTGTTTTTATCAAAGTGATGGAACAGCCAACACAGGAGTCTACTTCTAAAGAGTTAAGGGATGAAAATATAATTAACACCATTTAACATGTTTTTATGGAAAATTGCTCATGTCATACAAACAATAGGTATTTAGATTATAAACCTCACAGTGTATTTTGTCTTCTTTAAGCCATTTAAATTAGCAACACATGACATCCTAATTAAGAACTGGCATCACAGAAAATCAATTTAACACATATTAAATGGATGAAAATTAGATAATAAGAGTGTCTCAAAGCATAAATGTGAATAAAGAATTATCATTAGGCAACAGAAGTGCTCCAATTAGCTTAGCATATACTTTCCTAGCCCATTCCTAACAATTTGTTATATAAATGCTATTACAAAAAAATAGTTGGTCAGTAGTAGCCATTGTATTGCATAGATTGTGTGGATATCTCAGGCGGAAAAATCCATTTGACGTTTTGCTTTTAAAGTTTCACACTCAGAAGAAAAATAAAAAAGGCTGGTTTATGCTGAGGGCACAAGAGAGAAGGAGAGACCCTGACGGAGTCTAACTCTACTACATCACTATTAACTGTCCAATTGAAGTGAAAGGAGAAGATCAGAAACAAAAACTAACAAACAAAACTACTAACTGTGGTACTATGAAGGGCTTGTGAAATATTCCAGACTAGACCTTTGATAAAACTATGAATATAAAAGTTGTCTGATTTTTGCTTTTACAATTTGATACAGTACACATACAAAGGAAATGGTAGAGTGACATTAGTTTTCAGTTTGGAAAGGAAAGACTGCAGTGATGCCTAGAATACCTTTCCTTACTACATTTCAGCCTACACAGAGATTGTATGTGTTGCTCATGGTACATTTGTGTAGCTTTAGTTAAGGTACCATCTATTCCAAACTTTTTTTTTTTTTTTTTTTTTTTTTTTTTTTTAATGAAGATCATCTTTTTATGGCTTCTAATGTGAAGCAGAGGACTGTGATGTGGTAGGATGGGAAAATATTTACTATACATAAGAACGAATGGCAATGACTTTAATTCATTGCAACAAACATTTATGTTTTAATATATACAAAATGGAAATATACATCTTAATGGTTCCTATTAAGGTGCATGTTCTGGTGAAAACACGCTAATACTCCATACAAATATCTATAGCATAAAGAAGCAAATAGACCATATACCCTCAGTTTATTTTATATAATTTCAACCTTAGCAGATAAGAAGACAATCACAACAAATAGGTCGTGTCCACTTTCCTTGAGCATTTTTTTGAAAATGAATGGAAACTTAAAAAAAAATAAAAAAATAAATAAAGCTTTATTTGACTTACATTTCTTGCTAAAATCCTTTAAAAATCTCTTCTCTATATACTGCTGTTAGAAAAATAGCAAAATAGAAACCTATGGAAGTGCATCGAAGCAGTGGATTAGATTTTCAACTGAACTCAATTGTTTATCATAATATTTGGAATTACAAATCCAAAAAAGTTCAGTTGCAAGCTGAGTAAGTGTGAGAAATGATACTCAATGAAATTCAGTAATATTTATATGGCATAGTAATGCAAAACAATAGAAGCATTAACAGATTCAAAATTTTTATAATGTTGTATAAGTCCATAAAAGGTGACTGTACAAAACCTTTTTTTTGCAAACTATTTCATGCAAAGGCAATAAAAACATTACAGAATAAAAAGCGCCAATAAGACTTGGAAATGGCATTAAGACAGCACGGAGGGTGCTGCAGACGATAGGAAAAATCCAAAAGGTTTGTGTGCTCTTAGTTCTGCGAGGACAGTTATGCAAGTGCACACATGCTGATACCACCCTACAGCATCTAAACAAACCAAATATACTCACTTCCTGAGGGAAATTTTTTTTATTATTTTTTTATTTTTTCTTTTTGAAAGAGAGGACAAACAGATCAACAGGCATATCTAAAGACACTGACTGAAACCAATCTGCATCTGTCTCTACAAGGAGTGGTGTACTTCATTTATTTTATATAACTGATATTGCTAGCATAGCAGTAAAACTTTTATTGCTTTATTATGTGTCCTAACTGTAATGATTTTGTTTTGAAGTAAATAGTACTCTGCTTTCTAAAAGTTCTTTAACCACTAAAGCAGTCTTTTACACTTGAAGGAAAAACAAAGGGAACTTAAAAAAATAAAAAATATAATAATGCCAAGTCTACGATTGATTTGTAAATAAATTGCTGCTTTGAAATCTTACTATGAATTATTGCTATCATTTCCTACTCAAGAAAGGATTGTCCATGCCTGGAAAGTCAGGGCAGAGTACATTACAAAAGATCTAAAAAAATCTACTACAAAAGAATAGATTACTGGTCTGTAATAAAATGCAGAATTATTACAAATGCCACGGGTTTTTGTTTGTTTCTTTTTGCAAGATCATATTACAGACTGAAACTGTGGCCAATGCAGGTCATTTGTACCGCTGACCAAATTTAATTCATTTCTGAAACTGTTATATTACTTACTGTATTAATATGATGTTTTTCACCTACAATTGGCATATACTTTATAGCCTTATCTCCACAAACAGCTTATTTAATGTAGTTCATTAGTTTTCAAATGTAGAAATCTTCATTGTACAATGTTCTATGAGCTATATTCAGAAAACTCCAAGATTACATGTTTTTAGAAGATCCATTTTGTGGTAAACATCCTTAATTCTTTATGATTATAAGAAAACTGAGTGATATTATACACTCAGAAGAGTGTTTAGATGTAAAACCAACATGCAAGCACACACAATACCAAATTAGGGGGGTCATTATATCTTTTTGTTAACCTAATTCAGTAATTCACACACTTAATAATCTGAATGGGTCTTATTTTTACATAATATCATGCATATAACAAATATATTATAAAAAAGGCTTAAAATTGTTCTTGTCAATATTTTGAATTATGAGCTATCATTTTTTAAATTGCACAGAAAGATAAATCATTATTATAAATCATTATTTTATCTTGAATAATAATAACCTGCTTTCATCTAAATTGCTAATAAAACAAGAGAGCATTGTAAAAAGGCTGCTCTGGAGGATATGCTGACTTTGTAACAGGTGGAGGTGTTTGTATGTCAAGTCAATTTTAGTCAACGTGTGAAATTAATGTCTGTTTATGAGCTGAATGGATAAATCACACAGCTGGTGAAAGGACTCCGAAAGAATAAAGTATTGAAGAACTCTGAAGCAACTGTTTAGTGAAATAAGCCTTTTTTTTTTTTTTTTTTTTTTTTTTTTTAAAAAGAGGATTTTGCAAATAGTATCTTTGTGTCTGAATGAAAAAAAAAAAGTGTCTATATTTCCCATAAATTTAACATCTAGAAGCACATCAGTAGCCTCAATAAAATCCTAAAAATGCAGGTAATAGTAAGCTTTCAGTTGAGTTTAGAAGATGGAAAAAGGCATATGAACAGGAAATTTCAGAAATTTTTGATCTCAACAACAGTAAAAATGAATCTATTATATGAAAAAATTAAGAAGTTCATAGCATTAAATTCCAGTATATCTTTCATAAGGCATCACTTTTACAAAACAAACTTAAACAACATATTGGGAATTGGTGGAGGTGACCTGTGACCAGGCCTCCAAGGATCTAGATGGCATCCTGTGCAGGCAGAAGCTCATATGGAGTGCACCAATGTCATACACCAGCACCCTAGCGATAATGGGCTAGACGGGTGTCAAAGCACCGTCTGTGTATATAGACCATCCTGCCAGCTCCAGTGATCCAAAGCAAATAGATTCTCCCCACCTCAACCCTAAGACCTGCATCTGAGCTGTGGGAAGACCATCCCACCAGATCTGGCTACTCGAATGAAAAGTGGAGAATCTTTCTTTCTCCTAGTCTCTACCAGGTTACCACACAAAACACACATGCATAAACATATCTGTAAGTACAAAAGAAAAATAAATTTGCAACAAAGTTACACAAATTAATAAGAAAAACTATTTAGTAAGCTAAACAAGAGATATTAAGTAATCTGGGTACTGATATAACACTGCACGTGTAGACTTGTAATTGAATAAACAATATCTGAAAGCATAGCATCTTTTTTGCTAGGCAACACCAAAAGAAACAAAGTTTTTAAAGAGACAGCACAGAGATACTCTTTGAAATGTATAAAGAAAGAAAGGTTGGTGCACCATTCCTTCTCTTCCCACTGTGACTTTGCTATGCAAGTGCTTTCTTCCAAGGTTGTTCTTAGGCTAGCTACTCTGCCTAAATCTCTACTATTAAATAAAGCAGGAACAAGAATGAGCTTGAACACTGGATCTCCAACCACCCACAATTCGTAAAGTCTATCATGCTTCCTAATGATGCCTACCAGCATTCTCTAAGACATGATTTGGGGGACAGCAAGCACTAGGGACCGCTCCCTAGTGGACTGGATTGCCAAGACTGCATTCAAATTTCATTTCTATACTCTAGTCACTCAGCACCACTCCACAGGCTTTATATCTACAGACATGCCTCATCACATCCCAAATTGTGATCCATACCTTGTTTCATGTTATGAAAACATGAATCATGGCCTGCATTAACACACAGAAATAACAACCTCTCTCCTACCCCAAGACATATAAAAACACACACACACACACGATTTGTCTGTGGGTAAACAAGACCCCTCCACAGGGCCATGTTACACTGCTATATCATCAGAACAAGAATACAATCCCCAGCTACATTCTGTTTAAAAATACAAGTGCAGTCTCAAGGTAGTTCCTGGGTTGCAGCAAACTCCATGTCATCTCTTATGGCTCTTTAGGGAAACAAACAAACTAAAAAACCCTGTCTGTTCCCTCTTCTGGTAAGGGGTCCCCTGCTCCTGTTGTGATGTCAGGCTCCTTCTGGCTCTGTGCACTCCCTCTCTCTGAGTCAAACCCAGCCTGCATTATAGAAGATCGTCATGATAAGGGATGCTCAAGTGAAGCTGTTTTCCTTCTTATAAATCATTCTAATGAGATACGAGTTAATAACATACAGCAAGTAGTTAACAAACAAGGTATCAGCACAGTTTCCTAGATTATTTTTCACAAAATTATCATGAAAGACCCAATTTTAAAGGTTGTTTGTTTGCTTGTTTTTATGGCAGATGGCTATCCTGCGAATAAGCATTTTTTCTTTATCTGATATTGCCATGTATGATTTTTAGTTTCATATACATGTAATATAGAATAGATTTCTAGTGATAAAAGTATATGGTCTCTTTTAGCTGTGGAATTGGAAAAAATATTATGCTATGGATTAGTAAAAATATTTACTATATTAAATGATTACCAGGATATTTTTGTCACAAATAGAAAGAGGGAAAACTCCTATGTCCCCTATATATAATAAAAATAAATGCAAGTTGAACAGATTTTAAGATTTTACACAAAATGTACAGAATTCATTTTTTAGCGTGCAGTGTATTCTGATACACATATAAGAAAACCACAGCATGAAGAATGTTGGGTAAATTTTGAGATGAAACAAGAATCAAACCCTTTGAAATTACAGAAATCCTTGTAATTAATTTTCAGAAATAATACATACTTTCAGAAATAATATATACTTCTGCAGATACAGAATAAGAATAAACATGCAGGTAATGGTGACTTTAATAGTAATCCGTCAAAGGGTAATAATATCCATTCTACATAGCAAATAAAAATGAATCTTTTTGTACAGCAGCAAAACTAACACATGAAATGCAGTTTAAATATCTATAAGTGCATAAATATGTATTTTTATTTTTTTAAAACTTGATTTCATGAAGACTTAACTATAAACAAGATTTTGTGTATGTTCTCTTTTTAGGAAAATTTGTCAAATGAACACCAGAATCTCATGAGAATGAAGGCTTAATATATTTTTATTTATTGAATTATCCTGTATTGTTTCATAAAAATACTTATTTATGGTGACTCTGAAGTGCTGACAATATGCATAAACATACAGAAAATCTTGTGCCAGTCAAAGCACTCCTAGCACAAGATTAACTTTGATATTTGCATCATAAATACATAGTGGTTTATTCATTTTCCAAGTTTTGCTGGTTTAGATAGATGTATTTTTTTATTTTTTTTGTATTGTGCCAGATAAATATTTGCCGCAAGGAATTTTTTTTTTTTTATCTGTTTTTCAGTAAATGGCAATAATATTGAATATTTTATTTTTATTTTTTTAGAGGCAAATTAAATATTTAGCAAGATTTCTAAAACAATGTTTTCTTTATAAGTCTATTGACTTCATTGATAAGCTGTCACCTTTAATATCACATTGATACATTTCTCCAGGAGGATATACCTAAAGAAAACGTAAGTGTTAGAATAGAGTCAAAAGTGTCAGCTACCACATCATTTAAGCAATTCATTTGTTACCACTGCAAAAAGGATGGTTTCTTAAAGTAATACAAACAGGAAAATAATACTTAACATAGGTGGCAACACTGAGGAAGCAATATGAATGCTTGACTTACTGCTCATTTGAAATCTAGTTGTTGATTTTAAAAACAAGTACATAGGTGTCATGCACCAAAACGCTTCCAAAATAGAGGATAGACTTGAGGCTTGATCCTTCTAGTTAAAAAAAAAAATAAAAACTGAAAACTGTCACAAAAATCAAATACTGATATAAGAATGTATCATAATATTGCACAAACAAACAAACAACTAATAACTATGTGTTTCTGTTTAGCTGTGATGTACTTTTCTTTCAGGTGGTCATTTGCAGAAACTTTATAAATGATGGAGGATGCTTAAGAAGGCCAAATAAGCAATCTCAGTTGTTGGTTTTCACATGACGTTCTGCATATTTCACCATGTTCTGAAACACACTCTACCTATTAGTAAACTGTTACAATTATTTTGGATTGTAAAGAAGTGAAATGATTATCATCACAGGTAATGTATGTGGAAAGCTAAAGTCATGGAGCAAACACTGTGGCATCTTCTGTAATAAATACAACTATTTAAAAGACAGCTAAGTGGGGAAGTTTTAAGTGTTATAAACTTACTGCACATTTCCATTTACTTAAATAGTGAAGTTCTATCAAACTTTTAAGTGAACTATATCTGCTAAGAAGAGTTGGACTTATGTTTCAAAAACACAGTCATTCACTTCAGACTCCCTACGTACTCGTTGTGCAGAAAAAGACCCATCTAGACCCATCTCCCTGTTAGTCAGATCCAAGGGAGTCAGATCCAAGGGAACGGCATGAAGCCATGACTGGGAAGGTCCAGGCTGATGTCAGGAAAAGGTTCTTCACTGAGAGAGAGGGTGGGGACAGGCTCTCCAGGACAGTGGTCGTGGCACCAAGTCTGCTGGAGTTCAAGAAGTGTTTGAACAATGCTCTCAGACATATATTAAAAAAAAATAATAATACTATTTATTAGGTAATGCTTACATTTAACTCTCATTTACATCTTATTTTTCTTTCTTAGAAAATGTCAGCTTTATTTTTAGATTTTTTTTTGCTTTCTAGCCTTTACAAAAAATGTAATGTTAATGGTTTTTAAAAATATGATTGTAGTAAACCTTTAATTAAATTTTAATTAGAATCTGGAAGTAACATTTATGCTAAAGTCAAGCATACTGAATAATTAACCTGAATGGAAAGCTATATAACATTTTCCTTTCTACAACACAATAAAGGTGTCTGAACTATTTTCTACATGGAATGTGTTTAATTATGATGTAAAACTACTTTCCAGAGAAGCTTCACTAAAAGAATAATCTTCACTGGCTGAAATAAACACAACAATTCTTTCTTATTCATAGACAACATGTTATTGTTGCAATGCATAATATTTTTACACAAAGAGGCAAATAAAGACTTTCAACTCCTGGTAAGTTTCAACTTGTTGAGCCTATCACTGAAACAATGTGAATGCACATGTCAAATCAGACTCAGCTGTTGTTTGGAGGGGAAGGGAGAGGAAGGCTTCTCATTCACAGTCACGCCATATAGTTAAGAAAGAATACATGCTGCATACTGTTAAGCCACATGTAAAGTGTTGAGGGTACTTAGATCTATCTTTTTTTTTTTTTTTTTTTTTTTTTTTAATGCTGAAGTTTAAATATTGCAGCACATTAATAATGGTACTCTTCAATAAAATGAGAAAATTCAAAATGCACAGAGGTATCAGCCAGCAAACTGATCAGTCAGCATTTTTTCCTACATACATATTTCTTTACAGCAGATTGAGAATCTCCATTATTAGCAAAAAAAAAAAAACTGAATTACTTTCAAGGTTACAGTGAAAGAAACTAATACATTGTTTAAACATTATAACTGAGCATCTATACAATAATCTGTAAACAGATTCAGACAAATAAGAGATATTGATTGTATGTCTACGGAGCATAATTAGCATAAAGATATAAAGACTTGGCTGAAGACATTGGCAAGTGTCAAAGAAGATGAAAAGAGGATGTTAGAAGCAGAGTTATGTAATTAGTATAAAAGTAAAAAAAGGTATAAAATGTACTTAAGAATTTTTACTTACACAATTTATTTATTTGTTATTTCTTTAATTTCAGAGGGAGAGAAAGACTACTGCAGTGATATAGCCTTTCCCCTATTTATGCGCTACACTAAACATCTGTTGTTGGGAAAGAAAGTGGTATAGATGGAAATTTGGTCTTACCTGTTACAACCTGCTAATCTATAAAAATTCAAAACGCTCAACCTATTACAACGTATCACTATGATGTTATATTCCTCAAGTTCATCTGTCTTTTCTAGATAGGAAAGTGAGTTCTGTCTGACACCCCAAGCACTGTACAAAGCTCAGGCAATGTTATTCTCTACTGTCAAAACTTATTTTGAAACTGGTTTGTTAATTGTCTTAGAAAAAAATAAAAATAAAAATTGAGTAAATTAAGAAAAGATGTGGAGTAAATTAAGAAGCTCAAAGTTTTCCTTGAATACCTTTTGAATACCTTATAAGGTGTTTTATTTCCAAACATTTCATTGTATTTATTTGTTTCCTCAAATGACCATCTAATTTCTGAGAGTCCTAAAAAAGCCTAATTCTTTTAATTGCTTTCAGTGTGTTTTATCACTTTTCCAAGAAGTAACAAAGATTTATATCAATACTGATACTGCAATGACACTTATAAGAATACAGACTTTATTTAAGCTAGTTGTGTGTTTGTAAAACCTACAAGGTTAAGGTTACAAGGATAAGGTTTAAGGTTTACTAAGTACTATAGCTGTACACAAAAAGACAGCTGGCATTTATCTGAGCAACTGAAATATATATTTGAAAGTATTTTTCTACTAGTCTCAGGAGGAAAGAAGCATCTTCTTCCTAACAACAACATAATGAAGAGCTTAAAGATTTACTGCTCAGTTGAGCATCAATACAAATTAATGTTGTAAACATGACATTTTCAGCTGCTTGCAGGGGCTGATATACTTCCTGAAATCAGATATCTTAATAATGTCAAATTATATAAAATGCTCAGGATTATATCATTGGGTCACCAAGATTGTTTTATAATGTTGTGATGGAACTAAAGGATAGGCAAGTGAAGTAACTTTATTATTTTATAATCATGTAAACGGATGAATAAAAAGTGAGCTCTAAACAGACTGCCAAGCAGATGTTGTTATACACATTATCAAAAAGTCTGGAAGTCAAAAGGTAAAATATTTTTATCAGGCTGACAGGTTTATAGGCTTGAGTGGGAGAAAAATCCCAAGCTTAATAAAATTCTAAAGCATTTATGTCTAAAAGTTCAAGCTGACTGTGGCAGCCGTTTCTGCATCAATGTAGTACAGTTGATGGGAGCACAGTCATGGAAGTAGTCTAATGATCAGCCTGCTGTACTATCTGTCCTTGACCTAACCAGCCATAGAGCACCTATTTTTAGTTATGGCACACACGTGACATAAGTGGAATAAGTCAAACTCAGGCACAGTGTTCACCTGATAATTCACCTTTCTTTGGCTGAGACCTAGGTGCTATCAGGAAGGTGCACAGAGCCAACCAACTTCTTGACCTGACATCATTGTGTGATATCGTTGCAAGGCATAACATGATATGCTCTGGCCTGAATACACATGTCAATGGCTTTGTCTATCTTATGTACATAACAGTATGTTTGCATTTGTACTAAGAAATGTTTGAACATGAAAATGAAAGAATTTTTGTATAGATGGTTTGATATGCTTAGGTATGATATTACAATATGACTTTCTGCTAGGACAGAAAGATTTCCTGGCCTTTTCACAGAAACTGTAGGTACTGTCAGAGAATTCTTTCAGAAATTTACTGAACCGCTCTGTTCAGAATTTTAGGTACCTGTAACAGACAATGAAGGACTTCCAGATACTGTCTATAAAATAAGTTCTTAAAGAAAGTAACCTTAGGTGCAGAATATTCTTCAGTATTTGACTTTTGTTGTTGTTATTGTTTTCTTTTAATTATTATTTTTATCTTCTAATAGTTATTTTTTCTAATAATAATTTTTGGTTTAGTAAAAATAATATGGTTCCAGTATGGTTTAGAAAGTTTAAAAACAAAGTCAAGGTGATTTGTAGCATCCTGCATTTTATTTGTAAATAATGAACTTATGTATAGTTAAAATTACTTTCATCCTACACAACAATTAAGTTACAGAATAAATATCAAGACGACTGTTGTATTTCTAACTCGGTACCTATTTATCAGTTTTGTCAGTTTAGCAAACTAATCTCAATATTAATTTTGCCAACTCTGCTTTCCATAGCTCACATTCTACTGCATAGAGTGATACTATTCTTATTTCACTAGTTAAGTATCTCTTGAGGATCTATATCTTAAATCTTTCTTGTGGGTCCAACTAGTGTAGAGTTGTATCTCAGAGAAATCTGAGAAACAGGAATATAGATAGCATGTTGTTTGTACCACTACATATTTCTGACAGTAAGATGTTTCTGAAGGTGAGCCAAAGAAGAGCTAAAAGCATATGGAAAGAAATGTTATTCCTTTAGTCCATTAGGTAAACTGTAAATATTAGTAAATTTACCATTTAAATGACACACATCTGTAGTTAATCTGTAAAGCATATCATCTAATTTACAGTGGCCATTTCATGTCAGTTTTAGCTGCACATTCTAACATAGGTTGGGTGAATAGAAGAATCAAAATTTCATAACCAATTTCATAGTTAAAGTAAGACAAAGCCCAGCTCATCAGACAATATTCTATAAACTGCTGTCTATGATACATTGTAAATATTAATTAAAAATAATTGATTTTACTGTAATAGATACAGAAACAAAATTCATCCAATCAATTGTAAAAAAAAAAAAAAAGTAGGAGAGGAGGAGTCATGTTTTAATCGGAGCAAAACTCAAATGGGTAAAAAGAAGCTCCAAGAAGAAGCTCCACTTTACTTAGCTTCTACACACCACTTATCAGCCATCAAAGCCTGAAGTTTGCTTTCTTCTTAGCTAACTGCAATCACAAAGACAGTGACTTTGAGGTCACACGTCACAAATCATTAACTTTCCCATCATTAAAATGAGATTCTATTTCTGGACAGGTTCTTTGACTTTTAAACAAAGAGGAAGCAGAATCATTGAGGTATCCTTTGACATGACAGAGGTTTAAGATTTTACACTTGTCCAAAATCAGAAGATACATTGAGAGCACAGACAGATATAAGTTGTAAGAGTGGTTTAAAAAAGGAAAAAAAAAAAAAAAGAAAAAAAGAGAGAGAGAGAGAAAGAGAGAGAAATAAATAAATAAAAAATCTAATAATAGAGATGAGAGCATTGGTTATATGGTTATTGGTAAAACTGAAAAGTTATAATTTACCTAAAAATAAGACATTTCCCATACTTCTGAGATAATAAACATTTCACATTTTAAAATGCTGGAACTAATTTCCAAAACTCCAAAAACACACAAATGGTTTTAAAGCAAGACTGGAAGGCTTTTGGCTTTCCAAGTGATAACAATATACTTGTTATACTTGTTATAAAGATGCTACTACTAAAGTTCACAGTGTACACTTCAGGTGTTTTCAAAAAGCCCCCAGAAGATAGAGGTTGAACTCCATAAATTAAATTAAGATTTATTTTTTTTTTTATTTTCTTTTTTTTTTAATTAGGCAAATACACATACAAAAGTAAAGTCTTTAGATTTTTGTGGTGGTTTTACCTCATCTAAGGAGGGGAAGTGAGAGAGCAGTTGTGGTGTTCAGCTGCCTAGCACTGTATGGGCTGTTGCAGGGAAAGTTAACATCCCAGCCAGACCCAGTACAAGATTAGAAATCCCAGGAAGACTAACAATAGCATAAAATAATGGAGCAGATCAATTTTTTATTTATCTATTTTTATTTTTTTCCAGAGAGATATGAGAAGTTCATAATTTTGGGTTGAGGACAAAATGCAAATTGACATAACTTGTACCAGTACTTCCTTTCCACTATAAACTCACACTTCTCACTTTATGTAAATCAAAAAATAGATTCTATGAAGAAAATAAGTTGTTTGAATAAACACAGCCCTTAAAAATTAAGCAAGTGAAAAAGATGAAATAGTGAAAGAAGGAATGAGAAGGGGTGGGATTAACTTAAATAAAAGAGTATGTACTTGTCCTTAGGCAATACTACAGACTTGAGCTATATAACTGCATATGCTGAATGTGTTGCAGTGTGATCCTTGATCATACCATGATGTGATACCTTAAAGTCTTAGACATAGTAATGTCTACATCTAGGTTTACATCTGCTTTTTCACTCACAATTCTGTAACACTTCACTTAAGCAACTATGACAGTTTTCCCAGACCCTCCATGTGCCTCTGTGATGGTGCTTTTTCCTTGTTGTTCTAATATTTGTATTCTCATGGCTATGGACCTGCAAATCCTAATAGTTTTATGGTGGATTGTCATCAGAATCATACATTTCAACTCATATCAAAAAAAAAAAAAAAAAAAAAAAAAAAAGCACAGTGCAATAATTATTATCCAATAATATGAGCACAAAAATTTAACAACCTATGAATATACAACATGACCTAATTAGCACACTCCCAACACTTCCATGAATGGAAACAATCAGTGGTGAGTTTGAGTGAGTTTGAAACAGAAGTATATAGTACTTCTATAGTACTATAGTACTTCTATAGTACTATATAGTATATAGTATATAGTACTTCTATAGTACTATATACTATATACTATATACTACTTCTATAGTACTATATACTATATACTATATTTTTTTTCTAGAAAAAGCACGGCAAAAATATCATCACCCTGTCATCACCACCACCTGTTTCAATGGACAGACTGTCCGTAGAAAGTTACTAGTGTGAACACCCCATCTCTGCTTTCCTGGATGACCACTGGGAAACATTTTTCCCTCTTGCTCTTTTCATCATTCGAGTACAATGTAATCAGCAACAATAAAAAAATCAAGGCATTTCAATACGTACATGCATATCAACGAGTATTTTTTATTCTGATGAATCAACCTGAGAATGTATCAGCTTGAAACTTGCAATCAAGAAAAAAACAATTATGTTTATCTTGAAAAGTTTCTAATTTCTTTGAGGCTGAAGAAACACAAATGAGGCTAGGACACTTTAAATCACTTTTGTTGTTGTTTTTCAATTAAAGTATTTCTTATTTTCTGCAATCATATTTACCTATATCTATTCTGTTGATTTTGTTCCATGCTAATTTTGACTAAGGTCTGTAAAGATCTTCAGTGAAGCATGAAACTTCAGTTTTGTAACTAACTGAATTAAGTCAAAACTAACTATACTTTTCAAACGGTATCTAATATAAAGAATTACACAAGTTAGCAGCATATAACATCTTAGATTTTTCAAAGATGACAGAAATCCATAATTTATATTGACCTTCATGCAAAAAGCATTAGAACACTTAAATTCCATTTTTACTTCAGATCCTTTTTAGTTTATCTGTGAATATATCCAAATCCATATAGCTCCATTATCCATTCATCAACAATAGAGATAATATCAAAACTGTAAATCTGTGAAATGACTAAATGCATATCTGAAGTATATTTTTGGGGGGATATAATAAATAAAGTTATAACATGAGTTTAAAATGGTTAATTTAATTCATACCTTGATAAACAGCTTTGAATCCTGGTGAGCCAATGCTGTCATCAGATTGCAAATGAAGCCACATCTGGTTGCTCATGCTTACAATAAGATCAGGAACACTAGATCCAGTGAGGCTGCATGTAGGATAAATTGCAAAGTCATTTACTGAGGCATACATTACAGATAAAAAAATAATGTATTTAAAATATAATATTTAGGCCTATTCACAATGTAACCCTCTCATGTACTGATCTTTTTTTTTTTTTTTTTTTTTTTTTGATAAAATTAGCTATTTATGCAGATTAGAACAATGTGAAATCTTCGAAAAATGACTGTATTTGAATTAACAATGATTAAACACTTTTAATAAAACTAAAACCTAAATATTTCATTAAGTAATTAGTTATTAGAGAAGTGAAGGACTGTGTGAGATAAATTGTGCTCACTTGTTTAGATTTGTATTGTTTGTATTTTTTTTGCCATGCTTTTTAAAAATAAGGGAAGTTGGTTTGCCTGCCTTACAGTGCATATGTCCACAAGAACTTGCTAAAACCAATTTGATCAAATTCAAATTGCATACAAAGATTTCTTAAATTTAAATGGAAAATGCTATTTCTCATACAGCAATGTGTGATAGGTACGTACAGATATATGTTTCAATGCAACATATAACAGGCAAGATGGTGAATCACACCATAAAACTTGGAGTTTATCAGTAATAATCTGTATACTCCTACAATTCTGACACAGAATCATAGAATGACTTAGGTTGTCATTAGGTCAAAGCACCATCCAACCTGGCCTTGAACATTTTCAGGCACAGCTTCTCTGGGCAACTTATTCCAGTGCCTCACCACCCTCATGGTGGTGGAGGCATGGTTATCTTTATGCAAAAAGATGAGTTTCAATAAAATGATTAAGAAAACCAAAATCCTTATGGAATACTTCATCTCTTAATAGTGAAAAATGCCTACCACATGTTAGCAGGTTATAATACTGTACATGAACAACTGTTCAGATCTTGGTGATAATTTTTTTTAAAAAGACAGAGGCAAAATTCAAACATGTAAAGTGTAGTAGAATATCTCTGTCAAAGCTGATATGAGATGTTGAAAAATTAGCAATATTATTTTTTTTTTTTGTTGAAAAATTTCAACAAACAAACCAAAAACCACAAGCAGATATCTGTACTGCACTCCGGATAAAGTTTTATATATTGGAAGCTTTTGGGATAGGAACTAGATGTATGGCAGCAACTGTAGTTGATGTAATGAATTAACAATAACCCTTTTGTTGCAACAGACCATTTTGCTCAAATGAGTCACATACTGCAACCTCTGTCATCCAACTCTCAGCCTTGATAAAAACAAACAAAAAAAAAAAAACAAAAAAAAAACCACAAGATAAGTAAAATAATACTGTGCAAATTGAAAGAAGGTGCAGAATTTCTCAAGAAAGAAGTTAAAAAGTAAACAGAAGCTCATATTTAGAATCATCCTCCAAAAAATATTTAAGCAACACCAACCAGATGTCAGTATTATTGCAATTTAGAAGCAGAGACATAAGAAAAGTGGAGAGGCTAAATAGAAGGCAAGGTGAACTGAAGGGTGAGGCAAGCTATTGGAAATTCCCTGTCTTAAACCTAGAATCCCATCCAAAAAGGACGTGAACAAGGAGATGTATAACTCATATCTAAAATATTTTGTTATGTTACTCTGATTTACTGAAATACCCCCTTCCTTCTTTAAGTCCCTTTCTTCTGAATGCTTAAAGAATCTTACGCATTCTTGTGAAGCGCATTAAGAAATTAATTTTTTGTTCCAAAGTTTGGATACAGAGAAAGCTCTTGTACAACAAGAGGGAATGCAATAAAATAATGTATAGATACCAAAACCTTAATTGAATAAATTTTTCACATTACTTATTTCCTCATAATCTGTGAATCCAGGACTTCGAATAGGAAAGAAAAAGAAAGAAGAAAAACAAAAAGCAGAAATCAATAAAGACCAGATTAGTTTTGTCTTGTTTAAATTTGTATTTTCTTAGGGTGTTCCTAAGAATAGCTCAATACATAGGACAACTTTCTTCAACTAGGAGGGTGGCAAAATAGGGTAGAATATCACGCCAATGTGTCTGACAATACATGCTCTTGCTGATTTAGTTTGTCTCAGTCCATAACCATCTGAAGACAGTTTAGCAAGCTCATGAATGGAGACTTGGAGACCATTCAAACAGGGTGGCAGTACCAAACACAATTCAGTGTGGAGATGCACAATCATCGACTATATGAAAAAAGTTAAAAATGTTGTGATAATTGGTATAACTAACGAAGTCATGGAAGTCAAAGCTTCACAGTACTCTGAACAGACTCAGAGGGTATGAGAAGACAGCTTTCAGAAAGACACAAACTTATTTAAAAAAATAAAAAATCTCTTTCTCATGGACTGTTAGTGGATTCAAACAGTTGACATAAGCAGAAGGATCTGAATCACTAGTTTGCTATTTCTTCTCTGTATCAAGGAAAAGGAGGAAATTTATATATATATACACACATGTGTATATATATATATATAACTTTTATATACATATATGCATATATGTATATGTATATAATATATATATATATATAACTTTTATATACATGGATGTATATAAATGTATGTATATAAAAGTTATATATATAGATAAGGATTCATGAGTTAAGGGAAACTGTTCCAAAAAAGGAAATTAAGTTTTAATGAAACTGCTGCAAGAAAAAAATATAAAGAAAAGCATTTCAAAGTAAAGCAGACTTTCTAAAGCAAAGCGGTATTTAAATTAACAAGAACTTAAGACCACAAAACAATGGCAGGAAAAATCTTGATTTTATCAATCAAGAAAAATCTTGATTGATAATCTTGACCTCATACATGATTACCACTATTGAATTAGCTCTAAGGGTAGTAATTAGCTCCTAGACAGACTCTATTAAATATAACAAACAACTGTAGTCAGAACTTAATAGCTTAAATATACTTAGATTAATTTTCAGTAAGTTCTATTACTCTATTTCTAGAGCTAACCATTTCAGCATGCATATACCATAAAATAATATTACTACTTTTTCAACAAGCTACACTTACAGATGAAGCAATTGTTAAAATTCATAAAATGCACAGTCATGTCCTCCATTAATTAAGCTGTTGAAGATAAGATTTTCTGAGATGTTTACTATACATGTAAATCCTAGAACTAGGTAACATTAATAAACTAAAATCTGTCCATCTCAGTGCTATTTTACATGTATTTAAAACACTTTTTCTAATTATTATTCCAATCTCTTCCATAAATAAAACTTGAACTAAATAGTCAATAAACTTTGATTTTTATCTTTTCTCCTTTTTAAACATGGGTATGCCTTCCTATTCCCATCTAGCTACACTGGCACAGCTATGAGGTTACACGCATGAGATAATTGCTAATGATTTAGAGTTTAGACACTATAGAAAGCTTGTACAAGAACAAATCATTTTTATATAGTTATTTATCAACTCCCTAAATCTTCTCCTTATCAAAATTTTTTAAAGCTCCCCTGTTTACTGTCCTGAGTTACACAGTTTACAATGTTCATCCAAACATAATCAAATATGTGAGTTACTATACTAACATATTTTAATTATTTGTTAAATACAATTACAGTTATTCAGATACTATAAACAATTTTATTTGCTTTAAAAAATCCTATCTCTGAGTTCTCTATAGTATTTGGTCATTAGTATTAGGTCTGAAACATTTTTGATTGTCCATAATGATATTTCTAAAGGTCCAAGAGCAAATTTGTAATGAACCATTTTCTTTGACAGCATTTGAATAAAAAGCTTACATTAACTATGCATTAGATAAGCTTACATTATATAAACATATTACATAAGTTAAAATTATGAAGTTAAATAGATATATATCCTTATAGCAACCTTCCAATACCTAAACAGGCCTACAGGAAAGCTGGGAAAGGACTCTTTCTCAGAGACTGTAATCATAGAATGGCTGGGGTTGGAAGGGACCTCGAAGATCATCTGGTTCCAACCCACCTGACATAGTTAATGATAGGACAAGGGGTAATGGCTCTAAACTAAAAGAGGGAGGAGACTTAGATCAGACATTAGAGGAAGAAGTTATTTATTATGAGGGTGGTGAGGCACTGATACAGGTTGTCCAGAGAAGTTGTGGAAGCATTTAAGGCCACGTGGGATGGGGCTTTGAGCAACCTGGTCTAGTGGAAGGCATTCCTGCCCATGGCAAGAGGGTTGGAATTAGATGATCTTTAAGGTCCCTCCTAACCCAAGCCATTCTATGATTCTACACCTCATAATACAGAATGAACAACATATAACAACAAATTCCCAAGGAAAACTGTTCAAGTTCTGTACTTACACATACAACACAGTCCTGGTATCACCAACTTTCCCAGCATCTCCAACAGTGAGGGTATCATATCCTCTTTCCAATTCAAACTCTTCAAAAGCAAGCTTTATGACCTATTACAATGAAATGAAAATTATTTCAAAAAGCAATCACAGGTTATATGATCTGTTCTAGTATTAAGACAAATTATTTGACTATCGTAAGTAAAATTTGAAGGCACTCCTACTGATTTCAGAATGATATTTAGAAAAAAGAAGTGAAGAAACTTCTGTTTTTTCTCTTACCAAGAGGAAAGTCCTTGTCATAATCTATTAGAGCCATCAAATACTAAAGTTGCCCACCACCACTGAGTGGTGACAATCATTCTTATTATAGAAAAGTTATAAACATTAGCAAAAACTTTACTGTATAATTCAATAAAATACAAAATTCAGGAAGTAGATGAAGTTAAGAATTATGATTTTTTTTTTTTCTTCAGTTGAATTACACAATGACACATGTTCACCTGCTCCTGATATATCTTCTAATATTCCTGGATTATTACATGCAATAATTCATTTCTAAATCAGTAAGTATGAACAATCAATTCATAAGAAGGTGGAGGAGACTGGTGCACAGAATTGCAAAAGCAGAAATTTCCTTACAAAAATTCAAAAATTACTAAAATTAAATTATGATTTCACTAAATACCTATTCATGAATTGTGCAGAAAATTAAAAGTATATCCTTAAGAATTGTTTGAAAAAAATATATAATTTACTTTTTTTTTTTTTTTTTTTAAGATAAGGTAAGAAAATTAATTTAGTTTTGTAAAAAAGAACACTTCTGTGAAATGCACTTTTTAGAGTTACACATTGGTGAGTTGTGGTTGTAGGTTTCATGTTTGTATCTATGTTCACATCTACTTCTTTGCCTCAGTCTTCACTGCCAGTCAGACTTCCTAAATCTCTAGAATCCCTGAACCTCTAGGTGAGGGATGGGGGAGTAAAATCCCTCCTTCTATAAATGAAGAGCAGGTTTGAGACCACCCAATGAAACTGAACAGGTCTATGGGGCCTGATGACATGCATCCCAGATTCCTGAGGGAACTGGCTGATGCAGTTGCCAAGCTTCTCTCCATTGAAAAGTCAGGCCAGTCAGGTGAAGTGTCTGTTGACTGGAAAAAGGGAAACATCACTCCCATTTCTTAATAGGGTAGAAAGGAGAATCTGGAGAACTACCAAGCAGTTAACCTCACCTCTGTGCCTGCAAAGACTAGGAAGCAGAAATATTAATGTGAAAGTGCAGAGAGTCATGGTGATTTTCTACAAAATTATTCATTTTTATGTTTATACTGTTTGGCACATACTTTTGGACAGACCCTCACACAATTCCAGCCATTGTAAGAGTATACAATTAACTCAATTACTTTTTTTTTTTTTTTTCCTGGTTTGTGACTAACAACAATAATGGGACCAGATTAATTTTATTTATTTATTTATTTGCATCAGTGGTACTGTACTGCTATTTCAGCAGCAGCATATCAAAAGCCAGTGGTTTCCCTTCCATTTATCTCTGTAATCTACATGTCAGAATTCATCTTATCCAGGTTCTAGCACTGTAAAAAAAAAAATCAAGCATCCAAGATAAGCTATTTGTTTAGACTTTCTCAATATTAAAAGAGAAAACTAACAGATCTCATTTCTGTCTGCTAGAACAGGGAAAGGACTTCAACTACCAACTTCTGAAGGAACTTATACTACTAGAGAAGATAAGCCTTGAATAATGTTGCTTCAATTTTTAATGCAAAGTTTTTAATAAAATGATCTTAGAGAATATGTTGCTTCTTTCCACAAATTCATGTCATACTTTTCATACCTTGCTTTTCTATCTCTGTTATTTTTGTTTATGTTTTTAAATGTATGCTAAAATTGATTCCAGGATAAAAAAACTTAAGTTTTAAAATGGACATTTTATGAAAGAATTATTAAAAAGAAAACATATAATAGAGAGTGGTTTAAAGTCCTAGGATATGCATAGGTATGAATAACAAATATAGGTATAATTATTTTGACAAAATATCAAAGTTTATGTTTTGTGATCAAACACAGGTCCTTTACAATAAATATGGTAGACCTGCCAGATTTTGAAATAGTGTACATCATTATCTACTTTATATTTCAACAAAAAAAAAAATCAGGCAATATGCTGTAGATTAAATAATACACATGTTCACCTGCTCCTGATATATCTTCTAATATTCCTGGATTATTACATGCAATAATTCATTTCTAAATCACAACTAATGAAGACACAGAAAGGCAAAGAGAATACATAGAAGCATAAAAGCAGAGTTGTTTCTGGTAATAAAAATAACTATGCATATAAAACCATTTCCTTTAATGTAATATTTATTTTACATGGAACAAAAAAATGACAGTATATTCCTACAGAAAATATGGTAATGTAGTATTTAAATATGCTCCATTTGGTTAGACTCAAAATCTTTTATATTGCAATTTAAAAACAAACACAAATGTTCATCTCTAATAATAAAACAAGGTACATACAAGAAATTGGACACAAACCATGTATAAACTATTTTAAAATCTGGTTAAGAATAAAGGAAGTATCACAAGAAAAGTTGCTTTATGGGAAATTTATTATTTTGAAGAAATAACAAGATTTTGTTAGATAGTATCTAACACACAACTTCACTTTTCTGCTAATTGATATTCTGTGCTTACACACAGAATGTATTTGAAACATTCAGGTGATCAAGAGTTAAGAGATCTATGTTAAATTCCTTTGATCTGATTCACAAAACCTAAATTTTACCATGCAAACACTAAGCACCTGGTCTAATGGCTCCTTCCCCAGTCAGTAGAGAGAAAATGGTGACGGAGCATAATTCATATTACCTGTCCTAACATAGAGCAAACTGCCATAGACCAAAATGCCCTTTTCATTGACTATATGGGGAGTTTGGATGAATATGGCAGACTAATGCTTATGTAGATATATTTAGATAAAATGAGTTCCTCAGTAGATAAAACTGAATCCTCAGAGGAATATTTAAGATTTGTTAGAAATGGGGAGGACTGTTTTTCTCTTTCCTTTTGAGAAATAATGTAAGGCATTTTTGTGTGGATGTGGATATGGATATGACTACAGCACTCAAAAAACTTAAAAGAATTGAATCAACATAAACGAGAACAATACAACTATCAATATTATTTAACCATAGATAGTTATATCGAAAAAAGGCACCTCTGAGACAGTTCTCCAAGGTTACTGTTGTTTTGCTTTTTTTTTTCTTTAAAGTATTTTTAATGTGATGATCATCAGATTGTCATCATTATATGTCATCATGTTTACTCTGAAATAATTAAAATGAAAAAAAAAATCTATTTGCATTAAGAAAAATTGGAAACACAAAAATTACTTCCAAACCTTTTATGTTAGTTTCTGGATAGTCAACTGTACCTCTTACAAATAAATAAATAAATAAATCATGTTTGTTTTCTGAAATGTATGAGATAAAATTCCCTTACAAACAATTCAGAATGATTGCTTATGATTAGATAAATAGACTGTGAAATAAAAAAAAGTGTATAAATATGAGACACCTACAGAGGTATCTGATGGAATCTCTGCAAGTGAATTTCCTGTCATAATTACTTTTTCCTTATAGGCATTTTCTTTATCCTAGCCACTCCTACACTTCTATTAGCATAATTGCTACAGCAAATAATGGGGGAAAGACAGTGCCAGAGCTGTCCTAACAGAAATTTCATTAAGGACATTCTTTCTGGAAGCAGCAGTAGGGACCACTACAAGGTGACATTTCCAAAATGCCTAGGTGTATGTGTTAAAAAGATATTTTGCACTGCTTAATAAAACTTATTATGCACTGCTAATAAGACATTTTTTTATCTTTTAAGTATGTTAGAAATTAATGTAAGCAATGTAGTAAATAGAAAGTAAAAAGTGAAAGCAGTAAGTTTTGTTTTAAGATGCAAATAAGAACAAGGGCTTCCTTAATTGAGCTCCTCTTGAAAATAGAAAATGAAGTGAGAATTTGTTGCCTCAGTAAAACTACAGTAAAAAATATGGTCAACAGAAGAAAAAAAAAAAAAAAAAAAGAGGATCTTTAAATTGAAGTTTTATAATTTTAAACAGAAAATGTAAAGCTATTTGCAACTTTTACAGGTTACCCCACACTTTGATGATATATTAGATTCAAATATAATAGTGTGTAACAGATATTTTGCTTCTTCTACCTGCTGCTATGTAAAATCTGAAAACAATGTGATCATATGAATGTATTTGACAGTCGTTTATTTTGCAGACACTCCATATTCAAGGGATTTGGAAGCAAAAGAAGTCATTGCTACAGACACAAACATGGCAATACAGCTATTATTTCAGGTTAATGAACCTTTTTAACATTTCAAGAAAAGAGCCAGACATTTATACTACAGTTAACTAGTTTTGAACATCTATTTAATTTAAAGAACAGCATAATACAGAAGCAATGTCAAAGGATGATATTTACATTACAGAATACATACACGGGTCCAGTACTCCTTAAAACTGTCAAATATGTGCCGTTTTCCTAGCCTAGTGTGCTATGACATGAAGTCTTAAGAATTACTGTTACTATGCCCAAAATTCTGTAGAACAGGAAACACAGATCACTGACTAGAAATAACAATAAAAATATGTAGCTCTTATGTACAAGGTCTCTTGATATTTAAATTAGAACTAGAGACCTCCTTTTCACCTTGTAAAAAATAAATAAATAACTAAATAAATGTCCATGTCAAATTAGTGTGACTAGAGAATAAGTACTATCTTGAGGTACAACTTCTAAACACGGAGGAATGCCTTACAAAAATACGATCACAATACTGAGACCATGGCATCAAAAATTAATATATGAGAACATTTTCTGACATGTGATGTTTTTTTTTTAAAACACAATGGTAATGGCATTTTCAGTAAAGAATCTTTAAGAAGGCAATACCATTTCTCAGTCTCTTCTCAGGAATATAAGAATACGTAGTGTTTTTTTAAATAATGGGAACAATGAGAATTTATTATAAATATAGTTGTCAACCATTTCCTTTTGCAAAAAGCATAATTGGGTTTCAGTTCACTTAAGTCACCAATCAAAACAAGAAATGCTGAAATGTAACACAAAACAAAAAATCAGTTAAACTACAACATTATTAAGTTAATGGGCTTTTTTCAACATTTCAGGCATTCACAGTTGAGATCTGGCCAACTCAGTTAATGGATCCTCTATAGCCCTCCTGCCGCTAGCCACTAAATATCTGCTCTATTTACTTCCCCATAACTAAAGTGGAAGCCTAAGCACTGAATGTAAAGTGTTGTCTTAATTAGAACCTGATTCTAATCCCCAATAACCATCTTTGTTAAAATGATGCACTAACAGTGTGAAATTGATGCTTGCAAACTCCAAGCTTGTTTCTGCATTACCTGTTGTCCTATAGTTCCCTCTCTATTCTAGTACCTTTCCATCTCTGCCACTCACATTAGAAGAAGTTAAATGTCCACAAAAAGAGTTTGATTTCTTTTGTGTTTCTTTTCTTTAAATTACTGACCCTGGAATGTTAAAGGATTTTATTCTATTTTATTTTATTTTTAACTAAGAAAACATGAAATCTTAACACTATTGGCTTAGAAGATACCAACATGCTTTAAAAAGGAGGGCACTCATTATTACTCCAATTTGAGTCTAAAATACACAGCCCATGAAATAAATTGCCAAAAATAATTCAGTGTTCTGAGAAAGTATAGGATCTAGATTCCCAAGTCAGGTCTCTGATCATTAGGCAACACTAACTCCCTTTAAATGACACAGCAATGAAAGGTGCCATGAAGAGCCAAATTTGATTCTGGTGGAGTTCTACACATTTGTTTTTCTTTTATTCTTGCCATAAGTATGAAATGTTCACTCTCTTTTGGCTTTGTGCAATACAATGGGAGAATGATGTTTACAATAACTGTTATTTAAATATATATTTGAGAAAAAGAGGTTACTTTAAAAAAAAATAAAATAAACACTATGCTTCAAGTTGCTTATAGAAAGCATCTTAAAAAGACATCTGCAAGACTGAAGAACTGAGTAATTATTAATTTAAAAGAGACGATGGAACAAAAACCAAGACATCTACTCTAGTGGTAGACTAGATGTGATTATAGGTTCATCTGCTTGACTAATCTATGAAATCATGTACTGAATTAAAGTATTCAATATAATCAAAATAATCAATGTAAAAAATCAAGAATTGAAAAAGTGGGAAAAAAAAAAAAAAAAAAAAGATTATTTATTCTCATTAAAAAAAAAAAAATCCTATTAACTTTCACTATTCTAAATCCCCCCCAATAGTCAAACTGGCTAAGCTTTACCAGTACCTAGTATATGACATATACTAAGAGTGTAAATGGATAAAAAAAAAAATAAGAACCTTAATTATACCTGAAAGCATATATGTCTGTGTCCATATACAAAGCATGGGTGCACATACAAGTATCACTGATAGCAATTTTTGCATCCAGATAATCAAATTTTAGCAAGAGATCCCTAAGTTAGACATGAATTTAAACTAGAAAACAGTAGACATCTACAAATAGTAAAGATAATTCAGTATAATTTTAAGCCATGAAATTTTATCTACTCAGATTTTCATCCTACTGAGGACTTTGCTTGAATTTCAATGAAGTTAACTTAAATTCATGGGTATATATATAAATATAAACTGTTACTCATTTAGAAAATGTAAGCTATTTTTAAATCTAGGATGACCAAAAAATCTTCCTTTTAAATCAGTGAAATGAAAGAATATTTATATACTCAATATTGAACTTGAATTTTGGAAAGTGAATCAGACAGCAAAACATTTATTTATTTTTTTCCCTCATTATCATTATTATTATTTTTTTAATGAAACCAGTTATTTCTTTTGCCTTGGAGCCCTTAAAAGGCAAATAATTACTTAAAGCAGTATTACTCCTAATTTGGTACAGGTAAATAAAACATCTGCCTGTAACTCACAACTCCCAGACTGAATGAGGTTGTCCCCAAAGAGACAAAATAAAGCGTAAGCTCCCAAACTGGTCTGTTCTGAAAAATTTTCATTCAATTTTTTTCCTGGGTGACAAAATTTACTGAAAATATTAGCCTTTTTTTTTTTTTTTTTTTTTTTGTTAATTTGAAGAAACGTTGAATGCTCTGCAGCACTTTTTATTCAACAATTAGAGTTATTTTAAAAATAATTATAAAAAGCGGTAGATTTTTCAATATTGATATTATGATCTTTAGGAATTTATTTTTCATTTAGCAACTGTTAATGACTTGAAAGTGATCTTAACAGCCACACGTGGTGGAAATAAAAGTTAAAAAGTAATTAACAGCAATATTAAATCAAATAATAGTGGTAATATATAAAAAAAAAAAGGGTGCTGATGCTTTTCTAAAAATAAAGAAGAAATAAAATAGTCACAAGAATTAAAAAAAAATATTTTCAATTTGTTTTACAATGAATATTATCTGCTGCCTATCCCACACATTTCTCATGTAATTAAATACAGTTTAATATCTTTTTCCACATCTCTTTTCATTCTTTGTTTTTCAAAAGGTGTAATATAACTTTTTTGTATTCTCTAACTTGAGTATCATTGCAAGAACCAACAGTCAGAAAACCATCAGCAAGTTATTTAAAGTATGATAATTTGACATCTTGAAAGATAACAGCAATAATTTTTAAGAACATCAGTTCATTTTGTTTGTGTAGTAAAGCTTAAGAAGAGATCAAGACACTGATCTTATATCATTCATCTATGGAAGACCTTTCCAATAATATGTATACTGTGTAAAAGTGGATATAAGTACCTGGAAACTGTAATTAGAAATGAAGAAATGAAGAATGAACTGAAAAAAATAAATAAATAAAAGTAGAGGCATAACACTCTTAATATTACTTTGAAATATCATTTTTACTAGTATCTACTGATTATGTAGAATTAGGTCTATGAATTTGTTGCATGTAATTTGTGTTTATAAGTAATCTGAATATATCCATAGTAAAGAAATATGCACATTAATAAATAGATTTGTTTCATTTCTAGAGTGAAATGCACAAAAATTAGGTGATGATGATTCCATAACAAAAACAGCTGTCACAATCTGTTGTCAGGTAAGAAGCTTGTTGACAAGTCAGACTTTAATATTCATCAACAGCATCAAGATTTCATGTCAACAGTTTCATTTTACTATCTTAACCATTAAGATGTTTTTCTAATTCTCTTTTTTGTTTGTTTTATATGTATACAAATGCACTACCATTTATAAATGCACAGAGGAATATAAGACATTAAGTTAAAGTCAAATACCAAAGCACAATTAAAGTTTCACAAATTTCTGAGCCATTTTTTTAATATATTATCAATCAGTTTAAGTCCAAAAGAGAAAATCGGAAGTAAAACAATAAAAAGTATTGCAAGAAGAGACAAACATTCATATGTTCTCTCTAAAAGGGTGAAATCTGTAACTGTTGGACTATTTTAAACACAATTCTCTGATATTTCTTATGTTTTTCATTTTCTGCCAGAGGAAAATGCCAAATATATGGCTTTCATTTTTGCTCCCGCTGCTGCTCCAACTGTCAAGATATCAGTAGGAAACAAATATGAAGGCATAAGCTTTAAAGAAACACTATACACTATTATAATGTGTAAATTTTTCTTATTTTTTCCGTTTTAACAGAACAATGAAAAAGACAACAAAAAACATTAATTCACTACAAGCTTTCATTGCCACTCCTGAAGAATAATTCCAACTGTGTTTATGTATTTGCAGATCTTTTTCAAAACATTTTAAAACGTGTTTTTCTGAAATACTGATCAGCTTCCAATTAAGAAAAAGACATAGCAATGATAAAAGCTAAAGAAATGCTTTCAGATCTTTTGTTCGAAAAAGGTCTAAAAATACTATTCTCTAAATTAAAAACAAACAAACAAAAAGCCTTCCACTTAGCTCTTGCTAAAAAACAGATTGTATATCAACTAAATGTATCACCACATCTAACTCCAATATAAATAAGGGTTGAGAATTTTACTCATTAAATGAGCCACTCATTGCAAATTAATTATTCCAGCTCAGAAATATAAGCATGAGATACATGACTTAGTTTACCTCCTTTGACTGTTTCCTTACTTCTTATAACTTTTAAAAAATTAATTAAAATAATTTTAAACATTAATTTTATGAATGAATACAAAGTGGATAAGATGAATGAATACAAAGTGGATAAGCAGCTTGATAAAACGCAAGAAGTGCTATGTGAAGAAGTGGCTACATATCAAAGGTGCACATCTATTTCTACAAACAAATCATTCTCTAGACAGAATTCCAGTTAGCAATGTTGAGAGATCTTGGCTCTGCTACTACGGTGTAGTACCTCAGGCAATTCATTTCAGGTCCTTGAAAATTACTTATTGAACAGTATAATTCCTCAAGAGCTTTCTGAGTGTTCAACTCTCTTAACTTAAACTTCATGTAAAAAACAAAACGTGACAAGCATTCAAAGTTCAGAAAAGGTAGATACAAAAAATAATCAAGCAAATCTAACAAATTGTTTACGTCCCAACTCAAACATTACCGTACAAGAAAAAAGGGAATTCATACACCTTTGCAGTGATGTGTTGGCTGAAGTGTTATCCAAAAATGACACAAAATGACAAAGCAGTTCTTTCCTTTACACAAGAACCCATTACAACCTTATAACTAAACTAAGCAGTTCAAATTCAAATGTTATTTTTGGCTGAGCACGTTGGGTAAAGCCTGTATTTCTTGCATTCTATAACTATTAAACTAATTTTAAAGACATTCCTTCCAGTCTGCCTGGAGTATCAGACAGGTCCATAAGCACCTGTTTTCTCTGAGGAGTACTTTAGCTTGTCAGAGTTTTTTGTTACTATGGCAAAATAGCTTCAAGTGCACAAACTATTTCATTTTAGAAGGGCAACAAATCTTGGCTCTACACTGCATCATGCAGTCAATTGAAGTGAACACTGGAAACTCTCCAAAGGTACAGGGAGGTGCCTAAATATTTACAGAAGTAAATGTCTCAAAAAAAGCATCAAATATTAGTGGATTAATTTTCCTAAAATGCACGTAATCTCAGAGTTCAGCTACTATTTAATGGTGTTCAGAATAGGAAACTGAAATGTCCAAGAAATACTAAAAGCACTTAGAAACTCTGATAAAACAGGTGTGTTACTGTGATAATGGAAGATGATATACATACAAATGAACTTTTAGAGAAAATACAAACAGTAGCTCAGGATACACTGGATCCTTCTTTGGGCTTCAGTCATATACCTACACGCAGAATTTTTCTGTCATTTAAGTTAACTTTGCATCCTTCCTGACATCTAACTCCAGAGGAATGGATTTTATAGTTTTGTGTCATAGGTGCTAGTCTTACATGGACATCTTGAATACTTGGGCATCTCATACAGTAATAGACACGTGAGGATAGCCAAATTAAGCATATCCCTTGTGTCCTGCAGTGTGTGATGTCATGAGGATGATTTTGATTAATAGAAGAAACATACATTACAATGCATGTAAAAATATTAATATAAAACACTATAACTAGAGATATAGTTATCTTATATAACCACAAATCTAGTATGGTAAAATCTAGTATGGTGATGGTAAAATCACAGGTTTTCTCCTCCATACTTTTCAGTGCTCTATTTGCAGGTCTTCATTCTATATATATGACTAGCTATTGATCTAAATGTTCTGAAATCTAACCTCCTGGACACAAACACCTTAAAAAACATAGCCAAGTGGAGAAGCCCACCCACCTGGTTTCTAGCAGCTTGCAGTTTGACAGGGCACTGTGACCAGCACTCTGTTCTCTTCTTCTCCCTGTGTTCTAAAAGGTGTGTGGGGGGAAGCCTCTCGTACTCTTTTGATGAAAAGAATTTATGCATTCCCAAACGCGACAAAACTCAAGTGTGTTAACACAAGTGAGAATAGACCAACCAAACCAACAAAACAGACCAACCAAATGAATACAAAACCCCTCAGGGGTGCTCTGAACTCTTATTTTATTTTATTTTATTTTATTTTATTTTATTTTATTTTATTTTATTTTATTTTATTTTATTTTATTTTATTTTATTTTTCCTGCTAGCTATCTTGAACGTGTAAACTTCCATTCTGGTATGATTAGCTCTTCTTACGTGTTTTGTTCGTAGAAGTGAATACACAGATCCTCAGTACAGTAAATTATTGTATTCATTAATTTATGTAACAGGACAAGATTTTATTAGCCATGAGATTACTATTTCACTTTTGTATAGAAGAATAATCAAGGTGCCATGTCACACAAAGTCAATATGTCAATACTAAATGGAAATAAATACAACAAATTTAAAAAATATTAATATTTTGGTGAGCCACAGTAACTGATTTCTCAGCCTTCTGCATTTTGGAAGTAAACATTTTATCTGTAATGCTCTTCAGAGTGGCAATCCAGCCAAATTAAATTTTCAATAGTACCTCTTCAGTGAATTGTACAGAAATATTGCTTTAAGTGCCATATAAAACATAATAACATTATCTGTTTAGGGATGACTTTCAACATGTTTCTAAGCACTGTTTTCAACCCTTAATTAAATTAACAACAAGCAGTACTAAATCATCATTTCTACATATAAATGATCTTGGAAACAGGTCCTGATATGGTTTTGATTTTCAGTTTTGCTAAGCTAAAGCACTATCTGAGATTTTTTTAAATAAACACATCCATGATTTTATTTTTGCTCTAAAAATGGCACTTTTATTTATTTATTTATTATTATTATTTTTTTTTTTTCTGCCTAGAAGACTTTATTTCTTAACTACAGTGTTAAAAATCAAATAGGTCTATGTGCCATACAAGGTATCATCAAGTTATAGGTGATCATTCCCCTGTATCCTGCCATGCTGAGGCCGCACCTTGAGTACTGTGTTCAGTTTTGGGCCTCTCACTAAAAGGACATCAAGGCCCTGGAACATGTCCAGAGCAGCGCTACAAACGTGGTGAAGGGCCTGGAACAAAAGTCCTGTGAGGAGCGGCTGAGGGCACTGGGGTTGTTTACTCCGGAGAAGAGGAGGCTCAGGAGACCTCATTGCTCTCTACAGCTGCCTGAAAGGAAGGTGTGGGGAGCTGGGGGTTGGCCTCTTCTCACAGATAACTAGTGATAGGACTAGAGGGAATGGCCTCAAGTTGTGCTAGGGGAGGTTCAGGTTGGAAATTGGGAGACATTTCTCAGAAAGAGTAGTCAGGCATTGGGACGGGTTGCCCAGGGAGGTGGGGGAGTCACAGTCCCTGGGCGTGTTTAAGAAGTCAGACCTGGTGCTTAGGGACTTGGTAGTAGTGGGGGGACAGTTGGACTTGGAGGTCTTTTCAGACCTTAATGATTCTATGATTTGTCTTAACATTATAAATTGAAATGTTAAAATTACTTTTAATAAATTTACTTATGTATTTGCATTTAACCATATTTATTATTATTATTATGAGTCATTAGAAAAAACAAAATAATTTCACTCAAAAGCTGTAAGAATAATGACAGTGATGACAGCATATGCATTCTGAGAGTTGTTCAGCACTGCTTCTCACAGCTTTAATTTCCAAAAATAAAAAGCACCACAGAAAATCTAATTATGTATTTAATCTTTCAAGTAATAAAAGTATACCTACTTCAGATTTAAAAGCTAATCTCCCACACCAGAATGTACTTTATCAAATCCAATGCTTATGATAAAAATGTACTTTGTATATCAGTGATAATTAACGTATTTATTTTCATCTTGTGTAATTCTCTGAAATTTATCTATGTTAAGAGAAATTGGTAAATATAATTGGCTTTAAATATTACAGGCTTGGTTCTTATATCATGTACATTGATTTTACATCTTTGCATCTCTAAGTGCTTGCATAGAGCTATTCTTGACCTATATTGATACAAAATGATATCATAATCAGGGAAGATAATGTCTGGTCATTAGTCTCACAACTATGGCAGTCTGCTCAAATATGAAGATAATAGTGCACTGTAAGAACATATTGGGACACAAGCAATTATTTGGATCTAATCCAATTTATGTACTGGCAAAGAAAACAGTCTGTCAGTTCACTTCATCTGTAATGAATATTCAATGAGGAGACTCTGAAAAACTCAATTAAAATGTAAAAAGAATAGCAGAAAAGGGTAGCTGCAGTTTTCCCTCTGCAGTATTATGTGACTTACTTTTAAATCATAGGGTATAAGGTACAAATAATTTACTCTGGGAAAACTATTTTCATTTTAATCAACAGCAAAACATTCCATAAATAGTATATCAGAAATATACATACAGATATATATATTACAGATATATTTCAAAGGCTTTTAGACAAGTTTTAAATAAGCTATCTTGTTCACAAAGAAGATGTGTATTTAACTATTATTCTGTTTAAATTCTTACAAACATATAGAAATTTGATGATATTGGCTAGAAACCTAAATGCAGTATAAAACACTCTTCAGACAATCTTGGCCACTGTCCGAGTAAAGTAGATTAAGATATGATGGTGGTACAAATTTGACTTACTTGTCAATGCAAACATCTGCAAACAAACTTTGATGGAGTTACAGGTTTACTTTGCCTTTTTTTAGGTAATGAACAAAATAACGTTCTTGCCTTTCTGCAGTTTCTTCTTTTACTGAATAATTACTGCACACAAGCTTTAAAAGCAAAGTGTCATCACTAGTATTTTAGAAATGTAGACTATCATGTAAATTCTAACTTTGAAATTGTAAGGAGCATTACAATAATGGATCCCTATATTTTATCATCATCATTTCCACGTGTTTACATAAATTTAAAGATGCAGTATATTGAAAAAATACTGAATAGTACCCTCCCCCCAAGTATATCCAATACAGTATGCATTTATTAAATTTAGCATAAACTCTGATACTTTCTTTGTATTGTTTTATCTGATAGAGCTGCAGAATGAGACTTTGCAATGCAGCTGTGGACACTCTTTAATGAAAATAACAGCATTGTATCAGACAGCATGAGAAAACACGATAAAACAGTGTCCTAGCATTCCACAACAAAAGGAAGTTACAAAATATCCCTGAAGGCTAGAACTACTTTTTAACACTTAACCATCAAAATAAAAATAATAATAATAATAAAGGTTTTAAAAAATATATATAGAAAAGCAAATACATATTTGAGTGTCATAAATGTTATCCTTTGCTGTCTTACATATTTAATAATGTATTGGCTTAAACATGTTGTGTTTTCTTATAACACATTTAACATAACATAAACATGTTATATTTTCTTATAACATTTAAATACACCTACAGACTATTAGTAAGTCTCTACAACCAGTTGGAGTCCCAGGTCAGTCACCTAGAATAACTCTCAATTACATATGACTTTACTCTTCCACTTCAAGACCTTGTAACCATGTAGTGCAGTATCACCACTTCTAGTAACAAGCCATAACTCTTGTATTGAATTTTCAAGGCCTCGGAGATGGCACTTCCCACCTTTGTGCTGTCTGAACATGTTGCTGCAGCTTTCTTTTACTTTTGTATGGCAGCAACTTCTTAGTTGATCTCTATGACTATACTTCATCTATGTATGGCACAACCATAGTTTTCTACAAATAGCTGTAATGAGCTGTTATTCTATTGGAATTATCTTAACAAAAGGACGTAGGATAAGGAAATGTGGGTTTGGTCTTGGGACTGCAGAGGTCTTGAGGGGCAGATAGAAGACACAGATTATTGAGGTAAAGACATGGGATGACAACAGATGAGGCACAGGCTTGGCACTGGGAACTACATGGACATAAACCACTCAACATGGGTCAGGAAGCATAGACCAAGAGCTGGATGAAATTAACTTTGAGGGTATAAAGAGAGCAAAGAAACAATATCTAATATGCATAAGGCACACTGTGTATAGTAAATTTGAATGTGACATTATTTGTAGATGTTGATGAATAAAGACAGATAAAGGTGTGTGCTAACAAACATATAAAAATAGTCCAAAGTCCAAAAGGTCCTTACAGAAGGAAGTATAAAGCAGCAACACAAACATTATATTCATGCCAATGAAAGACTCCAGAGGCTGATGACTTCTACTGTTAACCTCTCCAGCACTCCAAATGGTGAGAATAACCCCAAGAAAAGGGATAGAAACTAACAACTATGTTATAATTTTAATATTACTATAGTTATTATTACCATTTAGACAACTATATACAAGTACACTAACTTCAATATTTTTTTTTTTTCTGTAATAGTTACGTATAGACTAATAAGGTTTCTTGAATTAGACTACTGAGATTTCCATTATACTGACAATTAATTCTTGGCTTTACTTATACATAGTTTGCTTCCTTTTAGTCCCTGAACAAGATTTTGATTTCTTTCTGCTGAGTTACCATTTTGCAATCAGGAGTCCTAAAAATAACAATAGATTAAGTCTTAGCAGATTTAATTATACTGCACTTTTCTGATATATTATTGCTCAACCTTTACTTTCATTTCCATGGTGACATGATTAATGGTGATGACAACTTGCATTTCTATAGCAGTTACTAATGAAGGAGCTTACAATCTTCTGCAAATATCAATACATATAAACTGAAGTATCATTTTATAGTAAAACACCCCGCTCTCTATATATTCAAAACACATTTACAGAGTTCCTTCTTTGATCTGATGTGAGCAGCTGTAAAACTGGCTTTAGTTTCCAAACTTTGTTTCATTTGGTTGCTACACAATTTTTCCTCTTTCCTGTGTCTCTAAAAAGACATGGTTAGGTGTATCTGTTAAAAAGCTTAATTTAAACTATTATAAACATGTTCTTGTTCTTTATAGTATACAGCATATGTGTACACAAGACAGCAGGATCCACACTGGAACACAATCTATTGTGTTTTGAGAATAGCCAGAACACAGTGGCTATCTATGCCATACCTGAAAACATCTGGAAACTATGTAACTTTCAGTATCTGATTTTTCCATTTGTAAACACGTTATCTACAAACCTTATTCATTTCTCCACTATCAGTATGCACCACCGGCATTTCTTTTGTATGTATATACACTTGTATAAAAACTCATTACATGTTGAGGATCCTACATCAAGGTTCCTCATTAAAAACTCATTACATGTTGAGGATCCTTGATGTAGGATCCTCAACATTTATTACTAAGATTTTAAAATGGATGAAAAGTTGGAATAAATATATGTAATAAAAGTAAGGATTTGTATTTATTTTAATTTGTGAGGTACAACATTATAATCAAAAGTGGCATACCTAATTCTGTTAACAACCTACTCCACTTATGCCTTAGCTAGCAAATTTTGCATTCAAGATGAGCAGATACTAAAATTTATGAGGAAACATTATCTAGTGCTTAAGAAAAGCTGAGTTATCCTAATATACCTCCACACCTGTTTTTCTGAGTATTGCAAATATAAATCAGTAAAAGTTCTACCATATTCAAAACAAAGTCTGAAGTGACATATTACTTTTTGGATTCCTCTTTGGATTTATTTTGTGTATTTTCTATGTACTTACTGATAGGCTTCTCTCTTTTGGTCCTAAGTCAGGATACTATTTATTTCTTTGGATACTGGAGTTTATTCATCTTATTTTTTAAAAGATTTTAGCAATTAAAAAAAAAAAAAAAAAAAAGGGAGAGAAAAAAATAATAATAAAATTTGTGTAATATCACAAATGACTATCCTAACAAAAATCACCATTTCTGAAAGGACTTTTGCCCAATCTGTTTTGTCACATCTTCAGAGCTTTCTTTCCTTTTCTTCTACTTCCCACATGTACAATGTTCATGAAACCAAATTATAAGCATTACCAAGTGTAAAGAGCTATTACTGAATGCAGCTAAAATGTGAAGATATTAGCTAAGTTTAAATTATCAAAACATAATGACTTTTTTTGTCTTTTAAGTTTAGCAGGAGATTTTGCCATTCCTGGTTTCAGTCATAATAGACTTGTTAACCCATGAAAGTATTATTAAAAATTCTATCAAATTTCACGACTGTCTTTTCATATTTATTTAGCTTTATATTTATATTATATATATTAATATATAAAATTTAAATTTATTTAAATATATTTATATATATAATATAAATAATATATATATTATTATATATTTATATCTTACCTTTCTCTACACAGCTCCCCAAATTTCCTTTTTTTTTTTGACAGCTTTCTTGAGAGCAGCTATATTTTTTAAATGTAAAGCTGATGTTAAATACTTTAAATTTAATGTCATTCTGCATAAACAGATGGAGACTATATTCTTTAATCATGCACACAATTCACTTAAAGTTTTAGCTTTCATTAAAACGTCCAGTCTTCTAGCTTCCAGCTAGAAGCATTGAAGTGCTTCTAGAAATAGGCAGATAACTAAAAAATTAGGCCAGGATCAGAAAATGCTGTGGTCTTGATAAAGAATATCACAAAAAGAAAAGATAATGAAAGGCACCGCAGAAACATCATAGTACACAGTAATACTAAATACATGCTTAATATACCCTAATAATCAGAGAAATGAGCTGGTTGCCTTTCTTAAATTCATGCTGCAAAATCTACATCACATGAAGTACAACACTATTTGAACAAAAGGACTCACACAAGGCAGGAAATGTAGCACGCTTTTTTGAATGTGATACTTCTGGTGCAGTGACGTTTATGGCAACATTTATTTAAGAAAGAACTTGTTGAGAATGAAGTTGTATTTCAAGCAATCTGTAAGAAACAGATTATTATTTTTTTTTCAAGAACAATTTTATTTCCTTTCCTTCTCAACTGCAGCAACTTCAATAAGCATTCTGAAGGAACAGAAAACAACCAGGAAATGAGTACACATTTGGATTACTTGTCTCAAGTATCTTTAGCTATCAGCTGTTAACCTCTTTCCCCCCCTGCCTTAATTATAATCCACATGCATGTTAATGCTACAGGTAGCTCTAAGAAACCCTTTCCGTACTAAATAGTTAGCTGTTGGTGGGTCTTGGATACCTTCATGCAACAACAAATAGCTGTAGGATCATACTACTAGGCATCTGCTTTACAGGCTTCTGTAATTCTTTATTGCTTGATGAATGTATGGATATACACAAGCTGCCAGAATGACAGTCATCTGGAACACAGAGGCATCTCAATGTCATGGTAACTCTGGTATAGAGTGCAGACTATCTACTGCAGAAGGATACAAAGCAAGGAATCCCCATACCAAGTCTTCACTGCTAATGCTTTTACTAAGTTTTTATGTGAGAGTGACTGCTCCTCTACGATTTTTTAATATTGGACCTGAATAAATAGGATGATTTCTTGAAGCTTGCAGTTCTATAAAAATAAAGAATCCTTTTCCCATCGAGTGTGAAAAACTAAGATCCTCAAGAGATATGCTAAAACTTAAGACACAGCCTCATGGTGACAACTCAGTGGAGTTTAAAATTACAGGAAAGGAGATTGCACAGTTGGGTAGATAAGTCAAAAAAAAAAAAAAAAAAAAGGCTAAAAATAGGCAAAGGATTCAGAATCCTATGCACACTTTAGGAAGGGCTGTAAAATACGATCCTTTGAGACAGAGGTTCATCTTCTCCTGTGACAACTGTCCATGTACATTCCATAAATGAATTGAATCTTATCTGTTTATACAAATACCTGAAAGGAGAGTGCAAAAAGAGAATTAAAACCAGTAGTTTGGAACCTGTTCAAGGAAGAAAAGCTGTCTCTGATAAAAAGTCCTAAGTAAGCCATCATGGCTTGGGATGGAATGACAATTGCCTTCTGCATGTCCAGCTGTGAGGCCTGGATGCTTAAACATAAATTGCATCTTATTGGATGGTGAAAAGATTTGTATTTTCGTATTTTCTTGTAAGTTTCAACACCAATCAATCAACAAAATAAGAAAAAAGGGCTTTATCCTGCATATGAAAGTCAATCATACTGAAAACCATCATGAAGATGCATAAAGCAAAAGGAAGGACCTTGCACTGACAGTGAACCTCAGACAGATCCAAAAGGATATGATACAGGTGGTGTTTTCACCTATCCCTGCGGTAGCAGGGAGGGGTACAAATAGGACATGGAAAGCCCACCTGATAAACACGTGGCTCAGAGGCTGGTGCCAGCACAGAAATCTTGTTTTTTTTGACCATGGGGCACTTTACTCGGCAGCCGGCCTGATGGCCGCAGGTGGATCCCTATCTCTAAGGGGAAAATGGATCCTGGGCCAGGAGCTGGTGGGGCTCGTTGAGAGGGCTTTAAACTAGGTAAGAAGGGGAATGGGGCTGAAACAAGGCTTGTTGGAGCTGTGCCAGGGGGAACAATGGCAAGGCCAGAGGATAAGGCAATGGCCCAGCTGAAGTGCATCTACACCAATGCACACAGCATGGGTAACAAACAGGAGGAGCTGGAACCCATTGTGTGGCAGGCAGGCTATGACTTGGTTGCCATCACAGAGACGTGGTGGGACCACTCTCATGACTGGAGTGCTGCAATGACTGGCTATAAGCTCTTCAGAAGGGACAGGCAGCACAGAAGGGGTGGTGATGTTGCTCTCTATATTAGAGAATCTTTTGATGTTGTGGAACTCGAGGCTGGGAATGACAAGGTTGAGTCCCCGTGGTTTAGGATCGGCGGGAAGGCCAACAAGGGAAGCATCCTGGTCTAGGTCTGTTATAGACAGCCGAACCCGGGTGAGGACACAGATGAGGAGTTCTACAGGCAGCTGACAGAAGTTGCAAAATCATCGGCGCTTGTTCTTGTGGGGGACTTCAACTTCCCTGACATATCCTGGAAACATAACACAGCCCAGAGAAAGCAATCTAGGAGGTTTCTGGAGAGCGTGGAAGATAGCTTCCTGACGCAGCTGGTTAGTGAGCCTACCAGGGGTGGTGCCCCGCTAGACCTTCTCTTCACAAACAGAGGAGGACTGGTGGGAGATGTGGTGGTCGGAAGCTGTCTTGGGCAGAGTGACAATGAAATGGTGGAGTTCTCTATTCTTGGCGAGGCCAGGAAGGGGACCAGTAAAACCACTGTATTGGACTTCCAGAGGGCTGACTTTGTGCTGCTCAGGACACTAGTTGGTGGAGTCCCTTGGGAGGCGGTTCTGAAGGGCAGAGGAGTCCTGGAAGGCTGGGTGCTCTTCAAGAAGGAAATCTTAATGGCACAGGAACAGTTCTTTCCCACGTGCCCAAAGACGAGCCGACATGGAAGACTGGCCTGGCTCAACAGAGAGTTGCAGCTCGAGCTTAGGAGAAAAAAGAGGGTTTATAATCTTTGGAAAAGTGGGCAGGCCACTAGGGAGGACTATAAGGATGTTGCAAGGCTGTGCAGGGACAAAATTAGAAAGGCCAAAGCTCATCTGGAGCTCAATCTGGCTACTGCCGTTAAAGACAACAAAACATCTTTTTACAAATACATCAATGCAAAACAGAGGACTAAGGAAAATCTCCGTCCTTTACTGGATGCGGGGGGAAAGCTTGTTACAAAAGATGAGGAAAAGGCGGAGGTGCTTAATGCCGTCTTTGCCTCAGTCTTTAGCGGCAATACTGGTTGTTCTCTGGATACCCAGTACCCTGAGCTGGTGGAAGTGGATGGGGAGCAGAATGTGGCCCTCACTATCCACGAGGAAATGGTTGGTGACCTGCTATGGCACTTGGATGTGCGCAAGTCAATGGGGCCGGATGGGATCCACCTGAGGATACTGAGAGAACTGGCAGAGGAGCTGGCCAAGCAGCTTACCATCATTTATCTGCAGTCCTGGCTATCAGGGGAGGTCCCAGTTGACTGGCGGCTAGCAAATGTGACGCCCATCTACAAGAAGGGCCGGAGGGCAGACCCGGGGAACTATAGGCCTGTCAGTTTGATCTCAGTGCCAGGGAAGCTCATGGAGTAGATTATCTTGTGTGTCATCACGTGGCACACGGTGCGTGTGTCAATCTGGTTGAGGGTAGGAAGGCTCTGCAGCAGGATCTGGATAGGCTGCACCAATGGGCTGAGGTCAACTGCATGAAATTCAACAAGGCCAAGTGCTGGGTCCTCCACCTGGGGCGCAATAACCCCAAGCAGAGCTACAGGCTGGGAGATGAGTGGTTGGAGAGCTGCCAGGCAGAGAAGGACCTGGGAGTGATGGTTCATAGTCGGCTGAATATGAGCCAGCAGTGTGCTCAGGTGGCCAAGAAGGCCAACAGCATCCTGGCTTGCATAAGAAACGGTGTGTCCAGCAGGGCTAGGGAAGTGATCGTCCCCCTGTACTCAGCTCTGGTGAGGCAGCACCTCGAGTACTGTGTTCAGTTTTGGGCCCCTCGCTACAAGAAGGACATCGAGGTGCTTGAGCGGGTCCAGAGAAGGGCGACGAAGCTGGTGAGGGGCCTGGAGAACAAGTCCTTCGAGGAGCGGCTGAGGGAGCTGGGCTTGTTCAGCCTGGAGAAAAGGAGGCTCAGGGGCGACCTTATCGCTCTCTACAGGTACCTTAAAGGAGGCTGTAGCGAGGTGGGGGTTGGTCTGTTCTCCCACATGCCTGGTGACAGGACGAGGGGGAATGGGCTTAAGTTGAGCCAGGGGAGTTTTAGGTTGGATCTTAGGAAGAACTTCTTTACCGAAAGGGTTGTTAGACATTGGAACAGGCTGCCCAGGGAAGTGGTGGAGTCACCATCCCTGGAAGTCTTCAAAAGACGTTTAGATGTAGAGCTTAGGGATATGGTTTAGTGGAGGACTTGTTAGTGTTAGGTCAGAGGTTGGACTCGGTGATCTTGAGGTCTCTTCCAACCTAGAGATTCTGTGATATTAAAGGACTGTTTTTAAGCCCTATTACAGCACACTCCTTTGACACTGAAAGTCATGCACCAGGTTCCCTTTCTAAAGGGCTGAAAAAGAAATAATAATAAAACAACAATAACAAAAAAACAAACAAACAAACAAACAAAAAAACTATTATCACCACTTAAGCCTGAAAATAGAAAAGGAAGTTTTCAGTATTTTAAAGTCTAAACTTAAGGTTGTCAACTAGCCTCTCTCATCAGCACCTGAAAACATTCACTATAGAAATTTCTGCATTTGAGGTGTACAGGAAGTTTTCAGGAGTGAATTAGAGACTATGTTAAACAAACTGGATTCTTAAAAAGAAATTAAAACAAATAAATAAATAATACTGATTGTACAGTGGGGTGCAGCAACAACTACACGCACCATAAACACAAACCATTGCATAAGAAGTTCAAAAGTCATCACTATATGGTTAGAAATGGCTGTGACTAAAGAAGTCATAAAATGAAAAATAGCAAAAGGCTAATATTAAAGGAGAGCAAGATCGAAATACCTGACCCAAGAAGAGGTAAAAATGCTTAGGTATATGAGGCCTGGAGTATTCCATTTTTATTTTAATAAAGAGTTTCAAATATGGTCTAGGAAAAATAGATTTGTATATTTAACATTACTGGCCAAAGTATTAAAAAGTATAGCAAAGAACAGAATTAGTGGATAGCAATGGTGTATCTAGGAGAATGGAATGATCAGTAGAGTGAGAAAGTTTGCTAATGACAGATCTCTTCAAAATAATAAATCTGAGAGCCTGATGTGAAAATTACACACACACAAAACAAACAAACAAACAAACAAAAATACAACAAAAAAAACAGAGCTTATAACAGACTGACTGGCAGATGAAATTTGATGTAGACAAATATTAAATGATGCATAAGACAAAATTAAGTTTAACTGCACAAAAAAAAGTGATGGATTGGAAACTGGTAAATAAGGGTAACAGTTTGGTGTAATGAAAGATAATGTCACAAAAATTTAAGTCAGTACAGACGGAAGTGAACTAAACATTAAGAGGGCAACAAAATAAAATAGAATGGGGAACATAATTTTGTTATCAGATAAACTTTCTTCCTGAATAATTCATGCAGCTTTGGTCCTCCAATCTCAGAAAATAAAAAAGAGGGCTGTAGTAAGGCTTTTGCCATTGATATGACAGCCTCACGGGCAACCCTGGTAACACTGTCTAACTTAAAATGTTATGGAGTAGGGGCAGTGCTGATGGGAAAATTATTAATATTTTCACTTTTAGATTTGAGAGATGTACAGAAGCTTTTGTTGTTGTTTTTGTTAGCCAAGCTGTATGCCCAAATAGTAAGCATGGTATTTAAACTTGTACATAACCTGAAACTGGGAAGAACTGTAAGTACTCTGGTAGACAGGTTGAGAAAGCAAAGCAACCTTGAAGAATAGGACCATAAGAAGAAACAAAAGTGTCATTTAACAGCATCTACGTTTAGAAAAGTGAAATGTACTGCTTATTTACAGGCTGACAGCTCATTAGAAGAAGATCTGGATATAGAGCACAAGTTGAACATGAATCAACAGCCACCTCAGAAGTCAGACATCATAATAAAGTGTGCATGTGAGTCTCTAACAGATGGGAGGACTTTTTTCCTCTTTAATCAACTTCTATAAAAGATCTCAAATGCAAAGCTGTGTTAATTTTTGACCTGACACTTCAAAAAAAAAGTATCAGTCAACTGGAAACTATTTCCTGTATAAGAAATTAATATAAATATTTGACATTATTTATTTCTCAGGAATACAAGCGATGGAAGAGTTCAAGTCATCTCAGTATCAGCTCATTTTTTTCAAAACAATAACACAGGATACATTATTTAAGCTGCCTAATATCTTTACCAATAAGTTGAAAACAACAGAACTAGTATAACAATGATGAAAGGCAAGTGAGTATGAGTTGAGGAGGTTGTTTGAGGTAGCTGGAAAAGGTTTTGTTCACCATCCCATGGGTTTGAACAGATCATTTAGTTCACTATAATCTTAAAGACTGTACATTGGCTGGGATGCAGGGTCAATACAACATGCTCCCTTTCTCCAACAGCAGTGGAATGACAGTATTTATAGCATGTGATTTGAAGTGTGAGTTTTGTTCAAACCTATTCTATTTCCAATGGAGAGATGTAGAGCAAAGCGCTAACTGCAGGTCCACAATCAAGACTTTTCCTTTAGCACTGTATTTTTCTCTGTTTTGTAGTACATACATTTTTGAAGTAAAATTGAATTTAATTGTAATGAGTCTATGTCACGTGAAAAAAACATAGACGCCTGACAAATCCGATTTAAATTATGTTGAACTTGAATGACATCTGAGTAAGAAATGATTTGTTCTTCAGATTTGATTATATTCCTGCTGACACTTGATAATGTAGTATCTCTGAGTTACAATAGACTTAGAGGACATATACTCAAATCCTTTTTCTTTCTAAAATTGATCAGCAATAACTGCATCTCCTGAGAGCATGCAGTGAAAAACAAACAAAAACAAAAAGCTATTTCTATGAAATTACAGGAGCCAGTAGAGTCACAGTATCACCTGACTGTTACTGATTTTATTTGTCCTGTTGCAATTATGGCTTTTGTGGTAGAAAAAAGTAATAAATAAAAATGCTGAGGAAAATGCATCAGGTTGCTTCTTAAAATCACAGAATAATTTAGGTTGGAAGGGACCTTGGTAGCTCACTAGTTGAACTTGTTCAAAGAAGGGTCAAGAATGAATTCAGTCCAGGTTAGTCAGGGCTATATCCAGTCAGGTCATAATGAAACAACTAATTGTTTCATCATGAAACCATTTCCAGCCATATGAAGGACAAGAAAGTCATCAGAAGTCATCAGCATGGATGCAACAAGGCGAAGTTATGCTTGACAAACATCCTACGTTTCTACAATAAAATGACTAGCCTGGTAGATGAGGAGAATGCAGTGAATATTGCTGTCCTGGGCTTCAGTAAGGCTTTTGACAATGTCTCCCATACGGTCCTCATAGAGAAGCTGTTAACATACAAGCTGGATTAGCAGCCAGTGACATGGATTGAACACTGGCTGAAGAGCCAGGCATAGAGGGTGATCAGTGGTACTAATTAGTACTGGTGAGGCCACACCACATCTGCGGCCTAGGTCTGGGCTCCCCAGTACAAGACGGACATGAACATATTGGAGAGAGTCCAAATGAGATTGGTACGGTTTTTATTATAGCTACAGGTGACCAGGGAACTGAGCAGAAAGTGGTTCCAGTATTGTTCTTTGCAATACATCAACAAGCTCCTTTTATAATTTGTCCTATATGCTGAATAGAAATAGATGAGACATTAATATGAAAGCTCTGGCAAAGGTTCTTGAGCATACAGAAATTTCTATCCTTTAAAAATAAATAATGGACCCACACAAAGCAATCATGTTCAAAGCTGGCCAGTCTTAAAAGCAAGCTAGAAGTATGAGAAGTTTATGACATAATAAAATGAAACATATCTGATTCTACCAAGCACCACTGTGTCTTTCACAAAGGCAATGTCACTTTTTTATCTTTTTAAAATTTGAAAAAATAAAGAATAAAAAAAATTACAAACATATATGGATAATTGGTTAGAGCAAGTCACAGTGTTTAGTGACTGATTGTCACTAAAAAGATGCTAGTGGAAAGCAAAAGAGATTGATAAATGAGGTTGTTCACGACAAGTTATTTCTTTTAGTTTCACTACAGCTACTATTGTTTGATTTCCACTACTCAGAAGGATTAATAACTGCAAATAACGCACAGTCTCTTCTTATTGTGTAGTTCTTTTTGTCTGTGGTTAAGAAACATGAGTTGTTAGTAAAAGAGTGAAATAAAAAAATATGTTTGTGATTGAGTAAAAGCTCAGCATTTGCTTTTCTATCACAAAAAGGGTATTTTTACATGATTTTTTTTTTCCAAGAAACTTTTCAAAATGCAATTGGGACATAATAAAGGAAATTAATTCTGCCTATTCATCTGCTGTCTATTAATCACTTCAAACAGAAAAATGCAAAGTCCTTTTTGGAATACAAATCTAGATAACAATACTAAAAAATAAATACATTTGAGACTACTCTAATGTTATTAATTCTAAATGTGGTTCTCTAATGCCATTTCTAAGCAATTTTATTCTCTCTTTATCAGTATCAGTGTCTATTTCATAGACATTTTCATTAGCTAAATTAAAAAATGCTTGCATTACATCTATAGATATACTGAGCCTCCATAAAAAGCTTATAGCTAGATTTAAAGAGTTAGATTTTTCCTAATGACTTCAATAAAGGCTCTAATAGCATATTAATTCTTTTGGGATTGTGCACAATACTTTGTATGAAAAATATATTTGAATGGGGTGACCATCTGGTAGCTGCACAAGAATAATTCTGTCATTTTGATACTAGCAGTCATGGTTCCTTATTTAAACTAAACACTTTTCTAAGATACATTACCACAATCTATATCATGGAACAAAACATGTAAAATAACAGCATTAAACATTTCTTATTTTTCCAACATATTCAGTATGATCTAGAAGATCACAGTGCAAGCATGTATCATTTTTTTTTTCCTATTACTACAAAGTGCCCATTCCTATAAAACATGGTTCAGAAGTGCTGCTATCAAAACATTTGTTGCAAATTTTCTCTTTGTCTCAGTGTTTTTGTATAGAATAGCAGTTCTCCTCTTTTATTAAAAACATTTTTCATCCTGTGATTGTAAGATAATCTAAAATGTGAATCAAGGGCAAATATGAATATGTAGAAAGTCTAAGGAAATAGCTTATGGTGATGAATTCTGCCCATTATATCTCATCAGAGACCTCTGGACTGTGATATTAACATTTTTGCACAGCACCAAAATGTTGAACCTCTGTTACAGAATTCAATGTTCTAAATGTCAATAATACCCAGTATCTTTTTTTCTGTCTCCCTGTTTTATAGCAACCGATTCGGTATGTGAGCATACTGTTGTATAACTGCCATCAAAAGGACAATTCACTGAATTACAAGGCACATATAGACTAATCAGTTTTCTGTCAGACCAGGCAGGTCTGACAAGATCCCACTTACAATCATTCCCAATTGCAGGAACGGGAACTTCAGATTTCAACATGCCTTCAGAAGGTAGAAGATTAATTTGTAAAAATAATTACACGTTTTCTGAATTCTGATTACTACAAAGCGAGTGTGGGAAAAAAAAGCATCTGATCAATATAATTCTGTCAGTGTTTACCTTCTAATGTCCACAGAGATTTATAAAGAATAAACAGTAAAATAAACAAACAAACAAAGTATCATTGCCCTTGTTGAAAGCTATTACTAGATTGCTGCTACTGCAACCATGGAAATGATTTCATTGTCTTATTCATGAAGAATAAGGAGGAAGGTTATTTCTTGAAGGTGAATAGGATTAATTTTGCTTCATGTGGATGAAAAAACATGAAAAAACAGTATGCTGGAATAATGTCAGTCAAAAATATTATGACTGTAATTTGATGCCAATATGATGACATTTCCTAACTGAAACCCAAAGTTAAAGACAATTAACATTTAAATCATATCTCTAAATAGTGCTCATGTCTATTAAAGCTGTCATATTTTTCTCAAATAGAATCTCAATTTATTTTTCTTGGCCTTTTTGAAGATAAAATCATTAAACGTTACTACTTCTTTCTAGGAAAAAAAAAAAAAAAAGGATCCTAAAGATAATCTTGATTTTTAAAATCTCATTTCTTAAGTGCTTGAATGAGGAGAATAGCCACGTGAAAGTACAAATTCTAGTGGAAAACCAGCCTTTGTTAGATATTTATCAGGTAAGCATCACAGTTCCTGAATAATGTCACATTTTTATTGTTAAATGTTATTTTTAACAGCACCTATAAAATACTTCTGTGGAACTTCATATGCAAAATTTTGCTTGCATAATCAAGTATCTTTAGTAGTCAAAATTAACATTGTACAGTGCTTAAGTGAAAACCTGTAAATTCTTTAAAATTGTCTATAATCTCACTGTTTTACTTAAAATGCCATGAAGATAAGCTTGATAGTTCTTATGTCCAGTCATATGAATGCCCAGTCATAGAGAAAAATGTGAAATATGTACACGAACACATTAATGTTTTCAACATACATGTTGAAAACAGTTGGCTAATCAGAGAATCACTAAGGTTTTAAAGGATCTCCTGAAGTCATCTAGTCCAACCCCTGACTCACAGCAGGTACAATTAGGTTATAAAGTTTACTATAATTCAAGTGGTTATACTAAATTACTAAAAATCTAGTGGTGCAATAGATACCAATTCCCTTGTAATTTTAACACATTATTTTAAATCCAATTCATGAATTAGATTTTGATTGATCTAATTAAAAGAACATGGATTGAACATAATTTTGCTGAAAACAGTGTCTTATCAACATAGTTGCAATACAAATTGAAAAAAAAAAAGCAACAAACAACAAATTAATAGAACATTATAATAGAATTCTTCAGTGAATATCTTTGGAACAGCTATCAAGAGATACACCTATTCACGATTTATAAAGTGACAAAAAGAAGCAAACGCAAAAATGACCGAGCAAGTGTTACTGATTGTCTGAATATTGTTCAAACTGAAAGTATTCCACAACAGAAACGAGATACACACAAAAGGTCTCAGTTATGATTCTTCTACCTCATTTAAATAGGAAGTATATAGCTGTACATGTATATTTGAAGTGATCAGAACCATGTTTCAGAAATCACTAATGAGGATGGGATTCAGTATAAATCTAAATACACAGCTAGTGTCATTTGAAAGTGTAAGATACCATACATTTCCTGAAGTTACAGGATCAGTGAGATACCCACAATTTTCTGAAGCACAAGGAGGCCAGGAAGTACTCCTTGAAGCATCTGCCCCATCCCTGAGGTGCTCAAGGCCAGGCTGGATGGGGCTTTGAGCAACCTGGTCTAGTGGGAGGTGTCCCTGCCCATGGCAGGGGGGCTGGAATTAGGTGATTTTTAAGGTTCCTTCCAAATTAACCATTCTGTTATCCTGTGAAGTATCTGAAATGAACTCTAGAACACCTATATGAAGATGTTCACCTGTTGGTGTTCAAAGGTGCTTTAGGTATCTAAAATCTCACTGATGTTAATTTAGCTAAACGCACTATTCACCTGATTGGCAGCTAGCTGAAGCTGCTGTGTAGCCTCCCCTGGCAATACATGAAGCTTAAGCACTGATAGCTCAGCAAGTTTCCCTACAATTAAACATCTCACGCTGAGATGGTTTAAGGTATCAGACAAGTATTCATGGTCTTGTAGATAGAACTTGATCTATAGGAAATTTATGCCTTTCTAGATACACACCTGGAGGCAAAGCAGAAGAACTTAGAGAATCTCAGATGACCCTAGAGATTTCTCTGATGGGAAACTGAGTCTTTAGACTGCCTGTGCACATCTAGTTCTAAGAGTATTGAATAACATACGGACAGTCCATTTTTAAAAGTGATAACCAGAAGAATGCACTGTTAATCTACATAGGTGTATCTCTAGTGCAAAAATATACCATCAGTCTCATATCTTGATTTGTTCTTGATGGAACTAAATTGTGCAGAACGAAACAGTGGAAGTCAATGATATTTTGCAGAGTGCAGTAGCTGCGAGTTTTGGGGAGAAGCTAACCAATTACCTTGGAAACATAATAGTCCAACTGCTCACTTCAAGTGGAAATAGCTATTAGCTTGTTTACTAATTATTATTTGAATGAGCATTAAAGAAAATAAGTAACCTAGAACAAACATTGTATATGCTATTTGATAAAAAAAAAAAAATAATAAAATCAGTATTTATTTTCCTTTCAGATCAGGTAACAGCAGGAACATTATTGATCCTAAGGAGGTAATAAGTGGCTAATAAATACATATATGTACATATTGGTAAGCATTTAGTGTTATGCACATAGAATTACACGTGTGTAATAGCATGCATGAAACACCTTCTGAAAGATAGTACAAGGTAAAAATAATTTACCAGTCAATCTGTTTAAAATTAGGGGAGAGAAAAAAACAAAAACAAAAAACACCTGATTACAGAGAAATACAATACAGACATCAAAATATTTCAAAATACCTAAGATAGGATTAAAAAGAAGGATCATTCAGGAAGCTGTTGACTTGACAGTCTAATAACACAGAACAGTGCTTGGAATTGTATTAACTCTGTGAAAGACTGAATTAAAACATCACATACTCTGCCTGCTTGCATACTCTGCACAACTGCTTTCTTTGCCTCAGAAGAACCCTAGAATATCCTGAGTTGGAAGGGACCCATAAAGATCATCAAGTCCAACTCCTGGCACCACACAGGTCTGCCCAAAAGTTTAGACCATGTGACTAAGTGCACAGTCCAATCGCTTCTTAAATTCAGACAGGCTTGGTGCAGTGACTACTTTCCTGGGGAGCCTGTTCCAGTGTGCAACCACCTTCTCGGTGAAGAACCTCTTCCTGATGTCCAGCCTAAACTTCCCCTCCCTCAGCTTAACACCATTCCCACGGGTCCTATCACTGGTGTTTACAGAGAATAGGTCACCTGCCTCTCCACTCCCCCTCGCGAGGAAGTTGTAGACCGCGATGAGGTCCCCCCTCAGCCTCCTCTTCTCCAGGCTGAACAGGCCAAGTGAAACAAACAAATGACAAACAACTGACAAACAGCTAATAGATAACAAGAAAATGCTCATTACAGGCAATACCCTGAGCAATAGACAGCCATCCAAACTGCTTTATCAGGTTGGATTTGTTTGAATTTAAAGGAAATTAAAAAAAAAAAAATCTTAACAGACCTTTCTGAGCATTCATTGTTTAGCCATGGAATTGATCCCATCCTGCATGCACAAGGTGTGTACAGCTGGCAGCTTTCTCTGTGTTTTGTGATAGTTGCATGAGAAGATTAAAAATGCATTCACATCAGCATTTTGACCAGGGGTGCAATTCCAAAAGAATCTCTGTGTATCTCTACTTACTGTGCTTTAGTTTGTGCCACACAGCAATGTCAGAGAAGACAAACTGAGTTCCTTTTGGATGAAACCGAACTGGAAGGTGTTTTCCAGACAGATTCAAATTAGAACTAGTCCATAATAAAAACCCTGAAAATATACCTAGTATGGACCCCAGGCCCACAGCACCAACTGTTTTGCACTATAAAGCTGCTTTTGTTGCACTGCACTTCTAATGTTAATGTAAACAGAGCCTAATTTATTCTCCTAGGACAACTGGAGGCAACACTTGGATGTTGTCCTATCTCCCTTTCTCTTATTTTCCCACCCTCTGAGTCTATGCTGGTGCTCTGCAGATGGAAGTTTCTGCAAGATCTCCATGTGAACCCAGGGTAGACAGACAGCATGTTTTCTCAGCTTTAATAATAATAAAAAAAAAAAAAAAAAAAGATTTGCCATCCAGAAACTTCTGAATTTTGAATGGAGTAATAAATTAGACTTTTCTCTCCTTGAGAATCATTCTGATTCCAGGTATTTATACTAATAAATAAGTAAGGTGACTGTTACTTACAAGAAAAACTACTTCTAAAAGTAGTAAAGGGTAAAAATCTGCATGAAAGAAATTCTCCATTCAGAGTCTGTCAAGGCCATGACAACAGGCCCTATGCCTTTCAAAACAGAATGGCCACAAGAGAACAGTAACAATGTTGATGAAGTTCTGAGAATATGTAAATTTCATAATTACATGGCTTACAAACTTTCTATCTTATACATGGCCTGTTACTTTCTTCCACCAATTTCAGTAAGAAATTTGAAATATGAACTGATTAAGAACAAACTCCTCCTAGGATGTTTTCCTCCTTAGGCAGAAATAAATAATCTCTACTGTAATGAGCTGTTCTCCATTTTAATCTTTCAGAACTACAGCCACCTACATACTATTCCTGCCATGAAGCTCCTGTTCACACCTCACTTCAGTTCTGAATGCTCTATGATGGCACACAGGTAAGATTTTTGCTTGTGGATATTTCAGAAAGGTTAGTAATAAATTATGTTCCAGTGATGACATTTAAAATACTGAGCTCTTCACTGGGCTAAATATATATTATATATAAAATAATATATATAAAATATTATAATATATATATATTATATATATAAAATAATATATATTAAATTTATATATGCATATATATGTGTGTGTGTGTTTATATGTGTGTGTGTCATAGTGATGAAGTTTACCGCCTACAGGGAGGAAGAGGAGACCAAGCTGGGAAGTCTCATTCTACTAATCTGCCACCTGGAAAGGAAAGGGATGACCATTGTAATGGGAGATTACTTTTTTTGAAAGGCATAGAAAACTCAAGAGGCATGATTTTACTGTTCAAATAGAAAACTAACTGCAATGTTCCATTTTCTCTTTTCTCGGCAACACAGATGGAAGAAGTGAAATGCCTCTCTATGTCCAGAAATAGAAGCATCTTCACCATCCCTCCTTCCGAAGGGAGCTTGTCCCATTGCTCCCTCTCTGGGCATGTGCATCAGCTGCTTTGTAATCTGCTTTATCTCCTGCAGACATTACTACAGCTCTGGGACATGATGAAAGGTAGAAAGAGAAGACTGAGAGTGAAAATGTGTATACAGCATATCTATATTAGCCCCTTAAACAATTTATAACTGGTTATCAAGAAAAGGTTGTTCCACATTGTTATTCTCTCGAGACCAAATCCATATATTGCTTTGTGATCTCATCATTTATTAAATTCTGTAAATGTGAACATCTATGGAGGTCTTAAAACACACTGGGAAAGACAAGTTTTAGGTTACAAGTTACAATTACAAATGATAAAAATCGTCTGTAGATTAAATATATCTTATTCCAATAACATGGAAGGTGAAAGAAAATAGACTACAACTATGAAACAAGAGGTGATCTAATACATGATCCAGAACAGTTAAAGATTTTATTTTGTAATTATTTGATCAAGGTCAGATTTCCTTGAGGTAATAATTTGATCATATGAGAAGTCTGAAATAGCATTTTGGATTTCTCCATTACATATAGGCTAAGAACTTGCAGTAAATCGTAACAAGTGTTTTTATACACAAAATTTATTATACTGATGCAATGAAACGTTTCAATAACAACTTGTGAAGAAAAAATAAAACTAGCTGTGTATAGAAACAAGATGCTCCAAATTAATTCCCAGATTCCATGAAAGGCAGGAAAAAAAAAAAAAAAAAAATTCTACTTGGCAACAGCTGACCAAACAGAATAACTATAATTTTGGAATTTCCATAAGACTTTTTGTGTCCGTATTAGTCATAATATCACCCTCAGTAAAATCTGGAATTTTGTCATATAGACAAGCATGAAATTAACAACATTAATGACCCATTAAAAGTCTGTCACTGAAAAAGGCTCATACTCGTATTTTCATGAGTATGGGTGACAAATCAGAATATCGTCACTTCACCTCCTGTGTCTATCACCTCTTCTTGAGTTGTCTGTCAAAATTTTCAGTATCTTGTGCAATACAAGTTCTTTGTTCTGAAGTTATTGACTTTTTCCTATAGTAAATGAGTGTTGAGAGCACAGTACTTTGCTTAATACATGGCCAGAATTTCTTACGTGTTTCATCTTGCACTTACTTGTTCTACCATGACTTTGCAGTGCTAGTCATTGATATACAGTGGGATCTGCTATAATTGATATTTTGTCCAGGTTATACATTTGGACATTTGGAATTTGATGTCCAGAGTTTAAAAAAAATAATAATTTTTTATTTTTTTATTTTTAAGTGTAATAAAAAAGCACACTGGGTAAACCTGATGGAGAAGAACAAAAATGAGCACAATAAGTTATTCACTGATCTATGACCACCTGCCATAGTCACTCTTGATCTTTCAAGTTTTTCTTTACTTAACGAGAGCCAGGAAGCAAATTTGATCTGAAGTGGGATACAATAACCTTTGAGGTGTTTACTTTGAAGTTAGAAAGATGCTAAAGAAGTAAAACTAATTTAGGCAGTGCACTTAAAGGCTTTAAATTATAGAGGAATTAACACAGGCCACAAAGTACACTCTTGCAACTTGTTTTTCCCATGCTGCTTCTCAGCTATTAAACTAACTGAAGTGCCATTTATGCCTCACAGCACTTAGAAAACCTTTTATTCTGTAATAACTTACTGCAAACCCTATTTTATTTTTCGTACTAAGTAAAAATTCCATTAAGTACAATTACCTCTGTCCTTCCTCTTTTACATCTTCCTGAAATCGAAGATCTGTACATCTTAATGTATATGTGATGATTTGATCCTCCATTTACTATTTTCCCCAATGCCTCTTTACTTGTAATATGAAGCTCCTATTCAGTAATACACCAAAGTGAGTTAATTAAATGAAGTGCTGACTGTAATTTATTATGTAAATACCTGGAGGCTTCTATTTGCAGTGATGCCAAATACCAGACCTATAGTATTGCTAAAGAAGACTGAAAGGGATCATAAATAATTTTTAGAAAATACTAATCTACTTTAAAACTCTGATGATCTTTCTCTGCGTATATTCTTTACTATGTAGTATGTGAATTTCTTAGAATTTCCTATCGTTTACCTATAAATGTTCAGCTGGCATTTCCCCAGTAGAAAACGTTACTCAAGAAAAGATTTAAAAGAATACAAACAGTGAGTATCAAGCAAAAGAAACTTTGACCATCTGCACCTTAAGGAAAAGGTAAACAAACATAACCAAGAACTGTAAGTACATCAATTCCTCTGTTAGCACTGATCTCCTTGAGCAGAAAATGTGAGATGCATAGGGTCTGCACAAAGATAATTTCTATAGAAAATTTCTATAGGTAAACCTGAGATACATATATATATATATATACACACACGTGTTGGTTGTATATGTACACACACATATATGAACATAATATATGTCAATCTATTGTATATGCATACACAAATGCATATTTGGTGTTTACATACACATATACATGTATATGTATGTCATCCAAGGATATTGTCAGATCAGATATACTATCAATAGCTGCAGACATTTTCAACCTCAAGGGAAAAAAAAATACATAAATTTTGATATCCTGTGTTTATGCATTGATAGTGTTTGACAGTTCCCACAAAGAGAACAGGGAAAAAATTTTAAATAGAACTAAACTATAGGACAAACAAAAATAAGGTAAGTATGCTGAAATTTAATTGGAGGATTTATTTTTAAACAGTGGAAGAACATTCTCATCTAATACATGCTCTGTTATGAGATCTTCCTGTCAGAAAATATTCTGAATTAAAAGGGGAGAACAGTAATGACTTTATGTCACTATATGTACATACTGTGGGATTGTGCAGGTAAAATATTCAGCTGTGACTGCACAAGTCATAACAAATATGTTGATTTGCTCTCTGAAATTTGTGAACACAAAGTACTTAAGAAAGCATCTTACATTTACATATATTCAATGGATATTCACCTATGGCTTTAGAAATCCAATTGATACTCCATTTGATAAACTTGCTGTACTGGGTCTGGCTGGAATGTTAACTTTCCCGGCAGCAGCTCATACAGTGCCGTACTCTGTACTTGTAGCTGGAACAGCAGTGTTATCACACCAGTGTTGTGTCTACTGCTGAGCAGCAGTGGCACAGCATTGGGCCTTTCTCTAACCCTCCTAGGGGTGGGCAAAAAGTGAGGAGAGAAACATCACTAGGGCAGCTGACCTAAACCAATCAAAGGCATATTCCATACCATGTGATGTCACACTCAGCAATAAAAGGTGGAAACAGGAAGAAGAGGGGAGGGGTGGGCTCTCATTGAGAAAACGTCGGTCCTCCTCTCGAACACTGGCTGCGTGCGTTGAGGCCTTGCTTAAAGGACGTGGTCAATCATCGCTCATTTGTGGAAAGTAGAGAGTAGTTTCTTTCCTCTGCACTTCCATATAGCCTTCATTTATTTTGTTTGTTTGTTTTCCTCCCTTGTTTTTATTTTTCCTTTTCCCCTCCCTTTTCCCCTTTCCCTTTTTATTTCCCCTTAGTTAAATTGTTTAGTTCATAGTAGTCTTTATTTAATTATTATAATTATTTCCCTTTAATTAAATTATCCTTATCTCAACCCGTGAGTTGTTGAAAGAAGAAGACAGATACGAAGTGAAAAAAAAAAAAAAAAAAAGATTAAAGGTAACAAATTAATTGGTGGTAATCAATACAGCACAAAAGATGAAATTGAGGCAGAAGAAAAAAAAAGCATCTTACCAGAGGAAGTAGAAGCAAATGTTGGAGGGAAGAAAAAAAAAAAAAAAAAAGCCTCTCAACATTTACCCAGGAATTTCCACAATATTTTTGATCAAGTAATTCAGTATGAGACCTATGAACAAAGCTGGCCTGTTTAAATTCATAAGTGGGGGTTCTAAAGATATGCTCACCAGATAAATTCCTCTAAGAAAAAAATGGGGGACAACGAACTTTTTAACCTTTAAAGACTACCTCTAGCAACTGTGACTCTAAATAAATAAATAAATAAATAAATAAATAAAGGCAGGCTTACATACTACATGTTTGCTTAATTATTTTGTATTGTTTCATAATGGAGTTGTTTTAACTATCAAACAGATACAAAGAGGAATAGTCTGGTTATACTTTGTAAGAAATACATTAAAATAATAACTAATTTTACAGACCATTCAATCTATGATACAATCAAATACAAATGATTTTCGCTATGGTAATTCTTCAACAAAATAGTGACAGTAATGGATTTGCACAATTTTTACCTATGCAGATACAGGGCAAACACATCATATTGAAATTATTCCATATTGCCCTCTTTTGATAGGGAAAAATCTTTTTTTTCTTTTTTCTTGACTTTTTTTTTTTTGTTTCCGCTAAGCCACACGTATGTGACTTAATCTTGCCAATTAAAAATTTGTCATGCTTTCATACATTTAGTCTGTTTGGAGTGTGAATTTGTTTGTCTTGGGCTGTGCATTAATAGATAATACATTACAACTGTCTTTCTGAAATTGTGATTTATTATAAATTCAAAGGCAGCAACACAACAAATTTAATCCTGATTCTCCTTCTTCAGCTTTCCCATCCTGACATTTGCACACATGTATATTTTTCTTTCTAAGAACACCATTTTTCCCTCTAAATCACAATTTCTAACTCAGCGTATCACACTTTGATCCATCTAAGGCTTATAAAATTCATGCCCCACAGATAAATCTTGGCAGAGAAGACCTAGCTGACATCCTGAAAGCAAAACTAAGGACATTTTTTTTTTTTTTGGTCAAAAGTAAAGACCATACAGAATGTACACATGCCTCTGTAGTAAGAAAAACTGTATACTTTATATCCATACTAAATTAATGCAATGTATTGTAATCCTCCATAGAACCATATTAGTGTTTAAAAAGAAATCAAAACTGCTACAAGCTCAAATATCAAAATTAAGACATTTATGTAATTTTTTTCATCAATGCAATTTCAGGAGCAAACAATTAAAAAGGAGTTGCAGTAGATTATATCAATAATCTCAACATATCAGTAAATATCAGAACAATACCATTACATCTGCCAATCAGCTTTAAAATAATCCTTCCCTATGTCTGTCATGATCTGTATGAAAATCTGCCATGTAAGTGTGAAAAGATGTCAACAAAAGAAATTGGACTATACATAAGATGGGGCTGAGTGAATCAAAAAGTGAAATGGCAGTAACTTTTCCAGGAATGCACAAGAAATAAGTGATATCATCAGATACTCCTCCACTGCTGGAAAAGCTTTCCCTAGCTAAATGAAAGTCAGGGGAGCCATCTTGCATAAAGTACAAGAATTTGTATTCCTGTATAATTATATATTCCTGTATGGGATTGCTTCTTTGTGAATAACCAAGGAGGCTTCTGCATTATACACAGGAGAGCTAGCTAACATTTCATCCTCTACAGCAAGTCAAAAGTCAAAGGTCCTTAGTAAACTGAAGACAGGAAGAGGTAGATATAGTAATACAGGGCTGTTACACTGGAAAGGATCTTCTCAGCACTGTGTTCAGCACTTTTAATTTTGCCAAGTCTTAGGAACTTCCTTTAGGCAGACATACACTACCTATCTCTACCCACCCCACATTTCTATGCTTTCAGGAATATTTTTTCATATTTAACTTCAGTTGGTAAGTTAGGAGCCTAAAAAGCTGTACATACATCTTAAATGTAGACATGTAGTGGAGGGAGGCCAAAATGCCCTACCAGAGGGAACATCTCCCTGCTCCATAGTACAAAAATACACTACCACCTGTTTTTGGCTTGCTATAACAGGAACATATTCCTGTTATATGTTAAGCCTCATGTTTTGTTAATTTAGTACAACTGTTTTGTAGATAGCTTATCAAAACGGAAAGGTATTTTTTTTTTCGCCAAGTATTTTACAGTAACAAGTATTTTCTTAAAACCCCAAATGTGCACAAACTACTGAGCACATTTTAAAAATGGCACAAAACTCAGTTTACATTTTGTGAAAGACAAAAGAATATACAATACTACGCTTTCACTTTTTTCCACTCTGTTAATCTATACTGGGATTTATGAAACAGAATTAGAGCAAAGCACTAGTATGAGCCTGTATATTGTCAAGAACAAACAAACACGTAGCATAAATAGTTCTTAGATCTACACATTTTTAGTGATTAAGGTCTTTGCTGCTCAAAAACCATAGTACAGAAAAAGTACAGCTTTACAGAGAAAAATCTGAGTACTATGGCAGCACTCTGGTACTCTCTGTAGAGATGAGATATATGATACTCAGCAAGATATCCCTACCCCAGCCAGAGAACAGTATGAGACTGCAAGTGCTGTAGATGTGAGACATGTCCTATTACTTGTGAGACATCCTATTACTTGTGGCAGCGTGGTCTGACCAGACACTGAAAGAAGAAGTGCTTTGAAGAAACAGGCTTTCTAAATAACACTCCAATATTAAACAATGCACAATAATGCCATTTAACTGGAGCACACTGGTCTATTGACACAAAGGTTCTGAATTCATTGCAAATTATTACTTCCTATTTACATTGAAGTAATAATCTGAGGAATTGTATGTTTTGTACAAGTTAAAACAAGGGACATCAGCAATGGATCAGATCTAAGCTACCACAAGCTTTGAACCAATCCATGAACTAGCAAGATAGTCTAATTAAAATAAATAGATAAGTAGCATATAATAATTTAGTAAGACTGCTGTTTCAGGGCACTTTGTAAGAATAAGTTATCTCAAAAGAATTTGTCTCAAAACCAAGCTTAACAGTATTTGGATTCCCTATCTGTGAATGAGGGAAGCTTTTCCCAAGTAAGAATGTTCTCCTGAAGTTCCCCTACTATCTGCTTTGAAAGGCAATAAATCAGAAATACCTTCTTATATTAAGGTGTATGCCAAGTTTATTCTAAACACTGAGGGCGTAGCTCTATATAAGTGTACGTGACACTTCCCTTATTCCCTGTAGTTTCAGGGTTTTCAGTTTGGGCAACTAAGAGGAATAAATCTGCTAGGCCCAAACAGATTTAACTTAATACCTATGCTTTGTACTGCTGAGATAGTGTATTATTCAGGAATGCAAACAAAAAAGAGTAACAAACCCACCTGTAATTGGAACACCCTTCTTACAAGGTCATTAAACTAAGAACTATTGTAGCTCATGTCACATCTACTATGCATAACCCCAGTCAGTCAGGAAAATATTGTACTAGACTAGGAGTCATTGCTGAAACAACATAAAACTCTGCCCCACCTATATACAATCGAGCTTAAAAGCAGAGCCCCTGCATCTAGCAGCATTACCACAGAATAGTGAAAGCAGCAGGAGACCCAAGGCATTAAGTGTGTTTATGTGTGTGTATATATATATATATATATAATATATATATACACACACATGTGCAGCCTGACGAATGAATTTAAACAGTAAGGGATAGAGTCACACTTGCAATATACTGAAAACAACAAGGAAGATACAATGGCAACAGATCAGTAAGATCTCAGAAGAGCACTCCAAAGAAACTGGTTGTAAAAAGATGAGAAGCTGCGTAACAGAACAACTAAAACATAGTTACCCAAAATTTGTGTAACTTACAAAGTGTACTTGACAGACAGTCAGAAGGGCACCATAAAGCTTAGTACAAGTACTAAGGCTCTAATAAAGGATTCAATAGGATGCTGATCAGCAGCTACAATAGTGAGACCCAGAGGAAAGAAATAAATGGTATGGGAGGAAAATCAATGCTTCAAAATAAACAGAGCACAAATAGAAATACAACAGAAGATGAACCAAAGTTAATCTAGAATCATGTGTTGAAAAGCAAAAGGCAAATAAATGTTAGAAAAATGTGTAATAATGATCTTGATATGTTTGGTTAAGAACTGCAACTACATGACTGTCCCTGCTGGAAGTTGAAACTGGCTTTAATTTTCCTTAATAGTCTCCTCTCACCAGCATCAGAATGTCAAGTTTGTAAAGTGTTGCATGTTATTTAAAAAAATAAATAAATATATATTATTTAAAATATTCCAGCATATTAAATTCCATTCTTTTGTGCAAGTGCACCTCTTCAAATAGATGATATTCTTTACACTGTACTGAATGTCATGGCAAGAGGAAATAGTGCTTTATCTTGTAAAATGCTATGTATAAACTAACCAGAAGAAAGGACACAAATTCACTCCTACAATAAGCCTAAACTAATTTAAAATACACAGTAAGATGTCATGAACTGTCTACATTCTTGGAAAATAAAATGAAGTACATACCCTAAGCATTTTCATAAATATTTTCAAACATGAAGGGCAAAATAGTAGGCTCCTCAATATAAGCTCAGACCTTCAATACACTGTTCAAATTTCAAGAGGTCAGTCATTCGTAACTCCAACAAAAGTCAGGGATGAAATTCTGCACAACTTTTAGCACATCTTAAAATCAATTTATTCTTTTGGAAGCCTGGAAATTATTTTTGTAATGGATTTTTTTTTTTTTTTAAATAAAGTTCACAGGTTTCAAAATACTAGCAAGATTATTACTACTTCTTTCAAAGAAAAATGAGTTCCATTTGAGTAAGATAGTCTGCAAAATAAAAGCACTTTCTTTTATACCTTTTATCCCAAAGGATATGTGTTAACTCTAGATTTAGTTATCTGGGGATAGAAAACTCAATGTATTAGATTTGTATTGACGCATACCAATAAAGATGATGTAGAAATTATGTGAAAGCAACGTATGTGAGGATACTGGATATCTTAAGTATGTTTGATTTTAAGACTGCACATTCAGTGTCGTCATGGTCCTAAAGCAAATATCTATCCTTCTGAGATGCATAAAGTGAAGAAAAAGCTCTTCCTCTATTTCACTGCTATAAAAAAAACAAGGCTAATAAAATACTCCTAATTCCCTATTACCCATCATGTCTGATAAATAGTTTGAAATTAAAAACCTTAAAGCTTAACATATTTTTCCTACATTGTGATTCTCAATTTGTCTGTTAGCAATGCTCCTTACCAGCTTCCACCAGCTGGATTAAATAGATTCCCCACGCCCCCCCCCCCCCCCCCCAGTGAAAGCTTGTATTCATCTCTCTTCATTTTGAACATAAGAATTGATCAGTTTGGGTAGGCAGCTTTTTCAGCACATTCTTGTGACTGATAAACTATCAGCCTGCCCACAGAATACTACTTTAGAGTGCCTTTTCACGTCAATCAAATAGAGCAATAAGTTAATCCACACCAATGCTATTGAGCTCTACCCTACTAAAATCTTAAATCAATTGAGAGACATATTGTACAAAATGAATAGAATGTATGTATTACTGTAGTAGGCTAAAGTTTGGTGCTTTTCATAAAAAAAGTCAGAACCTCCGTAGAAAACACATATGCTATACAGTTTAATAAATAGCACCACAGAGTCTGTACCAATTTTTGTATTATTATAGTTCAACTCTCTTGCAATCAGTGAGCAGGTAACTATCTTCATTTGACCATGAATATGAAAAACAATGCTTAATTGATATTTTTGAAAAGTCAAGAAAAATTAGAATGAAACATTAGAGATGTTTTTATTCAAAACTGTTTCGTTAAGGTACTGAGAGCCTGTTCTCTTAATAAAAATTTCACATATTTACAGGGGAAAATTTAATTGCACATTAAAAGTAAAATATATATTGCATTTTACGAAATAAAATAGAGACTACATACTACTGAACATAAACTGGAGTAGATGTATTTGTCAAACACTTTACATATTTAAGTGTTTATCCGTATTTAAAAATGCTATGTGACTTAATAGTTTCTGTAAAATTTAATGACTTAAATAAGTCAAAGGTCATTCATAAATAGCCACCTCTAATTGCCATACTGAATAAAATACAACAGTTCAGTTTGTTACTGAAAAACACCTTTTCTCTTCACAGAGAACTTGCTCTACAGTAAAATGGTCCACAGTGTGATAGTTTTATACTTCTGTCTGTTTTTCATGATACGTGCCTTGGTACTCCACTATGTAATAAGAACATTGAACTATGGCCACTATTTTATGCAAAATCATTCATAGTTGTGAAGAGATTGAATGATGATTACATATCAAGATGCAACTTGAAAAATCCATTAACTCATTTAGCAATACGTGATTTTGATTTGATTTTGATTTTATGTATCTCATTTAAAAATCATTTATGATTTAGAAACTGTAACTGAGACCTATTACTCTGGGGGGATATTTTCACAGATATCAAAATGATTTATTTTTTTATTATTATTATATTTTTTAACTTCTCTAGATCCCAGGATATTTTCTTAACATTTCTTTTCTGGTCATTTGCATGTTTAAATGAACACACACTCTCCCAGGTTCACACATCTGTTCAAATACGTATGAAATAATTTTAAGACAGATCAAAAATTCCTGAGTTTCAATTGAGACAAAGAAAAAAAAGCATACCTTTTCTGGATCAGTTGTTGTAATGACCCACACACAGTGTGCGTTGTCTTCATATTGAACTGGATAATTTGGTGATGTAATAATCCCACTTGGTCCACGTAAATTAGAACCACATGTTCTAGCTAAAATGACAGTGAACAAGATTATTTTAATTAAAACAACCAGTCAAAAGCAAAGTTTATAAAACTGCCATAGCACTAATAACAACTTCTTAGGAAAGAATTAAAATGCTGAAATACTCTAAAACAATCTGCCTTGGAAGATATTTGATCTAGTAAAAAAAAAAAAAAAAAATCCTGAACATTTACGTACAGAGGAAGGATACTGGCACTTTTCATTTAACCAGCACAATGTTTACATTTTTTTTTATTTTTGATTTAGGCAAATTAATCTAAATTACCATATGAATATTGAAAATTACTTTCCAAAAAGCATTAAGGATAGAATTTCTAAGACATTTAAGCCTCCCAAAATATTGTAGTATCACAAGGTATTTTAAAATACTTCGATACGATTTCCAGAGAAATCAGATGGAGTTATGTAACAGAATATTTTTTAACATTCTACTGTCTTGAGTTTGGTACCACAGCACTGTGGCAACACACCAAGAAAAAGCAAGCCTAAACCACACCATTTCTAAGTACTTGGATACCATATATCTTCAAATACCTGAACTTCAGAACTTATTTGAATAATTTTTGATGTAATTTAGACTCTTCAGTTACACAAGTTCCAGCACTTGCAGTAGAAGTGACCACGTTTCCTAATAATGGTCATTCTTTTTTTCCTGAATGTTGGATTAATGTATCTAACATAATTCCAGTATTTTGGAAATTTTTACTTTTCATCTTTTCTGAAGAATTTCCTGAATTTTCTGAAGCATTTCCTTACCTCTCAGACTTGCTGGGAGGAATAAAATACCAATTGTGAGCCTCTTCTTAGACATTAATGGAAGCATGAGTGGTACAAATAGGAAATAACAAAACCACAGGAAAATTGTTTTCAGACTTTCTGTCCTTCCACCACAGTCTGTTACCAGCCATTGGTCCTTTGTGACTGGACTTTGAGAACTAACTGCATAGTCATTCCGTTGAGTCAGATATGATTCAGTTTTCTGTGAAAACATTTGGCTTTATGGCAGGGACTGTCCTAATATAGTTCTATGAATTTCACTTCATGTTTAGATACATCACAAGGAAATCTTCCATAACGATTTCAGTACAAGCCAAAACCAAAAAAAAACTAAGACACGTAGATAATTCTACCAAAGTATCACTGAGGCTTATTGAACAGTTTGCTGTGCTTAGTATGGGGAAAAAAAGAACTGGTCACATTTAAGTATCCCACTACATGTTACCTCTTAGTTACCTCTAGCATTCCCACTATCATACAATTATTAATTTAATTAATCCAGCACAAAGTACAGTAGGAACTAATCAGAGGTGCAGTTTGGTGACAACAAGCCTTCAAACACAGTTTATACCATCTCTTCTCCTGGCTTGGAAACATCTCCCTTTTTCTCAGAATTTTCTTTCAGTCAAATTCTTACTCTTTTATCTGTCTCTTATTTGATATTTTGATATAAAAAAAAAAAAAAAGAAAAAAAAAAAAAAGGTTTAAATAGACTTATATATCATAGAACCATAAAGATTGGAAAAGACCTTCAAGATCATCACCATGTTGCTAAGAACAAGGTACAACCTTTCCTTAAGCACCCACAGGGACTGTGACTCCCCCAACCTCACTGGGCAACCATCCCAGTGCCTGAGAAATGTCTCCCAGTTTCCAACCTGAACCTCCCCTGGCCCAACTTGAGCCCTTCCTCTAGTCCTATCACTAGTTACACCTGTAAGAAGAGGCCAACCCCATCTCCCCACACCTTCCTTTCAGGCAGTTGTAGAGAGCAATGAGGGTCTCTCCTGAGCATCCTCTTCTCCAGACTAAACAACCCAGGTGCCCTCAGCTGCTCCTCACAGGACTTGTGTTCCAGGCCCTTCACCAGCTTCATAGCCATCCTCTAGAACACTTCCAGGGCCTCAATGTCCTTATACTAAGGGGCCCCATTACAATAATTTATCACTGGCAGGTTTCTATGTAGAATTCAATAAAATTGTGACCATTTACATTAGCACCATTTGGCTCCTGAGGTCGCTGACAGGCCTAAATTGCACCTGACCAGCTTCACCTGGGGCCTCCCACCACACCTTGTTGTGTGCCCTGGGGATCCATTTCAGGGTGGAATTGGACTACTGGTCTCTGCCTGAGCAATGCCTCAGGAGTATTTATCTGCCTGCAGCTCTGATGCAGCAGTATCTGTACTTGCTGACAGACTTTGTTGATCCTGACCCCAACCCATGGGCCCTTGTCCCTGACTAGACTTGTCCCAGCCCTAGGGAGGTGGCTGGGACTGTAGTGGTGTCCTTGGCTGTCCTAGTCCTGTGGCTGGGCTGGTGGGGTGGGCTCTGACTGCTGGGCCCTGCTGAGCCCTGGCCACCTCGGAGTGCTGCCATCCTGGCTGCCTACTCTCCTTAACATAGCTACTGTTCAGAGTAAATAATGAAGGTGCTTGCTAACAATAACAGTTCCTGTGATTTTTGTCATTGTTGGCTTTGTAAGTCACCAGGATAAACGCAAAGTTCATCTTCTTCATTAAGTCTTTGAGGCTTCAAGTCATTAAGCCCACAGTAGTTGCATTTAGTTTATCAGATTTTCTGTGCTAAGTTGATGATTGGTTGCATAATGTGACAAATAATTTTGAATAATGTATTTTATTATTAAATGTTTGGTGTGAGCACCAGGAGTACAGGCATCTTGACGTTCAGCAAGGGGATTGGGAATAATATGGGCTGCAAATAAAATTTGTATCTCTCAGTTCTCACCATTCCCCAAACGTGCACCACAGGCAGTATTGCAATACTGAATCAGAATTATAAACCATTCAGCATAAGCAAATTATCTGTGCTTAGAAAACATAGAAATGACTTCCAGCAGCCATCTAACAACCCTCAGACAGTTGTGAAATTTTAGCTCCAGTTTTGGAAGTATGTTTGAGGAAAGCAACTTGTTTTCTGGACTGAGGTTTTAATGGAGGTATAGGACTAATTTATCCTATTTTGTTAGCAGTTTACTAGAGGCAGTAAAGCATAATAGAGATATTTGCAGATAATAAATTGGAAGGAACAGCAAACACTAGTAACAACACACAGATAATTCAGAAGCAAATAGACCCTTTTTGCTGAGCATTACTTTTGCCATGCATAAATTACTTCATCTCATTTCTACAGTGTATTAGCAAGCAAGAATAAATTCAGGAGAGAGAAAAAACAAAACATAAGAATGAACAGTGGAGTTCTGTGGATGCATTATTCTACATTAGTGTGAAACCAATTGCTACGAGAATTTATTTAGATTTTTCCTTTTAAATACAGCATTATATTTTAGATGTCCAGTCTTTACATGGATGTGCCTGTGTAAACATACCCATGTTACATAGCTTGCAATAATTTATTTTTTATATAATATAATGTAATGTATAAATATAATATAATGTAATATTTTACATTGTTATATATATAATTATATCATTAAATTATATACTATAATTATATATACATTAAATTATATTATATTAAATATTTTTATATGTTATGTATTGTATATATATTATTACATATATAATACATATAATTTTATAAAATGCTCTTATTGAGCTTACATAGACTTTTGTACTGAGTCTGGCTGGAATGGAGTTACCTTTCTTCATAGCAGTCCACGTGGTGCTGTTTTAGATTTGAGACTAAAACAATATTGATAACACACCAGTGTTTTAGATATTGCTGAACAGTCCAGAACATCAAGGCATTTGCTGTACCTCACTCTGCTTCCCTATCACATAGGCTGGGAATGGGAAAGAGCAATGCTATGGAAATGGCAATACAGCTGGGACAGGTGACCTCAGCTGACTAAATGTATATTCCATAGCATATGATATCATGCTCTACAACAAAAACTCAGGGAAAGAAGGAGAAAGCAGGCACTTTTGTGGTTATAACATTTGTCTTCCCAAGAAACTGTCACTTGTGCTGAGGCCCTGTTTTCCAGGAAAGTAGCTAAACATCTGCCTGTCAGTGGGAAATACTGAATAAATTCCTTATTGCACATGCAATTTCCTTGCATGTGCAGCTTTGCTTCACCTGTTAAGCAGTCTTAATCTCCACCCACAAGTTTCCATCTTTTGCTGTTCAAGTTCTCTTCCCCAGAGCCAAGCCTGGGAACAACATTAAGTGGGTCTCTGGGAGAGCAGATTTAAGGAAGCAGAAAAGAAAAAACACAACTGCTGTGACACAGCAGCTGGGAGAGCAAGGAGAGAGAAGCAGTCCTGCAGCCCCCAAGGTTAGTGCAGCAGGAGAGCGGGAGGTGCTCCAGGCACGCAGCAGAAGTTCCCCTGCACCCTGTAGAGAAGCCCCTGGCTGTCCCCGTGCAGCCCATGGGTCCCACAGCGAAGCAGATCTCCATACTGCAGTCTGAGCCCATGGAAGAGCCCACAGAAAAACAAGAGGTCTCCCCACACATAAATGTGGGGGGCATTTACTATTTAGTCCAACTGAATTAGTTCTACTTAAATTAGTCAAACTGAACTAGTTCTACTTAAAATGTTTTACAAGTTAAATTTATTATAGAAGAAGTAAAATGTTAAACTGTTAAAAGGGAATTAGCTTTTTAATATTGTTTCTGCATCTTTGCTCATCGACTTGGTTAACAGGCTTCAAGCTACAGAAAGATCTTTGAAAATATACTGTTATGTATATATATAAAGTGTGTGTATATATATATAATAATTTCTGATTTCTTTAAAGCATCATGCTATTGCATTTCTGTACAGAAATTATAAATTACCTTTCTACACTTAAAGAAAAGTGCCCAAGAACATCACCTACCTCGGCAAATTGGCCTGTGGTCACTCCAGGCAGCCAGAGTATCTGTCACTCTCTGGCAAGTGATGCTCTTAGAACCTTGCAGCACATAATTATCTTCACAGGAAAACTGTACGCTTGCACCAACCCTGGTAGAGAAAGGGGAGGAAGAATGGAAGAATTAAAATATATCCTAATATCACCCCCCCAAAAAAAAAAAAAAAAAAAAAAAAAAGAAAAAGTTCCACCAAATGATCGTATTTCCAGGTCCAAATGAACAAATTAGGATGGGAAATTCTAGTTCATCATTACTATATATATTAATAGAAGCAAACAAACAAACAAAACATCTTAAACTATAGGGAATGGCTCCACTGTATTCACTTTGTCTACCATTTAAAGAAATAAGGTCAGGAATATAAAGTAATTGTAATACTAATTTTCACCCTTTAAGCAATGACTTCAAAGAATACATCAAGATATACATTTGTCAATAAAATGTATAATCACTGTTCTTTCAAGCAAGAAAATTTACTCCATGAATAATTTCAACCTCTCAATTTTCTCTGAAATTCTAGTCAGTTAGGTATAGGATTTTGTTTTACATGTATTACAAAGAAATATAATTTCAGTAAACTGTAGTAGTTCATGAAAAATTCTCAACTTTGTTGAAATTTCCTGCTAAAAAGCTATGTAAAATGCTAACTTTAGGATTTCTAGCAGGAACTACTTAGGATTGAAGTACTGCTGATACATTTGCAACTCTGAAATTTTCTAACTTTTTTTTCTGAAGAATTTCATTCCGAATAATGATGACCAACATTTATGTAGAATTCATAAACTATACAGTGTCACTGTATCTCAGAGTTTTCCAAAACAGTATTTAAATTTCTGCTTCAATTTATTTCTTAGCATTCCAATTATTTGTGACATTCTTTGTTCCCCACCACAACAACCCTATTTACTGTTAGCTTTCTTGCACTTTTAAGTCCGTATCTGATAATCTCTTGTTGTATACTAAGTGGTGTTAATAAAATGGATTTATCAGTCTGGCCCTTCTAGTCACTGAGTAATAAACACCAAGGATGGATGGCAATCAGAAGGTCAGTGGTTAAAACTGTATTGTGGAAAAAAGTAAATATAATCTCATTTACTAGCAGCCTGCTTGTTTCTACCTTCAAGAACAATTATTCTGTTAGCTTTCCAGAGGACCCCCCAAAGACAAACTATATTGCTTCCTATGACGTACTTCAACACTTCTTTCACAAAACTTTTAATAGATCTTTTTTTTTTTTTATTAATATTTTAAAATTTGAATGAGATGCTACAAATCTAGGAAAGCACTGGCCTCTTCCTTCCATATGTCATGGGAAATGCATGAAATCCTTGAAGACTTGAACAATTTTCTAAAATTTTACTTTATATTTGCCATAATCTACTGCCCTTTAGAACAGTAAAACCTTTGGAAGAAGTGACTAAGCATGATTCCAAATACACTCCTCAAATGAATAAATACAAGGATAAACATGTATTATTAATAAACATATGGATACCTAAAATTTTACTAGTTTAAACCACACACTTTGATGATTTAATTTGTTTTGCTATTTATTTATATACTATATTGTATTTTTTTTTTCCAAATGTCTGGAAATAGCTTGTTTCTAAGGACTAATAACTTGAGCTTCATATATTTTACACATTTCAAACATCTTTTGAAATGTTTGAGCAAAAGCTAAGTGACACACACACACACACAAACCCACAACATGTTGACTGTAACATATTAAAAATAACCAAAAAATCTAGCAAAATCATCAAGTTGAAGAGTAAGGTAGAAACATGAAGTACTTGAAAGCTCCTCAGTGCTAGAGTTCGGGGTGGAGAGAAACTTGAATGCCAGCTAAAGGCATTAACATGTACAATCTTTTGAAACTTATTTCAAAAATTCAAATTAAATTTTGATAGGCTACAGAGGAGCAGTCATGGGTTTTACTAGAATGACTGAGATAGTTCTAGACATGGTCTATGTATGGCTACATACATAGTTCATTAAACTTACTTTAATACCAGGTAAGATCCATCCTTTTTGAAGCACCTATTGTGAAAAATCAGGTCTATGCCATCAGTCTAACAACCGATACTTTCCATGAGAGTATTTTTGAACGTAATTTTAATTCTGCAAAGGCTTGCAAAAATAATCAAAATGCTACTGAAAACATATCCTGAAGAAAATTTCTAAGTATTGAGGAATGGAGGTACAGGCTGCCAGACTGTAATATATATAAAGAAGGAAAGAGATATAAAAATTGCATCCATGTCTGAAATGCAATTAAGACAATATCATGAAGGGATGAGATTAAGGTGTTTTTTTGTTTGTTGTTGGTGTTTCTAGTTTGTATACTAATTTGATGGTATGGGGACTGAATAATAAAATGAATATATATATATATATACATATTATATAATATATACATTACAGATATCTGGATCAAGACATATAACTAGAAATTTAAGAGAACAGTTGATACTGAAGAAGCTTAGGTGAGCTGAGTCACTAAAGTATTTTCTGTTTCCAGACAATCAGATCTATCTAAATAAGTATCTCGGGATGTGATGCATCTGGACCACACAGTCTACACTTATCCTCTAAGCAATGTCAGAATTGCTGAGTCTCCTGTTGATTCTGCTTGACATTTTTCCATACAAAAATGAGGAGTCCTTTTAAAGCAGTATATCAAATAATTTGATCTGCAGTTTCAAAGGGAATGATTAATTCATTTAATCTCCAGTTGTTAAAAATTAAGGTTTTAAATTTCTTTTGTTCTCGTCTTTACCTCCCTATTTGCTGAGCAAAACTTTGACACTGGAAGTGTTTTGCTTTGTTTTGCTTAATTCTCTATGTGTATTTCAACAGGAAGAAATTAGTTTCTCCATTTTTTCCTTCTATTTTGAATGGAACTACATAAAAGCAAAAATTTGAATTATTAAAAAAGTTAGGATTTTACTGAAAGAAGCCATTTTAATATGAAAAAAGATCTGTAATAAATTATAGGAACAGGATGCTTATTTATTTTTTAATGAGTTTTGAAAATTTAAAAGTTATTTTTGTTACACATGCCAGTGGAATTGTACAAGGTGATTGTATTTTCACAATGCCATGTGCCTTACATATTTACATTATGTGCATGCAATGTTTAAGGGGAGCAGAAATGTAATTATTTATATCCATTTCAGATTTCATTTAAAAGTTCTGTGGTTTTCAGATCTCCCACAAAAATAAAACGTAATATTGACCCCAAAATTGCATTTATTATGTCCTCATTTGTCTAGCAATGTCTGAGTTGCCATTTCTCCCTCAAAATGATTCCAAATATCCACTGGGTTCTTTGAAATCATGGAAAATTGTTTCTCCTGCTTCCTGAATGAACACAGTAAAAGCGTGGCAGAAGGACAGAATGAAAAGGTTAATATTTCAATACCTTTTTCTGCGTCATGATATTAGAATGAATGCCATTATTGTGCTGAAAACAATGAAACCCTTTTCAAAAAACTTGTCATCACTGATACAGTTGGCTATCAGGCTGACTTGAAAATAAACCCTCTGCCCTTCCATCAATCCCAATCACAACACGTCTTTCAGCAGACTGGAAAAGATTTTGAATAATGTGCATTTTCATATGTCTCAGTTCAGATTAATATCTACATTTGGCACTGTTCTGACAAGAACAATAGCTCCTTCCGGTGTCTATATTCAACTCTTAATAGAAAAGAAAAGAAAAACTGTTGCCTCCACAGTGTTTTATTTTCATTGCACTGGAGACACGCAAGCAATAGTATTATTCCCTTAAATATAGAAGAGCTTAATTTTTCATTTCAGAGAAAGAAAAACTAAATTCCAGCCAAATTCTCTTATTTAAATATCAAACTAGACATAGATAGCTACACTTTAAAACAGCTAAGATAGCTTTTAAATAGATATAAAAAATGAGTTGATAATACATGAAAAACATTTGCCGGTACGTAATTAGCTTTCAGATAACAAATAGGGTTTAGAAACAAAATACTTTTTTTTTTTTTTTTTTTTTTTTTCTCTCAGAATTGAAGACCCACAATATGCAGAGAAATAATAAGTGATCAACATATCATATTGATATGTTTTATTTATCATCTCTTACATGATGTTTCTTTTGCTAGTTTTGAACACTTTATACATTCACTTTTCCCTGTAAACAGGAAGATACATTAGGTGAAAGGAAAGTATTATTAGAGGATGAATGGGGTGGAGGAAGGAGGTGAATAGCCTTGCTCTGTCAGTTGAGTAAGCATTGCCCATAAGAGTAATCTTTTAAGATTACTTACATTCAGTCATAAGAGGTTGTCAGCATAATACAGTTATGTATGTTTGTTGGGGTTCTTTGACATTAGATGGTCTCAGATATCTTAAAATATACTTTGAACTTTAAGGTTCTTTGGGGCTTTCCCTCTTGAGAATTTCATGCTCATTTCATGTTGAGCTCTCCCAGTTTTCGGATGTTTACACCTGTTTCATCAAAATAGTTTTAGATCCCTTTCTCTTCCAAACCCAGGCTACAGCTAGAGGAGAAGAGAAACTTATTCTTTTTCCTATCTTACAGCTTAACAATGCATGTGCAGTCATTGCTTAATGATTATTCATACGCTGCTGATTTGGACCATAACTAGATGGATGAGAGTCTGCTCAGCCCATTCTGTATAACAAACATAACATAAACACTTAAAATCTGCACAAGATTCATAGATTCATAGAATAAATCACGTTGAAAGAATCATAGAATTATAGAATCTTGGAAACATAGAATGGCTTAGGATGGTGGTGACCTTAAAGACCACCTAGTTCCAACCTCCTGAAATAGGCAGGGATGCCACCCACTAGACCAGGTTGCCAGGGCCTCATTCCTGGCCTTGAACACCTCCAGGGATGGGGCATCCACAGCTTCTCCAGGCAACCTGTGCCAGTGCCTCACCAAATTCTGAGGGAAGAATTTCCTCCTAACCTCTAATCTATATCTCCCCTCTACATAATAGTTCATGTTAAAACTATTCCCCCTTGTCTTGTCATTGTCTTCCTGAGCAAAACAAAAAAAAAAGAAGTCACTCTCCATCTTTTTTTAAAGCCTCCTTTAGGTACTGAAAATCTGCAATAATGTCACCGCTGAGCTTTCTTTTCTCCAGGCTGAACAGTCCCAGCTTTCTCAGCCTTTCCTCATACGAGAGGTGCTGCAGCCCTCTGAACAACTTCCTTGCTCTCCTCTGGACCCGTTCTAACAAATCAACATTATTCTTGTGTGGCAGACGCCTGACCTGGATGCAGGACTCCAAGTGGGAACTCACAAGGGCAGAGCAGAGGGGGTCAATCACCTCCCTCAACCTGCTGGCCTCTGTTGATGCAGCCCAGGATGCTGTTGGCCTTCTGGGCTGTAAGTGTGCACTGCTGGCTTATGTCAATATTTTTATCCACCAGAACCCCCAAGTCCTTTTCTGCAGGGCTGCTCTCCATAAGTTCTCCCAGTCTGTCCTTGTCTTTGGGATCGCCCCAACCCAGGTGCAGCGCCTTGCACTTGAACTTGTTGAACCTCATTAGGTACACATAGGCCCACTTCTCAAGCCTGTCCAGATCCCTCTGGATGGCATCCCTTCCTTCTGTTGCATCAACTGCACCACTCAGCTTGGTGTCTTCTGCAATCTTGCTTAGGGTACAATCAATCCCATTCTCTATATTGTTGATAAAGATATTAAACAGCACTGATCCCAAGATAGACTCCTGAGGCACACTGCTCGTCACCAGCCTCCACCTGGACATCACTGACCACACTGGCTAGAGCCCTCAAGTCAATTCTTTATCCACTCAATGGTCTACCCTTCAAATCAATTTCTCTCCGATTTGGAGATCAAGATGTCATGTGGGACCGTGTCAAAGTCTGTACAGAAGTCCAGGTAGTTGGCATTGGTTGGTTTTCCCTTGTTGACTGATGCAGTCACTCCATCATAGAAGGCCACCAAATTGGTCAGGCATGATTTGTTCTTGGTGAAGCTGTGCTGGCTGTCTCATATCACCTCATTGTCTTGCATGTGCTTTGACATTGCTTCCAGGACAATCTGTTCGATGGTCTTCCCTCACAGAGGTGAGGCTCACCAGTCTGGAGTTCCCTAGGTCCTTCTTTTTAAAAATGAGAGTGATGTTTCTCTTTTTTCAGTCACCAGGGACTTCACCTGACTGGTCTGACTTTTCAAGTATGATGGAGAAAGGCTTGGCAACTACATCAGCCGGTTCCCTCAGGACTCTGAGATGCATGTTGTGAAAGAGGCCTCTGGAGGACATTTAATCTAGAGACACCTACTCCAAGCAAGTTTAATTAGGACAGTGAGCTCAGAACCTTGTTCAGCTAAGCACTGGATGCCTCCCCGGATTTCATAAACTCTCTTGAAAACTTTCTCTAGTGTTTGACCATCTTCACACATTATATATATGTATATATATATAAATTAAATAATCCTGTATCTAATAGGAATTTCCCATGCCCCAGCTTGTGTCCATTGCCTCTACTGTTGTTGCTGTGCACCTCTGAGAAGAATCCAGCTTTCTCTTCTCTGCACCCTCCTCTTTAGTAGATGTAGGTTGCAACAGTATCGTTGAGATTCTGTTGAGGCTGAGCAAACCCAGCTCTCTTAGCCACTTGTTGTATGTCACATACTCGCCTTCCTGACCTGCTGAACTCACTCGTATCTATAGTTAATGGACTGAGAATTCACTTCCAGTGTGAGTTCATTCTATTTTGCATTAAACATTTAAGTTAAGAGGTTACATCTTTCTAGAGATGCTTGTTTCTCTCCACTAATAGCAGAGTGATTCTAGATGCTGCCTATTGCTATTTGTTCAGCTAAGTATTTGATTTGGAGGAATTCAGAAAAAGAGGTATGCTCTGTACCCTTTATGTAATGAGGAGAGTGCTAAAACAGAGGAGGAAAACTGATGCATATTTTTACAGATATTAAAGTAAAATACTCTTCAAAATAACAGTAAATGTATGCAGGTTTCACTAAGATGAATACACACAGACATCCCACAACATCTTGAGAAATAACTAGATTTTAGTATCCCATTTTTACCCAGTCTTCTTCCAGCTGAAGTTTCTCTCCTCAACACATCAAGCATTAATTAAGGCCTAGATAAAACTTGCATTTGTTTTAATAAAACAACAGACCTTCAGAGAGGAGTGGCATATTATATTTTTGTAGCTTACAGTTTCCCTTGCAGCAGCTGTACATGCCAAGTTGAATCACAATATATAGAACAGATAACAGTAAACATCTGCTGGATGTTTCTATAATATTTTATCCTATGTATTGAAAAGCTTATTTCAGTTTATTATTTTTAAAATACATTTAAGTATTGTCCAGTCGGTAAGGAAATCATGACTTTGCATACAACTGATTCTCTTAACATTGGAGTTGTTTATGAGTTCTCAAACTCCTTTGAGGGTAAATTGAGAAAAATCCAAAGAAGGTTAGTCAGAAGTAGAATGATTTTTTAAATGATTCTTCCCCTGTCCATTATGCCCTTGATTTGAACAGGAACAATAAGCTTGATTAACCTGCTCCGGAGTTGCAGAGACCTTTCACAATTTCTTCTAATTCCTATAAAGTTTTCCTTTCCATTCCTTCTTAGGTCTGGTTGTCCATTCCCTGCTGAGTAATTTATAAATCTCTGCTTGAGCTGAAGGTTCCATCTCCTTGCTTTGACTCTCTTCTTTGCAACACCTTGAAGTCTTGTTTTTTTTTTTTTTCCCCAAGAGGGAAAGAAAAACCTTCATCTAGGACAGATGAATAGACAGGAGTCTATTTGACCTCATCTTCTTTTTTTAATGAATACAAACATAGTCTGAAAACAAACAAAGCAAGGAGACAACATACATCCCTGTCTCAGACAATGAAGTTGCCATGTTTTCCAAGCCTTTTAACAACCTTTATATAGTGGGAAAACAAACAATTTTCTCTGTTCCCTCTTCTATACTCTCCAGAGAGTTCTGCCTTTTCATACACAGACAAGATTATTAGGTTCTAAAATCCCTTTTTAAAATGAATTAATTTAAAAGAAGAAATGAAAGCATAAAACAATCAAGAGCTGCAGTAGACCGGAACTATTTTGACAAAGACTCAACACATTCAGAACTACAGAGAGAATGAATATCTGCAGCTGCATGTTCTGTACCTATAAATATCTTCTTAATCACAAATACAATTAAACATGCCTACCTGAAGTCAGAGCCCACCCTTTTCCCATTCTCAGGAATTCCAGGATCAGGACATGTATCAGATGCAACTGCATCTCCACCTTGGGTCACTGCAAAATAAAGGTAAAAAAAAAAATAATTAGTCATGGATAATTGACGAGATGACTCGTCAATTTTCCCATACATTAACATATATGGCCAGAATCTAACCATATGCATATTAATATTTATTTTTCTTGAAACAATATGAATTTTGACAAAAAAATAAGCCTCATTAAATTGAGTTCTTGGATGTACTGTTTATTTTCTTTAGTTATGATTAAAAAAAATCAAACATTTTTCTTCTGGGGGAAAATAAATGATTGATTTCCCATAGTCAGTCATCTTTTTATGTATGCCCTAGTATTCATGACTTCTCTCAGACAGGAAGAACAACATTCACAAAGTCACCTCCTGAAATATTCACAGCATGGCATTGTGAGACTACAGTTTGAGAAAATTATATCTCCCTTAAGCTTCTGTCCATAATACTTGAAACATACAAAAGCTAAGATCCCAACTGTAATGCTGTAATGCATATTTTTATGATATAGTTCATCTAAAAAAACATACAGAAAACCCCAAAGAGTGATGTATTTGTAACCAGGTGAATATCTGTATATGAAATCGAGCTTTAAAATTTCTTTTTTTTGTGCTTTCAGTTAAAAAAGAAATGAGAAGATGGCCTACACTCTTCCATTCCTTTTGTCCATTCTGGATTGTCAGGCATTTAATTTAATATCAGTTATGTAGTCCTCTCAAAACTCAAAATGAATTGAGCATTCAATTTTCACTTTTTAATTCTGAATTTGTAAAAAAGTGCTTAAGGAATATGTGTAATTAAAAGTAATTAGTCATAAAGAAAAAAAGTAAGGGAGCACAAGGCTTAATGCATACACTTTCTTTCTACACATATGTGTGTATATGCATAGGAAGACACACTTCTCCACAAAAGTATGGAGCTACTTGAAATTTGTGGATCTCATTTTCATCTTAAAAAATTTTGGGAAAACCATTAATAACAAGGTAGAATGTTCTTCCTGAATAATAATAATAATAATAACAACAACAACAACAACAACAACAACAACAACAACAATAATAGTTGGTTGTAATATTTTAGCTGCACAAAATAAATTACAGAAGCCTGAGTGGATTACAGATGACAGCATTATGAGTGAAAGGTGAGCAGAGATCAGATGTAAAAAGTGGTTGGTTTTCCTACACAGTGATGTAATTTCAAATTGAATAGTGTCAGAAAGAATGGTGACAAGCAGGATATATACAGTCAAATGGTAAGAGGTATAAATCTTCAGCAGCATCAGAGACGATTAATTTATATGAAAACCAGTGTTTTACAAGAGACCCAAAGATAAAAAAAAAAAAACAAAAACCTGCACTGCAGCACTACAAAAAATTAATTCAGGAACTAAGGACAAAGCTCTTTGAAGTACCAAAATGCTTGATTTGAACATTTTGAAGAAGATAGCTTCTTCTTATAATAGAGAAACTGCAACAATTACAGTATATTTTAAGATTAGTTATTTTTCTTTTCTGTTTTGGCATATAGAATGTTTTAAAAATATACAAAAGGAAAGGAACCACCTAATTTTTGCATTATTTTTTAACTCTACTTATTGTATATTGTCTGTCCAGAAATATTTCTTTTTATAAGTTAATTAGCAATATACGCTACATAATAATAATAATAATAAACCTGAAAAATAAATAAAGTTTGAGTAAAAATCCAGTCCAGCTTGACAAAAAAAAAAAACAAACAACTACAAGTCACCATCCTGAAAACACTTCAAACCAAGAGCCCAGTCCTGCTAGTTTCACTTGGATTAATAAAGATTTGTGTGTGTTTGTGAATAAGGGCTTTCATTACAAGTTTCTAGTACCTGGTAAACATGCATTTTAATCCGAGAGTTTAACTTTGTAGTTTCTCAGGAAGTGTCAGCATTGAAATGCTTTTATAGTAAAAAAATAATAATTTTGCTAAATAAACAGCCTGCTTGTGTTCCTTAAAATAAATAAACTGCCTACTAGCAATTCTTCCGTTTTTCAGTAAAAAATAAACACGCAAAAAAATAAACATTTATTGCTTTGGGCACAGAAATGTAGCTTTGTTACTGAGAGTGGGGTTCAATTTTGACTACTTTATCACCAAAAAAATGAAAATAAGGAATTTGACAGTTATTCAATGAAACAGTTATTCAACATACCAAGTTCACTAAAACTGAAACAACTTATAACCACTGTAGTACCAGGTAGAGAGCACTGCATTTCCTATGATGTTTTAAGTGGAAACGCATTGCAGTGAATCTTTTGCAAACATATATACAAAATGCATAAGTATTTTGTTTTGGACACCAGGAAATGTTGACTGAAACCTTACTTATACTACTGAATGAAATGATCTCCCCAGATGGAAGCTCGTCTTTGCAAAATTTTCCTCTCAGACACTACTTTCCCCTGTCAACACATTCTCACATCAGTATCAGGCTGCCATTTACCCAGAGAAATACTGCCTCTTGAAATGGAGCAGGTATCATCTGTCTGGAACTCAGCACATCTTCCTGGATGTCTACAGTCCTTGCTAAACATTGCTTGAGTTTTACCTTCTACTTTCCCCAATGAACTGTCAAGTGTTTTTTTAACAGATGGTGGTTGTATGACATGCTGTCAAAACAAAATAAATCCAATTCCCTGTAAAACAAGCCTGTCTGTTTTTATCTTTCCATGTGGGGAAAAAAGAATAAATTTCACAAATTAATGAAACCATTTATTAATTTTAGATATAAATCAAAGACACCAGGGACTTTAGTGCATATATGTATATATAAATATATAATTTTACATGTCAATACGCTTAAAACCTTTACCTGCCAGTATTTTTTAATTTACTTAAAATATCTTTTAGCATTCAGACTAAGAGCAGATGAAAAGATGCCTAAACAAATCCCTGTCAGAAACTTTTATCTTGTGTCAATCCTGTCTGATTTTTCCTTTATCCACAGCAGTGGAGCATTATCCACTGCTACTGAGATCTATAACATGTGGGACAAGAAAGTATCATCTGTGATTTGAGTATCTCTGTTCCTGAATATGTTTAATCCTTGCAGTCTCTTTCTAAAGGCCTTAGACATTTGCTTCAATTCATCCAGTCACTTGCCCAAACTTTCATAATACCTTTAAAGAAAAATGCTTCTGTGTGCCCTTGAAAGACCTGTTTGTGCTCTCTCAAAATGATCTTGTATAAGGTTACATTTACCCAGGGCTTTATAGTGTTTCATACTTTTTGCATCTTTCTTCTGATTTCACAGAAATGGAGAATCACAGAACGGTTGAGGTTGGATGCGACCTCTGGAGGTCATCACATCCAACCCTTCTGCTCAAGCAAGTACACCTAAAGCCACTTGCCCAGGACCACATCCAGGCAGTTTCTGAAGATCTTCAAGGAGGGAGACTACAACCTCTCTGGACAACCTGTGCTAGTGCTCAGTCATCTGCAGGGTAACGTATTTTCTGATGTTGGAACCTCTTGTCTTTAAGTTTGTGCCCATTGCCTCTTGTCCAGTCACTGGGAACCACTGAAAGGAACCTGGATTCATCCCCTTTACACTTTTCCTTCAAGTATTTATATACACTGATAAATCTCTCAAGTCTTCTCTACTCCAGGCTGAAGACTTCCAGATCTCTCAGTCTTTCCTCATGGGAGAGATGCTTCAGTGCCCTCAGGCTCTTTGTTGGACTCTCTCCATTACATCCATGTCTCCCTTGTAGTGGAAGCATGGAACCTAGAACTGGACACAGTGCTCCAGGTGTGGCCTCACCAGTGCTGATCAGAGGAAAAGGATCACCTCTCTTGACTTTTTAGCAACACTTTGCATAATGTAGCCAAGCATACAATTAGCCTTCTTTGTGGCAAAGGCCCATTGCTGTCTCATGTTCATATGGTGTCTAGCAGGACCCCCACATCCATTTCTACAAGGCTGCTCTCCAGCTAGTCAGCCCCTGGAATGCATAAGGCTGTTCTTCCCCAGCTGCAGGACTTTGCACTTCCCCTTGTTGAACTCTGTGAAGTTCCTGTTTACTTTTTCACATCAAACATAAATTACTTCTCTTTACTTTCAAAGCTCAGTCAGAGACTACCTCAATTTTAACTATCATCTCAATTTTTCATTTTAGAATTTTCAAATTTAAAAACAAGGAAGGTATGAAAGAAAGTGGAAGTAATTTTTCTATGTAAAGATTTAAAAATTTAGAAATTAATATAAATTATGTAGTAACTTTGGCACAACCATGCACTCATTAGTAGTGTTTATCTTAAAATACTAGCAATATTTCTAAATATTGTGAACATAAACTGAACATTTTTAAGCCTGTATTTAATGACAAAGAAATTTAGGACACCAAATTGTTTTAAATCACACACCTACATGTATTTTCTAACTCTTAATATCAGCCTTTTATTCCTTGAAGATCTTCAAAAGCTCTGCTTTTGAGACATCTGCCTCAGGCATCAATGCTTGAGCAGGAGTGTTGGATGTGATAACCTCCAGAGGTATTCTTAAAACATTCTCAGTATAGCCTTTCTGTTTACAAAAAAAATAAGTTTAGATGTATATAATGCAGGCAAATATCAAAGTAACATATTGCTTTACATAGATGATTCCTCACACTTTATCCTAATTGCACACAGTTCTTCAAGGCACCATCAGCTAGAGAAAACACTGTATATTCCATGACACTAACATCAGAAAAAGTATTTGAAGTCACAGGGTAGGGAGAACAGAGAGGAAAGATTCTAGTCAGGTTTATTTATTTATTTGTTTATTTTTGAAATAGTAGCTACGGTAGAGTATAACAGAACTCTGTCTTTTTCTTCTTTTAACAGAGAGTTTGAGAACATCAGAGATGCTTCAACCACCAGACATGTCTTTGGTATAGAGACAGAGCATTCTCAGTGGACAAATTTTGACTCTGGAACTTCATATTATACGGCAAAACTAAGAATTTGGAGGCCTTTCTGCAGAAATATTGGAAGAGAAGTGAGTTCATTAACGTAATGGACAGTTTTTCAGACTATATACAACTTCTATGATTAAGACTTGATTTGGTTTATCAAATTTCCATTTTATAACAAGACCTATTCTTTCTTTTACTGAGAACAAATCAACCTGATTTCTTCCATTTTTTTTTTTCAGATAGTGTCATGTGGACTATAGTTTTGACAGTTTTGGAAGTTGTGTATTGTTTTACTTGGTACATAACCTAGTAAAACTAGAACTCCTGTAAGATGTTTCACATGTTCTGATTCTTACACAACAGTTCAGAAGAATGACTGGTAGTAACTGTAATCAGAAATCAGACTTTAAAAAGTCTTGATCATGACGTAAACAAATAGCAGACACATTAATATCCTTATTTAACTCAGCATTTGGGAAGTTTTTAACCTTAATCAGACAGTAGTATTAAGCGGGAAAAAGGGATGGTGCAACACACATTTCACGCAGCAATACAAGCAACACAAGATCTCCCATGTTACAGTATCAGTCCTACTCCAGATCAGCTGCCCTGCTTTAGATGCATTTGGAATCTCAATTTACATTAATGATCTACTCATGTTCACATAAATCATGTGATACATACTTTGAAGGGCTAGACTTTGCAGCAAAAAAAAAAAAATAAAAAAAATTATGTATAGATGAATTATACCACATATATTTCTTCAGTACCCATTGGTAACAAATAGTTGGTATCCATATTTCAAGCTGCAACACCTCAATTTTAATAGGTTTTGGCAGTCTCTTTGGTCCTTTGGTCATTTACACATTCTCCTAGTGATCTAGTGATATTTTTTTTTTTAAAAAAAAGGAAAAAAAAAAAAAAAAACATAAACCCAGGCACATATATTCATTCAATAATATGTTCTGAATGCTTTTCAAATTAAACCAAAAAATTACCAGAATCACCTACAAGACAGCCTTGTCAAATCCTGCCTGGAGGTTAAAGAAAATAAAAGACCCCAAAATGCACTGTGGAAAGATATTATAAGAAATGGCAGTGTTTCTAGTGCAGACTGACAAGTTGGTAAACTGAACAAGACTTTACAATGAATGAGTACTTTATCTCTCTATTATGATGCAAATAAAATCTGACATGTAAATAGCAGCCTCTTTCCAGCCAAGAAATCACACATAAGTGCAATGACACTGTATCAGTCAAACAGGATAAGATCTGCACTAATTAATGAGACATCTTTATTATTTGTAAGTTCTATACATTTACATTTATTTACATTTATTTACATTTTAATTCTGAAGTTTGATTCAAATATATATATAAATATTAAATAATTCTAGATATAATTTTGGTCATTAAATGATTTTGCTTCAAAAGCAAACCCAAAACATTTCAATTATTCTTTATGAAATGCACTTGAAGTTACTTGTTATGTATAACAATGAAAACCATCATTGCTGGAAAAGAAAAATAAATCCATATACTTAATTTTCTTGACATGACAATCTGTGGAGTAAAAGTAAAAAAGATTATTATTGTATAAAATTCTGGAATATGCTGGAGATTTCTTTTTTATTTATTTAAAAATTTTGAATTAATGGACGAAAAGGAAGATTTTAGGATACAAAAGCTTCAATTAGCAAGTTTATTCATAGAATTTACTGAATGAAAGTTTCCACAATAAGTATTGCTATGCTTGAAAATATTGCTTTATGCTTGAAAATATCAGTTATTCCTATCCTGAGGATAATTTCAAGCTTTCAAATTTTTTGAGTTATGCAAATAAAAATGAAAGAACGAATGTGGGAAAATTTTTAATGGTCAGGCTGTCTATACATCAGAAGGTTTTTTTTTTGTTTGTTTGCAAATACATTTTTTGGGGAGATTTCCAATGTGTTGCACCTACTAGCAGTGGTTGATTACTGACAACCAGACAGAAAGAAGAGAAGGAAGTGATAAGCAAGGGAGAACAGGCAATTAAAGTTTTGTTGTTCAACAGTTAAACTAGTTTCAGGAAGCTAGTTCAAAGTCTTTGTCATGAAATACTGAGTATCCTTTGCTAATTGCATACACCAGATTTTCACAGAATCACAGAATCACAGAATCACAGAATTTCTAGGTTGGAAGAGACCTCAAGATCATCGAGTCCAACCTCTGACATAACACTAATAGTCCCCACTAAACCATATCCCTAATCTAAACACCTTTTAAAGAGTTCCAGGGATGGTGACTCCACCACTTCCCTGGGCAGCCTGTTCCAATGCCTCACAACCCTTTCAGTAAAGAAGTTCTTCCTAACATCCAACCTAAAACTCCCCTGGCTCAACTTTAGCCCATTCCCCCTCGTCCCGTTGCCAGGCACATGGGAGAATAGACCAACCCCCACCTCGCTACAGCCTCCTGTAAGGTACCTGCAGAGTGCGATAAAGTCACCCCTGAGCCTCCTTTTCTCCAGGCTGAACAATCCCAGCTCCCTCAGCCACTCCTCGTAGGACTTGTTCTCCAGGCCCCTCACCAGCTTCGTCACCCTTCTCTGGACTCGCTCAAGCACCTCGATGTCCTTCTTGTAGCGAGGGGCCCAAAACTGAACACAGTACTCGAGGTGCAGCCTCACCAGAGCCGAGTACAGGGGGACGATCACCTCCCTAGCCCTGCTGGCTACACTGTTTCTTATGCAAGCCAGGATGCTGTTGGCCTTCTTGGCCACCTGAGCACGTGTTGAATTCATCAGATCCAAGGAACCGACAATTGAGTTTGCCTGAAACAGACCAACTATGGTCCATAGCATGCTTCCAACTTCCTTCAACTGAAGGTACACACACAAGCTACTATTGCCAACAAGTACTGTTAACTCAAGTGCAATAAATAACTCCAAAATGCTGCAATTTTCAGATAATTAAAATTCACTCCCCAATGATAAAATACAGTTCCAGCCCATGGAATGTACAAGTTAGCATTTTGTTTGCTATTATTAAGGAATTTAAACCATAAACTATAGTAAGAATACCTTAAGACTGCAAAATCTATCACTTACTAAGACTTGCTAAACTGAAGCTCTCCATACCTGAGAATGTACAATCATTTTTGTTGTTTAATTTATGATTTATAAAAGTTATCAATTTCAAAACATTGCCCCTTCGTTAATCCTGTTGGTAAATAATGATCTAAATCACGTTTTTACGTTGCTCAAAGTCACAAAGGGAAGACAGACAAAAACCGTTCTCACATCACCGCCTAACAACTGTATTGTGCTATATTTGTGGCTTGCTTAGAGTAAAACTGTTCAGGGCTCACCTATAGTCATAAAGCCTCGCAAGTTCTTATAACATAAAAGAGTTTTCATACAAAGATACTAGAAACTCTCTAGTGACTAGTTTTCAAACTGGACTTCAGAATCCAGTATTATTTCATGACTTGCTGCAGGTGATGATATTTTTGCACCTTTTCCAAAACCCAGAATTTGGCAGAAAAGTACTTCTTTCCAATCATGAGGAAGTATTTTACTGTATCACCATTATATAATACTCAAACAAAGGGAAATGGAAAATCCTGACTTCAGTGAAGTCAGATAGAGAGTGTAAGACTAGTAATGATGAGAAGGAAGGATTTAATCTGATCAGCAAAATATACATTTTTTTTTTTTAATAAACACATTACCATTTATTTTGCATGCCACGTGACATGAAGGAGAAACAACAATTTTATATGCAAATGAAACAGCCATTACATATTTGTCTTTTGCAGACCACACACTGAGCTATGAGTAAGGTTTAAACACATAGCTCAAAGAAACAAGAGTTGCTTTTTCCAGTGCTACTTCATTCAAAATGTAAGAAATTTGGTAATTTACTGTGAAACAACAATGCTGATGAGGAGTCAGTAGTAAAGAACCATTTTATGGGATATCCAGAAGCATTCTTTTCAAAAGAAATAAACCCAACCTGTTGTTTTGTCTCAGTGGCATAGAAGTTGGGAAAATTCCATTTTTCACCAGTGTCAGGTTATAAAGTTACCCTACAAAGCTATTTACTTGTAAATATACTGCCACTTTATAACATAGTTTATTGATTCACAAGGCAGTCTATCTCTTTTATTTTAAAATAGCTATCTAGCATGTTACTGAATACTGCCATTTCTGCAGTAATCCTGAAATGACTATAAATTTTAATTTTAGATATCAGTAAGCTTTAAAATGACTGCGTTTAAATAATTTTTCACTTCCTTCATTACTATTTAATATAATTATACATTTAATGTATTTTACATGTACATATAGATGTATAACATTGATTTTTCAATCAATGTGCTACCTGCTATTTAGTGTGGCAACTGTTATTAAAGTTTTGGTTGGCTTTTCAGGGTGAAATGTCTAGCTCTGTGTAACAAGTTTAAGAGGTCACAAAATAGTTATGGGCATACTGCACTGATAATTTAACTTTTCTATATAACATTTAGGATTTTGCATTCAACTGATATAACCTGGTCCAGCGTCCGAGGTTTGCTGAATTTAACAAATATAATTTGACTTTGAGAAAGAGTTTAAAATTGTAAAATAACTGCTAACTACTGGGTAGCCTACTGGGGTGGAGCTGTTTTAGAGTTTAAGATAACTTGATACATAGCAGTGCAGTTCCTTGGCCTTCCTCTGAGTTTTCTGTGACCTTGTGCAAGCTATTTAGGACACCATCTAATGTGAAACCTAGATAGAACATTAAAGCTTGTGACCAAAACTAGTCCTGAAGTTAAGCTGTTCTCTAAAGCTGGAGGCACTTAAATTATGAGTGGTCCTCACTTTCTTCCCTTAAGTTTCACCTGCTTAATAGCTGTAGTTTTGACAGGACTAAGCACTGTACCATCTCCTTCTCTCTAGATGAGCTCAGAATGCATCTACACATCTATGATGTCACCAAGAAGACTGAATTTCTCACAAAATAGGGAACAGACCAGCTGATAATGATTTTCTTTAAAGGTGCAGCTGAGTAGTTAGAGGCGTGTTTTCTGTAAAATGCCCAGGTCATAAATCTACTAATACAGTGGTGTGGTTAGCTCTCTCCCCTTATCTCTTGTTGAATTTAATATGTATGAGTACAAAAAAAAAAAAAAAAAAAAAAAAGCTACTTGGGTCAGATGAAAAAAAAAAAAAAGTCCGTAAGTATGACAAAGATACTCAGGCAGTGAAAGACATGAATTCCAAACATTGTGGTGAGCAATTGTTTTCAGATATAACGTTAATAATTCATATATAGAAGCTTTTCTTTTCAGGTCTCTCTGAGGGCAAAAATATTCTGATACACAGGAAAAAAAAAATCAGAGAAGATCTGATTTTCTGGTATATAAACAGGTTTAATAGGTATGAACACTATGAAATTCATATAATGTGTGGACAAGCATGCTTACTGTGACAGCAGAAGAGAATTCTAGTCTCTATCTTAAATGGCATAATCATTAAAATTTCAGTCTTTCCACTGATTATGTTTATGGAAGAAATTGAATAAAGACAGTATAAGATCTGTCTTATTTCCTGACTCAGAAAAAAAAAATAATCATACTAAAATCATAAAGGGGGTCAGGAACAGACTGAATCTATTAATAGGATATATATCCTGGTTCAAGTTGAAAAGGAAGAGATGGTGGCTTTCCAAAGTCATGACGTTTAACAGAACCAAGCCATTAATTTTGATGGTGTGATTTCTGTGCTTACTTCAACTAAATAGATTTTTTTTTTTTTTAATACAATACACATTTTATTTGGTAATAAAGTAAATAATTGTGTGAATATACCAAAATTAAGTTTTGTTGGTGGTGGTGGTGGTGGAGGTGGTTTATTTGTTTATTTGTTTTGTTTTGTTTTGTTTTGTTTTACATATATTAACACTGTTTGGTAGTGCTTGTGACTGAAGTTCACTGCAGAGATACCTATATTTAACTGGCAAGAATAAATATCATAGGATCATAGAAACACAGAATAGCTTGGGTTGGGTTGGAACTAGACCACCTAGTTCCAACCTCTGCAATAGGCAGGGATGCCACCCACTAGACCAAGTTGCCCAGGGCCTTGTCCAACCTGGCCTTGAACACCTTTCAGGGATGGGGCATCCACTGCTTCTCTGGGCAACCTGTGCCAGTGCCTCACCAACTTCTGAGGGAAGAATTTCCTCCTAACCTCTAATCTAATTCTCCCTTCTTTTAGTTTAAAGTCATTCTGCCTTGTCCCATGTCTGCCTCAGGAAAAAGTTGCTCTACATCTTTTCAATAAGCCCACTTTACATATTGAAAAGCTGCAATGAGTTCACTCCTGAGCCTTTTCTTCTCCAGATTCAACAGCCCCAGCTCTCTCAGCCTTTCTTCACAGGAGATAAATATAATTTGATAAATATCAAATATCTAGCTACAATAAGGGATGCACAACACTCTCAAGAAATAAATTCAGTATATTCCAACTAAACTTCGCATTACTAAAGTTAAAGTTCTTATGGTTAAACCTGCAAGCAATCTGTCTGTGGATATACCAGAAGCTAGATAAGAATTACAGTTCCCAAGAACTCCAAGTTTAATATTTAACATGCAGCCACAGTAGATGACTCCTCCAATGGTCATTTTGATCATTTAGATCCCCAAGTAATGTTGTGTTTAAAGTGACATTTCAATAGCTAAATCCAAAAGTGAGTCATGACCATTTACTTTTGTGAGCATCTGAAATTCAAGTAACACTTTTTTTTACACTATTTTGTGCAAAATACATCTGTTCAGAATAGAAACTATTCCTTATGCTTATCTGCCTATTCTATTAAAATAAAGCAATGATCTTTGCTTCCTATTGGGTACCCTGTTCCAAGAGGGACTTCAGCATTGTGAATCCTTAGCACAACAAAGCACTTTCTGACAACTTAGTATGAAATGCCCTAGCTCAGGGATAGGATTCATGGCATATATATTTTTATAGTAGTTACATTCCCATATGCACTTTTCAAGCTCCTACTCAGCAAAAAATGATGATAACATTGTGTGCAGGCATCAGAAAATATATGGAAATTTGTAATAAGAAGGACCATACCAGAAATCTCAGCACCATTTTTTCTCATAAACATATGTTTTAAGCACTTTTTTTCAAAAGTTGGTTGAAAAAAATGTATGCGATTGTTTCCATTCCTCACTTGAAAGTATCCAGTAGCTATTAAAACTACCTAAATTGACATTTAAATACCATGAATCTGCAGGGTGGATGTTTTATGACACTAATTCAAAAGACAGAATTTTGCCTTTCAAGTGGAAGTGCAAGAACTAGAATAGCAGCAGTACGTAATTTGTACTGATGTTTTACACAGAGTAGCTCAGAGTATACTTGAAGTAAGACTATAATGCCTTGTGGCCTAAATTGTCTATAAATGCTGTAATTAGGGGCAGTATTCCAAAAGAGAAAAACACTGTATCATGGATAAGTGAACAATCTCAGAGCAGAACATTTCTCCAAATAAAATATGTTCCATTTTTTTTCTCTAATTCTGTAAAGTCTCAGTTTCAAGTTATAGAGTAATGAAGTAAAAAAACATCAAAATAAGTGTTTTTCTTTTGCACATAATGATGTGCAGCTGTATACAATATCTCATACTCTGGTTATCTTTAAAACATACAGCACAAACATTTAAAACACTATTTCAGCTTGGCTCTTTTTCCCCCTTCATTGAGATTAGCAGGCTGGATGTCAGCTGCAACATGTTATGCTTTGACTGTTCCCTCCAAATCTTCTTGTTATGACAATAACAAATAATAAAAATAAAAAAAAAAAAATCTAAGTCATTTATCACAATTTTCCATGGCATCTATGTGTCAGATACACTCTTCTTCCTGAATATGTAACCTCAATCATTCTTGTGGGTCTGTTAATTCAGGTGAAATGCCAAACTGATAATTCATAATTCTTTTTCCTCCTTCTAACACAGAGCTGGTGACTTATTCATGTCAACCTGTTAATTCTTGAGGGAAAGAGGCAAAGAGGTTATACTGGCTTCTTAAATACATTCTGGTCCTCAAAGTGTTACTGAGCTGAGACAAGCTTTGAATAAGCAATGGTTTCACCCATTAATCACCCTTTAAAAATCACCATGCATTTCTAACAGCTGCTTACATAGGTGAAATGCTCAACCATTAGATAAAACTGAGATTTTATTGATTAGAGTATTTCCCAACTGAAGTCAAAGATATAGCTGTTTGCACCCACTAGTGAAGGTATAGTGTTAAGATGATCTGTTGTTTCATGGCTCAATTCATATATTCTGTCATGTAATATGAGGGTATTAGTAATTCAACCAGGAATTCAGTTAACTTTTGATAAATTTTAAATAGTCCTTCTTGAAAATCTGTGTTAGATTGTCTACAGTCTTCCATCCTGATGGAAGAATGTCCCTTGTATGATTAAACCAGTCCAGGATACATTTTATCAGTGTCCTATTTCTAGCTAATATCAGAGCATTTCAGCTCTATGTCTGTGTAAAATGGAGCTCATGGTAATTAATTGACAGAAATGATCAAATACTGTGCATGAGCCTTTTGAAGCTAGCTCAGCATGAAAATGTACTCAAAAGTCATTATACTTTTCCCTAGATAACTTGAAACAGATATTCTGTAATCTTGTTGCCACTCCCAGAGTTTCTTAAAAATGAGAATTTCATTTTGAGATCAGTTTAGAGATGAATGCTTGCTCCTCTTTCTAAGGCTGACAAGTCCCATTTCACCCATGACAGCCTCCAGCTGTTAAATAGAAACATGAATCAAATGTGGACTACTGATGTGAAAACCCAATTCCATTGCTTTGACAAAGAAACAAGCGAGATCTAGTTAGGTTGTGATTGTAGCAATCATATTATATTACTGTGTTAGGATTTTCAGGACAGTGGCCCCCACACTGATAAGCAAAAATACATGAAACAGAGCAATGCTATCTGACACTGATGTAAATAAAAATGTCAGCCAGGCAAACTAACAACTGCACTAATTAAACTGAGCCATACGAAGCAACATACTACAACATTTCAGATCTCTGTGACAATGCATTTCAATTCTTCTGAACAAAAATGCAGTTACTTATCAGAGAGATACAATAAGCATTGTGCACAGAGGCAGATTTTATGCCCTGCATGTCTTTATTCACTTTGTAAAAAAGATGAATGTTATTCTACTGGAAATATTCACTATGAGAATTGTCCTTGAAATATGAGGAACCACTATAACTGGGTTTTATGCCTTTATCTGCATTGTCCCATATCTGGGAATGAGGAAGGCTGGGCAGATGGGCAGAGACCAGCAGTTCCAGCAGTACAGCTTTCTTGGCCACATCAGTGGCAGTAGTAGGAGCAGTAGCCATCAGGTGCAGAGTGGCTGATGCTTCTGAAAGGACTCAGACAGCCTAATGGATGGGCTTAGCAGATCACTCCATGATTGTTCTGTATAGTCTTTATGGACCCCTGTCAATTGATAAAAGCAGAAAACAATTCACAAAGTTTATTTAACCAAAGTAGAACACCAGATAACCACAACTCTTCATAAATTGCCTTCCTCTTTTCCCAATAACAGGTTTTTGATCTTTGTTATTGCTATTTTTATTTTTTCCCCTTGCAGAAAAGTGAAGGAATGCTGTTCATGATATATCCCATACACATTAATGCCTTGAAAACCTGGAGTGGTGGGTAACTAGCAGAAGAGTAGCTGCAAATATGCAGGAGCAACAGTTCAAGTTACCTCATGCATATGATCAGATTACACCCGGATGTCTCCAAGGATCATTGGGAAGGAAGCACCCTCTGTCTCTTTCTTGCCTCAGAATGGCTAGATTCTGTATTTCACCTCAAAATGCACTGGATTGCCCTACTACCAGATCCTTTACTGTTTTCTCCCAGATTGGTTTTCTGTTCATCATGAAATGTGGAGTTTGTTTGCCATTTTAAGGATATACCACCCAAGGGGAAAACTCTCCTGTTAAAAATGGTAGTTTTTATCATGTAAAATCAGTACATGTATGGTAGTCATGGTAATACTCGCGTTTGTCTGTTCTGAGTGTGTGAGTTAAGAATTGCATTGGGTGTCCATGGCACCATGGCAAGGCGCTGGTAGCAGGGGGCTGCAGGGCGCCTGTGAGGAGAGACCATGGCTGCCCCATGTTGGACACAGCCAGTTCCGGGGGGTGGAGGGAAAGCAGACAAAATGGTGGCACCTCTGGGTATTGAGTTAGAGAGACAATTCTGCTAGAGACAGAGGAGAATGGGGAGAAGGTGCTTCAGGCGCTGGAGCATAGATTCCCCTGTAGCCCATGTAGGAGACCACAGAACACAGAGGAGCAGGCTTATTCTGATGGACTGCACCTGTATGAAGAATCCGTGGTGAAGTGGATGAACAGGAGGAGAGGGCAGCAGCAGCAGAGAGAAGCCATGTACTGACCATACCTCCCCCATATGCCCTCACTGTGCTGCTGAAGCAAGGCAGGTAGAGAGAGGTGGGAGTGAATTTATTTTAATTGGCAATAAGTTGAACTAATTTTACCAAAGAATGCTTTGCCCTTGATGGTAATTGGTAAGTGTCTTACCTGTCTTTTATCTAAACCAACCAGGTTTCTCATATTTTCTCCCCCAGTCCCACTGAGGAAGGGAAGTGAGTGAGCAGCTGTATGGGAATTTGGTCCCTTGTTGGTTAACCCGCCACAACAACTAAAGTTCTTACACAACGCTGATGTCTTGATTCCTCATTACAAAAAAAAAAAAAAAAAAAAAAAATAATTTGCATTGCAGTACTTTAGGTTTCAATGCTCTGTTCTGCACTTAAGGTAAAACATTAAAGTGAAATTATATAAGTAGGATTTTTATGGGTTACTTTGTAGGTATTTGGGTCTAGGAACTCCAATTGATTTTAATTGTGGTTTGAGAAATAATTAGCAAAATTGAAATATAATTTATACTTGAATAAAGTTCTGAAAAGTCAAAAAAAAAAAAAAAATTCCTTTCCCCTCTGCATTGATCATGTTGAAATTTTTCCTCCCTGCCTATAAGGGAGGGCTTAGTCTTTTGAAAATACACCCATTTTCCACATCTGTAGTCTTTATTCTTTTCTGAGTTAATACTGATGAAAGTCACACTAGGAAAAATTATGTTATGAATGAATGTGTAACCAATTACATTTCTGCATGCCTACCTATAAAATTTGTAATTTTATTCAGTCCTAATCTCAATTCCAGTCCACTTTCTTTGTATGGTCTCTCCAAGCTTCACAGAGAAATTCTGTATGCAGTAATGGTATAAAATTTATGAACCACTTTCTCCTACTTTAGTAGAAGAGTCCAGGAATTTCTGATTCTCAGAGCCCTTTTTCGTCCTTTTGCTCCCACTGCTACAATACACTCAGATAAGAGATATTCCAGAGCTTTTTCTTTCACTTTGCTTAGACTCTGAGCAAATTATAAAACTTGTCAGAAATTCTAGGAATCAAAGTCTAGTTGAGCACTTACATTGTGTAAGCTAAAACCAATAAAAGCTATCAAAACCTCATTGCAGTGCTAACTGCTAGTTCTGCTTTCTGGGTTTATCTAGCTGAACTGAGATGACAATGCTTTCTGCATGAGGAAAAAGAGAAAGAGAAGAATTGTTCTAGAATATAGTTCTACTCACAATTTATTTTTCTCAGTTAAATGTTGCAATATAGAATATACAACAGCACATTACCTGGCTGTATAACTTTATTGACAAACTCTGTTACAACCAGTTCTGATGACAGAGATTGCTAGTTTGGCAGCAGCAACAGGGTTTGTGGTCTGTAATTTTGCTTATGTTCTATTCATGATGTAGAAACATTAATATCTTTTTGATGCAGCGGTTTTCTTTCATAGGAGAAGTTTTGAACAACTACATTTTCTAAGATCACAAACATTAATTTTTTAGACCATAATTTTCTTTAAATTATTCTTCTGATATTTTTGTCCTGAGACAACTCAATAGTCTATGCCAAAACAAATAAACAAAAGCTGTTTTTAATGTGTCAGTTAGATTCATACTTTTAGGTGAAATATTATTCCAACATTATACATTTATTTAGACAAAAAAAGAAAAGTCAAATCAGAAACTATTTTAGGTGAGTGGTACATGCTATTTGACAACAAAACAACAAAAAATGATTTTAGCAGTTAAGTGCAAAATTATGAAACAGATATCCAAAATAATGAAGTGCATTGAGAACTTTGTTGAATAAACCTCATGGAGGAGGAGGCATCAAGATCAAATTGCTGCCTGAAGTGGTTGAGAAACTCTTCCTGCTAGTTAGTAATCATTTTTATTATAATATCTTGTCCTGTCAGCAAGGAAAACATCAATATACTGTTCATTACCATACAAATGCATATTTATATTGGTAATTGACATGAAAAATCACTGTTTTCAAAATCTAGACATCTGAAATTGAATCTTAAAGTTTGGTTTTGAAGTTTTAAATGATGTGAGTATTTCAGAGGTTTATGAATGCAAAAACAGAGCTATGTATTCATATTTTAATATCTTGTCCATTAGGCCTTTTGGACTCTTAAAAAAAAAAAAAAATAGAAGGAATAATATTTTCTAAAATAAAGGATTGTCAGTTACTGACAATCAGATTGACCTTATCCAGAGTCACAGAAGAGGAACAAAATGGTCATTGGTTGACATCTACACCAAACCTTGATATAATACCATTTGCTTTTGAAGATACTGGAAACAGCTTTTAAGCTACCATGTGAGAACTCTTACATCTGCACAAACTCAGACTCTTCAACACATTAGTACTTAAATATGGAAGGAGGAAATGGGTTTAGAAAGAACAAGCAATATCTATGTGATTGTTATGTTCTAGAAAGCTGTTTAAATCTGTTTTCTGATTCTCATTTTCCTACCCCAACCAGGCAAGGCAAGAGTGTCTCATGCTGTGTAGGACTTTATATTCAGGAGGTAGCAATAAAGTAGCATACAAAGCGTAAAAAACAAATGTCTTATGCTGAGTATGAATATAGAATCACAGAATCATAGAATATCCCGAGTTGGAAGGGACCCACAAGGATCATTGAGTCAAACTCCTGGGTCTGTACGGGACCACCTGAATATCAGACCACATGTCTGAAACATTGTCCAAATGCTTCTTGAACTCCATCAGGCTCGCTGCCGTCACCACTGCCTTGTGGAGCCTGTTCCAGTGCCCAACCACCCTTTTGGTGCAGAATCTTTTCCTAACACACAGCCTGACCCTCCCCTGTCCCAGTTCCATGCTGTTCCCTTTGGTCCTGTTGCTGTCCCCAGAGAGCAGAGCTCAGTGCCTGCCCCTCTGCTCCCCTCATGAGGAAGCTGCAGGCTGCCATAAGGCCTCCCCTCAGCCTGCTCTGCTCTGAGCTCCTCAACCAAGGGACCTTAGCTACTACTCATATGTCTTCCAGACCCTTTGCCATCTTCAAAGCCCTACTTTGGACAGTCTCTAATAGTTTGATGTGCTTTTTACATGTATACTGTGATGCCCAAAACTGCACACAGTACTGGAGGTGAGGCCGCAGCAGCACAGAGCGGAGTGGGCCTTTCCTCAACCAGCTAGCAATGCCGTGTCTGATGCATCCCAGGGTACGGTTGGACCTTTTGGCTGCCAGGTACACTATGTACTTAAACATGGCATGGCTTTTTTTTTCCTCAGGCTGCCACAGCCACCAACTGTATAATTCATGTTAGAAAATTAGCTTCCAGGCCTCGCCACTGAAAAGCCTGAAGCTGTTTTTCAGTCTACTTCTCTCTGAGCCTATTTGTTGAACAATTTATGAGTAGAATTTTTAAAAAGAAATCAGAACTTGTGAGATACGGCAGTGATACAGTTCTATCTACTTACAGAAGTACTTTCCCAACTGTTATGTAAAGTTTTGCAATGATTATACCACTGCCATGGTTACCAGAAAGCAAGAAGCAAGTCTGTTGTTTTAAACAAACCCATATCTATCTATCTATCTATCTATCTATCTATCTATCTATCTATCTATCTATCAGTCAATCAATCTATCTACCTACCTACTTATCTATCTATCTATTTATTTATTATGAGCTACGCTGAAGTCCTTGATTTCTAAATAAATATACTTTACATATCTATAATGATTTTAACAGTACTTCACTGCAAAAGTGATAACTTTTAATGATTGGAAAAAAATAGACAATAGTAAACACATGAAATAAATGAAACAAATATTTGTGAAACCAAAGTATGTTAATTCCAGATTATTATTTTTTTTTCCACAAAAATGTACTTTTTACATGATTCAAGGAAACAAATATTTTAGGCATCATGCACCTGTAAAACATAACAGAAAAAGAAACCTTTATATACAACAAAGTAAATGTCCAGCAGGAAAACAAACAAACAAACAAACAAACAAAATGTCAGAAGTGTTTCTATGTTTTATTTGGTTCTATGTTTTATTTGGTTAACAGGGAAAAAAAAATCTCTATTGCATATCTTAAAACTAAATTAACCAAAGTCACAAAGTATTAATGACTAACAGTTAATCTTTCTCTGGATATCTGTTTGCTATTTGTTTTTATGGCTTAATATTCAAGGATATTCAGTTTGCATCATATTTTAATCACATTCCATAAATCTGCTGCTAGTGCTCCTCCAGACACTGTATATAGAGACACACATTTATTGGTCTTTTCCTGCATGCCACATCTTTGGGAAGCTTATATTTATGTTGTATGGCAAAGGGATAAGAGGAAAGAATAAAATAGTCATTTGTTCTTCTTCAGGAAGTGCCATAGCAAGCTAAAAGCAAGAAGATTATGCATTGGATTTAATCAATGCTTTCAGCATTTCTGAAAAAGGTGTTACCTCTTCTAATAATAACCCTTCAAACTTCTCATCTAAAAAGTCCAGGTATTATGAATGAAGTTCATAAAACTGCATAGAAGAAGAATTGGTAAGAATAATGGAATGTTTTTAATAGGCATAGTTAGTTAATTTTTTATTTGGCAATCCCAACTCCCGCAATAACTGTGACAAACAATATGTACAGTTAGAATACATATGACCAGTTTACAAACCCGAGAGCTTACTGTAGCTACATTCTCCACCTCACCTTTGAAATTTAGGAAGCCAATAAACAGTATTTCACCGCCACTGGATAAATCAGTACAAAGACCAAAAAGTATTTGTTTATCTCAAACAATGGATTCACAAAAAAAGATAACAGTCTATTACTGTTTCTTTGTTGAACTATGCGACAAAAGTATCAAACAATAACTCATACCTATGAAGAACAGAAGATTTGTGTGTAACAATTAAGATTATGAAAGGGCTGTAGCGCTACTCCTAGAAAGACAAGCTGAGAAAGTTGGGGTCATTTAGCCTGGAGAAGAGAAGGCTCGGGGGGGTCCCTATAGTGGCCTTCCAGTACCTAAAGGGGGCCTACAGGAAAGCTGGGGAAAGCAGGTTGGGGAGCTGTACACTCCCCAATTCCTCTGCTGGGGAGTGTAGTGATAGGACAAGGGGAAATGGTTTTGAGCTAAGAGGGTAGGTTTAGATTAGATATTAGCAAGAAATTGTTGACCGTGAGGATGGAGAGGCACTGGGACAGGTTGCTTAGAGAAGCTGTGGTTGCCCTGGTCAGGTTGGTTGAGGTCCTCGACAACCTGATGTAGTGGATGGCATACCTGTCTGTGGCAGGGGGGTTGGAACTAGGTGATCTTTAAGGTCTATCTGAACTCAAACCAAATTTGTCAAGTGTGATTTGTCCTTAGTGAATCTGCCCGTTATACACACTTCTCTTTCTCCCTTGTGTTACATATTAGGGTTACCCTTCCACTGCCAATTATTATTACCATTTAATTAAAGGATATCAAAATAGTGTAACAATCATACATTACACAGTCCTACAAAGCAAAATGAAAACAAAACAGTTTAGGCAACATTAACCTTGGCAGTAGACAACTGCTGTTTTAGCTAAAAACAAACCAGAAACCAAGCTCAAGGCAGGTCAAGACAAGTCCAGTCTCAGAAAGTCTGACAACTTTGCTCTTGAAGAGTTTGTACAAAGTCAGCAATATGATAAGTACTATGAATTTTAAAGATTTTTGGCAACCCAGAATTGAATTTAATTCAAATGTGATTTTTTTTTTTTTATTATATTGTTTCTTTCTGTTTCTGAAAAAATTACTATTATCCTGTGATGTGCATTTACTATTCTCTACATTCAAGATTATAATTTTCATAGTTTATGGCAAAAGGTAAAAGAAGACATGCTTAGGGTTACTGTCATGTAAAGCTACACAATGAAACCCTCCAAGGACAGAATAATAGGAAGAAAAAAAAAAAGCTATGTGGTAATGAATTTGTAAAATCATTAAGGATCCTTTTCAAAGGTTAGACATTTTTTTGTCTGGTTGTTTACAGTAGATTTATACCTTGCAAGCCTGTATTGTGTGGTTATCCAAAGTAGTTCCAAAGGCACATTATATACCACTGTGTATGGCACAGATAATAAACTTCAAATAATAATTCAGATCCTGAAAGCAGTATGACTGTGCGAGCATGTTCCTGGGTCCAGACTAATTAAAGAAAGGACTGAAGCTATGATCTGGGACTGTGACTGATTTCCCTCCAGTTTCAAAGTTTGCTGGGTGAATTTAGACTTCATCTTTTAGGTATTTATGAGATTTCTTTGTGGATAGGAGCTTTCTTAGAGATGAGCCAAAGTTTCTAAAATTTGTAAATCCACTGAGTGTAGTGATATGTATCAAAAGTCCAGTCATAGCTGTCTGTGGTTTACTGTGATCTTAGGACCTTTCACATCTCTGAGGAAAAAGGGGTTTAGCGTATTTTTTCATCTAGCTAACCAGCAAATACATGGCAAATGGGATGAAAGGAGAGTATGATCATGGATTAACTATCTTTTAATTGATGTTTTAAGCTATATTTGCGCTTCTTCTTCCTTTTGTTTTCTTTTCCTCCTCTTATTTGTTGTTCTGGATTTATAATAGATCCTCAGCTATATACTCAGCACTTGTTGAATTAAAACATAAACTACTTATTAATAACAAGGGGAATAAATTCAGTTTTATTCTAAATGCAGCTTCTAATCGCATAACTTTTGGCACATTTATGTTTGCATAATATTTAAAACATATTGTTTGCATAATACTTAAAACATATCTGTTCATCCTATATTACAAATAAGGGAAGCTGAAATAAAACAAGCATGAATGTATGTTTTGTTTATTGGAAATGGGCAATGTACTTAAAAGTGGGCAATTTGAATTTTATTTGAATTGAATAAATTAGGGCTAATTACCAGAGTATTGCTTTAATTATGTTAATACAGTTTATATAACTAGAACAATCAACCTTAATAGAAAAACATTATTTGTTGTAGATCCAACGTTAAGAAATCAAAACTAACTGCTATTTAAGAGCAGAAATTAGCATTATTTAGCAGAATGACATTAAGATTTGTTGTTCCATGTTTTTTTGAGAAATTGAGCAGAAAAATATCTGAACTTCTGTTATTCTACATCAGTAATCTAGGCAAAAGGAAAGGAGGAAGCAAAGACATTCTGCTCCATGCTAGGCATCATCTAATTAAGGAACATAGCACCTAGATAGTTTAGGTACAAGCACTATCTACATATTAAAGAATCAGAAAGAGGTAAAACCATGCCTCTGACCTCCATCTTCAAACCAATAACAAAAAAAAACAGACATTAAATGGGAGAATGTGCTATCCCAGTCCTCCATTCAAAGGTGAAAGAGACCCTGTTTTAGGGTGCACTTTTCAAGAAGGCTTAAAATGGGGTCATCAAAGGCAGCCACAAATTATCCTAGCAGCTTATCACTTGACAATAGTTTTTCTCTGCCGTTTTGACTGTATTGCTTCAGATTAAAAAGTATCACTGCTGTTTCTTACAGGCTCACATCATTATCTTTACCTGGAAGTATCATTGACCATGAAAAGTGAGAGCTTTGTGACCTTCACTCGATGTTATATACTGATCCTCAATTTCAGAATTGTCTCCTTTTTATTTCAGCACCTCTAGAACATGTCTTTCAGAAGAGGAATGTTACCGAGCTAATGCACAGGTAGGAGAAATTTTATTACCCACACTGGTCTCATTTGATTTTGGTTTCTCTACATTAATTGCAAAAATACAACAGAAACAGTTCTGCTCCATAGAAATGCACTAAACCTCCCACAGAGCACTATGATTTCTTGTCATTTTGAGATGATAGCAGTTACATATTTTTCTGTAATAAAATGTGCATGAACGTGTGTGACTATATGATTCCCCCCCTCACAAACACACCACCTTCAGTCCAGTCATTGCCTTGCTCAAAAACTGGCTGTTGAAGCCAAGGCCTTGCTCAGGCAGATAGTGGCCAGTGACTGGCTACACCCTGACATCACCCACACATTACAGGGATCAAAACTTTTCATGGCTCCAAAAGCAGTAAAGTAGTTTTTCAATTTAAATAAAGTCGCTGTTTTCAATGACTGAACACAGGTAACAGATGAAGTATTGAAGTAATAGAGATCTCACAATTTGCCTTTCAGTAAAATAGCTTACTATATTTTTAGCATTATACTGCAAAAATATAAACTTTCACTGAGCACATCTAGCTTATTCAGAACATATCTGAATCTAAACTCCCAAACTCTTTAGGGGTAATTCTCTCACATAGAAACTTAACACTAAAGATAAGGATACAATAAAGCCAAGTCGTGCAGCACTTCCATTTCATGTAACAGATTTTGAACACCAGATTCTCACTAAAGTCACTGCTAAATAAAATCATATGATCATCATCTTTCTGCACAAACTATACATATTTAAATGAATAATTATAACATTAGTGGTAATTTATTTTTTTTTTTAAATGATAATGCATCCTAAAATCTGAAATACAGGTACTATGTATGACCTATAGTATTAACAGTGATTAAGGGAACAAAAGTTATAAATCACTATATGTTTAAATAGACTGATTTGATCTATTAAGAATATGTTACAGATTTATGCTATGATTTATATATAATTTTGTATAACAAATGATAACATATATTATGTATACACATATATAGAGAGAGCACAACAAAACAGTAACTTCTCTTCAGAGGTCCGGGAATCACAGAATCACAGAATTTCTAGGTTGGAAGAGACCTCAAGATCATCGAGTCCAACCTCTGACCTAACGCTAGCAGTCCCCACTAAACCATATCCCTAAGCTCTACATCTAAACGTCTTTTGAAGACTTCCAGGGATGGTGACTCCACCACTTCCCTGGGCAGCCTGTTCCAATGCCTCACAACCCTTTCGGTAAAGAAGTTCTTCCTAACATCTAACCTAAAACTCCCCTGGCTCAACTTAAGCCCATTCCCCCTCGTCCTGTCACCAGGCACGTGGGAGAACAGACCAACCCCCACCTCGCTACAGCCTCCCTTGAGGTACCTATAGAGAGCGATAAGGTCGCCCCTGAGCCTCCTCTTCTCCAGGCTGAACAAGCCCAGCTCCTTCAGCCGCTCCTCATAAGACTTGTTCTCCAGGCCCCTCACCAGCTTCGTCGCCCTTCTCTGTACCCGCTCAAGCACCTCAATGTCCTTCTTGTAGCGAGGGGCCCAAAACTGAACACAGTACTCGAGGTGCGGCCTCACCAGAGCTGAGTACAGGGGGACGATCACCTCCCTAGCCCTGCTGGTCACACTGTTCCTGATACAAGCCAGAATGCCGTTGGCCTTCTTGGCCACCTGAGCACACTGCTGGCTCATATTCAGCCGACTATCCACCATCACTCCCAGGTCCTTCTCTGCCTGGCAGCTCTCCAACCATTCCTCTCCCAGCCTGTAGCTCTGCTTGGGGTTATTGTGCCCCAGGTGCAGGACCCAGCACTTGGCCTTGTTGAACTTCATGCAGTTGACCTAAGCCCATCGGTCCAGCTGTAGGATAACTCGACCGAAAGCCCCGGGACAAACGGACACAACGACCAGCGTTCTGTGCCGTAAGCCAATTTATTACTGCGTGACATTATCTTATATAGTGTCAAAGCATCCCACCCAGGAACCCAGGACCCCTCCCACTGTGCTCGCAGGCACGCCAGACCCCTCCTTTCGTGCGTGCAGGCACAACCCAGAATAATCCCACACCTCCCGCCTCTTTATGCAGTAACGTACCCCCTTTAACCCGTTACACTAAGCGTGATTTAATCATAATTACTTAGGGACGAATATCCGTCCCAGGAGCAAGCGGTAGCAATGGGAACCCTTCATGATTTTTGGTGAGAATGGTCAGCATGCTGCGATTCATTATACTGCTTCTATCTATTTTTGCTTTAATACATGCATATACTAGCCCTATCACAATAAATACTATTACCAGTAGCAATATTGTTTGTAAGAGCAATTTAAGCCATCCTTCTAGCTGAAAGCCTAACCCCTCGAGAGTTGCCCCCAGCCAATTCTGTTCTGCATCACGCTGCTCTTCTTTTATTTTGTCTTCTACCTGGGCTATTTGGGATATGTCACGTTCTACATCGGCAGTTACATTCAGAATGTGTATACAACAATGGTCAACCTTATCTTTAAGGTATCCACAGACGCCATGTTCCTTTAACAGAAGCATATCCAGGGCCAATCTATTCTGCAGGGTCATTCTTGTTGTGGCTTGTAACTGTATATTTAATTCCTTAAACCCCCTTTTGGTTATGTTAGCCAGTCTATGTACTTGCCCCATCAAATTGTGTATCAGCTCCCTGTTGTGGTAGGAGGCTATCGGGGCAAACGACGATTCTACCACCCATCCTATCTTTATCCCAGTGGACGGTTCCTGCCACTCATCGTCTTCTTCACTTACTTCTCTTTTTGTTCTTCTCTCTATGAGAGGAGATTTTTTCCAAAGCGGGCAAAGGGTGGGCAATCCTAAAGTTATTTCTTTTACTGGGACATCCAAACTTAAATGAGTTGTCCAAGTTCCATCACTGGCGGCCCACACAAAATGTCCCATGCTTCGTATAGTCGAAGATTTACAATTCACTAAGGTCTTTTCCCTACCAGTCTGGCTGGCTATATTCCGATTGGTTATACTCATGTTAACTTGTAGACCTCTGCATGCACATCCGGTGGCTAAGGCTATCTTTACCGGGAGCAGAGATATTGTTTCTAAAGCAGTGTCACAATTGAATATTTGTGTACAATTCCACCATGGGACTGCCTTTACTCTCTCCCGACTACTAGTTTCCCTCTGAGCCGTCTCATATAGTAAACTCTGGTCATTAATCGTCCTTCCTACCCACTGCAAACACCAAGCAGTATTCCCTACATACTGGTATTTCTGCAGTATACTTAATGCCCATGCTGACTCCCAACCCTCTAATCTTCCTATCTCGTTACCTTCTTTACACTTCCATATAACCTTTTCCTTTTGTCATGTGCGTGGTGCATCATACTCACACATCCCTAGTCATCCATCCTCGTTGTCTAGGTCTGTAAATATGTAATTTCTTTCCTTTTGACACCCAGAATAAAGGCAAATCTGACACTTTCTATAAAACCCTTCCAGCCTTTCTGTCTCTATGACTGTTTCTGATTCACATTGGATTGTTTTGTTTTTCTCAATCTGGGGTATCGGTGATGTGATTATACCCCAGGGTATAGAATCACCTGCGGATTTAGATATAGGTAAACAAGCGGTCACTTGACTCACATTCTGCATTTTTGCAAAATCTCTAATTAACCCTATCATTAAATTTTCCTCTGGATTGCTCCTTGCTTGCTGTGTGTACTGAACTGACCTTTTCTCTCTCATTTTTAACAATACCGGAATTTTACAGACTCCTCGGGTTGCTCGAGGGCTGCGAGCAGTGCGATGCGGCCACAATAGCAGACCCATAGAGCACAGACCAAGTGTCGTGTTAGCTGGAATCACCTTCCAAGCACGTTCCTGAGAACAGAGCAACCAATAGGGGTTAGGTAAACGCCAATGAACAGAGTTCGAAACATGCGCGACGCGGACCGATTGATAAAAGGCCGTTGCACGGCTATTTACAGTCCAAGCATCTCCAGTGGAAAAGTCCACCGGTGCAGGAGCTTGGCCCGGTGGCTGCACCCACAACCAGGCCACTGACTGATTGTGCACCGTGGTCTTAACTGTCCACGGCGGAATGGTCACATCCGCTATTGTCCCATTGTCCCAAACGTCAGTGGAGCCGCACAATTGTGCCACCAGCAGAACGGTTTCTTTTCTGTCCTCCGTCGCATGCGTGGTGCCGTCCAATGACAAGTGTATTTCATGTGTCAGATTGATACCTGCCTGCACGGTGGCATTGATACGGATGGTAGTCAGCTTCCTTCCCCCGCAAGTAACAGGCGGGAACAACCCACAAAGTGTCCCATTGAGTACTGGCTCAGCAGACCGTAGGTTGTAAGCGTATGGCGTTGGAAACAGCGAAGCGGTGCGGTAGCCCACAGCATATTCCTGCTAACACTAATGCATCACGACCTAACAGAGATATAGGAATGGCTAGAACGTAGGGTCTGAGAGGCCCCACCTCCCGCTGGACACCAGCGTCATCCCAGCGAATCAATACTGCATGACGGCTGTTTTCGATCACAGGTTCCCTTTTCTTGGAACAATCACAAGCTACGTGACCACGCTGTCCGCAACAAAAACAACCTCCAGGATGAATCTGGAGAGCAAACGCCTGGAGGGCAGATGTGACCCCAACCATCTGCTCATTGAGAGCAGCAGCAAGAGGCTGCATCTCCTGAGCCTTGCCAAACTCACATCCGTGAGCAATCAGCTTGCCCGCGCTTGCAGAAGCTGGAAGCGCTGCAAGAGCGGCCTTGAACTCAGGTAGAGCTCCCGTTCTTAAGCATTTTCTCAAAACAACATCTTGCGCTTCTTGTGGGAAATTACTGCTGGCCACAGCTGTCTGCACTCTATCTGCAAAGCGCCCAAAATGTTCCCCAGGTTTTTCCCGAATATGGAGATAACTGGGAGTCGGGCTGACTACAGCATTCATTCGCTCTAATGCTCTACGGCCCAAATCAGCAGCGGCAATCAGCACGGGCTGCGGCAGCAACAGCTGTTCCTGTGGAGTATTCCACCTCCCCCGTCCCAACAACGCTTCCCCAGGCATACCATGTAAAGGATCCTGGGGATTCGCCCATGCACGCACCATTAACACTTCACCTTCCTCTTCTAGCAAAGACTCAAACATGGGTACCTGCGCTGCCGTCAGGCAGGCTCGGGCAACCTGCCGCCAATCAAACATCAGGGGCCCTTGCAAGGCCACCGCATCCAACAAAACCTGTGTCTGTGGGCTAGAGAATCCCCCCTCCTGTACAGCCTTTTTTAACTGTAGCAGCATCTTATAATCTACCGGCTGCCACTGATGTCCTTGAGACCCTGCGAAAACAGGATAGCACCCTATCCGCACAGGACTTGGCGTTATTTCACAACCTGAGAGAAGACATTCTCTCGCACTAATAGTCCATTTTTCTCTTGCCTTTTGCACCTCCTCGCGGATGTGCATTGGCTGCTGCGGGGTAGCCTGTCTAGGATCCCGAGACTCCTCATCTGTTGAACTCTCACTATCCACTCGTTCTCTCTCTCGGGACGCAGCACCCGACGGAACGGGAACGCAACGCACGGACGATGGTAGGGGCTTCTCCAAAAAAGACTCTACTTGCGCTTCCCCCCCCTCCCGCCCTCCAGGGTCAAACGCGGGGGGGGCTGCATACAGCAGCGGCCGGAGGGAGCCCGAAAACGCCGGCGCCTGCCTGGATGCCACCCCTGCCCCTTCAGGACCCCTGGCAGGGAACAGAATAAGGGAGCCCTTCTTATTTACCCCCCAAAAGGACCCGTCCGATGACGTATGTACTGTGCTCCCTTCCGCCAGAGGAGCACTAGGTGTTGCTATTCTTTCACGATCCAACCGAACTCGTAGGGGGGCCACAAAAGGTTTCCCACCCTCTTCTTTCTCCTGCTCCACATTTTTTTCATCCCCCGATCGAGCCTTCTCCTTCTCCTGCCCCGACCCTTCCTTTAGATTGTTTTTTATTGGCAGCTCCATAGGAGCCTGCTTATTCTCACTGTCCCCATCGGACAAAAGCATGCGGTGCACAGTAGCCCACAGGCATGCCTCGTTGGCTACCTTTTCCAAAACCGCTCGCACTGACCCATAGGTCGGTAATAAAGTCTGCGCCTCTTTGTTCCCAATGCAAGCGCTGTCACATAAATCCCGTCCCACTGCTTCTAAAGTAGCCTGTTTCAGGCAATGGACAGGAGACCCCGCCAGATTCCGGCGTGTCGCCCAAAACAAGAGGGAACGAATGTCCTTCTTTCGTAAAGTTATTCCTACTTCCTTGGCCAAAGATTTTAAAGTACTTACCACCTCATCGACTCCAGGCCCCATGGCCACGCACGTACCTAGCACGTACGCACCGCGCCTAACTTGCGCCGCGCCTAACTCACGCCAACCGGTTGCACGTCGGGGTTCGTATCACGTCGGGGTCACCATATGTAGGATAACCCGACCGAAAGCCCCGGGACAAATGGACACAACGACCAGCGTTCTGTGCCGTAAGCCAATTTATTACTGCATGACATTATCTTATATAGTGTCAAAGCGTCCTACCCAGGAACCCTGGACCCCTCCCACTGTGCTCGCAGGCACGCCAGACCCCTCCTTTCGTGCACGCAGGCACAACCCAGAATAATCCCACACCAGCCTATCCAGATCCTCCTGCAGAGCTTTCCTACCCTCGAGCAGATTGACACACGCACCTAACTTGGTGTCATCTGCGAACTTACTGAGGGTGCACTCGATGCCCTCGTCCAGATCATCGATGAAGATATTAAAGAGGACCGGCCCCAGCACCGAGCCCTGGGGAACGCCACTAGTGACTGGCCTCCAACTGGACTTGACTCCATTCACCACGACTCTTTGGGCCCAGCTATCCAGCCAGTTTCTAACCCAACGAAGCGTGCGCCAGTCCAAGCCAAGAGCAGCCAGTTTCTTGAGGAGAATGCTGTGGGAAACGGTGTCAAAAGCCTTGCTGAAGTCAAGGTAGACCACATCCACAGCCTTTCCCTTGTCCACCCAGCGCGTCACTTTGTCATAGAAGGAGATCAGGTTCATCAAGCAGGATCTGCTTTTCATAAACCCATGCTGACTGGGCCTGATCGCCTGCTTGCCCTGCAAGTGCTGCATGATGACTCTCAGGAGGATCTGCTCCATGAGTTTCCCTGGCACTGAGGTCAAACTGACAGGCCTGTAATTTCCCGGGTCTACCCTCCGGCCCTTCTTGTAGATGGGCGTCACATTTGCTAGCCGCCAGTCAACTGGGACCTTCCCCGATCACCAGGACTGCTGATAAATGATGGACAGTGGCTTGGCCAGTTCCTCTGCCAGTTCTCTCAGTACCCTTGTGTGGATCCCATCCGGCCCCATCGACTTGTGCACATCTAAGTGCCGTAGCAGGTCACCAACCAGTTCTTCATGGATAGCGAGGGCCACATCCTGCTCCCCATCCCCTTCCACCAGCTCAGGGTACTGAGTATCCGGAGAACAACCGGTATTGCCGCTAAAGACTGAGGCAAAGAAGGCATTGAGCACGTCCGCCTTTTCCTCATCTCTTGTAACTAAGATTCCCCCCGCATCCAGTAAAGGATGGAGATTCTCCTTAGTCCTCCTTTTTGTGTTGATGTATTTATAGAAACGTTTTTTGTTATCTTTAACGGCAGTAGCCAGATTGAGCTCCAGATGAGCTTTGGCCTTCCTAATTTTGTCCCTGCACAGCCTCGCTACATCCTTGAAGTCCTCCCTAGTGGCCTGCCCACTTTTCCAAAGATTACAAACCCTCTTTTTTCTCCTAAGATCAAGCCACAATTCTCTGTTGAGCCAGGCTGGTCTTCTTCCTCTCCAGTTCGTCTTTGGACACGTGGGGACAGACCGTTCCTGCACCATTAAGATTTCCCTCTTGAAGAGCGCCCAGCCTTCCTGGACCCCTCTGCCCTTCAGAACCGCCTCCCAAGGAATGTAAAATGTTTCTATCAGTTACAAGTGACCTTTACTATGGTGTACCCATTCTCGCATTTTTTTCTAAGAGATACCTGAAAGGTATCTCTTTGGCCTGAAATTTGACATGACAATTAAAGGAAGATACGTTATCCAGAGGAGAAACAAGCTCCACTAAAACTCGCTTGCTCTTCGATTTGATATTTTACAGCTTTAAAACTAACAAAATTTAATGTTCTTTTTAACATAATTTCAATTTTGATAAACACCTAGAGAAACCTCCAAACTAACTTACGGGGGGGGGGGGGGGGGGGGGGGGGGGGGGGGGAAGCAGGGAGGAGAGAAGAAAAGTAAATTTCTTTTCCATTTAGCTATTTAAGCTCTTACTGAATTAAGACAATTCTTTATTGTTTCTTCATGACTTTCTGATAACTGCATTCAATTGTTCTTCCTTCATTAATCAAAGAGAAGGCATCAAAAAGATTAGAAGGCTGTATTGGGCATGTCTTCTTTCTTTGAAGCTCATAAAATACAGTTTTAAGCCCTTTTTATGCAGCATACATTTTGCTCTATTTTTCTAGTATATACTGACAAGAATTTTTCTGTAAGTCTCTCATACTATGTATTTCTCAGTGTTCACTCAGCAATGGTTTTCTGAGAGATGCAAGATTCTTGGAAGAAAAGAAACAAACTGAACAAAAAAGCAGCCCTGCATAAATGTCTTTATGCATATAGAAAGCAAAAGTGGGAAAGGCAGAAACAGTGGATGAGCGCTTGAAGTATAGCTTGGGGCTGTTAAAGATCCATTTATGCTATGCCAAACATGATGTCTGGCCATTCAAAAAGTTTAGCTAAGGCGGGCTAGGCAATATTCCTTGGCCAATAGATAATTGCAAACTCCTGTGCAGCAGCTGTGTCTGTGCTGCATCCATTTTGGACCTCTCATTCTGATACGGACTCGCTGCCCTCTATCTCAATGCCTTGTTGGTGCAGTCATTGCTTACAGCTGCCTTATTATTGCAATCTGCTCTTGTCTCACTCCCTTGTAAAGCTGCAAACCCTAATTGCTTTGGTGTGGGCTTTTCAGGGTTTTTCAGAGGAAATACTGAAATGCCAGAAATGGTATAACAGGAGATTTGTAAAAATAAATAAATAAATAAATAAATAAATAAATAAATAAATAGCTGTTGTTGAAAATAACAAGTCATATTTTAAATTTAATTTTATTTATTTATTTTTACCTACTTACCTGAGGGACTTAAGGAATTACTTAGGGCTGATGCACAGGACTATAACCAAGTTAAGCCATAGGATCCATTCTAGCCTGAACAGAGTTCATGGATAAAAGAGTTCCTGGTAATGGATGAAACACATCTTCTCATATTTCATTATTAAGACAGTAAAGCAACTAAGCCAGTCAGTGTGCAAGATAGTATCTCATTTAATTAAACCATAGCCAGGTGGTTCTGGCACAAGTAGGCTAAGATTTCTACTCAACCTCAGAAGTACCATCATGAATATCATGGAATTAGAAGGCCACTTTCTTGAAGCAAATATGAGCATTGTTCACATACTTCAAACAGCCAAGAGCTTTTTCCTGCCCAGTTTAGATTATGCTACATCTGAAAGAGAATGTGAGAGACTACTGTGGAAAGGAGCTCTCTGAAGTGGTCTATTGAAGAACTACTCTACATCCACAAAATAGACAACAGCAAGTTGTTTCAGCCAATGAAAGAAATTAACTCCTACAAAAAAAAACCAAAAACAAACAGATTTTAATAAGGGTACTTGTAATCACTTTCCCATGCAGCTGTGTGTGTGATGAGACCGAGGGGAAACATTTATAAGCCACCAAGAAAAAAAAAAAAAAAAAAGTAACAAATAATTTCAAACTTCTACTTAAAAAACATACCCCTTCTTCAAAACAGCCTGTTTAAAGTAACCCACGCAATGAAATGAAATGTTTCATATTCTTGCACCTCTAATAGAGTGCCTTTACAAGGGTACAGCCAGGAAGAAAAATGAAGTAACTCATAATTAACCTCTAGATCCATTTCAATCTATGTTTATCAGAGTGTGTACAAAAACTGGTAAGTTTCAGTTATCTTTGCCAATAAATGTACTCCTACTATATATGGCAAGACTTAAAACCAGTTTCTGTTTCTCAGAAATTGCAAGAAGTCTTTGCTGTTCTAGTTGTTTGCTACAGAGCTTAGTCTTCACCTTGACTGTCAGTGTTTTGACCTGGAGGGCACAGCAGAGTTGGTTACAGTGGTTTTATAATGAGACATTTCTGATCAGCACAGATCTTGTGTTTCCCACCAATGTTTCTTACTGAATTTTAGCACAATGAACAAGATAACAGGGGTCCTCATACCCAGAGGATGCTAAATAAGCAATGCATAACCATTGTAAATTCATGTATTTACATCATTGTGCTCTCTGCATGAGCAAGATGAAAAAGAATTCTGACAAAATAAGTTTTAAGTCAGGTACAGTGAGGAAAGTTTTAACTAATTTTGATACTATTAGTTTTAAATTCAGCTTTTGTTTTGATACACGTGTAAGATAAAATAGCAAAGAGCTGGCTTGGATTTATACCAGAGACATTTCAAAATCAAACTGGCTTTTTTTATTTATTTTTTTTTTAGAGAAAGACTACAGTTTTCCTTGAATTTTGCTGTCTACAGTTTATAATAAAGCACTTATCATTTACCTTTCTAATGGATAAAGTATGTCTGTAAAACCTTTTGCAGAGATACATTCCCTGATGCCAGCAGTCCAAGGATGCAGGTTCTGACTCAAAGCCTCACACTTCTGAATTGGAGTTAGCTTTCCAGCTAGCTCTGACACTTGACACAGAGAAATAGACTATGCACATCTATCATCTAAATTATAAATGCAGACTTCAGAAGTCCAGTTCTGGACTCAACTAAAATTCAGGCCTTTGAAAGAGTTCTTTTTGAAAGAGTTTTTTTGTTGTTGTTGTTGTTGTTTTTTTGTTTTGTTTTGTTTTGGCCATCGCTCAGATGGCCAAGAAGGCCAACGGCATCCTGGCTTGTATCAGGAACAGTGTGACCAGCAGGGCTAGGGAGGTGATCGTCCCCCTGTACTCAGCTCTGGTGAGGCCGCACCTCGAGTACTGTGTTCAGTTTTGGGCCCCTCGCTACAAGAAGGACATTGAGGTGCTTGAGCGGGTGCAGAGAAGGGCAACGAAGCTGGTGAGGGGCCTGGAGAACAAGTCCTACGAGGAGCGGCTGAGGGAGCTGGGCTTGTTCAGCCTGGAGAAGAGGAGGCTCAGGGGCGACCTTATCGCTCTCTATGGGTACCTCAAGGGAGGCTGTAGCGAGGTGGGGGTTGGCCTGTTCTCCCACGTGCCTGGTGACAGGACGAGGGGGAATGGGCTTAAGTTGAGCCAGGGGAGTTTTAGGTTAGATGTTAGGAAGAACTTCTTCACTGAAAGGGTTGTGAGGCATTGGAACAGGCTGCCCAGGGAAGTGGTGGAGTCACCATCCCTGGAAGTCTTCAAAAGACGTTTAGATGTAGAGCTTAGGGAAATGGTTTAGTGGGGACTGTTAGCGTTAGGTCAGAGGTTGGACTCGATGACCTTGAGGTCTCTTCCAACCTAGAAAATTCTGTGATTCTGTGATTCTGTGATTCTGTTTTGTTTTGTTTTTCAAAACCTTTTCTGTTTCTTACCACTAAGTCAGAAAATAAGAACTGAATGGCTCTAGCCTGCTGGTTAGGGCATTCTCCCATGAGGAAGGACAACTAAGCCTTTCCTCTGTCTCAACAATGTTTTAAAATAAATATCTTTGTAGCAACTGGAACAGTTTATGCAAGAAAAATAAAAGTATCACCCCATAATGGCCTATATTCCATGGGACAGTACAGTCATAGGTGGAAAATTTCAGTCTGATAAGTAATAAAGTGTAACTGTAGTACAAATCACTACAACCATTTGAGCTCTATAATCCTGATATATTATCATGGAGGTCTTAGCAACTCTGATTCATCACAAGGTTAAGTTACCATTATGCAAATTCATCTTTTTAATCCAAATACCATTAATAGGAGAGATTTCAAATCACCTTTGCTCTTTTAAATTCTGTAAAAGGAATCGACTCTGAGATATTTTTATCTCCCTTTTTTATAACATTTATTACTCCTTATATATTTAAAACATGAATCCATTACACGATTGTCATAAAATAGCAATCACTTTGCTTTCCCCTGCTGAATAGATCTTTAGTGAAGCAATCAGAATTGTTCATATTATACAATAAATTTTGCTGACCTTTTTCTTTTCCAAGAGGAACAACAAAGACTTTGCTAAGGAACTGTCAAAAATATGGATGTGTACCGCAATATGTGTTGTTAGTCTTAACCTCTTGATTAATATTTTTCTTCTCTTATGCCATCTTTCTCAGCAGACATGCTATACCTTGTGAAGAATAAAGACACATATGCTTAAGGTAAGAATTCTTGCTGTCAGTGCTGTTTTCTTCAAACTATCATTCTACCTGTTTTTTTTTTTGTTTTGTTTGTTTTGTTTTTCTCTGTTGCAAACATTCTGTGTATTTGTGATGCTACTACCAATAAACTGAAAGATTGAGTCTGTTCTTCTCTGTTTTGTTACAGTGAGGGCATAATTCATGAGAAGCAAGGGTCACGTATTTTGCACTGATATTGCGTGTATATTGTATCAGAAGATCCCAAGTGCCCTTTTTCGTTTGCATGCAAAGTTGTTACCTTTCCTCAGCTAAGCAGCTACAGGTAATGGTGTGAAACCCTTTATCTATGGGGAATTCTAAAGATTGTAGAACCATTCAAGTCTTTATAATTAAGTTTTTATATCAGTTTTTTTTTTCCTAGTTAAAACACTGTGAAATAGAAACTGACATGGCTTTTTTTATTATTATTATTATTTTCTTAAGACCACGAGTTAAAAACCTCTAATAAATTTCTGTAAAAACCTCTAATGAATTTCTATAATAAATATATAAATAACATATTTCTGCTTTAGATTCTCTTTTTACTAGGAAAATGAAGTTTTTAAACTTTTTTAAGCTTGTAGATATCTGTAGATATGTAGATATAATATTCACAAATATATATATTCACAAATATAATATTCACAAATATATCTACATATCTACATATGTACTACATATCTATTTATCTATTATATCTACATATGTAGATATGTAGATATAATATTCACAAATATCCGTGCAGATATTTGTGAATATTATACCCATATGAAAGCTTTTAAACTTACATTTACACATTGTTATGTAAAATGAGTATGCAACGTAAACACTGTTTTTGTCTTTTACATTGCAAACTAAAGATACTGATTACATTGTATTTATTTTTTTATTTATATTCTGATTTTACCTTTTCGTTATATTCCAAAGAAAAACATCCGAGGAAGTATGCAGTCTTTGCTTTGTTCCTTAGATGTAGAGCTTAGGGAAATGGTTTAGTGGGGACTGTTAGCGTTAGGTCAGAGGTTGGACTCGATGACCTTGAGGTCTCTTCCAACCTAGAAAATTCTGTGATTCTGTGATTCTGTTCTCTGCATACATTATATCAGTTTCCTCAAACATTGAGTTTTGAATTTCCACACCTTTAGCTGATAAATGCCTGCGACACTTACCCTGAATATTTCAGTTCATCAGTGAGGTTGCATAATGTGTCTCCAAAGCCTGAAGTAGTAATGTCTAATTATAAATTTTAGGGAAGGAACTTAAATAGATGGCAAAACAGCAACAAAAAACAAATATTTATTAATATTCGAGGTAGCTGGTTTCAACAGTTTTTAAGCTGCTCAGGACTGTCTTTTTAAAAAATTCTTTCTGATCTTTATCTAACAGTGGCTGTTAGGACTTAGATTTTCAGGTATATGACTGGGATTTATTTTAAATATTATTAAATAGAAATTATTCTGTGTTCATCTCATTCCTTTCTGATAAAGCCATGGAAAAAATCCAGTTTACCCCACCAAAAAAAAATGAAAATGACCTTTTCCATGGAAGGGATTAGCACCCCATACTTCAAAGGAGTAAACTTACGTTTGTTGCAAAAGTGACCTTTATGTCAAAGATGTGCTTTTTGCACTTCCAAAACCTAACAGGAACAGCCAAGTGGGAGGCCTTTGGGAAACAATAATTCAAGATGATCTACAGAAACAGGTTTTAGCAAGTACATCCCAAATAAATGTCAAATTTAACAAAACCTACAAGATTCTGAAGTGTGCTCTTGCAAGTACTCTCCACTTGTAGACCAATGAAAATCCATTCCTGTATACTGAGCTGAGAGCTGCTCTTTCCTGTACAACAATTTACCAGGCCCACCTTGAGAAGAGAAGCCAGTTGCTCAGTTCAAACATAGAGGAAACAAGAACTGAATTTAAAGGTATTTGCCAAGAAGTTTGAAAGTAAGAGTAAAGTCTGACAAGAGAGGAAAAAAAATGGGTTGAAAAAGAAAGACATTACCTAGGGATAGAGTGCTAGGGAGATAGGTAGGGAAGCAGAATGGCAAACAGCATGCAGAGTGCATAAATGAGAGGTGAGAAGAGAAATAGGGAAGAAAAGAGACTAATGGATGGGGGTAATGAAGAAGTAAGAGACAGAGAAAGACTGGCACTCTATGGGCAGAGTCTGGGACTGAGACTCTGGGTAACAATTGATTGCTGGGTAACAGTTTAAAGAGGAAAAACATGGTGTGACAATAGGGCTATAGAATGGAAGGAGCAAAGAGATTTAGAAGAGACTATTTAATTTGGTAAAAGAATTAGGATTTAGTTAATGAAATGTTTCTAAATATTGTTAGGCTGACCCCTGCCAGCAACTAAGCATCCACCAGCCACGCACTCACTCCACTTCCCTCCCAGAAGGATGGGGGAGAGAATTGGAAGTGATGAAAAGGTAATTGGTTACTCACTACCTCCCACCAGCAGACCAGAAACCAGCCAGTCTGCAAACTACCTTGCAAAGACAACCTCTAGTTTTTATTGCTGAATATGATGTTATAGGATATGGAATATCCCTTCAGCCAATTCAGGTCATCTGTCCCAACTGTGTCCAACCCCAGTCTACTTGCTGGGTGGGGGGGAGGGGTTAGGAGGGGGATTGCCAGTGTGAGGAAGAAAAAGTGAGAAAAAGATAACATCTTGATCCTATACAAGCACTGCTCAGCAATAGCTGAAATGTTGGTGTGTCATCAACACTGTTTTGGGCACAAATCTAAACACCATACACACTGATATGAAGAAAATTAACTCAGATGCAGTACTTACAAGGAGCAATGGGAGAATAAGAAGTGAAGCACCAAAAAAAAAAAAAAAAATGTTTTATAGCAAAACCTGGCTGAAAATCAAGGCATGTTCTGCCTTTATAGCAACAGGAATGCAAGGGAGAAGCTCTGCCTCTCCAAAAGATCTCTTGTCCTATGTTGTGAGAAAGCCCATCTTACATATGCACACTTCTGCTTCAGGACTAGACCAGAAGTGACTGGTTAATATAACTGAAAAAGAAAGAGAACAATACAACAATTGTATATTATGTGCTTAATTTTAAGTGATTTTTAACTTGTATACACTAAGATGTAGACTCACTTTTTAATCAAATCAATAAATACTTAGAGTAATATCCTATCCAAGTAGGGAGGCCTTGCTTCATGCTATATTTTAATCTTAATGTAACAAGACAAAGGAGTTTATTTTAATCTCTTATTTTGTACTGCAAGTGCATTTTCAAACTTCTGAAATTAGGCCTGGTAGAATTAAGAAAGAAACATGACTTCTCAGTACAAAATAGGTTTACTGTGTGACTTCAAAAACATGAAGAAAAAGCTGATGTGGCAAAAAAGGTACACTAAATAAAATAATACATGCCAGTTTTGAGAAACCATACTGGTTTTTTGCTCTTGTTAATTTGATAATTCACTGACTTTATAGCTCTTCTAGCAGAGACACTGAGCATCAGAGTTCAGTTCAAAAGCATTAAACTGGGGGAGATATGCATATATTTTTCACACGTCTCTTTTGCTTATGCAATAAAATTTCTTTCATGTTAGGAGACTGAAGCAGAAAATGTGACGGTGAGGTGACAGAAATCAAATAAATGCTTGCATTAGCAGAACAATATGGACTGATAGAATGCAATTTGCTGTTAGATTAAAACTTTTTAGAATTAAACATTTTTAATCACCATCATGCACATTAAAAGTTTCATTGCTTTGATATATGGCATAATGAATCTTGTCCCTCTCCTCTGAGTTCAGATGGTTCATGTGATAGGTTCTTGTGAAGGATACCTTCTGACAGAGCATCAAACTTACAGTCCATTCTTATTCAAGTATGCAGATGTATAACTAAGCATTTTGGAGTTTCTCTGGATTGTTCTTTCTATTTATATATACATATGTATATATGCATATATATATATTTTGCTTTTTATTTTTTTTTTTTTTTTAAAGAACTGTACAATTCTCAACAGTGCAGTTTCTCCACTGACATTTCAGTGGAAGGACACATCATGTTGAATAATTTCTCCCTCTAAATCACAGCTAGTCCTTCCTTTCAAATGGAACCCAGTGCATTCATTTCCATCTTAGTTCTTTCCTGTATTTTTTTGTTGTTTGTTTGTTTGTTTGGCAACCCTTTCAAAAAAAATATTTCAATACGTTTTTTTTTTAAGAACTTGATACATTGTTCAAGCATTGGGTAATATTTTTACTTCCTTTCTTTCAATTGAAGAAGGAGTAGTGTACTCAGACTGTTCTGAAGCTGATAAATTGGCTGTCACCTAACAAAACTCCCCAGTCCCAACGTATCTGACACCTGCGCTTTGCAGTTCTGCTCAGAGTACATGCAAGAATAGATATGTTCCAGTCTGTGACAGGCTAACAACTGACAGCGAGGTGTTATGCCAACACTGTTTAAATTATTTCCAATGTTTCACAATATATAGAACAAATTCTGAAGAAGTAGGATAGTGTGAGACCTTCTATCAAACTGATATTTTCCCCTAACATGGATTTAAAAACCAAGATCTGAATGCATATTCAATGTGCATGAACTATGCAGCTAGTGTTAAACTTTATAATCTGCAATGTTAGCCTCTGTGGGAAGTGCAAATTCCCATGCAGAAAGTGAGAAGTCTTCTGACTCTCCCAAAGAACCTGGCAGTGAGGGTATCTACATTTTGCAGCACACCTTCACTGCATAGGACCAGTGTCATACTACTTTCTTTAATTAAGAATGTTTAAGGCTTTTTTATGTTCCAGAAATCTGAATTCAACCACCACACAAGTTCTGAATGGCTTAATAATTTACATACATTATTTGAATCTACAGAGATTTCCTCTTGCCAACCTATTTACTGCCCACATCTATATTTTTAACAGAGCTGTCCATAGGAGTTAAGCCAAAGAAGCTATATAAAGTATTAAGTTTTATATTTAAATTCATATGAATAGTTAATTTATACAGAATTGTACTTTGCTAAAAGCAGGTTGCTGATACTTAAGCATTTGACTTTGAAAATAACAGAATTCAATGTCAATTTAGCCTACAGTATGAACTCTCACTGCAGATAATCAGTAATGTCCTATAATTGTATATGAAAATTATTTAATGGCAGTTTCAGCTTCCTAGCTGGATAACAATTCATTTTAACCATCCATAATTCAATCAGATTACATCTTGTTTTACATATTTTAACGGATGCTTTTTTTCTGGTTATTTTACAAATTATATATGCAAATGATGTATTAAATAATTGATGAAGCACCTTGTTTTGCTTGTAGCTACAAGTGATGCTTTTCTTCACAAATATATTTAGGCAGTAGTTCTCTTCACAGCAAGATTTTTTGCATAGTATTTTAAAAGATATTTAAACTCCTGCCGTGTTGAAGGCTTATTTAGAAAGACCAAGTATAATTTACTAACCTGATTTATGAAGCAATTTATACAATCTAGTAAAATAGCACTGTAGAATTTCATTGCATATGGATACTCATCTTCTCTGAAGAGCCTAAATTCTTAAACACTTGGGCAACTCTGTATTATTACATTCTATGATAGAAAAAAGTATATCAATGTAATTATCCCTCCTGTTTTATTAAAGCTTTATAAAACTGTTAGAGGCTAATGCTGCACCTATTTTTCTACTGCCAGATTTTATCCTGTAATACTCAGAAAAAAGAAAGTAGAATCCTTTACTCTTCTTAGACATGGTAAATGGAACAATGGAATATTATTTAATGTATTTATTTGCATTCACACACATCTCTCTCTCTCTCACATATATGTTTATGTATATAACGATAATATTTTAATATTAAATATTCCAAGATACATCCCTTTACCTAATGTATAAAAATACCAATGTTTGAAATATTGCTTCCCTATTTTGTCTTTGTTTTGAACTGAACGTTTATCTTAATATTTCCGTAAAAAGGCCTTTTGAGATAAAATGGAATATTTGCAGACATTCTAGGCCCATAAAATCTTAATTATTAAGCCTTGTGTTTCCTAACCTTGTAATTAATACATCAATAAGTTATAAGGTTTTTTTTTTTTTTTTTTTCTCTTTCTCTCGTTTGCAGAGATCTGCAATGCAATCATAACTTGGAAGTGAAAACCTATTCAACCTGTGGGATTTGAAGGAATGAAAAAAAAACTTTATTGTTTGAAAAGACCGGAGAGTTCAGAGTACTGTGGGGGTATTTAGGAAGTTTTGGACTGGGAAATATTAATCCTTTCAGCATCTGCAGTACCATATATCAAACAAGCAGAGAGTAACTTCCATTGAGAATGATGAAAACTTCAGACAGAATTCCTATAACAACTAATAAAAAGATGTCTTCATATTTATTAGGGCATAACAGTCTTTGATTTAGTTTCCTCTAAAAAATCTTAATCTCAAACTTCATTTTGTAATAACATTTTCTTAGTGAAGTTTTAGGCAAACTGTCTCTTTTTCTTTTGACAGAATGGTATATCTGCCAGCAGACAAAGAAAATGCTGAGAAGATAGATGTTTAGGAAAGTCAGAAAAGAGCTTCTGGTGAAACTTGGCACTTTTTTGCATTGTGTTGCAATGTTTTATGAAGAGTCCAGAAACCAAAGTTTTTAAAGGAAAGTTGTATTGTAAAAGCAAATCCTAAAATACACAATTAGAAATTTATCGTTATAAGGTGTAATAAGAAGATAATACCAAGAAGATATACTGTAGAATACAATGTTGTTTTATTTCCCTCACAGTTAAGTAAAGTATATCTCTTCATTTTTTTTTTCAGAAGTAACAACAAACTGATCACCAGTGTCTCAGAACTAGGCAAACCCCACCAAGTCTTGTTCAGAAAACTTACCAAGACTATCATGTGCCCCAGAATTTAAAGCATGCCTGAAAGCTGCCAACATTTTGATATTTACTTTACTTGTTTTAGCTGAAAGTGAGACCAATCAAGAGGATTTATTTTATGCCTGTTTCTCCAGTGCTTATAAATTAGCTCTTGACTGAAAGTGTATAAGCCTGAAGAATTTCGGCAGGCAAAATCTACATGTTATCACCATCTCTCTCTTTTTTTTTTTTTTTTTATTTTTCCACTTCTAATACCAGTGTTACATTTCTGAAACTATTATTTTCAAATAATATTTTTAAAATAAATTATTTTTAAATAATAGTTTCATGTAGTATTTGAAATATCACAATGAAAAATAGACTGTGTATAGAGAACTCTTAATCACACAAGATCCAAATCTTTGATACACAGCCACCTAGCTAGTTGTGTGGTTTATTTTACATTCTGTTTATTATCAGGGATCAATCTCACTCCCACATGAAGTTTCTTAAAATAATAAGGATAAAGAACTAGATGCTCTGTTTCATTACTGTTTCTCCTCTCTATAAAAATTCCCCTCCCTAAACTGATATCCTAAAAACCCATGCAATGCTTTTGGAGAATATATCTCTACTAGTTCACATCTTTTCAAATACTGCAAACTTAAACCAATGCTGAAAACCTGAAAATCACCTGCCAATAATTTTCTCCTTTAAGAATAAAAAATTAAAAAACAAAAACAAAAAAAAAAAAACAACAACAACAACGAAACTTTTCTGGTTGTAAATATTCATTATCTACATAAATTTTTATTAAAGAATAGAGTGTAGAACTATCTTATCAAAGGTGCAAAAAAATAGTCCCCCCCCCCTCCCTTTTTTTTTTCCTTCATTCATCTACATCTATTAGTGTCTACAGCCACTAATCTCCTGTCCTGCACTTTTTCTTGATTGGATGTTTGCTCTAAACGTAATACTCCATAGGGCAATCCTTTTAGCCAGAAGTTTGTCATTCTCTTTACAGTATTTAAGTATAAAGGATTATATTAAATTTGAACTTAGATAAGGTTAGATAGTGAGATAGCTTTGATTTGTGTTTTTTTTGATGTTGTATTGTCTTCTTTTGTGGTGTATTGTGTTTTATAAATTGGAGACTGAAAACAGTCAGAACGCTGCCAGTATATACACTGAACAGTATTTCTTGATTATGATGTGATGGATGTGATAGCCTTTGAAAATTTAGATTCAATAAGAATTGGGCTACCTTTGAAGATTCAATACAACAATAAGTACATAGCAAAAAAAAAATAAATAAACACAAAAGTTTAGAATTTTTGGAGGATTTTTTTCATTACATGTGTGTTTTAAAGATAATAATATGGAATTGCTACACAGTTTCTTATTCTTTCTACAATACTTCAGAGGAAAAAATCCTAAAAAATTAATTAAAAATTTAATTAACTTTGTTGAAGCAATGAATAATCTAATTTAAATATTAAATAAAAATAATAAAATGATGTTTATATCATGACAAACTTTAAAATTCATTATAAAAAACAGTAATAGTTACAATATATTCAATAGTAATATAGAGTATAAACAATAGTAACAATAACAACTTTGGATAATTTTCAGCAATTGTTGTATTGGTTTGCTAAATTCATTGCACATCTGTTTCTTAGAAGTGATCTTTTCAAAATGTAAAAGATCTTAAATAAACTGTTCTTTACTAAGGAATAAGAACAAACCAGATAGAAGATTCGGATTTTAAGTAAAATTATTTAATCCAATATTGTTCTAGGGAAATGGTCTTTCATTAACTGAAGAGCAAAACTTGTACTACTCTTTATTTTGTTTCTGTCAAAGTACATTTATTGGTAGCAAAACATATAAAAGATGAAAACACCAATTTATTTTAAATGTGAGGAATCTATTGGTAAGCAAGAAAATCCATAATGAAATTTTGCCATGAACACATTTTTAACTTTACTATGCCATTTTTCAGAGTTGACTAACAACAAAATAAACAATGACTGCTGTCCTTCTTTCTCACACAGAATTAGCAATGTAATCCCATTTTGATAATCATTATAGTTTCAACAGCATGTGCCATTAATTCACCTTAATGTGCTGCAACTAATCAATACTGAGTCTGTAAACTCATTTGTTCTTTGGTCCTATGTGGTCCTATGTGGACTAAGTCATTGTCTTAAAATAGCTCTTTTTTTTCATCTCCAGGGTAGAGAACTGTTTTGATCAGTCCTGTAGCAAAGCTTTTAGAGGATATATTAATCTTACTCATTCAAAAAAAAAAAACAATAAAAAAAAAAAACATGCTCTTAATATATTTAAAATATTTTTCTGCTATCTGAAATATTTTGAAATAATATTTACAAAAGGCTGAAATTGTTTCAGCTCTCTCACTTTGTAAGAACATGATAATTCACATATGAGTATCTATCTTACATTTTAACAAGAGCAAACTCAGGAAATGAGCTATCTCAGTTAATCCTCATCATGTTAGGGGCTGCTGGAGCTGTCTGCTCTCCAAACCCTGCTCTGTCCATGGGCTGCTGCATGGGGGCCAAAGAGACACAAAGGTGCTAGGTTGCAAGGCTGCAGTTATAGTCCTGCCTTCTGTAAACTGGTATCCTGAAGAGAGAAAAACCTGTTATAAAACTAATTATCCTTTGCACATGGAATGATTGACAGTAACTGCCTGGTATCAGAGGCTAGGTTTGAAAAGATAAACTACAGAATTCTCCTACTTGCCTGGAAAAACTTTTTAAGAGCTGTGGCTGCTGATGGTCTGTCCTCATGGTCAGACAACAATATAGATGAATATTAAATCAGATGTAATAATGCTCCTCTGTGCAGATTCCTAAAGTCAAACTCTCTCCTTGCTCATCTGAGAGATCAGCTTCAGATGACAAAAGGAATTAGATTTGGTCAGTGTTTGTGACAGCTGAAGTACTAACGAGGGACAACCGTGAAACAGGTTCCATCAGAGCTGCCCGTGTGTTTACTTTCTCCCAGTTTATTCTTCCAGAAATTTGCTAAGTATACTACTTAAGGCCCCAGTAGGTCAGCTCACACTAGATGAACTGGGACCACATTTTAGCTTAATCTTTCCCATCCTTTTCACATTTCTTTGCATAAATTAATCATAATTCAAGTGCATCTGGCTCCCTGCTCGATGTGTTTCCTTCACAGGTGTCCTGAAGGGAAAAGAAAAGAAATAGGAAAAAAGAAAAAAGAAAAAAGAAAAAAGAAGAGAAAGAAAAAAAGAAAAGAAAAAGAAAAAGAAAAAGAAAAAGAAAAGAAAAAGAAAAAGAAAAAAGAAAAAGAAAAAGAAAAAGAAAAAGAAAAAGAAAAAGAAAAAGAAAAAGAAAAAGAAAAAGAAAAAGTAAGAAAAAGAAAAAAAAGAAAAAGAAAAAGAAAAAGAAAAAGAAAAAGAAAAAGAAAAGAAAAAGAAAAGAAAAAGAAAAAAAAAGGAAAAGGAAAGAAAAGGAAAAGAAAAAGAAAAAGGAGAAAAAAAAAGGCAAAGATGTGTTCTTTCGCTGGGGAGTGACACATAATGCTTTCTGCCAAGGTACCTGTATCCCAAAGTCATGCTTTGCTACCTGACTGTTCATAAAGGATGGCAAGAAACAAAGCATCTAAGAGTCGGGGCAAGTCCAGGAGGGCAGCAGTGAGATAGGACTTAAAAAGACAGATACTGTACTGCATCCCACAAGGAATAATCAGTACACTGCTGACGTTTTCTGCCTAACTTCTATCAGTTGTGCCATTATGAAGTGCCTTCTGCAGCTGTTCTCAGGCTGTGCTTGGGTGGAAGACCTAGGGGAAGTGCACACATCTAGGTGTTTGCAGGGCATGCTCTTACAGCATTTATCATACTGGTATTTGTGTTCCATCTAGCTTGCATAAATCAAAATGGAGAAATAAGCTTTCTGCTTTATAAACAGAGAATATTAAACAGATCTAAATACAAAAATGGGAAGAAGGGTTAGTATTTATTTCTTTGCTTTTCTAGAGATTTGCTATTTGGAATCAAATGGTAATATCCATGCTAAAGAGGAATTTGTAAGTTGAACTACTAATTACTTTTTCCATCTACATAATTACTGGTAGTAGAAATGGTTAAATACTAAGGGCTTATACCAGAAAGAGCAGAAAAATATATTTGAGTCCAACTATTTGTATTTTAATCCAATATTTTTTTCCATTTACGTGATGCTAATAATAATCTTAGATTTATGTAGAAAAGTCAGACATGATATAGAGCTTCATGAATCAAAACACAAAGAAAAAAGACAAAAGGCATTATATTTGAAGTCAACAGCAAACTACCTTATAATATTTTTTTCCATAGCCTGTCTTCCACTTTTGTAATTAAACGTGGTGTCTGACAGCATGTGTTCTGAGAGTGTAAGTAGAGATCACACAGCTCCCAGAAATAACTTATAAATAATGAAATAATCACCCATTCAGATACAAACACCAAAGAGATGGATCAACTTTTTCTGCTACACATTGCACAAAAAGTTCCTTTTGAATGCCACACCATCAATGTGCAATATTTAAAGCAGAAAATTATCATGCCTCTTTTGTTCCAGTGAGCATACCAATACACTCATTTTGCATTAAACAGTGCACTACAGAAACACAGAGACCAAATCATATCCTCTAGACATTAGCCTTCAAGACACTCATTCTCTCTGTACTCGCAGAATAGCACACAATGAGGCAAACATTGCCGGGGTTTCACTCCATTGAGTTCAGTGTTATTACACGAAGAATTAACTTATTCAAATATGTCTTAGTCATTATACAAGCACTTTTAATGAGTTGTGGGTGAACACTGACTGGCTTACCCTCTGGCTTTTTGTTAGTCAAAAGGACTCTCTGCTTTCCAATATATATGTGTTTTTTTTGTTACAAGACTTGCCTCATTAATGGAGAAAGAGCTCTCAGATTGCCAGTTGTTCAGGGAAGGTGATACTCAAATAAATAAATAAATGAATAAATAAATAAACAGCCTCACAATCTTATATATAACATCTTGATTTTATCCTCACACTGTGTATGAGGAAAGAGGTGCAGAGGGGCAGAGGGACTAAATAGATGTCATTCCTGAGTGCACTAAACACATAATGAAGGGAAGGTGATGCTGTGATCTCCATCCTCTTGAGAAGCTGGGAATTGCAGCGGTTCTTAACCCCTGCTGTGCTACATCTCAGGCCTGGAAAAAGGCAGTCACTAGAGCATAGTGTGACAAGGAAGGGTAAGAATTAGATCTGTGATATTAACTGAGGGGAAGAAAAAGATAATGAAGTGTAAACCTCGATCTATAAAATGCCAACATGCTTTCATTGCCCCCTGTACTGAACTGACAATGTCTGTATGGCACTGTTCTGCCTGGATTACTAACTTGGCTTCTGAATCTCTGAATTCTAAACATCCTGAATATTATTATTATTTTTATATATACCCATATTTTTCATGAATTTTAACACCATATTCTGCCTTTTACACCCTCAGTATTATCAGCAGAGTTCTAAATTCAATAACAATTGAAAACATAACGACCATTTTATGAACATAGCTTCCAAACATTTCTCTCTCTGATTTGCACATTCGAGAAGATATATGCAGTCACTAAAGATAATGGTATAAACAACTTACAGACAGAATTTTTGTGGTTACTGTCTTTGCTGGGCAACATCTTGACTCCTCTTGATTTCAGTTCAATTGCTTTTTTCACTGAGAAAACAAGCAAAGATAAAGGAGATAATTTATTATTAAACCTTGTAGAAATGACATTTAACAGCCACATCAGATATTACACTAATACAAAGCAACATATGAAAACTACAAACAGATAGAAATAATTACAGTCACCCAAGTACACTTTTACAAAAATACAATTATCTATTATATTTTTAAAGATTTTTTAACAGACATGGTCTTACTTTAAAATATTTTGCATAAGTTTACTTAGGGTCAAGGAAAATAAAAATGTATCCTAAAGACACATATAGATTTCTGATGTTTGCCACTGCATATGACAAAATCTTAAACATCTTTAAAATGTATTTCTTATTTGTAATGTACGGTACATTATGCACATATCTGAAGACCACAAGCTTTAATTATGATATTCACAGAATTGCTTTTACTTGATTCATTCTTTGGTAGCAGTCATATTTTTAGTGCAGTTTCCTGAGATTAAGGTTATCTTATCACAGTATGTTACAGTTTGGCTCACCTAAACACTTTTAAATATACATGACAATTCCAACTGAATGAGAAAGAGAGTAAGAGCTCTCAAAGGGTCAAAGTTTTGTCAGAGAGAACAGATGCATTAGAGGTTTAATATCTGTTTTCTCTGTTTAGCCAGCTGATAAACTCCCAAATTATCTCTAATAAGCTGTTAGGAGGGATCAGGAGTAAAGGAGAAGGAGACATGAGAAGAAAGCAGTGTGGTTACACATTGAGGAAATGTGGGGTAGAATCTGAATTATAATGCTAGGAGAAAAGGGTAAAAGTATAGGACATATTCACAGGAAATTCATTAGTTCTGAGGCAGTTGAAAATAAAATCAGATACATAGAAAAGAAATATGCAACAAGCCTGGACAATTCAAAACTATTATACCAAAAAACAATAGCAAAATAGGTAGTGACTGATTTAGAGTGTGTATCAGAATGCTAAGTACAACATCATAATGCATATCAATAATAACAACAACAAAGTAGTCCTTTCCTGATTCATATAGATGTTATTGTATGAATATTTCATATTACCTCTTTCTAGAGCTTGCAGTGGTTAATAACCTTAAAATTCAAATATTTATCCTAGATGTAAACATTAAAAAATCACTCAAACATTTTAAAAATGGTTATAATTTGTATCTTGTACTATATTTTATTGATATAAAATAAATATGGAATTTAACACAATAGGTTATCAGTTAAATATTTTTTTTCATCTGCCTATTTGAGAAATTTTATGTTTGCTACACTCTATACTGATTTGTATACAACTATTTCTGAAAAGTGAAATGGCAGGAAAAGAAGAATGACTTCATTGTATTTGTTTCTATACTGGATTTTTGCAGCTTTTGCAACCTCCAAGTGAAGCAGGCTATTCTTAAGCCCTGATTTGGGCAAGAAATGCAGGAAGTACTTTGTATGCTACCTACATCGCAAAATGTTACAGAGTGCAGACATTTATGTCTGAACAAGTAGGACACTTGGAAAACAAGTGTTCAAATGATGAAAAATGATTGAAACACAATTGTAGTAATGTAGGATGAAATGGATTTGATAGAAGCATGCTGTTTTATTTTCTTTTAAGACAGGAACACATTATACAGAGACATTAATGCAGACAATATAGCTAATATTCCCAAGAATTTCTGGAAGTATAAACTTTTTGGGTATGGTTTTCTTTCGAGAATTTACTAGGATTACTTTCTGGAATTCACATACTAAAATTACCCTCAAGAGCAGCTTTATGTTCTGTTCTCTTAAGCTGCATAACCAGTCTGTTAAAATTAGTCCATATTTACCAGGAAAAGATCAGCACAACTCTTGCAACAGAATAGCTGGGATAATGGCTGACGTTGTGGTCCCTCCTCCAGTATGAATTTCATGTTTTATTAGTATCTGTCTCATGCATAGCATGAGAACCATTCTTGAAGGATTCAAAACCTAAATTGTTATGTGTGCAGTACAACTCACTAGACAGCAGACAGAGGAAAAGGGCTATACTTTCCTCCTTATCTTTGTCCAGCATCCCAACATTAGAAAAGTGGCAATGTTCACTCCAGTTCCTATGGAAGTTCACTCTTGGAGGTATTTGTTAGACATACTTGGAGCATGCTTCTTGGGAATGGGGAAAAATGATACCCATTATCTTTAGGTTGAGATATGTTGGACAGCTGGCTAAACTGAAACAAAAGAGGTTCTAACTTGATATATTAAAACTTTTTTACTATTAGGATAATCAAGCATTAGAACTGGTTCTGCAGTTTCCATCCTCATAGATTTTTCACATCAAGAAAAAGGCATTCTGTATCTCTCTGAAAGAATCACTTAGGGGATTCACAATACTTACTTAAGATACGAGATCTGAAACATATGTTTTGTGGAGAGAAATAGCTACCTCAGTGGGGCAATTCATCCCTTTCTAAGATAGGCACACTGAATCATCCTCTGAAGATGCCTTTTCCTCCTCATGAAATATAACAGAAACATATACCACTTGTTCAAGTGTAATCCCTATATTTTAGGCAGTAACATTAAGTGAGATGAGCTTTTATGTCTGGAGGATTTTAACAGCCAAATGTAGGTATCTGTGAGATCCACCATAGGGATTGACCAAGTTAAATAAACTTGAAGCATAAATACCAAACTTCTATGTTTTTGCATGCAGTCTCTGAATAGTATTTTTAAAAAATAGAATTAAAAAAGTATAACCTGTAAAATACAAACATGAGTCTGTGAAGAGAAACCACTGAACACTATGGTTTGAGTGAACAAGTTCAATGCCTTCTCTAACATTAAAGAAATACTCTAAATTACATGTTTTATAACCATGTAAATCCTGTTTTAATACTTTTTTTTTTTTAATTTAATATTTCTGTTCTACTTCCTGATTGCTCTTTCACGAAAAAGGTTTTGCTGGTCTTGAATATGATTTGCTATTTAACAGCACAAAAAGAGGAATGGGCTTAAGTTAATAATGTCAAATGTGAAAGTCTTTTTAACTTTTAAATGATAACTTTTTAAGACTTTGCATATCTTTCTGCTGTCTTCACTTAAACATTCAGTTAAGCTAATTGAATTAACTCACCTCACATTTTTCTGTGAATCATAACTTCAAGACTCTTTAGAAGATGGTATACTTATTCAGAGAGAATAGCAGGTCTTAGCACTGGAAGCCCATGACAATCTCATAAATCTACTGGAAATCACCAGTGATATTCCTTAACATTATGCTATAGTTAAAATAAACTCAGCCATGAAGGGAATATATGACTGACTTTCTTTGAATGGATTGTGAAAGTTAAAATAAAATTTTGAAGTTGTACACATCCTTTTAACCTATTCTAATCTGTATGAAGCTCTTTGTTTCTAATGTATTTGACCCAATGTGAAAAAAAATGTATTTTACCCCAACCACAATTACCTTTCTGAACACCTTATTACAATTTAGTAGAAACATATTTTAAGACAGGATGAACCAATGAATAAAATTTCAACTGTTGGCTACAATCAGGATGACAATAATTGAGGTATTAAAACAAATCTAGATATGAGACATTAGAAGGACAGTCCCTATGTCTTTTGAGGATAACTTTTTTGAGAAAACTTAACCTCCAGTCAGAGAAATTTATGTGCATATTTGTATGCATATTGTATAGACATATAATGCATTCATATTTGTTGTTTGTGTTACTTTCACAAAATTAATATGAAATTACTTAACAATCTTATTTGATTTTGTTGAAATAATACAAATTTACATCTTTATCTAAGTAAAAGTGGTTTGATACAATAGACCTGCTGAAATTCTACCATTGAAATGGTTGTCCTAAAATTCTCCCATTTATTTTCCTTGCACATGCCATTTGAAGTATGAAATATAACTAGCAAATTGTCTATGTTCACATAAGAGAGGAGATAAAAATAAACAGAACATCAACACATTTGTTATGTTTGGCAAACGAAGACCTAATATTTTTAATAAAGTTCATATAAAATTAACTTTTGTGAAAAGACATTTAAAAAAAAAAAAAAAAAAAAGAACTCATGAATTTCAGTAAGGTATTTTTATACAGACTGCAGTCTGCAGAACTCCAAAAAGACCTTTCATGACCTATTGACTATGTAATAAAAAGACAAGGGCCATCAAGTGAATTTAACAAGTAAGGTTTCAAACTAATAAAAAGGGGTGTTTTTTTGTTTTGTTTTGTTTTGTTTTGTTTTTTTCCATATAAGTAGTAGACATGAGAAACTGCCAAGACACTGCCAAGTGTGGATGCAAGAAGTTTGCAAAGTTTCAAGGAAGGACTGGAAAAGTTCTTGAAAGACTGCTCTACGGAGAGTTACTGTACAGGCAATCTACATCAGTTTCAGGAGATTCCTGCCACAACAAAAATATATGAAGGCAATAGATGTATTATCAGGGAAATAACACCAGTGTTTGCCTTGTTCTTAATTCTCTGCAGGACTCTGCTTCAGGTCATGGCTGAAGATTAGATGATAGACCCTTTTATGAATGTTCATGGCTGTTCTTACAACTACTCTAACTCTATCTTTTGGTTTGTGCCCTGATAGTATGGTAGTACCAACCTCTCAGCACTCTTTGCAAACTATCACCCTGGATAAAATGCCCAATTCCATTCAGACAGAGTATCAATCTTCTGATTTTTAGATCTTGCTTGAAATATGAGTTACATGGCAGTGTCGCCTTGTATTAAAATCAAATTCACTTGAATATCAGTTGATTTATTTTTTAGATTCCTCAATTAGAACAGGATAAGTGTAAGATATATATATATACATGTACATATGTCTGCAGTAGAAAGAAACTCAGTCACTTAAGTAGAGATATAATATTGTTCTTTTATGCCAATGATTTGATGAACTGCCACTGATATATGAAGTGGAGTTTAAGCATCTGGACATGGTACTGAAGCTGTAATTGCACAAGGTTTTGTACATGGCCAATACAAGACAAACATATATATTTGGCAAATTTGGCAATTTTTTTTTTTAAATTTATTTTATGCTTAGGAATCCCCTCTACCCTGCTTTCTCTATTTCATTTCCCCAAAGTCAACAAGAATCTAAAGAAAAATCAAATCAAATCAATCAAATTTGTAAGGAAAAATATTTTACTCTTACAAGAATTTTTCTGTTTACTGAAGTCAGGCTTATGCATAGTAACCCCCAGAAATGACAGAAAAAAAAAAATCTAAATCTAAACCTCTTGAAATTCTGTATCTATGGAAATTTGTATATGTTACCACTGAGATTTCAAGTCTATGAGGGGTCTGATTAAGTTTGAACATATTTAGCAACTAGATACTTCAGGAAAAAAAAAAGATAAAAGTAGGATTTCCTACAGATAAAGAGCTAGCCACCAAAAGCTAGACACTTTAATTGGATAATATTAGAAAAGATAACTTCACATACTTGATAAGTCGGTATGACTTATTGATGGGGTCCTAAAGAGCAGGACAGGTGAACATACCTGAACTATTTTAATGCTGATTTTTTTTTTCCTTTCTTGCTTTTTATGCACAGAGATGAGTATTCCTGAGAAACTATAATAATAATTACAAATAAAAACAACTACATTATACTAGACTGAAAGAAGATAGAAAATAGCTTTAAAAAAATAATAAAAAAATTGCTCTGATTTAATAGGGAAGTGCAAAAAGATCCTGGAGCAGCAAGAGTAAGAAAGTGAAAGGATATATTATTCACTGTTGCTATTTCTATTCTCAGGATGATTTTGCTGTGTTTAAAAAGAAATTAAAGAAAAGGCAAAGCTAATACCTATGTGAAATGAGAATAAAAGACAAAATTTGCAAAGCCTGTTTAATTCTTCAGATGCAGTTGCTAAATGGAAGCTTATGAACATTCCACAATGCAATCTTCCTCTAAGAAGTTAAACCAAATGTAGGGCAATATACTGATGGGCATCACCTCAAATATTGTATTTCAGTAGCAATGTCTTTCTTACAGGAGTATGGTTTTTTAAGTCGTTATAACGAAGGGCATAGAAAGTTGACATTCTAATCTTGAGCAGATCTGTTTCACAATAGTGGTTAGAAGAACTGCTTCTGTTGGAGATAATCATGGACTATGTATGTCACCAGTAAAACTCCTAGTTTCTTGATTTCACTGAAGAAATAATTTTCTTTCTCTGACAGTAATTAAATGGTAATTAACTAGTAATTATGTAGATAACATGAAGATAGGAGACAGCCATCTTCCAGACCCAACTTCTTTCTCTGTGAAGCTTTATTATTTTTTAAAAGTTATTTATTTATTTATTTATTATTAGATTCCTCCTCTGACTCACAAGGTTTTGAAATGAATTTGTCATATGTGGTCAAAGATAAATTTCATATTGCCTGTATTACGATATAAAGAGCCTATATTTGCTGGACATATATTTTCAGGTTGGCAATGAATTTCAAGGGAAATGTGTCTTTTCATTATTGAGTATTGCTTGACTAATCACAAATGAGCCGAAAGCTCTACAAATGCAAGATAACAGGTAGTCTTTGGCACCAAGAAATTACAGTCTTACTCTCTGGTTGTGTAATTTTGCTAAGAGACAGGATAGAAACTGGTAAGAAGAAAAATATGGAAAAATGAACTGGAAATGAAGATGGTATAAAGCACAATTAAGTGTCCATTTGTAGAGCGTAACTAAGAAATAATTTAATCTAGAGGTGGTTTTGAGGAGTTATGATACATATTAAAGATATAAAAGAACTGCAAAGAGGAAAGATACATTCTCTAGTTACACTAGGGCTGGAACAAGAACTTACATTCTTTATCTGAAGAAAGGGAGACTTCGGTTACATAAGAAAAAAGCTTTTTAACAGTAAGAGAGTTGAAACCCTGGAATAAATTACCCAGAGAAGCTGTTGAGTCTTAGCCATTAAGTTTTAAAGAACATGTTAAATTAAGGTCTGAAATCAACAGTTAGATATACTTGGTTCCTCTTTGAGTTAGTTTATTTGTAACTCACAACCAGAAGCCATTTGGCTGGAAAAACAAAACAAAGCAAAAAAAACATCACCACCACCAACAACAATCAGAGGCTAAGACCTTGGAGGGCGTTACTAGGATTTCTACTGTATGAAATTGATTGATTACAGCTATATTTAACTTCACGTGTGAAAACAGGTAATGTGCAGTGCGTAAGTCATACCACACAAAGATAAGATACTAGAAGCACACAGTTCAGTTAACATAGCATTATGCTTGACTTATCCTCATAATTTACCCTCTTTTAAATCTAATATAGTTATAGCTCAAGGATATCTTTGTAGGGTACTTTAGGGTACAATTCTGTAACAAGAAATCTAACATGTTCTTAGCACATTCTTTGTAACAGTTCTTGTTCACCATTTTTCCAATTACCCAAATACTTGATTTTATTGCCAGTTTTTCTTCCTGCATGAAATGACCTGCAAGGCCTCAAAAGTTGGCTCTCACTCAAACCTAAATTATTCTGACATCATCTGCTGGTACTTCCTCAAGCTGCTTCTGCTGCTGCTCTGCTGAGTTCAGCTCTTGGCTGCCTTTCACTGCAGATTTTTCCCAAGTACAAATCTTTGAAGGTGAAGTGGAACAGCATGTTTCCCAGTACCTGGTGATTACAGGCAGGACCTTTCCTGACCAATGTTGAGCCCACTGACACACGGTATGGAATGTACTTGAATAGTTCTCTGTGATCAGGAAAGGGAGAGGTTCATTTTAAGCAAAAAAAATCTCAGATGCATAAACAGAAATTGAGACTGTCCAAGGAAATACCTAAGTGCTTTGCCTTTTTTTTTTTTTTTTTTTTTTTTTTTTTTTTTTTCCCAAGCATGCCAGCCTTCTTCTTGTTACAGATGAGGAAATATTTAATATTTTCAGTATTTTGTACGTTGAGAGTGAGTGGAAAATAGATATATTTTTTTTACAGATTTACACTTAGATTTACGTATTTTGCCAAGTTCTGTGAGTAATACTAATACAATAACATTCATAGAATTATTCCTGAGGTAATTATCAAATTCATCTCAGTGCATTGCTGAGTTCATGAAGTTCCTTTTCTTTTGTTTCATTACCCTTATTTTCATGAATTTGAATACACTTTGTTTTGAAACAAAGTGTTTTCTTAGTTCAGATTTTCACTGCAGAGTCCTATCAAGTAATATGTTCGCCTTGTCCTCCATTCTTTTCTGGATTCTTCTCCAAAGATGCAATTGCAGGAGTGCTACCATTTTTTTGGCCCTGGAGGAAATTATCTACAATTCACACCTTTGCCAGATTCAGTATTCTCTCTGGAGTCTGCTTGTAGATCAAACATTTCTTTATCGCTCAAATTTGTATGTGATGAATAAATTTATCATTGACAGTATCTAGGGTTGTTTTTTTGTTATTGTTTTTTTCCGCTTCACTATAGCCTGTCACACTATGAATCCTTTTTGAAGGTTTAACAGTTATAAGAATAAGAAAAAAGCAGATATTCACAGTCTTTCCATTCAGTTTATGTTTGTTTGGCTTTTAGCTTTCTTTTTTGAAGTCTATGGTTTGGTGTTTTTTGTTGTTGTTGTTGTTGCTGTTTATTTTATTTATTTATTTATTTTTTAATGTGTTTTTGCCAAGATTTTCTCCTTACTATAGTATCACACAACTGTTCAAGCTAGGGGAAAATCATGCTGAGGTTTGTTATGAGAAGCTATAACAACATTTTGGATTCTGCAAAGCAAGACTTGGTCGATTTGTCTGTGGCAACGCAAGCTTTGAAATGTTTTTTTCTTACAGCATGTGTTCTTCCTTATCGTTTTACCAGCTGAAGGCTCAGCTTTAAAAATCCTGAAACTTCTTCCCTTCTCAGATAAGAATTTCTTCTTGGCAAATCTCACTTCAATCGATACATCATTGGGGAGCATTTAATTGCTGGCCAAAGGAAGCAATGTACTTGATCTTTGTGTGATTTTAGATTTAAGACTGATTATGTCTTTAGATTTAAGACTGATACCACCCCTCAAATAACATATAACTAAAATTAAACTGCACACTTATCACCGCACTAGACTCGTTTATTTACTTATTTATTTTTTTGTTGACCCAATACATTTCTTATATTTATCATATTTTATATTAGGAAAACTGAATTTGGTGTTCTAATGTATCCATTACATGTCCATCTACTCTCTCTAAGAACATGGAATACTCTTCAGCAATCACCTTGAAAACATTTTCTTGCATAAGTACTTGTATCCATAACGTAAGAGAATTTAAAGTAAGAGAATTATGAAGATAATTCTATAAGAAATTATTTGATAAAGAAGACCCCAGACTCAATAAACTGGAAGAATCCTTGCAAGCTTTGCTTCTCAGCTATCCACTTGACTTTCTCATGGGCATTACATTTTTTTCATAGGATCTCTAGTTTAAACTGACTCACTGGAATAACCCAAACCTCTTCTGTTTCTGTACTCTCTGTTTGAAGAGTATTCTGTCTAATATGCCATCCCACTGTTTCTCTCACTAACAGCTTTCAAAATCATCCCTACTAATCAGTATTATAAATCCAGAGGGCTTCACAGCAGGCATAGATGTTTCTGCTCTACAGCTACCTGTAAAAGCTAGCTGTTCATGATCAGTTGGCTTCCTAGTTCCATCAATCCGGCAAAGTACTGTCTGTCATTATCAGACCTTCCACCTGCTCCCTTTGCTGGAAATCTCTGCATGCAGTACTAGTGAACAAATGATACAGACCCAAGATAAATTGGTGTCGCAGTAGATTTTTACACAAATCTTTCTCATTCTATGTGTATAAGCTGACACAGGATCTGCAAATTTAAAAAGAAGTACAGCCATTTGTTTTCCATTAACCTTCTGTATGTCACGTAGCTGGCCACTTGCCTTGACAGACTGCCTTAGCTTTGTTGTGCTATCAATATAAGACATATCACAATAAAGTAAGTTCAGCAGGCATCAAGTCTTCAGTGTCTGTGGGTGTCCTACACAGTTCTGGAAAATAGTATCAATACAGTTTGCACAATGAATATATATTATCACTGAACAAACTGAATTGCATGCATAGATAGTCTCTAAAAGACATCACAGAATGAGATCTACTCAGTTCCTTGCTTGAATGCCACTCCACAGTCTTTCAACAATAGTGTCAAAAAGTTCATTTATGGTTCTTCTCGAGTAATTCATCAAGTATCACTCATAATTATCAAAATTTTCATCAGAAAATCCTATTCTTAAATTACTATTTCACCAATTTTTTATGTTTTGTAGAGAAATTATATCTGTAGTCTGAAAACATCTCTAAACTACAACTCTTATACTGATCATTTCAGTGTTATCCACCACACAGAGGAACTTAAGTAGACTTCTCTCGCCTTGTAGATGAAGAAGTTGCAAGTGTGGTTATAATGACACCCTACTATTTTATGTCTATAATCTCTTCTGATGCAGAAACTGATTGTGTACATGTTTTCAGTCTTTATTAAATAGAAAACAATGAGCCTAATTGATTTCGTACTGGCATGTAGGTTATGCATGCTACCATGAAACCTGTACTTTAATTTGCTTATCTATATTGGTCATACATTTGCTCTTATTTTACATTCTTAGGTCTACATTCTACTGTTCTCTCTGTAATGCTACTAGCTGATCTTAGAGATTAGTGAGACCTAGCTTCTTCAACATTTTCCAAATGCATATTTTTGCACTGGAAAATATGAAGTTCATTTAAGATGCATCAGTTTCATTATGGCAGAAAAGCATGGAAAACAACTGCCTTAGGAGTTGGGTAGCTTTGGGACAGTGATGTCTTTGATCCAGGACTTTGGAAGTCTCCACACTGAGTAAGCACAACATGATTCTTGACAAAGAGAGGCTACCATATTTAGGGAAATGTTGTGTGCTTTGGAAATAAAGTATTTGAACATGAAATTTAAGTTTCATATTTTATTCTGCAACTAATTTGGGAAAAAAACAGTGACATATATACAAATGTACCAAAATGATACACATCTTTTTAAACCACAAATGCATTATTTTTAATAGGTCGAGTGAGGACAACACCATACCAAACAAGAACAGAAGAATGAACAGCTGTTACCAGATCAGCATCTGCTTAGTGCTGATATTATGAAGCAACTAAGACTGAGCCTAATTAGCAACACAGAAACTAGTCAGTCAAAAAAGAAGAATTACCTGTAGGAACCAACTTGGAACTAACTGCAAGCTTCCATCTGTAATGAGATTTTTCTTGTTTAGCCTGAAAATGCCCTAAAATCGTGGATTCATAATAATACTCTTCTATACAGTAACTTAGTAGTAAGACATTTTAATACAAAATGTTAAGAAAATCTGTATCCAACCATCTTCTTCATCAAACGTCTCACCCTGTTGGCTCTGAGAATTATAGCTATGCTTTGTACTGAGAATCTTGAGGACAGAACTTTATCTTGGGGTCCAGTTGTTCTGTATTCTGTACTCTTGATAACCATAGTGTTTTCAGATGCATGCATCTGAATGCATATTATTGTCACTCTAAGTCAACTTCTGGGCTCTGCTTTAAATTTTGAGAAACAGACTTTTTTATATATAAAACCAGATAATACAGCCAATTTCTCGTATGAACGTATAATGCCTTTATGAAATGGCATAAAGTAATAACAAAGAATCTAAAGATAAAATTATTTCTAATTTCAAACACTGAAAAAAAAAAAAAAAGAGCTTTAAGGCTCTAAAAATGGAAGGAAGAGACAGTTTTAACTTAAGAATGTGCTGAACTCAATAAATACACGAAATGACTGATTAAAAATTTTAAAGAGACATTACAGGAACAGTTATTTTAAGCACTTAGTTCTTAGAGGTTATACATGCCACATTAACAAGGAAGCAGTCTGAATGTTTTCTTCTTCCCTTTCCTTATCAGATTATATTTAATATAATTAGGCTAATAAGGGATATCTTATAACTTTAGTACAGGGATAAAAGCACATGTAGAAAAATCATGGCTATTTTCAGCAAGGCTAAATATATATTTGGTATGTGGGAGGATAAGATGTCAAATATTGATTTCATTATTACAGTTTTCATTGGATTAAAGTTCTCCTTTTCAATCAAACAACATAAATTTAGAAATGAGCAAATACAGGCCAGTGATTAATGGTGTTGGGTATTTTCTATAATCAGGTTCCAAACTGAGATACATTAAGGGACTAAGTTTCGAGGCAGACTGAAAATCTGTCTTCAAACAGGATGTTTTAAGTTAATTTCCAAAAAGAGAGTTATTGATAATCAATAAGCACAAATGAAACTTAGGCCAAAAGAATCTTGTTTTTAATAGAAGAAAGATTTATTCCTTCCTACTTAATAAATGACCACTTGCTGAGAATTTATCTCATTGTAGCTTCATACAGATCTTACCACAGCTGAATAAGTGTCCTTGAAATGTAAATCAATTATACTAAACCAAAGTTCTGTGAAAACAACTTAATATACTCTTATTCAAATCCAAACAAATCAAACTAAAGGACTTTCAAAATAAATAACTTTTCAATACTACAGTGATAAGATTTGAGGAAAACTTATTACAGTATCAAAGTAGGGAAAAAACCCACATTGTAGAAAAATGAAAAACAAGGGAAGAAAATATTAAAGGTAATGAACAAGCGTAGTCTACCTAGAGCAGCCATGACAGACATACTGAGATAGATAAGTAAAATTGTTTATGCCCTCAAGGCATATGTGGTATAGTTTAACATGATTTACCTAATTAATTTCTTTGGTGCTTATAACTTATTTTTAGGGGAAAAAAAAATAGCAGTAGGAAGAAAATAAAAACATAATAATAATAATAATAATAACAATAAAACACTAAACACTGAAATGTAGTTTTAGTTATAGATCCAGTATTAAACAGATATTGAAGGATATCTGAAATCACTTACGTGTTCACTGGAAGTTTCAAATACCACCACCATTTACTTCAATATGAAATACATACAGACACTTGTGAAAATTGCTTCCAATGGGAGATTTAAAGAGCTCAACCTCCTTAGTTTATCTGAGAGATTGAGAAGTGACGTAGTACTTCAAAGAGGGGAAATATAAGGCTTACTAAAGGCTTTCTACTTTATTGGAGAAAAACATAACATCACAGCTGGATGGAGAAAGATCAAACCAGACCAGTACAACTGAGGAGTTAGGTGTACATTTTTAACGCTGGTAGAGTTAACCGAAGAAAAGATGGTCAAGAGAGATGGTAGATTGGTGGATATTTGTTTATGTTCTCATATCAAGATTGGATTCCTTTCCTGATGATAAAACTCACCAAAACACAAGTTATTGCCTCAGTAATACTTAATGGGAAATGACATTCTTATCACTTTAAAATTTGGAAATACCAGGTTTATCCTACTTTTTGATTTTATTAATTGTTTTTACTAATTTTCTTTTCTAAATTTACTCAAAGTGACGCTTTTTATTGAAACAACAGATCAAAAGTACCATGCATGCATTGGTTGAAGGAGCACCATAAAGTTTTCTAATGTACTTCAAACACCATTTTTTAAGGTTTTAAAGAATGTGGAGGAAGGAAGATACAAACTCCTACACACACTCACTGAATTACAAAAGCTCACTGCATATAAATACTTTACCTAGCAGTTTATTTTACATTATTTCACTCATGGTTTTCCATTAGTACAGATTTATTTCAGCAGCCTCTATTATAGTCTTTGTTTGAATTCAGGATTATCTGTTTGTTAAATCCTGAATTATTCAAAGTAGTCAAATACAGAAGACAGATGACTTCTGGTACATAATGATCAAACTGCCTAATACCTCCTTGGACCTCTCTGATAAATTGCCAAAAATAGCATACTTAATTTGACACACTCTACAACAGAGATTTTTGCTCTAAAAGTGGAACACACTCATTAATCAGCTTTTACTTTGGAAATTTTCTTATTTTATTCTTTCTACGAAGTTTGAAATAAGTAGGTGACTTAGAGTAGTTTTAATTAATGTAGAAAAAAAAAATATTTTTTCTCTTCAAATGAAAGCTAAAAATATTAAAACCCCTTCTTCTGTTGTCTTGGAAATATGTGAAATCTAAAGTATAGCATACATACTGTAAATGTACAAAAGAAGGGGTTTCATTATCACACCTGTTAATTCATTCTTTCTGTGTTGGTAAGCTTTATTGCTAGGACATGCTAGGTTTCCATAGTGAGACTTTACTTTACTTGATCTCTGGGGAATTTATGCATTTTTGAAGCACAAGCATAAGCCAAATCATGTATTCTGCAACTCCCACTGAATATGTGGAAAGAATCTTTGTATATAAGCATGAATGAGGGAGAGGATGAACACGAAATGACTGAGTATATGTAACATCACAGAACAAGGTGGAACAAGAACTGAGTACAATTATATCTGCTGGGAGTGTTAAATCCATGAGACAAAGGTTACTGATATGAAGCTGACATGGTAAAGCATGTTGTTGCATTGTTCTGGTGCATTTGTTCTGAAAATTTGTTCTGGTGGTTGTCAGCTTTCACAGGGCATTTGGGGACTCCTTTTGACTAGTATCAAAAACAAAACAAAACAAAACAAACAAACAAACAAAGAGGTTTACTAGGAAATTGAGGCGTAACTTTTTTAATGATCGACATCAAAAGATTGAAATTCAAAACAAAGTACCACAAGAAAAACAAGACAAAGCAAACACAAAACAACACCTTGCCCATATACCTGTTAATTTTAAAAACTACCCTGACCTGATGGAATATAAGACCATAAATATGGTTCAAGGCAAAGTTTGAAGACCCACTAGTTAGACCTTTTATACTATGTAGTTTTATTTATACATTCAGCTTACCAAGCATTTTCAACTATATTTAGTTAATGTATTCAAATATGTATATTGAATACATTACACCAGCAGCAAGGGCATGTGTGCAAGTGAACGTGTAGGTCCTGAAGACCCAGCTAGACAAGCCAGTGACCAGGTGACATTGGGAGCCCTCAGGGGTGTGTGTCTCTAAGGGTGAGTCACCTGCAGGTGGCCACTGGAGGGACTAGAAGTTCTGGTAAGACTATGGACCTGGGCTTGTGTGTGTTTGTGTGCGCGCTCACAGGTAGGTCTGAGTACCAGCACCTGGAGTGAGGCTGCAGCCTCATGGGTTTCATATGCCCAGGTGTCAGCAACTGAGGAGACTGGAATCCAGGGGTAGCTACTGGGCAGGCTGGGTGTCTAAGCCCAGTTATTGCAGGGGTGCACACTGTACATGCATTTATTTCCTTCTAACACATCTCTGTACCAGAGAGGAGAAACAGAATGAGGCCGTTGATGCTGTCTGTAGTCATATGAGTTCTGAGAATGTCTATCTGTGTTAATGTATGTGTCCAGATGTATGTTGTGGGTGCTTATGTGAGCTCTGTGTGCTTGTGCTTGCTAGGGGTACTGCAAAGTATTATTCCAGTTTCTGGCTGGATCTTGGGGAATGAAGCTGCAGCATCCTCACCTCTGCAGAGCTGCTGGAGTCAGCAGACCCTTGTTCAACACTATTCACTTAAACTTTCAGGGGTTCTTCTGTGGGTTTTGTTCATTTGTTCATTTGTTTTTGGTAACTCATGCAATCTTATGACTAGATATAAGTCACAGAATCACAGAATGGTTGCGGTTGGAAGGGACCTCGGGAGGTCACCTGGTCCAACCCCCTGCTCAGGCAGGACCTCCCAGAGCAGGCTATCCTGGACCATATCCAGATGCCTTCTGACAATAAAATAACAATGGTGTTAGCTGTATCTTATTATTTTCCAGTATTATTTGGGATGTATTATGTTAAGGTAGATCTGATGAACTCCAATGAATAAAGCAATTTTAGCTCTGTAGGAGTGCAATGACTTGTTTTAAGCTAGAGCTGAATTTAGAGTCTCAAAAGAGTAACTAACTATAGTTACTATTTCATTTTCAATTATTTTGAGGATTGATACTCTTCAGAAGAAAGACGAAGCAAGAGTCCCAAGATTAAATCTCTCACTTGTAAAGACAGTCCGAAATAGAACAAAAAATGGCAATTTAATCTATTTCAATCAGTCTTTCAGTCACCTAAAACTAAGTTAAACCAGTACATTTCTGGCTTTCACCAGTGTGTAACTAGAGTCCATTAAGTTTATAATTTGTTTTTACATGCTTTTTATACCATAAAAGTCATTAAATTCAGCATTACAAAACCATTTCTCAAAATACAAAAATTTCTAAAGAATCTTTACAATACTAAGGTAAATAACAGTTATGTGGTGGTTCAGTCAAGTTTACCATTACACTCAAGTAAAATATCTAATGTACAGATATACATGTGGGGAAAAAAAATCTCCCTAGGTGTTTACCAACAGCTTTAGTTTTCTAGTGAGTATTTAGAAAAAAACAAGATATATTGAAAAATAACAAAAAAGTAGTTTTCAGAATTGGTTACTCTATCCCAAGCTTTCCTTTGTTATTCTGCCGATTCTTAGATTTCCAGAAGGATGAGTCACATTTTTTTCGCGCTCTCCATTTATTAGGTTTAAGACAGAGAGTAAAGTAAGCAGTACATTTAAATTCATAGTCACCAATAGTGGCATAACATGTACATCCTTAATACTTTGTAAAAGTAAGTTATAAGTGCAAACGATCACAGAATACATACTTGTGTTTGGTCGAGAAAACAACGAAATTAAAAAAAAAATAATGAAATCCCTAGAATTGTGACATTCTTTTTAGAGAAAAAAGAACTATGTATGTTAAATGTTTTTATCTGTATTACATGCATTTGTTATACAGTCACCAAAAACACATGGTTGTTGCAGTGCATTTGTCATTTTCTAAAATGTGATACAGGTCCTGCCTTTCTGGATGTACCTCATAATGGTGTGTGGGGGCAAAATGTTTAAAACAGTTTATGGAAGCACAGAATTTAAAAGTACAGATAAATTAAGAATCTGATTATATTTCTGACTTATAGAGCTCTTCTGTTTTCAATCTAACTACAGTGTTTCTAATCTTGAATGACAATTTATGAACTACAAAAATCAATAAAGATTCCATTCAAAAAATTGCATTTTAATGAATATCTAGGTGAACATAAGCAGAAACTGACAACAACATTGACATCGTCTTGTCTTCCTTTAAAATTGTGCATTTAATTTTATGCAGAAGCCTGAAATATGATTTGTGCTTTGCTAGGACGGAGCTAAATTTCCAAATGATGAATGTAGCTTCTGGATAAGAGTTTCACTTTGAGTAATGAAGGAAGACAACATTTAGGTAGAGGCATGCCTTTGTGTGGAACTGACTTTCTGCAAGTTGCATTCCAGGCATGTTTTTAAAGCAAAGACCAGACTGAATGCAAAGCAATTTACTATATAAAAAGTAAGCAAGCAAACACATACTTAAAGCAAACAGCAATGTGAAGCACAAATACTTTTTTCAAAAATAAATCCCTAGAAGTACCTGATCACACAATGGTAACAGCTACCCAATTTAAGAGCTGTAGTAATGAGTCAGCTCTTTAACTATCCCTGATATATAAACACAAATTTCTACCACTGCCTCGTTAGCCATGCTTAAAAGTAAAGGACTTTTTTCTGATGCACTTTTTTTTTTTTTTTTTTTTTTTTTTTACATTTCCTACCTTGGAACTGAGCATTAAAACCCTTTCTTCGGTGGTTGCTGTCAGATGTAAAATGGAGCCGTAACCAGTTCTTACTGCTGATAACAGGAGAAGGTAGATTCATACCAGTCAGCCTGGAAAAAAAAAAAAAAAAAAAAAAAGATTTGTCATGGTTGCAAAAACTCATGTTTAGACTTCCTTGAAGACATTAAAAAAAAAAAAAAAAGCCAAATATATTGTTGTATTGTTTACAATGTATATTTGTCAACAGTGATTCACTGTCATCTAATCTCAATTATTACTAGCTTAATCTATAAAAACATGGGAGTTTGTTTGTTTCATTATAGCTATCCATTTTGTATCTCCAAACTACTTTGATGTGAATTAAAATAGAAACGTAATATTTTTAGTGTGTGTTTGTGCTTGTTTGTGTATGCAAACTATCAACTAATTCAGCAAACAATAATCAAATTATGACAAAACATGATCATCTGAACCCCTGCTGTGTCAGATACCTCACAGTAAACCAAATATAAGGAGTTAAGAAAGGATCAATAAGAGTTATGGGCACAAGATAATGTTAAGCTTGGATGGTAATTTATTGCTACATAAATATCCTGCCTAACTGTTTTGTGTGTATTCATGTCTACCCATATTTAATTAAAAAAAAAAATAATAATAATAATAGTAATAAATCAACATAACTAAATGTAAGGCAACTACGTTGCATTAGCTATCAGTAAAGAAGGAGTGCATACCAAAAAATTGTCTAATATAGGCAACAGGCCCTTGCACCAGATTTTGTCATAGTGTAGTCTATCATTGCACCACACCATTTGTTAATAAAACTGGTTCAAGTACCTCAGAGCACTTTTGGGTACCTCAGAGTTCCCAAAATACTAGAAATACTGATAGTTCATTTTCATATCTTAGTTTACCGGCTGTTTTTCGTTGTTGTTTGTTTTTGCTTGTGTTTTTTGTTGTTGTTCTGTTTTGTTCTGTTTTAAATGAAATACACGTGTAATAGCATTCTATCTGGCATATCCAGAACTCCAGATTTTAAAGTACATGGAACTCTTGGCTGTTTCTTCAGAAAGAAGACCCTAGCAATTACAGGCCTGTCAGTCTCACGTCAGTGCCTGGTAAAATCATGGAGAAGTTGGTTCTCGGACTTATTGAGGTGCACCTGGGGGACAAAGCAGTCATTGGTCCCAGCCAGCATGGGTTTGTGAAGGGTAGGTCCTGCCTAACTAACCTGATTTCCTTTTATGATAAGATCACCCGTATGGTGGACCAAGGGAAACCAGCTGATGTGATTTTTTTGGACTTCAGCAAGGCTTTTGACACGGTTTCCCATAGGATCCTACTGGACAAAATGTCCACCATACAGCTAAATAAAACATCATACGATGGGTGAGCAATTGGCTAACGGGCAGGGCCCAAAGGGTTACGGTAAATGGGCTGTGTCAGGCTGGCGGGCGGTCACCAGTGGGGTCCCAAGGCTCCATTTTAGGGCCGGTACTTTTCAATATTTTTATAAACAATCTGGATGTAGGAATAGAGGGTATTTTGAGCAAGTTTGCTGATGACACCAAACTTGGAGGAGTTGTGGACTCAAATGAGGGCGTAAAGGCCTTGCAGAGGATCTGGACAGGTTGGAGAGCTGGGCGATCACCAACCGCATGAAGTTCAATAAGAGCAAGTGCCGGGTCCTGCACCTGGGACGGGGAAACCCTGGCTGCATGTACAGACTGGGCGATGAGACGCTGGAGAGCAGCCTAGAAGAGAGGGATCTGGGGGTCGTGATAGACAGCAAGTTGAATATGAGCCAGCAGTGTGCCCTGGCAGCCAGGAGGGCCAATCGTATCCTGGGGTGCATCAAGCACGGCATCGCTAGTAGGTCAAGGGAGGTGATTGTCCCGCTCTACTCTGCACTGGTGCGGCCTCACCTCGAGTACTGTGTGCAGTTCTGGGCACCACAGTATAAAAAGGACATGAAACTGTTGGAGAGTGTCCAGAGGAGGGCTACGAAGATGGTGAAAGGCCTTGAGGGGAAGACGTACGAGGAACGGCTGAGGTCACTGGGCCTGTTCAGCCTGGAGAAGAGGAGCTGAGGGGGGACCTCATCACAGTCTACAACTTCCTCGCAAGGGGTTGTCAAGAGGCAGGAGACCTTTTCTCCATTAACACCAGTGACAGGACCCGCGGGAACGGGGTTAAGCTGAGGCAGGGGAAATTTAGGCTGGACGTCAGGAGGGGGTTCTTCACAGAGAGGGTGGTTGCACACTGGAAACAGGCTCCCCAGGGAAGTGGTCACTGCACCGAGCCTGTCTGAATTTAAGAAAAGATTGGACTGTGAACTTAGGCACATGGTCTGAACTTTCGGGTAGACCTGTGCGGTGTCAAGAGTTGGACTTGATGATCCTTAAGGGTCCCTTCCAACTCAGGATATTCTATGATTCTAATATTAAATTCTTGTATGAACTAAATTGTACATAAATAAAAAAGTAAAAACACCTCCTTCTAAAAGTGAATTCAAAGTACATCTTTCATTAGCCACATTTATAATAAACAGTTATTTTCCAGGCACACAATATACACATATTTTCAGATCTATGTGAACCCTATAATTTACAGCTAAATAGGATAATACGATGATTTGTAACTAAGTAAGATAATGGCAATATGAACATGAAACAGACAGTATTTGAAGTAACCTATTAAATAAAGTTTTAATTTAGCTGTGTGATTTCTGTGATAGTGTACTAGACAGGAATACATTTACTGGAAATGCTGCTTGTCTTTTAACTGAAGACAATGAGAGAGTGAAATATGACTTAGTGGCTAATTTAATTATAAGGATATTTTGGGAAGCAAGCCTATAAACTATGCATAACATTTTTATTTTTATTTTTTCCTGTAAAGTGTTCAAAATCTCTTCATTGCAGTAGACAAATTCAGAAATAACAATAAATTCAACAAAAAATTAGGAAAAAATTCTATAGTGTGAGGGTGGTCAAACACTTAAAGACTATAATGGTATAGAAGAAGTAATATCTAATCTGAATTACATAAATCAAGTTTTTTCATATGTATATGAAAAATATGTTATTTAAGCATGTGCTGAAAATGTTTTCATCACAATTACTAATGTCAGCTAGTTCCTTAGCTTCTAACTTCAGAGGGGTTAAAATTGGTTGTCACTTTGACAAGTGACAGGCTTGAATGCTGTGTGTTAAACAGTATTTGAGTCCACATGGAGTGCAGATTAAAGGAAACATAAAATTGCTGTTCATTCACTGAGTGACCTGTTAAAGAGCCAACCCACAGGAGGAAAAAAAAAAAAAAAAGTAATTTTTTTTCAAATAAATTTGTATAGCAATGCATTTATCTGAAGCTTCAGAATGAAAATTGTACAGGGAACCTCAGCCCTTTCATTTCTAAATACAAGATTTTTGCACAGTGCTCCCCAGAACAAGGCAGATATTTCAGAGGACTCCTGTGCATGCTGCTTATTGCAGCACCATAAAAACCTACTTGGCCAGGTTTGAAGTTTTACAGTTATATTAGTGTGATACTACTCCTCAGCTGATAAACACTCCATCTCACAAGAAATAATGAGAAATAATTAAACTGTGTCAGCTACTCTCCTTGTAAACCTGAAGCTAGTTTGGCTGGAATAGGATCACAAATAGCAGAGACTTTCTTACTGTTGAGCAGTGTAAGGAG